>NC_091453.1:59526502-60149368 GCF_964237555.1 Oryctolagus cuniculus
TGGAATGAGCATGTTACCTGTGGAGGTATTAATTTAAAATTATTTTTTAGGTTGATTTCCAGCTTGGGGGCTTTTTTGCAATTTGTTTATAATTGTTTGAAAACTATTTACTTTTAAACTCTGATTTAATGATACCCTTTTAGATTTTGAAAACTGTACCATGTGTAATAAAGCAACTTAATAGAACATGCTATTAAATGCTGGCTGGGGCAGGGGAGTTACAAGACTTGAAATTCTTCTGTAGTTATATTAAAGGTAATTTTAAAGGCTGAAATAAAAAGAAATAGAAACTTAATGAAGTAGGTAATAAAATCACACAAAAACAATTTTTCCTATACTTAAAGAGTCCATTGTTTTAAGATGTCTAAATATACAGTGTATTTTATAGTAGGCTATGTAAAAGTATTCTGAATTGAACACTAAATGCATATGCTTTATAAATATAATTGATCATGTATTCTGATGCCATGTTTGGAATCCAACTAGAAACCTATGATGGGGAATTTTTAAGTCTCATATTTATGATGATATTCCCTTGAGGTAAAGGAAATATTAGAAGTGCCTTAGAATTGGAAATGAAAAGCAAGGGTTTTCAAATGAAGAGATGGTGTCTTTTGATCTATTTTTTTGTTTTATTTTGTTTCGTTTTTATCCCTAAGCTGTGCTTCCATCCAGGAAATTTTTCATTACATCCTGAAATAGATGGTAGATTCCAAGAATGAATGCATAGGTTCAGTTCAGCAGTGGCACAAATGATTTTTTTAAGATTCATTTATTTATTTGAAATTACAGATAGGCAGAGGCAGAGGCACAGAGAGAGAGGTTTCCATCCACTGGTTCTCTCCCCAAATGGCTGCAACAGCCTGAGCTGGACCAATGCAATGCCAGGAGCCAGGAGCTTTTTCTGGGTCTCCCACGTCGGTGAGGGGCCCAAGCACTTGGCCCATCTTCTACTGCTTTCCCAGGCCATAGCAGAGAGCTGGATCGGATGTGAAACACCTGGGACTCAAACTGGCGCCCACATGGGATGCAAACACTGCAGGTGGCAGCTTTATTCACTAAGCCACAGTGCCAGCCCCAGCATAAATGATTATTGAATATGGACAGCCCCCTGCCTTCAACGGCCTCCCTCGATTAGCTGCTAAATTATTTGAGATTCTCATATTCTGTTTGAATTAAAGTTCTATGTTTCTTGCAGGCACCCATGGACAAATATTTTTGTTAATTCAATGGGGGATCACATTCTTCCATTGGCAATCATTAACCTACAACATAGACTGATTCATCAAATTACAATATCGCATAAAGAATTGTCTCCTGAGGCAAAGGGGATCAAGACAAGGGGCAAGGAAGAAAAACTAACTATAATTCATTATCTGAAGCCCTTATTGAACTTTTGTGACTTGAAAACAGCTCAAGATTCCTGTTCTGGGAAGAGTAAAGACATTATAGATTCTACAGGGTGTGTTCAGAAACGTCATAGTTTTTTTTTTAAAGATTTATTGATTTATTTCAAAGGCAGAGTTACAGAAAGACAGAGGCATGGAGAGAGAGAGAGAGAAAGAGAGAGAGAGAGAGAGAGAGTCTTCCATCTGCTGGTTCACTCCCCAAATGGCTGCAGCGGCTGCAGCTGGGCAGATCTGATGCCAGGAGCCAGGAGCTTCTTCCAGATCTCCCATTCAGGTGCAGGAGCCCAAGGACTTGGGCCATCTTCTGCTGCTTTCCCAGGCCATAGCAGAGAGCTGCAGCCGGGACTCGAACTGGTGCCCTCATGGGATGCTGGCACTACTGGCAGTGTCTTTACTGGCTATGCCACAGGGCCAGCCTCATAGTTTAATATTGATTTGAGAATTGTTCAATGACCAAATTCATGGAAGAATGGGTAAACTGAGGCTGTGATCATCATAGAATAGTGTACTGAGACAGCAAGACTGGGTTGTTGCTTAGCAACCACTAGTTGATCAATTTAGTTTAGCAAGAGGGATGGGGAAAAGAGTTGGAGCAAGGTGAAAATTGTTCAGTCCTGCATCATTTTCACAAAAGCAAGTTTGGATAGTAGAGGGACTACTAAAAGGAGCTTCTATGAACAGGCTCAATAGGCTAATCCTCCGCCTGCGACGCCAGCACACCAGGTTCTAGTCCCAGTCGGGGCGCCGGATTCTGTCCCGGTTGCCCCTCTTCCAGGCCAGCTCTCTGCTGTGGCCCAGGAGGGCAGTGGAGGATGGCCCAAGTGCTTGGGCCCTGCACCCACATGGGAGACCAGGAGGAAGCACCTGGCTCCTGGCTTCGGATCAGCATAGTTCCAGCCATAGTAGCCATTTAGGGGGTGAACCAATGGAAAAGGAAGTCCTTTCTCTCTCTCTCTCTCTCACTGTCTAACTCTGCCTGTCAAAAAAAAAAAAAAAAAAGTGGCATAAGAAAACTGGGTTCTTGGGTTGAAGGCTGTACAGGGAGAGTGCTGAGAAAGAGAAAGGCAAGGAGAAACAGAGCAAAGCACAATTCACAGACCAAATACAAATTTTATTCTCAGTTTCTTTCTCAGCTTAAACTGATACCTTGTTACCTCAGTTCCTTCTCACTACTAGTTTCACAAAATCCATGGATGGTTCTAAAGGCACAGCCCCAGATAAGGCTGGCTTTAAAACTATTTGGTTAAATTTAGGAAAAACAAAACAAAACAAAACAAAACCAGGAATGCGCCTTTGATTGTGTCTAAAATAGAGCCATGTTAGCCATTTGGAATGACATTTTGGGCAGGAGAGTATGCGTTTGAGCTTGTGTTTTGCTTCATTCCCCTAAAATATTTTTTCCTGATTTTCAAACATAACCTATTTATTTATATGAGAGGCAGAGAGAAGAAGAAGCAGAGAGAGAATTTTTGTCAATGTGTTTGCAGGTTTCTAGGTATTTCTTTTTTCCCCAGAAACCTTTTTTTTAAGGTATATGAAATAAATGTACTTTATAAACACAACTTTAGGAACACGGTGATTCTTCCCACCTACCTTCTTTCCCACCTGCACTCCCACCCTACTTCCTCCTCCCTCTCCTATTTAGATTCTTACTTTTTACTAAGACCTATTTTCAACTAACTTTTTACACATATGACTAACTCTATACTGAGTAAAGAGTTCAACAAATAATATGAAAAAAGATGGCAGACTAGCGAGGGAGCTTACTGATCTAGTCTAGGGGAATATAGTTTAAAAAAAGTGGAGAGAGTGCAGTCTCAGGGGAGAGTTAGAGAGAAAATTTCAGAGGAAACTCCATGCAAATTAGAGGGACACTGGGGCCTACATGGAGGGTGTGGACATGCACAACTAAGGACCCCAGCAGCTGAGAGCCTCAGCACCAGCTTTGGAGAGTGAGGTGAGACCAGACTGCAAGCAGTCCAATCCACTGGTGATAAACTTGCCAAACTACAGGGGAAAAAAGGGGGCACATTTCTCTCTCCTTGATCACCTGGCACCAGCATCCTGTAACTAGCTGACAGAGGGTGAGCACAGTTTTGGACATACATAACAGCAGCACCAGCTCCTCTCCACATGCCCAGCAACCAGCCAAGAGGAGATGCCTGAGACAGGCTGGAAGAATTGACAGGGGGTTGGGAGCTCATGACTGTGGGAGCCTTGTGGGCTGAGACTATGAAAACATTGTAGCTATGTGGGAGGGTGCAGGGTGTGGTTGGGTCTTTGGATCTTTGGGCAGTCCCTGTGGCTGGCTCCACACACTTGGGTGTCCTGATTCCTGGTGAGGGTCATTGTTGTGGAATCTTTGCTCACTCCAAGGACTGTGCAGATCCTTGGAGTGGCTCTTGTGGCAGTGAAGATGAATATTGTACCCACTGGGGAAAATGTCCAGGCATTGGTCTCCTTGGAGGAAAGGAGGTGAGCATGAGACTATGCCAGCACAGCTGAACAAACCTCCCTTCTAACCAAAAAAAAAAAAAAAAAAAAAAAAAAAAAGGAGATTTACAACACCCAACTTGCTTATTATCTTGGACATTGCACAAACCCTGGAGCACTGAATGGAGCTCCCTGACCACACCCAGCACATGCCTCTGGGTATTCACTGAAAGAGCAGATACTCCACTAAGCCTCAGAGGCATGGTCAAACCATCAAAGGAGAGGAAAAAAAAAACAAGTATCTACACAAATACCTAATAATAAATGAAGTAATTCAAGAAATAAGAATAAGGAATGGGGCCGGCTCCATGGTGCAGTAGGTTAATCCTCTGCCTGTGATGCTGGCATCCCATATGGGTGCCGGTTCTAGTCCTGGCTGCCCCTCTTCAGATCCAGCTCTCTGCTATGGCCTGAGAAATCAGTGGAAGATGGCCCAAGTGCTTGAACCCTGCACCCACATGGGAGATCAGGAAGAAGCACCTGGCTCCTGGCTTCAGATCGGTGCAGCTCCGGCTGTTGCAGCCATCTGGGGAGTGAACCAATGGAAGGAAGATCTTTCTCTCTGTCTCTCCCTCTTACTGTAACTCTACCTATAAAATAAATAAATAAAATCTTTAAAAAAAAAAGAATAAGGAAGATAGCATGATGCCCCCAAAAGACCACAACAACTCTTCAATATTAAAATGTGAAGATGAAGAGGATGAAGAAATGCCAGAAATGGAATTCAAAAAATTGATCATAGGATTACTCAAAAGTAATCAGAAGCAAATCCACAAATTAAAGAAATTCATAAATGACATTGAGATTTTAAAGAGAAATCAATATGAAATATTAAAAATGAAAATTTCATTAGAATAAATGAAAAATGTGATGGAAAGCCATAAAAACAGACTCAGTGAGGCAAATGAAAGAATATCCAAGTTAGAAAGCAAATCTCTAGAAATTTTAGTCAGAACAAAAAAAAAAGAAGAAATTAGAAAACTAAAAAACAGTATTAGGGATTTATGGAATATTATCAAATGACCCAACATATGGGTCTTA
This sequence comes from Oryctolagus cuniculus, assembly GCF_964237555.1. Taxonomy (NCBI): domain Eukaryota; kingdom Metazoa; phylum Chordata; class Mammalia; order Lagomorpha; family Leporidae; genus Oryctolagus; species Oryctolagus cuniculus. The sequence continues at coordinate 59,531,446 of NC_091453.1, forward strand.
GGAGTTCCTGAAGGCATGGAAAGAGAGAGTGGATTAGAAGGTCTTTTTAGTGAAATAATTACATAAAACTTCCCCAATGCAGAGAAAGAAAGGGAAGTCCAAGTGTAGGAAGCACATAGAACTCCTTTTTTTTTAAATTTTTTTTTTATTTTATCTTTGACAGGCAGAGTGGACAGTGAGAGAGAGACAGAGAGAAAGGTCTTTTTGCTGTTAGTTCACCCTCCAATGGCCGCCGTGGCCGGCACATCGCGCTGATCCGAAGGCAGGAGCCAGGTGCTTCTCCTGGTCTTCCATGTGGGTGCAGGGCCCAAGTACTTGGGCCATCCTCCACTGCACTCCCGGGCCCATAGCAAAGAGCTGGCCTGGAAGAGGGGCAACTGGGACAGAATCCAGCGCCCCCACCGGGACTAGAACCATGTGCCGGCGCCGCAAGGTGGAGGATTAGCCTATTGAGCCACGGCGCCGGCCACATAGAACTCCTAACAGACATGACAAGAAATGATATTCACCACAACATACTGTAGTCAAACTCTCCACAGTAAAACATAAAGAAGAGATTCTAAAATATGCATGAGACAAACACTAGATTAATTTCAGAGGATCTCCAATTAGACAAAAAGCTGACCTTTCATCAGAAACCCTACAGAATAAAAGAGAAACATGGTCATCACTATGAAAAAAGGTAAAGGCAGAAAATCTTCCAGTAGAAGTACAAAGGAAATCCAAACTAAACAGTAGGAATATTTATGGAAAAATGGCAGGGCCAAGTCATTACTTGTCAATAGTCACCTTGAATGTAAATGGCCTCAATTCTCCAGTTAAAATATACAGACTGGCTGAATGGATTAAAAAAAAAAAAAAAAAAACAACAAGACCTATCTATTTGCTGCCTATAAGAAACACATCTCACCAACAAAGATGCACACAGACTGAAAGTGAAAGGATGGAAAAAGATATTCCGTGCTAACAGAAACCAAAAGAGCTGGTATAGCCATTCTAGTATCAGACAAAATAGGCTTTAACACATAAAAACCTTTAAAGCAGACAAAGAAGGGCACTGTGGAATAATTAAGGGATCAATTCAACAGGAAGGTGTGACTATTATAAATGTATGTGCACCTAACTACAAAACACCTGGTTATTTAAAAAAATGTTAATGGATGTAAAGGGAGACATAGACTCCAATACAATAGTAATGAGGAACTTTAATACCCCACTTTCAGCAATGGACAAATCAACCAGACAGAAAATCAGCAAGGAATCAACAGAGTTAACCAACACTACAGACCAAATGCACCTCATAGACATCTACAGAATTTTTCATCCTACAGATGCAGAATACACATTCTTCTCACCAGTGCTTGGAATTTCTCTAGGATAGACCACATGCTAGGCCATTGGCATAGGTAAAGAGTTCTTAGAAATGTCCCACAGAGACACAGGCAATCAAAACCAAAATTGACTAAGGGATTATATCAAATTGAGAAGCTTCTGTACTGCAAAGGAAACACCCAGCAAAGTGAAGAGGAAACCGATACAATGGGGGGAAATATTTGCAAATTATGCAACTGATAAAGGAATAATAACCAGAATCTATAAAGAGCTCAAGAAACTCAACAACAAGAAAACGAACAACCCAGTTAGGAAATAGGCAAAGTAGTTAAACAGGCATTCTCAAAAGAGGAAATCTAAATGGCCAACAGACACTTGAGAAAATGTTCGGGATTAGGGAAATGCAAATCAAAACCACAATAAGGTTTCACCTCACCCCTGTTAGAATGGCTTTCATACAGAAATCAACAATAAATGCTGGTGAGGATGTGGGAAAAATGATACCCAAATCCTCTGTTGGTGGGAATGTGAAATGGTACAGCCACTGTGGAAGACTATATGGAGATCTCAGAAATATGAATATAGACGAAACATATGACACAATCATCCCACTCCTGGGAATTACCCAAGGGAAATGAAGTAAAATAAAGAGTTATCTGGACCCCCATGTTTATTGAAGCTCAATTCACAATAGCTACGATATGGAATCAACCCAAATGCCCATCAACTGAAGACTGGATAAAGAAATTATGGGATATGTACACCAGGGAATACCACACAGCAGTAAAAAAAAATGAAATCCTCTTGTTTGCAACAAAATGGATGAAACTGGAAACATCAATCATACTTTGTGAAATAAGCCAGCCTCATAGGACAAATAGCATATGTTCTCCCTGATCTGTGATAACTAATAGAGCACCTAAAATGTAATCTATAAAAGTGAAATTGACAATTTGATATGCAATGATTTTGAACAGCTCTTGTCTCAGTCATATTGAGGAACAGTTTTTTTCATACTATTTGTTGAACTCTACTTAGTATAGAGTTAATCATATGTGTATAGTGTTAAATGAAAATTGATCTTAGTAAAAAATAAGAATGGGAATAGGAGAGGGAGAAAGAAGAGGAGTGGGAGTGTGGGTGAGAGGGAAGGTATGGTGGGAAGAATCACTATGTTCCTAAAGTTGTACTTATAAAATGCTTGAAGTTTGCATTCCTTAAATAAAAGGTTTCTGGGGAAAATTAGTATGAAAGAAAAACTGTTCCTCAACAGTTGAGACAAGGACCTTACCACAAGCACTGGTACTAGACACTGAGGAGTTAACAAAGAAATAGACCTGTTCTTTACTCTAAAGGAAGGAAAAGATGGGACCTCTAATCTGGCCTTTCTATACCTCTGATACCTTAGGGATTTTTTGACTTTAGGCTTCTGTCACAAATATTGCCACCAAAGCTCAGCAGATTTTTTTTCTTCAATCCTTTAAGGTTAAAGCCTGTAGCAACTTTTATTCAGTTGTCACCTTTGCCCTGTTTCTTAGTGCCCTCATTTATTCTTCCTTCGCTGATGCCAGGAGTATTTTCTGAATAAGAGGAGGTGCCCCAGGGATACATAGTGCCGGGACATTAGGCTATGGAGAGTATCCTTTTCTGCTTTCCTCTTAAATGCTTCACGTATAGTACAGGGGGCTGGGCGAGTTCATGGAAGCATTCCTGTGAGTCGCAGAAGCAGCAACTGTTCCCAGGCTCTGCCTGAAGTCTCTGTGGGTCACCTAGACAGGCCTTTCCAATGTTAATTACAAGCACATATGCTTATTGGTAAGCCTCCCTGATTCACCTAATAAGGCACTAATGTTGTAAAATTGTTACGAACAATGACCAAAGAAACCAAATGGCACTCAAGGCCTTGGGAAAAAAGGCACACAGTTTATTTATGCATGTGGGCTTGACTAAACTTGTGTCTCAAGAGTTGAGCTGTGATCTTCTGTTTTTCCCAGCTTCTATACCCTAAATTTAGCAAAGTAGTTTTGAGAAAGTTTGGGGGAGCATACTGTTATCTTAAGCCCTCAGGATCTAACAAATCACAACTACAAGGTAAGTTAGTTTTAGGATACATGAACCAGGAATAAAAGTAAATTATAACTTAAAGATGGTTTCAGGAGTCGAACAGCTATCTTATCTTAGGTATGGGACTAGGCCTTTATGGCAGGTGGGGAACCGGTTTCTAAGTCAGTACTGGTTTGCTTAGACCCAGCTGGCCTTTGATAACAGGCAGGAGGCAGTCTGTAGCATTCCCTCCAACTGGCTCCTTAACGGCAGGTGGGAAGGGGGTCTGTAACAAAATGATCCCTTACGGGGAGATGGAAATCCCTCTGCAGCATTGTGGCCTATGTGATATTACTTCCTCCTTCAGAACTGGTAGCTTTTTCTTTGAGCTTGTCTGTAGGATGCATTCCCTCCAAAATCGGAACATTTTAAACCATTTACTACACCTATTAAGATTTTTTTCGGAAGGTGAACTAGAAGAAATTGTGAAAAGATGAACTCATTCTTAATGGTGCTATTTTCAAGGTAAGGAAACACACATCCAAGCAAAGTTCACTGATTCATAAATCCTTCAAATTAAATTAATACATTTCCGCCCAAGTAAATGACTTACATGGATTTCATAGGTGCTTAAATCCATCATTCTTCCTGAATATGCACAGTTACTGATCCTGAGAAATACAAAATTATCTGCCAATGTGATTCACATTCCTATGGAATGTATGACACATTTTAACCTTGTACATTTTAAAATAATAGAGTGTCAGATGAGAGTTGATGACAAGTTTTAAAATATCATACTATGTACAGGGAGGATATGTTTTCAATTATTGTAAGTCATAGAACATATATTAGTGTTAGACTATGTCATAATTGTAGGACTATTTTTCTCCACTAAAGTTCATGAAAAATGGAAATAAATCTAAGCTTTTTTGGTACAACTACTTTTTTTCTTTTTCTTTTTTTTTTTTATTTGACAGATAGAGCTATAGACAGTGAGAGAAAGACAGAGAGAAAAGTCTTCCTTCCATTGGTTCACTCCCCTAATGGCCGCTACAGCCAGCGCTGCGCCGATCCGAAGCCAGGAGCCAGGTGCTTCCTCCTGGTCTCCCATGCGGGTGCAGGACCCAAGCACTTGGGCCATCCTCCACTGCCCTCCCGGGCCACAGCAGAGAGCTGGACTGGAAGAGGAGCAACCGGGACTAGTACCCAGCACCCCAACCGGGACTAGAACCCAGTGTGCCGGAGTGGCAGGCAGAGGATTAGCCAAGTGAGCCGCGGCACCAGCCTGTACAAATAATTTTTGAAATCTACTTGTAGTTTTTTCATAATGTTAATTTCCTGTGAGCATGTTAAAGGCCCCTCATATATCCATGTTTTAAAGCATAAAGCATACTATAGAATTTTTAACATTGCTTTTTTTTTCAGTGTTACTTTTTAAAAAATTGTTCATTGGGATTGGCATTGTGGGGCAACGGGTTAAGCTGCTGTTTTCAAGACCAGCATCTTTGTATAGTTTTTTAAAAATATTTATTTTATTTATTTGAGAGTCAGAGCTACGGCGGTGGGGGGGGGGGTAAAGAGAGAGGTGTTCCATCCACTGGTTCACTCCCCAAATGGCCAAAATGGCAGGGTCAGGACCAGAGCAAACCCAGGAGTCAGAAGCTTCTTCTGGGTCCCACCATGAGTGCAGGGGCCTAAGTACTTGGGCCATCTTCTACTGCTTTCCTAGGTGCATTAGCAGGTAGCTGGATTGGAAGTGGAGCAACCAGCACCCACATGGGCTGCTGACACTGCAGGTGGAGGCTTAACCTTCTGTATCAGGGTACCAGTTCAAGTCTCACTGAGTCACTCCTGACCCAGTTTCCTGCTAACGTACCTGGGAAGGCAGTGAAAGATGGCCCACATGCTTGGGTCCCTACCACCCTCATGGAAGACCTGGCTGGCATTCCTGGCTACTGGATTCAGCCTGGATATGACATTTGGAGATTTGGAGAGTGAAACAGAGGATGGAAGATTCTCTCTCTCTCTCTCTCTCTCTCTCCTTCTCTCCTTTTAAATAAATAAATCTTCTTTAAAACAAAAGTTAAAAGTGGGGCCAGCATTGTGGTGCAGCAAATAAAGCTGCTGCCTGCAATGTCAGCATCCCATATGGATGCCAGTTCCAATTCCAGCTACTTCATTACTTCATTTCTGATTCAGCTCCTGGATAATGCACTTGGGAAGGCAAGAAAAGATGGCCCGAGTACTTGGGCCTCTGCCATCAATGTGGGAGACCCAGATGGAGTTCCAGACTCCTGGCTTCAACTTACTGCAGACATAGCTTTTGTGGCTGTTTAGGGAATAAACCAGCGCGTGGAGGCTTTGTCTTTGTGTCTTTCTCTCTATCATTGTAACTCTGCCTTTCAAATAGATGATAAATCTTTTTAAAAATAAAAATCTTTCATTAAATCGGAAGAATAATATGACTAGGTGATAAGGCCCATGACAATTGATCAATGTGAGGTAAGGTCAGGATATCGGCCCATTTTCTGGAAAGGAAGATCAAAGCAAAGCTATGATATACTTGAAGACAGAAAAATTATATGAGGAAGCATGGCTGACTCTTCATTGTCTCCATACTCCTGCCATGCTAAGCCAGTCTTAGTACAGCAGATGAGCAGAATGCTTACCAAAATGCCAAAATGGGCCCTAGAGAAATGGGATTCATCTAAAGTTTGGGTTTGTTGGACACTAGCTTGCTTGAGTCCATTGATCCTTGGCCTTCTCAGAACTCTATGCAATCTGATTATCATAGAATTCAGAGGAGCCAGCATTGTGGCATAGTGGGCTAAGCCTCCATCTGCAGTGCTGGGATCCTATATCGGTGCCGATTTGTGTCCTGGTTGCTCCTCTTCCAATCCAGCTCTCTGCTTGTGGCCTGGGATAGCAGTGGAAGATGGCCCAAGTATGTGGGCCCCTGCACCAGCGTCAGAGACCCAGAGGAAGCACCTGGCTTCAGATTGGCTCAGCTCTGGCCGTTGTAGCCATTTGGAGAGAGAAAGAGTGGATGGAAGACCTTTCTCTGTCTCTCTCTCTCTGTGTCTGTGACTCTACCTCTCAAATAAATAAGTAAAATAATTAGAAAAAAGAGAAATGTCAGTTAAAAATAGTCAGAAACATGTTCACTCTCTCACGATCCAACCCACTAATCTCTGAACCTCTGTAATGTTCCATTTCCCCTCATTCTTTCTTCATATACCTTTGGGTATGAAACTTTTTGGAGATGGCAATCTTGTAAGTAATCCTTTCTCATTCCCAGCACAGTGTTGCAATGAAAATCTAGCTCAACCCAGGGACTCTTCCATCTCCTGCCAAATTAAGAATGCAAACTCCAATTTGCATCTCAAGTTTATACCCTTTGTTTGCCACAGTCTCCTGTCTAATTCCAATGTAAGAAACAAACTGAGGAATATTCAAACAGGGAAGAAACACAGCATGAAATTCAGTACATTAGTGTTTAAATCAGGGCTCTGCCATTCATTAGTTAGCCTTGGGAAAGTCCTCTGACTTCTTTTGGACTCTTTTCCCTTATGTATACATGAGACATCATGAAACCTACGTTTCCTTGCAATAGAACAAACTCACAATCAACTATTTTAAATTATTTTAGTGAGAAAGCTGAATATACTTAATTGATAACCCATTTGGCAAACAGAATACATACTAGAGGACTCTTAAAGGCAAGATGTAAGAAAGTCCTCCTCAGTACAAGAGACTTTAGTGAGTGTAGGAGCTCAGAGAAATGAAAAGTCATCAGCAACTGAATTTGATAAGATGAGCTTCTGGAGATGTGAACAACAAATTAGGTCTGAAAGAACTATTAATATTTGACTTACCAGAAAGGAGAAAGAAAAGTGTACCATATGACATAAAACAGAGGCCAGGGGTTGAGAATAAATATCATATATATTGGATATAAATTAAATGAAATAGGTCTATTGAAGCACAAGATTAATATTTGGTAATAGTTAAGGATCAATCTCATTCTAGGTGATACTCTAAAAACTATTCAATAACCGATCAATAAGAAAAATAATCAGAGGAACCACGCTGGTGCAATGAAAGGAAAGTATTACTTTTGTTGGTTTCCTTATAGTTATAGCCTTGATTTCCATTTAGATACAACATTGGTCCCCTCAAAATACATTCCTTGAACATGTATTAAACATTGACTATGTGCCAGGCACTCTGCTAATTGCTGGAAACACAGTTATGTTCTTTGTAAGGAACATAGATGAAAAGTAAATAAATTATATGATACAGGTACTATTATACATTGGTGAGGAACTATCAACTATATAATACATGTGAGTACACAACTAGCTTTCACCACTGTGGTAAAGAAACTCTAAGGTGGGCCCTTACAATCCCTGTCTCCTGTGCTTCACCCTTTTATGTAATACTCTCCCCCGTGTGTACACTGGGACTTGGAACTCACTTCTAACCAAAAGAATAAGACAATGGTGTGATGGGATGCCACTTGTGTTGCGTATCATTATACCTTCTGGTTATTAGGCTCCTCTTCTGGTTTTAATGTAGCAAGTGTTATGCTCTACATTGCCCTTTGACAAGGAAATGAGAGCAACCTCTGACCAACAGCCAAGAGGAACTGAGTCCCTGATGCCCACAAGCCACCAGAGTATGAATCCTGCCAGCAACCATGTGAGTTTGCAAACACACCATTCCCGAGTCGAGCCTTGAGATGAAATCACAGCCTTGACGGGGGCATTCTAAAGGACCTTGAAGCCAAGAAACAAGCTAAGCCTTGCCAGTTTTCAGAGAAACTGTGGGACAATACGTGTGTGTTGTTTTAAGTAGAGGACTTTCTGGTGATTTGCTACGCTGCAAGAGATGACTTAACACCTATAACGACAACAAAACTTTCTACCACACACAATGCCCAGAAATAAATTTCCATAAGTTTAAAAACAAGTCATGAAAAAGTTTTTAAGTATTAAAAAAAATGCCTTTCTTAGGGTAGGAAAAGATGAACTTAAACATGAGAACTGGGGCCGGTGCTGTGGCGCAGCAGGTTAAAGCCGCCGCCTGCAGTGCCGACATCCCATATGGGCGCTGGTTCGAGTCCTGGCTGCTCCATTTCCAGCTCTCTGCTATGGCCTGAGAAATCAGTAGAAAATGGTTCAAGTCCTTGGGCCCCTGCACCCGCGTGGGAGACCCAAAACTACTGGCTCCTGGCTTTGGATCAGCACAGCTCTGGCCATTGCGGCCATCTGGGGAGTGAACAAGCAGATGGAAGACCCGTCTCTCTCTGCCTCTGCCTCTCTGTAACTCTGCCTTTCAAATAAATGAATAAATCTTAAAAAAATATGAAAACTATAATTCATAAAGTGCTGATGAATTAAGTATAAATATACTGTAAACAAATATGAACCACAACTGGGGGAATATATTTGAAGCTTAAACCAGAATAAGTATTTGTAAACAGTCTGAAGAAGGATAAGATATTGATAAAAAGTTATCTTAAATAGGAAATAAGCAAATGTATAACCAAACAGCTCATGAAAGAGGAAATAAGAATGCCGGAGAACTGAGTCCACTCAAAATCACTTCTAATGAAGTAATGCAAATTAACACGAAATGATATATAATTTCACACCCACCAGACTGGCACAACTAGTTTAAAAACAAATAATACTTAGTGTTGATGACACTAAGTATTGTTGGAGAATTAAGAACGGTTCACCACTGTTGATGGAGTGTAATTAGGACAACCTTTTTGATATGTAATTAGGAACAATCTAGCAAAATTCAATTGCATATAATTTACAGGTGAGTATTTCCACGTTTGTTCATATGCAGGAGATAACCTCACACATACCTAAGAAGAGACATATAAACACATTGTTCTTGCTCTAACAGATGCCGCAAGTTTATAATTTTTCAAAAGACTGAAAAACATTTTACAAAATCATCAGAAGATGAGCAAGAAAAGAGAGCTGAACTCTGAGGAGTCAGAGTAGCCAATTAAAGCAACAAGTCAAAAACCAAAGAGCTTAGCCTTTGATTATTTACTGTTGTGGTACAGGCAAGATGGGAAATGAGAAAGCGACCACTGCCTCTGCTCTATTTTCTCTAGGCTCAGTTGGATCAGCATAGAGTTGAGGGCGATCTCACTGCTGAGGGAGCCCCCAACAAAAGGCCCTGGCTATTTTATGAACCTAGGGCCAGGGGGTAGGAAAAGGGAAAGGAGCTGAGAGTGAATAAGTCCTGGGTCCTGAGAGCAGAGAGATGTGCCTTCATGGGTTCCCTCTGTCAAAGCTAAACCCAGCCAGCCAGTCAAAAATGGTGAAAACAGGTTTTATTCACTACGCACTGACACTAGTGATAGCAGAAAGAATTGAGCTCTATTCCCATTTCAAAGTGGAAAATGAGGAGGTTGCGGGGTGGGGGGACCCAGAGTCACAGAAGTGGAAATGTACAAAGGGTCCATGTAAATGTGATGAGGCCAGCTGTGTCTGCTAGCTGGCAGTCATTGAAGTTATGATTCCACCTTCCCAAGGAGAGCCTGAGAGCTGGAGACAGAGGTCTTATCTTTCCTGATGATTGCATTTCAAAGCAGTGGCTCTCAGGTCCTTGAGAGAGATGCTTGAGTCACAAGAGAGACATATTCACAATTGCAAGCCCTTTTAAGTAAATGCTCTGAGAAAGGGAAGTCAAGGCCTATCATCAGGTATTGACTGGAACAAATAGTACACTTTCCTGGCAGCCTTGTACTTGCTCAGGCAGGCGTTTTAATGGAGGGCTGGGGTCATGGTAGGGACACACACTTGTGCTGCTAGAGGCCATGCTTAGGCCTTGGTGCTCACTTGGTGCAGGCAATTGCAAGGTGGTGTCATGCGCCCAGCCCCATCATTCCCCCATAAGAAGGTCCTGCCGGAGGTGCCTACAGATCTCAGCCAACGGTCTCAGATAAGGAGACCTACGAACAAAGGCACAGGAGCAATAAATGAGAAGATGTGAAGAGCATGACTGGCCAGGCAGGTCAAAGACCTTCACTGCAACTGCCTTCAGAGACTGTACCTTACTGGCTGTGCCACAGGTCTGGTGTCTGGAGGGCCGCTTCTCCCTGTGAACACTACCAGGAAAAGTCTCTGTAACTGCTTATGGTCAGGCCTGAACAATCAGATGCAGGTTTTCAACCAGTAGCCAGAATCCTCGAGCATATAAAACAATCAGAACATAGATAAATGACAAAGAAACAAAATAGAACCAAAAAACCCAACATACTCAATAAAATAAAATTCTCTATGGAGAATTAAAATTGAGCAAAAATGATCTGTACAAATAAAGAGGTAGATCCTTAGGAGATAATTTGTGTTAGTAAGAACAAATTATTCAAAAGTGGACAATGTGGTGCCATAAAGGCACATTTAAAATGAGAAAACACACAAATGTATGTCTATGAATACTAACATAAAGTAAATCTTCATTGTAAAAAATTGAACAGGCGAATATCGATGCCCAGTTCATTATTTGCTGCTTCCTGGGAGGGAATTTGAGAGACAAGACTATAGATAGAAAACAGATTTTCAGATGATCTGACATTTTGTTTAATCTGCAGCAAATATGGCAATAGAACTGTTTGTTAACTGTGGGTGGCAACAAATGGGTCCGGAGGAAGGAAAGGGACAATAATGGTGTTTGTAACTATTATCTTCCTGCGTAGGAACTGGCATAGTAAAGTTGTGTTAGTAAAGTTAGTCTAATGATATAGTCATTAATGTTGACAGTAATCTGTATGTGTTTTGCCTCTCACTTACATGGTACTCTACCTCAAGCTTCCTTCAATCGTATGATTAATTTGTAGATGTTATTATTTAACCTTATATTTAATTTTTTTTTGACAGGCAGAGTTAGACAATGAGAGAGAGAGAGAGAGAGAGACAGAGAGAAAGGTCTTCCTTCCATTGGTTCACCCCCCAAATGGCTGCTACAGCCAGCGCTGTGCCTATCCAAAGCCAGGAGCCAGGTGCTTCCTCCTGGTCTCCCATGTGGGTGCAGGGCCCAAGGACCTGGGCCATCCTCCACTGCCTTCCTGGACCACAGCAGAGAGCTGGACTGGAAGAGGAGCAACGGGACAGAACCGGCGCCCCAACCAGGACTAGAACCCGGGGTGCTGGTGCCGCAGGTGGAGGATTAACCAAGTGAGCCGCGACGCCAGCCATATTTAAATCTTATATCTGTGAACATTCTCTATATTTTTTCTTAATTAGATATTAAATATATCCATCACTAGAGAGGTATTTATCTTTATTATTTTATGCTATCAATTTCTCATAAGGCTTTTTCTATTTTATGAAGTTATTCATTATAAAGTGCTATTAAAGGTATTTGCTACTAAGAAGAACAAAGGAGAAGTAAAAACGAGTACACTCCCAGGGAGAAGGGTTAGCGCTGTGGCATAGAGAGTAAAGCCACCGCCTGCAGTGCCAGCATCCCATATGGGTGCCTGCTCTAGTCCCAGCTGCTCTTCTTCCAATCCAGCTCTCTGCTATAACCTTGAAAAGCAGCAGAAGATGGCCCAACTCCTTGGGCCCCTACACCCACGTGGGAGATCCGGAAGAAGCTCCTGGCTCCTAGCTTTGGATCGGCAAAGCTTTAGCTGTTGCGGCCATTTAGGGAGTGAACCAGCAGATGGAAGAACTCTCTCTTTTTCTTTGCCTCTGCCTCTCTGTAACTGTGCCTTTCAAATATAAATCTTTTTAAAAGAATAAATAAATAAAATAAAAACAAAAGAATAAACTTGGGGAGAAAATGAATCAGGGCTACAGGCAAGTGAAGAGTCGTATACATTTTAGGGGACATATTCAAATAAAAACTAAAGAACAAATCACTAATTAATAGGATGTCACTTGTCCTGGATTCCAGACTTGAGTTACAATTATTAATAATTAAGAAACATAAATTAACATTAGAAATTTGGGGGCGTGTATTAACTATGTTTCTATCTTCTGTAAGTCTGATTCTTTAACGTCTTTCCTATGGACATGTAGTGAGTACGTTTTATTCTGAAAGTTCAATTACATGACCAAGTCACCTTACTTTGGCCTCTTTTTTTTAAAGATTTATTTTATTTATTTGAAAGTCAGAGTTACACAGAGAGGTAGAGACAAGAGAGAGGTCTTCGATCCTCTGGTTTACTCCCCAGATGGCCACAATGGCTGGAGCTGCACTGATCCGAAGCCAGGAGCCAGGAGCTTCTCTCATGTGGGGAGCCCACGGACTTTGGCTCTCTTCTGCTTTCCCAGGCCATAGCAGAGAGCTGGATCCGAAGAGGAGCAGCCGGGACTAGAACCGGTGCCCATATGGGCTGCTGGTGCTTCAGGCCAGGGCTTTAACCTGGTGTGCCACCGCGCCATCCCCCTTACTTTGGCCTCTTGGCTTCCTTGTTGCTCCCCTCCTCCCTTCCTCACAGGCTTTGGTAAGACTGTTCCTCCCTGCTGCATGTGTTTCAAATACAAACCAAGCAATCCAGAATCCATATCTTCATATGTCTTTATCAGGATGTCATATTTCAGGTCACTTTTTACCCGCCCTGATCACCTCAAGGCCAATAACTATGCATTGTCTCTATCCCTTGAGTCTATAAGAAATTGCTAAATTAGTTAATTCTAAATTTGTTTTATTCAACAGTTTGTTCTCATGGAAACCATAATAAATGAACTTCTCACAGTCCCTCCCATTCCCTGGTCTACCAACTCACCCCGGTGCTTTCCTGTGTAACTTCCCCTTCTTGGGAACTATGAGTAGTAAACTATCTCTTCAAGGACAATAACTTCCTGTTCCTTTGACCTTACTATACCTCAACTTCCTGTTAGTACACTATAATTAAAAATAGAGAATTGTATATAGTCATATATGCTTTTGCTAGATCATAAATACATATTTTTAACTCCATTGTATACCATTTGACAAAGAGAAAGACCCTTCCAAATATGGGGGAAGAAACCAAACCTAAAGTACATATAAAGTCTCTCCCAAGAAACAATAGCTAAAACTGAGTGCTTATGTACTGTAATAGGCACTAACTTAAATGCTTAGTAGTCATTATTTCATTAAAATCTCGCTAGTACTCTGTGATCTGGTGATTACCAATTACCATTTTATGGAAAAGGAAACTTAGGATGCTGAGTGGCGTGTGCAAGTCAGGCTTATGAGACAAAATTGGTACTCAAAGTTAGACAGTTGAAGCAAAGGATCTGTACTCTTAACAACAACACGCAAACTTTTTCCTAGAATAATATACGGCAACAATAATAATGATAATTATATGTGTTTTATACATTGACATACTTCAAAAAGTTAGTGGAAACATGAATGAAAAGATGTTTATTTGGGTGCAAAAAATTTATGCATAATTTTTTCTTGATATGCTTTGTCCATAAACTTTTTTGAAGACTCCTTGTATACATGGATTTCAAATTTTTTGCACTAAGATAAGTTTATTCTTTTTAAAATTTTTATTTATTTATTTATTTATTTTATTTGGGAGGCAGAGTTACAGAGAGAGAGGGAAAGAAAGAGAGAGAGGTCTTCCGTCAGCTGGTTCACTCCTCAAATAGCTGTGACGGTGAGGGCTAGGCCAAACCGAAACCAGGAGCCAGGAGCTTCCTCCATCTTCCATTTGGGTGCAGGGACCAGGAACACTAGCAAGGAGCTGAACTGGAAGCGAAGCAGTAGGGACTTGAACCGGTATCTATATGGGATGACAGTGCTGCATGCAGTGGCTTAACCTGCTATAACATAATGCTGGCCCCAATAAGCCTAGTCCTGAATTCCACAAACTTTTTGAGCTAGTCACGTGTGTGTATGTGTGTGTATAAATATATGTGTATATATATATCTTAACATTGATGTTATTATCAGCTGTTAGGCTTTATTACGTAGCTAAAAAGTGAAGGAGCCAAGGTTCAAGCTAAGACTGGTTGACTTCAGAGCCTGACTCTTATGGGTATCAGTGTGTTTTGTTTTGCCTTGTTTCATTTTGTCCTAGTAGAGCCTTCATCACTGCCAGTGTTTGGGAGCTAGTATGTTGCAATATAGCAAGATTCTCCATGGCAATAAAGCCTGCTTAAAATAGACTCAGATAATGTTAATTTAAGCAGTAATCTGATTCCAGTCACAATTTTAAAAGTCCTTTTCATATCCACTTATCCCAAATAAAGTTCTAATTCCTAAACTAGTGAAAATCAATTTGACATCTGAAATTATTTCTGTCAACGCTATAAAATTAAGGACTCTATTACAAACAAAAGACCCAAACCTTGAAAACATGGATAAGCAAAGATTCTAGTACTTTTCTCAAATATGGTTTTATTTCAATTTTTTCCAACTTTATTAAGGTATAATTGACAAATAAAAAGGATGTATATTCAAGGTGTGCAATCTTATGTTTTAATATATGATGTTTTAATATATATTTATGAAATGATTGTCACAATCAAAAGCTAATTAACATCCCCTTAAAGTCACATAGTTATTTTTTGTGTATGATAAAACATAAAATTTTCTCACTCTCTTAGCAAACTGATTGTACAAAGTACATTAATGTTAGCGGTAGTCACCGTGCTGTTCATTAGGCCTCCAGAACGTATTCATCTCTTGTGTAAAAGCCTGTACCCTTTGACCAACATCTCTCCATTTCCCCCACCATTAATCTTTCCTCTTTATTTATAATTTAAACTTCTGAAGATTCCACATGTGACAGAGAACATGCATAATTTGTCTTTTTTCTGGCTTACAATGTCCTTCAGGTTCCATCATGTTGTCACAAATGACAGGATTTCCTTCTTTTTTATGGCTGAATGAAATTCCCTTGTATCTACGTATACCACATTTTCTTTATTCATCCTTGGCTGAACGCTTAAATGTCTCTTGGTTACTGTAAATCACTATTGTATTGAACATGACCATGGAGATCTCTCTTGAATTTACTGATTTTATTTCCTTTAGGGATACATGCAGTGGTGGGATTGTTGAATCATATGGGCATTATTTTTAATTTTGGGGGGACCCTCCATAATGTTTATCCAAATTGCTGTGCCCATTTATGTACCCAACAGCAATATATAAAGTTTCCATGTTTTTCAACCTCCTAACCAACACTTGCTATCTTTTGATTCTTTTATATTAGCCATCTTAATGAGTATGCAGTGATATCTCACTGTGGATTGGATTTGCATTTCCCTAATGATTAGTATTGTTGAGCACCTTTTCATGTACCTATTGGCATTTTTATCGCTTACTTGGAAAACGTCTATTCAGGTCCTTTGCTCATTTTTAAATCAGATTATTAGTTTCTTTGCTATTCATTTAGAGGAGTGCCTTATATATTTCGGATATCAGCTCCTTATTATATGTTCCTATATATATGGTTCCTATATATATGGTTTACATATATATATATATCCCCTGAAAGTCACATAGTTATTTTTTGTGTGTGATAAAACATAAAACCTGCTCACTCTCTTAGCAAATTGATTGTACAAAGTACATTAATGTTAGCAGTAGTCACCGTGCTGTACATTAGGCCTCCAGAACTTATTCATCTCTTGTGTAAAAGTCTGTTCCTATACATATGGTTTACAAATATTTTCTGCTATTCCATAGTCTGCCTTTTCATTTTGTTGATTATTTCTTTTACTATGTAGAAATATTTTTTTAAACTTTTATTTAGTAAATATAAATTTGCAAAGTACAGTATATGGATTACAATGGCTTTTCCCCCCCATATCTTCCCTCCCAACCACAACCCTCCCAACTCCTGCTCCCTCTCCCATTCCATTCACATCAAGATTCATTTTCAATTATCTTTATATACAGAAGATTGATTTAGTATATATTAAGTAAAGATTTCATCAGTTTGCACCCACACAGAACATAAAGTGTAAAATACTGTTTGGGTACTAGTTCTAGCATTAATTCACATTGAACAACACATCATTAAGGACAGAGATCCCACATAAGGAGTAAGTACACAGTGACTCCTGTTGTTGACTTAACAATTTGACACTCTTGTTTAGGGCGTCAGTAATCTCCCTAGGCTCTAGTCAAGAGTTGTCAAGGCTATGAAAGCCTTTTGAGTTTGCTGACTTCAATCTTATTTAGATAAGATTATAGTCAAAGTAGAAGTTTTCTCCTCCCTTCAGAGAAAGGTACCTCCTTCTTTGATGGCCCGTTCTTTCCACTGGGATCTCACTCGTGGAGATCTTTCATTTAGTTTTTTTTTTTTTTTTTTTTTTTTTTTTTCACAGTGTCTTGGTTTCCATGCCTAAAATACTCTCATGGGCTCTTCAGCCAGATCCAAATGCCTTAAGGGCTGATTCTGAGGCCAGAGTGCTGTTTAGGACAACTGCCATTCTATGAGTCTGCTGTGTATCCCGCTCCCTATGTTGGATTGTTCTCTGCCATTTTTATTCTATCAGTTAGTATTAGCAGACACTAGTCTTGTTTGTGTGATCCCTTTGACTCTTAGACCTATCAGTATGATCAATTATGAACTGAAATTGATCACTTGGACTAGTGAGATGACATTGCTACATGTGAAACCTGTTGAAAGGAAATGGACACTATGAGAAACAGTGACTTGATCAGCCCTTGTCCTGACTGTTGATATACAATTTAATACTTTATCCCTTTTAGTATTTTTTTTGTTCTACTTAATACTGTTGGTTGAACTCTTTAATTAACACACAATTATTCTTAGGTGTTTAAATTTAACTGAAAAGTGATCCCTGTTAAATATAAGAGTGGAAATAAGAGAGGGAGGAGATGTACAATTTGGGTCATGCTCAACCAGACTTGCCCCAAATGGTGGAGTTAGAAATGTGCCAGGGGATTCCAATACAATCCCATCAAGGTTGTATGTAGAAACATTTTTTAAAGATTTATATTTTTTTAAAGGCAGAGTAACAGAGAGGCAGAGGCAGAAAGAGAGAGAGAGGTCTTCCATCCATTGGTTCACTCCCCAGATGGCCACAATGGCTGGAGCTGCTGATCTGAAGCCAGGAGCCAGGTGCTTCTTCCCAGGCTCCCATGTGGGTGCAGGGGCCCAAGGACTTGGGCCATTTTCTACTGCTTTCCCAGGCCATAGCAGAGAGTTGAATTGGAAGTGGAGCAGCTGGGACTCAAGCCAATGCCCATATGGGATGCCTTGTGCCGCAGATGGAGGCTTAACTTATTATGCCACAGTGCTGGCTCCTATGCAGAAACTTTTTAACTGGATGTGTTCCCATTTATTTTTGCTTCTGTTGCCTTTGCTTTTGAGGTTATACCTAAAAACTCATTGTTAAGATCAATGTCATGTAATTTTTCTTTTATGTTTTCTTCTGGGAAATTTATAGTTTCACATTTTATATTTAAGTTATTAGTCCATTTTGAGTTGATTTTGAAGTCCACACATATAAATCTTCTTTGAAAAGTTCATGGAAGATGTATATTATGCAAAAACTATGCCTGAATTTTAAAATTTTTTAACAAAATAAATTTATCTTTTATTTTCATTTTTTCTGCAAGCTGTTTACGATATTCTTGTATTTCATTTCTTCTGCTTGCTTTAGGTTTATTTTGTTCATCTTTTCCTAGTGTCTTGATGGAGGAAGTCTTTATTTCTAGTATATGTATTTAGTGCTATAAATTTCCTTCACAGCACTGTTTTAGTTTCATCCCAACATCTTTAAAATGTTTATTTCTTTATTTGAAAGGCAGATTGAAAGAAACAGAGACAGAAGGAGGGAGGGAGAGAGAGAGAGAGAGAGATTGATTGTCCATCTGCTCTTTTATTCCCCCAAAGCCTGCAACATCTGGGTCTGGACCAGGTCAAAGCCAGAAGAAAGGAACTAGATCTGGGTACCCACATGGGTGGCAGGAAACTGAGTTCTTGGGCTGTCCTCCGTTGCTTCCCAGGCACTTTAGAAGGAAGCTAGATCAGAAACAGAGTAAATGGTACTTGAATTGGCACTTGATACGGGAGGCAGGCTTTCCAAGTGGTGATGTAACCTGTTGTACTACAACACCTACCACTTCACATTTTGACATTTTTGCATTTTCTTGTTTATTTATCTATGTGTATAGGGTTTTAAAAATTATTACTTCTGAGAAAATTCCATTTTTGACCCTTGAATTATTAATAAGCATGTTGTTTACTTTCTAAATGTCTGCTAGCTTTCTTGCTATCTTTCTATTATCAGTCTTCAATTTGAATTCACAATGGTCAAAGAACACACTCTGTACAACTTCCATACTTTTAAACTTGCTGTGTTTTAGTTTATAATCCATGATATAGTCTACCTTGATGAATTTCTTTGGATATTTGAAAACAATGTTTATGCTACTGTTGTTGGATAAAGTATCTCAAATGTCACTTACACCTTGTTGATTAATTTGTTGTTCAATTTTGTTTTGTAAGTCCTTGCTGATTTAAAAAAAAACAAATATAACTATGGATTTTTCTTTCTCTTCCTCATATTGAATTCATTTTATTTTATATATTTTGAGACTGTTTTTTGGTAGATACATATTTATGATTACTGGTTCTTCTTGGATCATCAATCATTTTACAACTATTTAGTGAAGCTCTTTGTGTCTAGTAATATTATTTGTTCTGAAGTGCACTTTATCTGATACTAATATAACTTCCTTCCTTTTTAAAATAAAGTAATATTTCTCTGGCATATCTTTCTCTATCCTGTTGTTTTCAATTGATAGATGTCATTGTTTTTGAAGGGAATTTCTTTTAAACAGAAAATAGATGTGCCTTTTTAAAATCTGTTCTCTCAAGGACTGTCTTTTAAGTGCTGTATTTAGAACATTTCCAAGTAAGATAATTACTAGAAAGTTAGAGCTTAAGTCAGTCATTTTCTTGTGTGTTTTCTCTTTGTTTCCCTTTATTCCTCTGCTTTCCTTTCGTATGTTTTTGTGGATTACACACTTTTCCAAGACTTAGTCACCTGTTTCTAGTAGTTCCAAGTATTTTACTTCATATATATTTCTTGTTGGTTTGTCCTGTATTGCAATCTTCATTCATAACAATCTATTGTTATCAAAGTTTTACCACATTGAGTGAAATCATACTTCCATTTAGGAATCTGTAGGCTCTCTATTTTTAAAATACAAGAGGATGAGGCTATTCAACAGAGCTGAATAGAGAAGCCCAAATTAACTCCATGGAGAAGACCCAAATTAACTGCATCTCAAGGTGTGAGTGCTCCAGGAATTGCAATTGAATGAAGTACGGGAACAGTGGGGAACATGGTAGCACACTGAGACCAAGCAGAGCAGAAAAGAGAGAGGAGCAAAGCTACCAGCAACAACCAAAACCCCTGAACCACTGCCAGGAGGATTTCTTGTTGCAAAGGAAAGGCAGAGCAGCAGAGCCTCCTGCACAAATCCCTTACACATGGCATCCTCAGCAGAGGAGAAGCCAAGAGAAGCTCACTTAGGAGAGCTCCCTGGAAAGCTCACGACCGTTCTGTTTCAGAGAAGCAACACATGCTGTCCCCTCCTCCAACGCCCAGAGCACAGTGTGGGGCCATCTTGAGAATGGGGACACTGTTGGATGTCATATTGCACTAGGGAACAGAAGCCTTTGTTTATCTCCTTCCCTGATGCCCCGCAGAGATTCCTGAATTCTAGCAAGGAAGACCGAGCCTCACAGGTCCAAATGGGTACAACAGAGCAAGGACAACCCTAGCACATTTGCCCACATAGCACAGTGCACCTCAGAGGATGGTAGGAGTAGAGAAGCTGGGGATATCTAGCCCCCAGGACTCCAGAAGCAGGAATACCTGTCCCCATCAGATTTGGGGATCATCCTCCTTCTCACTGCCTCCCCTCACTGCCTCCCAACCACTCAAAACATCGCTGATTCCCGTTAGAATCTGTGTACACTGGGAGTCAGTCAGGGTTCCTGTGCCCCTGCCTAGTCTGCTTACTAAAGCTCAGAGCTCCATGTGTATTAGAGATGATTCTTACAGTAGGGTCTGAGCACACAGTAAGGAGTGTTTCCGGGGCCAGCGCTGTGGTGCAGCGGGTTAAAGCCCTGGCCTGAAGCGCCGGCATCCCATAAAGGCGCAGGTTCCGGTCCCGGCTGCTCCACTTCTGAACCAGCCCTCTGCTATGGCCTGGGAAAGCAGTGGAGGATGACTCAAGTCCTTGGGGCCCCTGCACCACGTGGGAGACCCGGAAGGAGCTCCTGGCTCCTGGCTTCGGATCGGCACAGCTCCAGCCATTGCAGCCATCTAGAGATTGAACCAGCGGATGGAAGACCCCCCCCCAACTCTATATTTCAAATAAATAAAATCAATCTTTAAAAAAAATGTGTTCCCATGCTCTGGACAGTACACATGTCTAGGTGGGTGAACATGCCCAGGACTATTAAATCTCTGTATGTTCTTATTGAACTCTTTTTTATACTTTTCCATGTTATTTGAATTATTTTAAATAAAAATTTAAAAAGCAAAAAACCCTGAGTATTTTGAATATTTCCTCAGTCTATGTTGTGCAAGACATCAAAGGACATTCCAAAATTTTTGTTGATTTTCATTTGTTTATATTATTTATTGTATAGGCAGAGAGAGAGAGAGAGAGAGAGAATCTTCCATTTCAAAGTTCTGACAGCTACGGCTTAGCCAGGCCAAGGCCCTGAGCCAGGAACTCAATCTAGGTTTCCCAAATGGGTGGTAGGGACCCATCTACTTTTTTCGTCCTCTGCTGCCACCCATGGTGTGTTCATTAGCAGGAAGCTAGTATCAAGAATGCAGCCAGTGGGATGGCATAGTGGCGTAGCAGCTTAAACTACTACCTGAAATGCCAGCATGCCATATGAGCACTGGTTCAAGTCCCAGTTGCTCTACTTCTGATCCAGTTCCTTGCTGATATGCCTGTGAAAGTAGTGGAGAATAGCCTAAGTTCTTGAGTCCCTGCCCCATGTGAGAGACCCAGATGGAGCTCCTGGCTCCTGGATTCAGCCTGCCCCAGCCCCAGCCATTGTGGCCATTTGTTGAATGAACCAGTGGATGGAATATCCGTCTCTGTCTCTCCCTCCCTCTCTCTGTAACTCTGCCTTTCAAATAAATAAAATACATCTTTTTTAAAAAAAATTATTTTATTTATTTGAAAGACAGAGACAGAGAAAGAGGCCTTCCATCTGCTGGTTCACTCCCCAGATGGCCACAACGTCCAGAGCTGCACCAATCTGGAGCCAGGAGCTTGGAGCATCTTCCAGATCTCCCACACAGGTGCAGGGGCCCAAGGACTTGGGCCATCTTCTACTGCTTTCCCAGGCCATAGCAGAGATATGGATAGAAAGAGGAGCAGCGAGGACTAGAACCGGTGCCCATATGGGATGCCGGCGCTACAGGCCAGTGCTTTAACCTACTGCGCCGCAACGTCGGCCCCTAAAATACATCTTTTTTTTATAAAAAAGAGTAGAGCCCGGGCTTGAACCCAGGCATCCTCATATGGGATTCATGCAGCACAAGCAGCATCTTAACCATTACACCATGTGCCTTCTCAGATGTCATAATTTTCACTTGAACCATCAATTATTATTTTAAAATATAAACAGGAGAAAGATATATTTACACTTATTTTCACCCATTCTGTTCTGCCTTCTTTTCTGCAGTTACAGTCTCTCTCTCTCTCTCTCTCTCTCTCTTTTGAAATTATCATTTACTTGCCAGTTGGAGAATTTCTTTTCACCATCCTTTAAGAATAGAACTGGTAGTCATAAATTTTCCTTGTTTTCTTTCTTTTGAAAATGTCTACATTTTTTTCTTATTCCTAAAGGATGACTTCAATTGACATAAAGAATGAGATTTACAATTCTTGTCTTCAGCACTTAAATGCATCACTTCCTTCCATCTTCCATAGTTTCATAGGAAAACTCTTCTGTTATTTGGATTGATTTTACTCAACAATAATGCATCATTTCTCTCTGGCTGCTTTGAAGACTGTGTCTTTAGTTTGCTAATGTTTAATGATAATGTGTATTGGCCTGACTTTTTTGTTTATCCTGTTCAAGGTTTGCTCAACTTACTGTATCTATATGTTTATTTATGTCTATTCCTAAATTTTGGCATTTTCAGCCATTATTTCTAAGAATGATATTTTAGTCCCACCACTTATTCTTTTCCTTTTAAAACTCCAAACTTATGAATATTAGATTATTTGTTTGTCCCAGATATCTTTTAGACTTTGTTCTTTTTTTTTTTTTCAGATTGTTTTATCTCTGTTATTCAAATCTATCTTGGCCGGTGCCATAGCTTAATAGGCTAATCCTCCACCTGCAGCACCGGCACACCGGGTTCTAGTCCTGGTCAGGGCGCCGGATTCTGTCCTGGTTACCCCTCTTCCAGGCCAGCTCTCTGCTATGGCCCGGGAAGGCAGTGGAGGATGGCCCAAGTCCTTGGGCCCTGCACCCCATGGGAGACCAGGATAAGCACCTGGCTGCTGCCTTCGGATCAGCGCAGTGCCCTGGCCACAGCACGCTGGCCACGGCGGCCATTGGAGGGTGAACCAAAGGAAGACCTTTCTCTCTGTCTCTCTCTCTCTTACTGTCCACTTTGCCCCTGCCAAAAAAAAAAAAAAAAAATCTATCTCAAGTTCAATGATTACTTCTTTTTTTAAATAAAATTATGTATTTATTTATTTGAAAGAGTTACAGAGAAAGAGGAAGAGATAGAGATATTGATCTTCCATCCACTGATTCACTCCCCAAATAGTCACAAGAGCCAGGGCTGGATCAGGCTGAAACCAGGAGCCAGGTGCTTAATCTGGGTCTCCCACATGGATGCAGGGGCCCAAGAATTTGGGCTATCTTCCGTTGCTTTCCCAGGCACATTAGAAGGGAGCTGGATTGGAAGTGGAGCAGCTGGGTCACAAATTTGCTGCCATATTAGATGCTGTCTTGGCAGGCAATGGCTTTATATGCTTTGCCACAGTGCTGGTCCCAATTATTTTATCATCTCTACTCCACTCCATCTCTATGTCCCTCCAGCATATTTTCATCTTTTATTTTAGTTTTATATTTCTCAGTGCTATTATTTCTTAGTTCTTCAGTATATCTCTATTTCTTTGGTGATTTTTTGTATTTTTTCAATGGATTTGGTAATTGTGCTTCAAGGATTTTTATGATGGCTAATTTAAAACCCTTCCAACATTTAATTATCTTGGTATAATTCCAACATTTAATCATCTTGGTATTCCAGTGTGTTATTTTCTTTTCTCATTCAAGTTGTTCTGGTATGTTGGTTCTTGTGTGATAAGTGAATTTGGGGCTGGCACTGTGTTGTGGTAGGTTAACCTCCACCTATGGTGCTGGCATCCCATATGGGCACTGGTTCAAGTCCCAGCTGCTCCACTTCCAATATAGCACCTTGATAATGGTCTGGGAAAGTGGTGGAAGATGGCCAAAGTGCGTGGATCCCCGCTCCCATGTGGGATATCCAGTAGAAGCCCCTGGCTCCAGGCTTCAGTTCAGCCCAGCTCTGGCCATTATGGCCATTTTCGGAGTGAACCAACAGGTGGAAGACGTCTCTCCCTCTCTCTATAACTCTGCCTCTCATATAAATAAATAAATCTTTAAAAAAATATTTTCGAATTGTATTGCATAATGGACACTTTTGATCTTAAGAGAGGACTCTGTATCCTATTCAAATCTTCTCTTTTGGGGCCAGTCCCGTAGCTCACTTGGTTAAGTTTCTGCCTGTGATGCCGGCATCCCATATGGACGCCGGGTTCTAGTCCCGGTTGCTCCTCTTCCAGTCTAGCTCTCTGCTGTGGCCCGGGAGTGCAGTGGAGGATGGCCCAAGTGCTTGGGCCCTGCACCCACATGGGAGACAAGGAGGAAGCACCTGGCTCCTGGCTTCAGATAGGTGCAGTGCCTGCCGCGGCGGCCATTCGGAGGGTAAACCAATGGAAGGAAGACTTCACTCACTGTCTCTACCTCTCATTGTCTAACTCTATCTGTCAAAATAAAAAAAAAAAAAAAAAAAAACCTTCTCTTTTAGCAGGTTATTATCTTATTCAAGTTTAACTAGGTCTATGTTTTAGGATAGCAGTTTCAATGATGTCTTAGTTTTCAGCATCTTTCTAGTGCTCTTCTGGCCTATTTTGTTTGTTATTATCGGAGCTTACTCTTATTTCTCACATTTTTTCCCATGGGGCAGTCACCTTGCACAGATATAATGCCTAAAACCTCTAAGTGGGTGGTAGGAGACGCTGGTCCTCAGGGTTGGAGAATGTTTCTCTGAGTCATTTTTTGTCTTTGGGGATCCCATTCAAAATTCCCTGCGTTCAGAAAGGGAGCTCCATATAGTAGCCATCTATTTTCACTGCTATCCACCCTGCTATCCCTGAGTGGGAAAGAGGATTCTCTAGCCCACATGGCTGGAGGACACATCCCAAGGCTGGGCAAGACTGCTGGTGTTTCTAGGTGGGTCAAAGCAGTCTATGACTCTTTACCAAAAAGACTCATTTCCTTGGGCTGAGTTGTTTCCTTGGGCTGAGCCATCTGTTAGCAGAATCCTTCTTCTGATGACCACACGACTGCTGGGTGTTGATGCTGTTACCTCATTAGATCCAGGACAGGATTTTCTTCCTTGAGCCATCCTCTGCTGTTATGTTGGATATTGGCTTATGCTAGGTGAGGGTTGTCTTCCTCTGCTGTATAGTGTCATGAGACACTAGACAGCTAGTGTCCCTTTAGTCCTAGTCTCCCTAGCCAGTCCACTTTCCCCTTTGTTCCTTTCAGAGTTCCCCCTATCAGGACCTGATGCTTTACTTCCAGGGTTTACCATTGTATTCAGCAGGGAGGAGAAAAAGTGAGATAAATCTACACTGCTATTTCTGGGGCCTTAAGTCTGAATGATTAAAAGGCAGAGATATATATAGAGAGAGAATGAGAGATTGCCCATCCCCTGGTTCACTTCCCAAATGCCTGCAATGGCCAGGGCTAGGCCTGGCTGAAACCAGGAGCCAGGAATTCCATCCAGCTCTCTCATGTGGGTGGCAGAGACCCAAGTACTTGGGCCATCATCTGGTGCCTCCCAGGTGCGTTCGCAGGGAACCAGATCAGAATTGGTGGTAGAACTCAATTCTAGGCACTTTGATATTGGATGCAGGCATCCCAAGCAGTGTCCTAACCAGCTGTGCAGTAACATCTACCCCTCTGGATTTTTTTTTAAACATTTCTGTTTAATAGTTCCTGTAGACATAGTCTGAAATGAAAAGTCTCCAAGGCAAGTAATTTTTCACCCAGAGAAACTTCTAGAACATGCCTCTGCTCATAATTAAAAGTAATGAGAATCAGTAAAGAAAATCTGAAGAATATGTAAAGCATCAAAATAACAAGATAAGTTCAGGAGCAGCTCAATCATATGAACAATAGATGACATCATTTATGAGATGTAGGTGATAGCTATGTCAAAAGAGAAAAATCCTGGAAAATCTGAAAATGTTTCCAAGGGATCTCAGAGAAGTAAGAACAGTTTACTCTCAAATCTCTTGTAGAATTAGGGTCTAAGGCAAAGCAAAAGAATCCTGGAGAAAAAATGTACCTGTCCTTTGAGTAGGGTCAGAATCTGGAAGAAGGTTTTATTAACTTATGGATCTTATTATTATTTGATAACATTTGTTAGAAATGCAAGATAACATACAACAATAATGTGACCAGACAAGTTCTAAGTTGAGGAAATTATGAGGAAATACTAGATTTAAGTTTTATAAATAATATCTGAAAACCTAACTATTGAATATGAAGCTCTCTCTTTTTTTTTGATAGAGTGGATAGTGAGAGAGAGAAAGAGACAGAGAGAAAGGTCTTCCTTTTTTCCGTTGGTTCACCCTCCAGTGGCCGCTGCGGCCAGCGTGCTGCAACCGGCACATCACGCTGATCCGAAGCCAGGAGCCAGGTACTTCTCCTGGTCTCCCATGCGGGTGCAAGGCCCAAGCACTTGGACCATCCTCCACTGCACTCCCGGGCCACAGCAGAGAGCTGGCCTGGAAGAGGGGCAACCGGGACAGAATCCGGCGCCCCAACCGGGACTAGAACCCGGTGTGCCGGCGCCACAAGGCGGAGGACTAGCCTATTGAGCAGCGGCGCCAGCCCAAATATGAAGCTCTCTTAATGTTAATGTGTCGTAAATATTTTTAAAGACAAGCTTTTGATTCAATGACATTAATTAATTAGTTAAATTTCATTTAAAATTGTACTGCATTAAAAGTGTGCAAATGAAATATGCAAGGGCCGCACTATGGCATAACTGGTAAAGTTGCTGCCTGCAGTGCCGGCATCCCATATGTGTGCCGGTTCGAGTCCCAGCTGCTCCAGTTCCAATCTAGTTCTCTGCTATGGCCTGGAAAAGCAATAGAAGATGTCCCAAGTGCCTGGGCCCATGTACCCGTGTGGGAGACTAGACGAAGCTCCTGGCTCCTAGCTTCGGATTGGCCCAGCTCCAGCCATTGCAGCCATTTGGAGAGTGAACCAGCTGATGGAAGACCTCTCTCTCTCTCTCTCTCTCTCTCTGCCCTTGCTTCTCTGTAACTCTGTCTTTCAAATAAATAAATAATTTTTTAAAAAAATATGAAAATCTCTTTAAAAATGTGAAACATTCAAATTAGCACATGTAACAAGAAGGTATAATAGGTGTTTTTTATAACTGTATTTGAGTTAACTATTTTCATCAAGAGAATAAGAAATGCAGCCATTTCAATAGCGAACTAACAATGAAGAATCCTATAGAAAATGAATGCAGACTGATGGCTGTAAGACTGCTTGAAATGTGAAGATCGAAGAGCTACCTGTAGGACACTTTGTAGACTGTGGTCTTGACATCAATTTTTAAACTGAAGAATAGCAACTGATAGGATGCTGAGCTAAGAAAGATAAGAAATTATGAGCTGACTACCCACCCACTCCCTTTTTTTTTTTTTTTAAGATTTTATTTATTTATTTGAGAGGTAGAGTTACAGAGAGAAGGAGAAACAGAGAGAAAATTCTTGCACCCGCTGGCTCATTCCCCAGATGGCTGCAGTGTCCAGAGCTGGGGCTGATCCAAAACCAGGAGCCAGGGGCTTCTTCCAGGTCTCCCACTTGCGTGCACTTGGGCCATCTTCTACTGATTTTCCAGGCCATAGCAGAGAGCTGGATCAGAAGCAGAGCAGATAGGACTCAAACCTGCGTCCATACGGGATGCTGATACTGCAGGTGGTGGATTTACCCATTATGCCACAGTACCGGCCCTACTACCCCTTTTTTCAGTTACAAAAATAATGAGGCTATTCACACAATTCATGAGAAACATCTGCTTCTCCAACATTGATGCAAACATGCTATAATCCCACCCAGGCCTTACTCAACAGGCTTCAGTTATAGTGAACATCAAGAGCTCATTCTTAAGGCTAAATATGAAATCTGAATGACCTATCTTTAGCTTTAATATAAGAGAAAAAAATCCAGCTGAGTGAAAATGATGTGTACCCATTAGTTTGTTTCCTAGGACACATGCTGACCTATTGGAAATGCTGTGAGATCACAGGGTGGCTATATTCTTGATAGGATGAATATATGCATTCCTAACTCCTCATAATAAAACATTTCCATATGTTCTAAAATCCAAGTCTCATTGACTCTCAACAGAACATCTCCATAGAGGACTGGATTAACATTTAATCTGTTTGGGTTGACCTTCAGCACTCTGCTGTGATGATAGAACTGGCTACGGCCAGAGTAACTGACCACTGAGTATGTGTAGACTAGTCTGTGTCTGATATTGCAGAAAACAGGAAACAGGTCATTACCAAGTGTTCTCATTTATCCTTTACCTTACTATGCTAGTTTAACACTGGAATAGGTATAAAGTTACTAGTATCTAAAGAAACATAAGATCAGCAATCAAAGATATCTATACCTACATTTATATTTATCATCTATCCATCAATTGATCTATCTATCTACAAAAATAAAGCAAATATTTTATCAAAGCGAGTTTGAGACACAGCTGTGTATTATATTTCTATCATTCTTCACCTTCATTCACAATTTTAAAATCTAGTGCATTTCACATATGTGTTATGTGAACTTTAGTAAAGTTTACTTTTTATTAGATTCTCTTCTTGGGGAAAATTACTTTCATTGCTTAATTATGCTTAGATTATATAATCGTATTTAGAGAACCTTATATTTCTCCTAAATTTCCAATTTCTACATGTTGTCTACAATATCCAGCTTAATACCCAACACATGTATGACATATTTCTTTATTTAGCAAATTACCCATTCTCAGAATCAGTATAGTACTTCTAGCATATATAAATCAATTTAACAATTATGAATTATGAAAATTTTACTATTTTACTAAAATCAGAGCTCATCACTTTAATGGTAAGCTGCTTACCATTACAGAGGCCAAGCTATATAAATTCTAGTAAAAAGCAGTGATTCAATACCTACCTAATGTCCACAATTCTTTGGGAGGACAAATGCAATTAGCATATTTACTGCATTGTCAAGAGTATCTGATTACTTGTCAAACACTGTGAAGTTTGTTATCTTCTAGCAGTCTTAGCAGAATAATGAAAGGCCTTATTAGAAGAGAGGTGAATAATATAAATAACTCCTCTTGAGAAGATGTTTTCAATATCAATAATTAAAATGTTGAGATAATCATGTAAACAACTCAATATGAAAGCAATGTTTCAGTAAAGTATTGTTTTTTTTAAGCCTGAAAAGTCTCATCCTTCTTGCTTTCCTAATTACTTCCATGGGAAAACACATCAAAATTACAAAACTATAGATTGATAACTAATAACAATAACAACAGAAGTTTAGTGCATTTTGATAGTTGTTTTCCATACTCCTAATAATTAAGATCTTTTCTAATTGGCTACATTTTTCATAATTTGGGGCTAAGTTAAATTTATGAAGACAAACACCATCACTCATATATCATAAATCAAAAAAGTGATAAAAAACATACCCATCCTTATATTAAAATTCAAAATGTTGCATATTTCACTTGCAGAATATGACTACAGTATAGGTCAAAATATTCTTTTTATTTTTCTAGCCTATTTGTGTAAATGAAGTTTAGTTTTCATTAATTTGATATGAATAAAGAAAGCATTACTGGAAGTAAAGGCACAGAGAAAAAAAAAACCTTTGCTGGGAAGGCTTTGCTTTTTAACATTAAGGTAGCAAGCTACTTAGCTTACATCCTTCCTAAAGTGTGTGGTTTTAAACTAGGCAATGTAAATAACTTAAAAGCCAAGGTCAAAGGACCTTTATGAGTTATGCCATCATTATGAAAGAACATTATTCAGAAGCAATTAGAAGCTTTATGGTTTTCTGGTTGAAGACATTCTTGTTTCTGAATAGAAATGAAGAAGTTCAGTGAATATTTACAACTCAATACAAATGAACATGGAGCTGGTGGGAATACTCATTTGAACAATGCTTTCCATAGAATGAAAGTGCTACTGTTTACATCTTTTTTTTAAAAAAATAACAACGGTACAATCCCCCTCAACAAACACCAAAAATACCAACAAAGTCAAATACAAAAGTGTATATTGTAAATTGTCTACAAATTAATCTAATGGGACAGTAGAAGGAATTGATATTTAAAAGTAGGAAAGAAAGGCTTCACTCTCCATGGTAAGAGCTAATTAACATATGGCTACTCTGGAATTCTCTTAAATAATCTCCTAGCCAGCAAGTCTCTTTTTTAAGAGTATTCAATTCTACTCAAAAGAACAGGGCAGAGATCTGACAGATGCTGAGAGGTTGGACTTAACTGAATTGACAAGGAGTATTATGAAATTTTGCTTGTTTATAAAAAAGAGTTTCAAAAGGATCTTGATATAATTGCACTAGTGTTTTAGAAATAGAAAGCAGATTGCAAAGTATTTGGTCAAAGAAAAGTAAGGAAGACACTGAGGTAGCAAGAAGAACACTTTGGAGGCTATGTCAGTCATGACAGTTGTGAAGTAATGAATATGGGGCTAGGGTGACAATATGTCTTATAAAAGACCAATCACAGGCAAGTGCAGAAAATTGGAACTATGCCAAAGGAAGAGAGAACAGAAACAAAACATGCTTTGGGCCCAGTAGGAAATACACTTCTCAAACATTTTTATTGACCAGACTTGTGCTACAAACAAAACCATTCTTAGTTTCCACTGGAAAATGCATTCTCTCCCTCTGAATGAGAGGAAGAGACTATCGATGCCATAATAAAAAATTCTGGTGATGATGAAACTTTGGAGATTACCTACGCTGGTTATTTTAAACTCATCCTTATAATTATCTGAGAAGCTTCTGTAAGAAAACTGATTTTCCAGCTCTCACTTCAGAAAGGACAGAAAGCAGTATTTTTTACTATTCCCTGCTTGTTAGGAAAAGAGGCACGGAACAGAGAGGAGACAGAACACAAACTCGCAGCCAGACTGAAATTATTCAAAGAAAATGAACTTGCAAAGGTCGACCAACTGCCACCATGCTCATAGCCTGGACCCCAGCAGGCTGGGCCCTTTATATCTTAGGTGGGCTAGGGGTGGGGGTGGGGCCAGTGGGAGGAGATGAGCTTCTCCATACTGGTTCTTCAGCTTTGGCCCACTGGCTTCTAAACCTGGAGAAGAATGCAGGGGGTGGGGTGGGGAACAATACAGGGTGTGAGATGGAACTGAACACTTGAAAGAAGGCAGGGGTAACAAGAAACTTAAAATGGCTGAGGCTTCTGTCCTTGTTCCATCACTGCTGATATGAAGCCAGCCTTATGAATCAGCAATTGAATGCTTTGAACTACATAGACTCAAGAACTGAATGTTTGTAATGGGGGTTTAGAGCTGTACTCCTTGTAATCAAGGCCCAATTCTGCCACCTCTGTGTGCTGTCTGGAAAGTGACTACAGTTCTCCGTGCCTCAGTTTCCTTATATTTAAAGAACAGATT
This sequence comes from Oryctolagus cuniculus, assembly GCF_964237555.1. NCBI lineage: Eukaryota > Metazoa > Chordata > Mammalia > Lagomorpha > Leporidae > Oryctolagus > Oryctolagus cuniculus. The sequence continues at coordinate 59,562,832 of NC_091453.1, forward strand.
TCATAGGCTTATTTAAGCATTAGGTCAGTTAATATGAAAGGATTTTTAACATCGTTCAGCATAAAAAAATTTCAATGAAAGGCAGCATCTGTTTTGTCTTTGTCACTTTGCCTTGCAATGATTCTTTTGCATGAACACAAGACTTCAAGAAAAAACAAGTGGGGTGAGTGTTTGGTACAGGGGCAGTTAAATACCACTTGGGACACCTGCAGCCCTTATAGTAGTGCATGGGATTGAGCACTGGCTTTGCCCCTGATTCCAGCTTCCTTCTAAAGAACATCCCAGGGGGCAGAAGGTGATGTCCCTCCATACATTTGGGAGACCCAGATTGAGTTCTGAGATCCTAACTTTGACTTAGCCAGCACTGGCTATTGCAGCCATTTGGAGAGTGAACTGGCCCATGAAAGATCTGTCTGTCTGTCACAATCCTTGTGTTTTTCTGTCTTTCAAATAAAATGAAAATAAGTAATAAATACTTTTTTTTCAAGTAGGTGCATCTCTTGCTTTGCTTAGAAGAGTATCCCTTACAGTGTGGAAGTATTCACGAAATACTTGCAAAATTAAAATTAAAGTACCCCTAGAGCCTGAATGGTTTCTGTCTAAAATAATATAAAAATCGGAAACCCAGGAAAATGGCCATTTTCGATTATTCCTCACTAACCTGGGGATGAATTTGACAGTGTTTAGCACATATGTTTAGTGTTCCTCCAAGTTTGTTATTCGAGGAGCAAGATCCATCAAAGTAAAGTTCTAGTACACACATATCTACAAAAAATTGTAAGTCCTATTTTGGAAAATATATACAAATTTCAACTAACTTTTATAATGAATAAAAATTGATTTCATAAATAGAACTGATCGGTATTTATAAATGTTAAAAGTACAAGGGTTTTATTATTTCACCTTCATGCAATGAATGCAACACTGCCCAGGTAAAACTTAGCAACTATTTTCAACTAGATTTGCTTTCCTTTCTGTCTCTGTCTCTTTCTTTAATTAAGTTTTAATTAGAAAGAAGATAGCATTTAGTGGCAAGAAGGCATGGCATACCTATTTTTAAGTAGGTGTTTGCAGCTTGCATTTTAATTTTTGTCTGATTTTGACTGATAATTTTTAAATTGGGGTATAAATTTCATGCAATAAATTTACAGTTCAATACACTTTGTTTTTTAAAATTTTTGATTAACATGTAGTATTTGCACACTTTTAAAGATACAGTGCAATATTTCTTTTTTTAAAGATTTATTTACTTATTTTAAAGGCAAAGTTATTAGAAGCAGAGGCAGGGAGAGAGAGAGAGAGAGAGAGAGAGAGAGAGAGGTCTTCCAACTGCTGATTCATTCACCAAATGACCATGATGGTCAGAGCTGAGCCAATCAGAAGCCAGGAGCCTGGAACTTCTGGTCTCCCACCTGGGTTCAGGGGTCCAAGCGCGAGGGCCATTCTCCACTTCTTTCCCAGATGCATTAGCAGGGAGCTGGATGGGAAATAGAGCAGCCAGGACTCCAACAGGTGCCCATATGGGATGCCAGCACTGCGGGCAGTGGCTTTACCCACTACGCCAGAATGCTAGACCCACAGTAGTATTTCAACATAGGTATACAGCATAAACTGATCATATCAGACTATTAGCTTTTTCCATTTCCTTATCTTTTCTTTGTGTTTGGAGCCTACAGGCTCCTCTTCCTTAGTTCTTTACACAGGATATCATACATTATTGTGAACTATAGTTGACCCACTGCACAATTAGCCCTGAGGCATCCCTGTTTGACTGTGTTTTGGTATCCATTATCCATGCTTCTCTGGTCCCCATCACGCTACATTTCCCAGGCTCTGGTAATCATGAAACTAAGTTCAGAGAGTTTTTTTTTTTTTTTTTTTTTAAACTTCCGCATATAAGAAAGAACACTTGGCACTTGTCTTTCTGTGTGTGACTTATTTCACCTAACCCAGTGATCTCCACATCCATCCATTTTGCTGCAAATGTCAAGATTTCATTCCTTTTATGGCTGAATGATATTTCATTAGAATTTTCGATATGTACAGCTTTTTGTTTTAATTATACGTCAATGGACAATTGTGGTTAATTTTCCACTAGTCCCACCTAATGAAATTTTTTAGATAGTGTAGTTTTCTGAGTCAAGAGTTCCATTTGGTTCTCTTTTAGATATTCTGTGTCTTTTCTAAAGTTCTCCGTGTCTTCACTCATCAAATTCATCTTGTCCTGAGATTGTTTAGCATATTTATCATAGCTATTTTAAAGTACCTATTTGCAAATTACAACTCTATCTCACCTGTGCTTCTGCTTCTCTTGACTCTTATCCACCCCTTCAATTCTTTATTATATTTGCTTGGTTTTTTACATATCTGGTACTTTATACTTATATACCGAACATTGGGAAATATACATTGTGAAGACTCCATATTCCGTTATTCTTCTCTAAAGAAGATTAAATTTTCTCCTACCAAATAGTCATATTGTTTGTGAAGTACTTTGGTCCAGTGGACACTTCATTTTAGACTTTGTCGGGTTGGCTCTCTTTAATTTTATTGTTAATTCTAAGGCTTTGCCCTTTGTCCTAGGATATGAATTTATTCCTAAGGCATAACCCTTCTGGGACTCCAGTGAAGTTTTTTAGCTGTTTTCCCAGCCTTCTGATACTGGTGGGCCTCAAACTCACCAGCACCTTGCAGCTGTTGAAATCTTTGCTCAACAATCTCAGCCTTTGTTCAAGTTCTTTCTTTTAACTGTTTCTACCGGCCTCCCAAATTTTCCTTTCTTTATTGTCCCTTGGGACCCCATGACAACTTCTCTTGGGTGCTTACCCTGGGGAAGTAAAAAACAAACAAACAAACAAAAAAAAACAAAACTCATAAGGCAGAAATGGGCTGAATATCAGTGATTGCATTGCAGTAGAAAAGACACAGCTCCAGAACTCCAAATTGCTGTCAGAGAGCTATGTATTCTGGATTCACGTGTATGTGGGCTCTGACATTGAATCCATCTCCTTAGTTGTGTTTCCTGACTCTGACAGTTTATATATCTGGAGCATGGCTACTCATTTCTGGATTATTCACAAACAGGTGCTAGTATTCCTTTGGTCTTCCAGGCTTATGAGACTATCTGTGTAACTAAATAGAGTGCCCTTTCTATTTATTTAAAAATTTTCTTTCTTTGTATGAGTATTTATTTTATAAAATCTTTTTCATGTAGTTGTCAATTGAAAACATGTTTTAGTGTGCTTCCATTTATAGTTATTCTCAATAAACCATTTCCATTGTTTTAAATAGAAATGACTCACAATGAGATTCATCACATCAATAACATATGATTGAAGTAAATTACTTTCTAGGGCTATTATTATTAGTTTTTAGCACCATGACCAATCATTTTAGCATTGTGGAATTTCTGTTTGTAATACATCTACACAGTAATGGGAGATAATTCTGATATTTAGGGAACAGTCTATATTTGAGTTCTTTTTAAAGAGCTCAACTGAGAAATCAATTGCCTTTACAAATTAATCTCTAGCTTCCAACAATCAAATAACTATATACTTGTGGGAGTGGTGTAGGGAACTGAGTGAATGGATAGCACATGCTAAAGCATGAGCAATGTCCTTTCTAATATAAAAACACATAAAATAAATAACTCGTGTGAGCTGATATTCTGCAGCTATAGATTTCCACTATATATTGAATTTCTTTAGAGAAGAATTTAGAACCCAAAGTATTATTTGTGACTTTCTGTAGATTGCCTAAAAATCCTGAAGATTAGCATGGTTGATCTAGCCATTTTGGCTGCCTGAATGGCCATGTAAGATTGCCAAATGCTCCTTTAATCAATTTTTCTGAATCAGTTGTGATAATGGTATAAACTAGGGAATAGCTGCAGCTGGCATATGTAAATGGACGGGCCTGAAAGTGTATCTTCTACATCAAATTCATTTTTCTTGTATTATATTTGGTGTTCTAAATGAGGCAAGCCTCTCTTCACGACTTTAATGTGGCTGTTCCTTTAAATGTTTTAAATTGCTTAGATAAATATTTTATGATTGTCAACTACATATTCAGAGCTGTTATATAATTTTTAAGTTCAAATATTTAATTTCTTGGATATTATTGCCTAGTTATCTAAAATATTCCATTAGACAAATAAACTTTTGTGCCGGCCTGCAGCACAAAGAACCAGGTTTCCTGAAACAGAGAGTGGGAATGCAGGGACAAGGACGCAAAGAAAGGAGCCAAGACAAGTCCTGATCAAGGCTTGTTTATTCAACAAATCCAGTAGTATTTAAACATGACCAGTTGTACACAAGAAGGAGCACAAAAGATTTACATATCAAAAAGGCTTTTAAGGTTACAAAGAGTTCCTGATAAGGTTCTTAATTATTGATTACAGGGTACAATAAAACACTTAGGTGATAAATGCAGGTTTCAGGTGTGACTGATTATCTATATCCTCTCTTGTGAAAGGTTTAGCAGTGAGATAAGGTTCTTCCTGCCTCTTCCCAGAATCTCCTTAGTCTAATTGTCTGTGTCTCCATCCAAGTTTAAGTGTAAACAAAGGGAGCGACTACCTGTGGCTGCCCACAAACTTTTTTTAAAAAAGATTTTATTTGTTTACTTGAAAGGCACAATTACAGAGAAGCAGAGAGAGAGAGAGAGAGAGAGAGAGAGGTCTTCCATCCGCTAGTTCACTCCCCAGATGGCCACAACAGCTGGAGCTGTGCTGATCTAAAGCCAGGAGCCAGGAGCTTCCTCCGAGTCTCCCACACGGGTGCAGGGGCCCAAGGACTTGGGCCAGCTTCTACTGCTTTCCCAGGCCATAGCAGAGAGCTAGATTGGAAGTGGAGCAGCCAGGACTTGAACCAGTGCCCATATGGGATGCCAGCACTGTAGGTGGCAGCTTTAGCTGCTACACCACAGTGCCAACCCCAACAAATAAATTTTCAGAGGAACAAACAGCACCTAAGAATATAAATGATGAGTGAATGTGGGGAAGAATTCAGTGACTTATTTTATGTATCCTGTATTCCCAAAATCTATCAATTGAAAAACAAGAAAGGAAATACAACTCCACTATTGCTTGTCATAAGCTCTCTTCTGATTCAGTTTCAAGCAGAAATTAATGGTACAGCAACCACAAAAAATTTAGCTTCTACCTTAATATGTTAGGGATACTAAATAATAGTAATATAATAGATGAACTAATAGTTCTATGAGACTACTTAAAGATGGCACTCTATTTTTGCTGTTTTAGACTACTGTGAGAACTGCTATAATGTGTGGAAAAATCACTAGCCTGTCACAGGGCTATTTTGTCAAAAGTATTATGCTAGATTTCCCTTCATTAGGTTCAAACATAAATTGATTTGCATGGAAATGTGTGTTAATATCAAACCTGTCTTAACTTTCAAGGAAATGTGATATTGAGGAAAAGAAGAATTAACAATGACTTCTAAAAAGACAAAATGAATTTTCAGGGAACAAAAATTGCTACTACTCACAGTTACATAAATGGATCTCTTTCAGATTAAATAAACCAGTAGTTTTTTTTAATCTTATTTAAGTTATACAAGTTTCATGTATTTCATATATATAGATTTAGGAACATAGTGACACTTCCCCTTTACCCTCCCTCCCGCCCAGGCTCCAAACCTTCTGCCTCCTCACTCTCCCATTCCCACTCTTAATTTTTACAAAGACCTACTTTCAGTTTACTTAACGATCACAGAGTTAACCCTACATTTCATAAAGAGTTCAACAAATAGCATGAAGGAAAACAAACAAACAAAAACCCAACTGTTCCTCAACAGAAGAGACAGGGACTGTAAACAATCATCGAATCTCAAAATGTCTATTTCACTCAAAACCAGTATTTTTCAAAGATTTATTTGTTAGTGTTATTTTTAAAGATTTATTTGTTTCAAAGGCAGAGTTAGAGGGAAAGACAGATCTTCTGTCTGCTGGTTCACTCCCCAAATAGCTGCAATGGTAAGGGCTGGGCCAGGTCTAAGCCCAGAACCAGGAGCTTCCTCCGGGTCTCCCACATGGGTGCAGGGGCCCAAGCAGTTGGGTCATCTGCTGCTGCTTTCCCAGGGGCATTAACAAGGAGCTGGATTGGAAACAGAGGGGCCAGGACTGAAGACAGAGTTCAGATGGGATGCTTTTGTCACATGCAGCTGCTTAACCCACTGAGCCACAATGCCTGCCCCAGAATAAGTTACTATTTTTAAAAGTGCCTTCAGAAGCCCCAGTTGCCTAAAAGATAAGGGATTGACCTCCTAAAAGTGTTCTAAACTTAAACTTAACTGCTGTGTCCTCCTTGACATTTTTCTTCTTTATTTTGTTAGAGGTGCTAGTATCAAAAAGTGTGTGTTAATATTTTCCAACAGTCTCACCATTAAGAATGGTTTGGGGCGCCGGATTCTGTCCTGGTTGCCCCTCTTCCAGGCCAGCTCTCTGCTGTGGCCAGGGAGTCAGTGGAGGATGGCCCAGGTGCTTGGGCCCTGCACCCCATGGGAGACCAGGAGGAAGCACCTGGCTCCTGCCATCGGATCAGCGCGGTGCGCCAGCCGTGGCAGCCATTGGAGGGTGAACCAACGGCAAAGGAAGACCTTTCTCTCTGTCTCTCCCTCACTGTCCACTCTGCCTGTCAAAAAATAAATAAATAAATAAAAAAGAATGGTTTGATTTGCTTTATAGATGTCAGGAAAGCTCCAGGTATCTTGTTCTTCTGGTCTATTGATTGCTTTCTTGGTCTGTGTTTTGAACAGAACGTGAACTGTCTTATATGAATAGATCATTCTCTTTATTGGCTTTATTCACTACATATAGAAAAAAAATTTATCTGTATAGAGACTTCCACAAATCTAAAGTGTTTGTATTTTCCAAAGGCCTTTTTTTTCCCTTGAGGTTTTGTACTATGCCCCGTATGGTAAAGATAAAAAGAAACAATATTCTTTTTGAAATAGGCAAAATATTATAATAAGATAACTTTCAATAGCAATTTAGTACCTATCAAGCATCTCAAAGATAAAACAGGTAGTAGTAAATATTTCTTGATTAAATATCTTGATTAAATAGTCAATTTATCATCCTGCCTTTTTTATGCAAGGCAAATATTTTCAAATGATATTTCCTTGTTAATCACAGTTGATAGTAATTATAATCAAGAACTTCTCTAACAATGTTAGGGAAACAGAGTCAGAGTAAGTAGGAAATAAACACACCAGTTGGAAAGGTAGGTATTTAAAAAAATTTTAATAAGGACTGAGGAAAAATTTCACTATTTGTTAACTTCAGCTCCCTCTCAACATTTTTATATATGATCTAGATATATTGAGGTTTAAGAGACATTGACAAAAAATAAAACTGTATTTGATCTATTAGAAACAACACAGGCAGACAAATGTGAAAGAATTCATTAAATATATATTAAATGAATTATTGGAGTATGCAATTATTGCACTTGTATAACAACCTGCATTGAATGGTTTTGCTCATCATGGGCTTTGTGTAAGCATTTGTTATAGCTCTGGTGACTTTACAATTTTTTGTCCAAATGTGGACAAAGTGAGAAAGGGAGTGCTAAGAGGTTGGGTTTGGGGAGCAATGGGAATAAACTGTGACTAATCTTATCCTTTATTTCTACTTCCTACAATAGGAATGATCATTTCAAATCAGTTCATATAAATGAGCAGTCCAGTTACAAATATGGATTTCTTTTATTCTAAAGGGAAAATAAATTACCAAGTAAATACACAGTTCACACAAGTCTTGACATGTAGTTCTTTCAGTATCTGTTCCCCTCCATTCTTGTCCTACTGTGTTACAGACAGACAAATCCAAAGATTGCCAAAGCACAATGAAACCAAGAAAATATAAAAATTAATAAAAATCCATTCCTTTTATTTAAGAAGTTTATACAAAAAGTATATAAAAATGACATACTCCATTCCTTCTTGTCAATTAAATGTAAACACATATTGACACATTATTTCTTTTTAATTTTGACATGATTTTGAAGTCACATATGTAAAGAATCCGCTTCAAGGAAAGCTAAATGTTTATACAGCTCACCTCTCATCATTTGAAATGGATTTGCAAGTGTATACTTTAAAAAAAAAAAAAAAAGCCCTTGCCAAACACATGATCTTAAGATATAGAATAATTTTAATTCTTTTACATTATATCCGTGACTAGCCTGGATGTAAAACTGCTCTCATTGAAAGAAACAGTGCCCAGGAGAGCAGGAAAGCTGAGATAGCAGTGGGTGCCTATAATTGTGATTTTCAACCAAGTTGTTACTCACTTTTTAGATTGCATTTTTTATTCAAAAATTTAAAAATTAAATAAAAAGTAATATCGCATATCTAACAATTTTGTCGTAACAGATAAACACATTGAGAATTCATATAGAATTCTAAGAAGTAGTATGCAAGTAGAGTACGTGGAGCACACAACCCAGGGGTACCAACATCTAAAATATTCTATTAAATATAGAGTGCATCATCAAACGGACTGAGAGAAAAGGAAAGCCAATATTTCCAATGCTATCATCAGAATCACCAAAGGACAATGTTACAGAGAGTAGGATTCACATTGGGCAACTTGCCTTTGATTTTAGAATTGTATGTTCTTTGGGGAGTGAAATCCTATCCTAATCCCTTATTCTATATTTTGTGTCTCAAAGGTAACATCTAAGTGCATTTTGTTACTGAAATCAACAAGAAAGAAACAGCACGCTTTTCTAACCCTAATTCTTTGCATCAACAAGGCAATTGCTGAAGATGAAAGACAAGGAAGCAATTTGAACACATTAAAATGAAATCCACTTAAAATTGAATTATATTCCCACAGCATGCAGTGATTAAAGGCAGATAAGAAGTTACAATTCAACCAAACAATAAAAAATGTTTCAATATTTCTGCCAGTAAAAATATTCCATTATATAAATAAGTAAGAGGAAATGCACAAGATTGGTGACTTACTTCTGAGGAAAATATATGGCAATATTTTTGGCTGTTACAACAAGGAATGGTGCTACCAACATCCAGTGGATAGAAGCAGAAGAGATCACATTATGACAAAGAATTATTCAGCCCAAAATAATAATAGAGGTTGAAAAACATAAGATAACCCTAAACTAGACAGAGGCTGTTTAAACATAAGAATACTTATTCTATGTAAGCATAATTAATATGATTGTTCACATTATGGCAACAGTGTTAATCTCAAAGATAGATCTGCCTGGAAAACTCTTGTTCATTTCTTACAACAGTCCTCAGGTATCATATCCCCTGTAAAACTTCCTTGGACTCCACATCTAAATGAGTTATTCCTTCTATGCTATTTTCATATGCAGCATGCATATTGATAATTTTTATTACTAATGTCTAGCCCTATCATGTAGTTATTTGACCAACATAACTTCCTTTGGTACCATGCCGAGAGCATCTTGAGAACTGACATTCATCATTGTATCACTGGAACCCAAGAAATTGCTTGGTAAATACTCATTAAATGTTTGCTGAATTGTAAATTGTAAGTTGAATATTAAAAACAGTCACTTCTTCAATTTTTTCTATAGCTTTAATTACTATTCAGTAATGGGTTACCTGTTCTAGATGTTTTAACAATCAGGTCAGGCATATGTGACAGCTTTTTGGTCCAAAAGAAAAGAAAAAATACATAATCCTACCATGGAATAGTTTAATTATGTCAAAAGAAAATTATCATCTATTTCCCATCTCTTGCAGGATTTATAGTCAGTTGTTTTGTATATATTTTTTAAAGATTTATTTTATTTATTTGAAAGGCTGAATTACACAGAGACAGAAAAGGGGAGAGAGAGTCGGAGAACCGATCTTCAATCTGCTGGTTCACAGCCTAAATGGCCACAGCGGCCAGAGCTGGGCCAGGCCTAATCCGAAGCCCAGAGCTTCATCCGAGTCTCCCATGTGGGTGTAGGAATACAAGCTTGGGCCATCTTCTGCTGCTTTTCCAGGTGTATTAGCAGGGAACTGGATCAACAGTGGTGCAGTCAGGACTCAAACCAGCACCCATAGAGTATGCTGGAGTCGCAGGCGGTGGTTTTGCCCACCTTGCCACAATGCTGGGCCCTTTGTATACCTTAAAAGAAAGGAAAGCTTCTTTTTATAGAACTTGCTATGCCTGTAACAGTTGGGAGAAACAAACTGAAATACCAGCTATGAAAATTGCAGGTTATTAAGATTAGCTTTATAAATGAGATAGTTAAGATTGACAAATAATTATCAGCTCTCAATTTGCTTCTTTCCATGCTTAGTCACTTCCTAGACTGCCTTTTAAATGATTTGAATAAAGAAAAACATATCAGGTTCAATTTTACATTGATAATAAGATTTGTCAAAGAAGAAAGACTCAGTGAGTGATTCTTGGGTATGTTCAAAGTGAAAAAAAAAACGCTTTGGTATACTTTGTGGCTTCAGCATTCATAGGAAACAAGAGGAAGAACTGATATTTTATGGTATTAATGGTATTTAATAGCCAGTAATGGAGTATATGTCAGGGAAAAAACAGCTTTTTTATATACAACATCATGCAGTTTCCCTCAGCTGATATCTCATCCCAGACAGAGCTATTTAGTGTAGGCTAGTGAATGAGATTCTAAACAGTTCTCAGCTGCCCTTGACCTCATCAATTGATTCTGCCTTGCCCTGAAGGGAAAAAGACCTTTTACATTTCTCTTGAGTGCTCTACACAAGCAGAGATTTGGGAAGGAAAAAAAAAAAAAAAACAAAAAAAAACTTCAAACCTGAGACAAAGCCTCACCAACCCCACCCCCCCAAAAAAAGTTCCATCGGTCAAAGCCCAACTATACTGTTGTAAGCATTGTGGAACTTCAGACTTCAGCCATCCAGGGAGCATTTAATGCATTTGTTTCCATTTGTGTCATTTTGTTCTGTTTTAGCACATTTCCTCTTTGTTACAAGAGCGTGTTTACCTTTCAGGAGTACCATGAACTGATCTGTAGGGAAACTGCCCGCTGATTGAGACTTTCCTATTAACTGCGTGGTTCTTCAATCTAGCATTAAGCGTGTGTGGGCAAATTTTTCAGGGGTGAAACTTTTCTTTGTCAATAATCTTAACATTTAGCACAGTTTTTTATCTGCTTGCCTCTTAATTAAAAGTAGTAGAAAATGCTAAAATCTCCATTGCCTATTTTCCTCCACCATTAAATTCTGAGATTTTTCTTAAAATTGTACTTTATGCAAAAAGCAGTTTCTAACTTCACATAGCATATAATTCAATGTTTACTCAGAAGCCAAAACAGCGGATTGGGGTAAAAACAGCCCCAGAATGTGTCAACTAATTTATATTCTAAAAGTATTTCTCAAATGATACAGCTTTTGCTGCTTTCACAAAAAAAGATATCAGTATCACTGATCAACTCTTCAAGAGAGACTCATGGATGCCTTAGTATTATTAGAAATATTCATGGATTTTGACTACCAAATGACATATTGGCAATATTCTAGTAATTAAATCCCTAAAGTCACATGCATAACCACTTTCAGTATGTTAAAGTACCAGATCTCTTTCTTATTATCAGGTGACTAAAATATATGCCCACGATATGAGAGTGCCATCTTATATCTATTTTTGAACTGTGCTAATTGTGTTTCATGTATCAATAAAAGCTAAGCACGGTATATGCTTGGAAATGGGGTTAAATGTCTTTTGAAGGTGGGCCAATTCGTGTTTACCACCAGAAAGGAGAGCTAGGGGTTACAGAACTTCAAGGGAGAGAAAATAATTTGAAAAGAAAATAATCGTCAGTTTCAAGCGATGGAAAGGGTAGTTTTAAGAGAGATTTAAATGCTGAGCTTCCGGAGACATCTCTGATTGATGCCGAACATACACAGATACACGTTGTGGGTCGTATCTCCTTCAACCCGACTTTATAAGCCACGTGGAAAATAAATGCAGCTTTGCCCCTTACCAAGGAACTGAGGAATTTCACTGGAAGTATGGTGAGTAACAGCAGGCAAAATGAGAAACCCCACGGCCATCTCAATTCTTACAAGTAAAATTTGTTAAGAAGTGAGGCTGTAGAATTTTTTAACTGATTCAGATTTCTGGGTCTCTCATAACCACCGAAAGACTCGCCACAAATATTAAAAAAAAAAAATCAGTACGAGGAGGGATTTGGTACTTAAACTGGAGATGAAATAAGTATTGTGTCACACAATTAAGGAATAACAGCAAAAATACCATATGGCCAACAGATCTTTCAATTTGTTTAATTATGGTTGCAAAGTATCAGTTTTAAGCTATGAAGATTACAGTTTCAGCTTCCTATTTGGCACTTCTAATGTGGAGATTTATTTATATAGAAAGTTGTATACTTGAGTGTAAAATATTCTTATCTAAATTCCTCGGTAAATTACAACTGAAGAAAGTGTTCTTGGAGACATGCTTTTTTTTATTTTTTAATTAATTCATTAATTTAAAAGGCAGAGTTACAGAGAGAGAGGAGAGACAGTGATCTTCCTTCCACTGGTTCACTCCCCAAATGGCAGCAATGGCTGCAGCTGGGCTCATCTGAAGCTGGGAGTCAGGAGCTTCTCCCGGGTCTCCCATCTGAGTGCAGGGGCCCAAAGACTTGGGCTATCTTCTGTTGCTTTTCCGGGCACATTTGCAGAGAGCTGGATCGGAAGTGGAACAGCTAGGAAATGAACTGGCGCCCATAGGGGATGTTGGCACTGCAAGCAGCCACTTAAGCCTCTATGACACAGCGCTGGCCCCAGAGACATTCATTACAAAGCAAGTCGTGCTGGTCAGTTGCTAGTAGCCAGATACCTAAATCTACCAAAATGATGTTATTGCATTCAACTAGACTCTAAAACTTCTGATTTCTCAAATCATCTTGTGATTTCATATATTAAATATAGCAAAAATTTAAACATTAAAAATAAAAACAAATTGATGCCAGTGCTCTGGCATAGCGGGTAAAGCTGCCACAGGCATCCCATATAGGCGCTGGTTCGAGTCCCAACTGCTCCACTTCCGATCCAGCTCTCTGCTGTGGCCTGGGAAAGCAGCAGAGGATGGCCCAAGACCTTGGGCCCCTGCACCCACATGGGAGACCCAGAAGAAGCTCCTGGCCCTCAGATCAGCCCAGCTCCGGCCGTTGCAGCCATCTGAGGAGTGAACCAGCATAAAGAAGACCTCTCTCTCTCTTTTTCTGCCTCTGCCTCTCTGTAACTCTACCTTTCAAATAAATAAATAAATCTTTAAAAAATAATAAATAAAACAATTTAAAATGTTACGCGGTCTTTTCCATTTCTAGATGTTATTGAAACACAGGTGATCAGTGCAAAAATAAGGACCCCCCATTTCTTTTTTAAACTTGGGATCAGATGAAAAGCCCAGATTGGCAAAATGTCTCTTGTTTTTTTCTTTCATATGTGAACTAAATGAGAATTACATTTAAAAGAGAACTAGACTATAAAAATTCAGCAGCATCTGTCTTACTTGCTTAACTCAGTTTTTGGTGGCATAACGAACACATGTTTCAACTTTATTAAAAATATTACATAACGCACATTGATGCAGGCGCTGCATCTTCCGCTAAGCAGAACTCTCTTAAACTCAGGGACTCTAAGACAAGCACAAATCACAGTTACACAATTTTTTTTCCTTTACTTGCGAGCGAGAAAAATAGAGCGTCCGTGTACCAGTCCACTCTCCAAATGCCTGCAACCACAAGGCAGCTCGGAACTAACCCAGGTCTCCCACATAGGTGGCAAGAACACAATTACTTTAGCCATCATCGGCTGCTGCCTATGGGGGTCTGCATTGGCAAGAAGCTGAAGTCAGGAGCTGGAGCTCAGAATTAAACCCAGGTACTCCAATATGGGATGCAAAGCACTTAACTGCTACACTCACCTCCCACTTCCCAAAACAATATGTTAAGTACAAGTAACACCAAAATATCACCAGTTAATATCTTTAATTTTAAGATTTATTTTATTTATTTGAAAGACATAGTTATAGAGAGTGGTAGAGATAGAGAGGTCTTCCATCCGCTGGTTCACTCCCCAGATGGCTGCATCAGCTGGAGCTGCACCAATCCAAAGCCAGGAGCCAGGAGCCTACTCCAGGTGTCCCATGCGGGTGCAGGGGCCCAAGGACTTGGGCCGTCTTCTGCTATCCCAGGCCATGGCAGAGAGCTGAATCGGAAGTGGAGCAGCCAGGACTCAAATCGTTGCCCATATGTTGCCGAGGCCACAGCACCAGCCCCGACTCGTAGGTTCTTAAATGGCAAGCTTACGTGGCAAAAAATATTGAAGCAAATTTCATTTTTATTTTCTCAAGAACATATCACAATTCTACCATAGGAAGAACCAATATTATGTCTTTTTAAATTTTTTTAAAGGTTTTATTTATTTGAAAGACAGAGTTACAGAGAGGCAGAGACAGAGAGAAAGGTCTTCCATCCACGGGTTCACTCCCCAGATGGCCGCAATGGCCGGAGCTGTGCCAATCTGAAGCCAGGAGCCAGGAGCTTCTTCCAGGTATCCCATGTGGGTGCAGGGGCCCAAGGACTTGGGCCATCTTGTACTGCTTTCCCAGGCCATAGCAGAGAGCTGGATCGGAAGAGGAGCAGCCGGAATTAGAAATGGTACCTGTATGGGATGCCGGTGCTTCAGGCCAGGGCTTTAACCCACTGCACCACAGCACAGCCCCCCAATATTATGTCTTACTATAGTTTAGAAGAGTAAGGATCATGCATCACCACAAATAAGAATGTATGTATGCATGTGTGTCTATACATATGAATGGTGTGTGTAATACAGAGAATTTATTACAGTGTTAGAGATGTAACACTTGTTTCTAAGATGGATGTTAAAATTATGTTTATTTTGAAGCAAACACAGTGGAATATGCTTGAGAATTGTGGGGTAAGAATTTCACCTGACAGTTAACATTAGAAATTTGTGATCATGGTCTGTGACCAAAATATTATTTGTAAAATACATTCTTTGTAATGTGTTGATTTTGATAAATAACGACACAAATTTATGGATATAACATTTGGAAGAAAATCATTTGTGTGTTCCTTTTAGTTTACTTTTAGTAAAGGTAGTGAAATTCCTTTTATTCTTCATCTCATTGGTTAGCCCAACTCTTGAGTTTTTAAAATCAGTAATTATAGTTTTAAAGTTAAGGAGTTTTATTCAGTTCCTTTTCAAATGTTCCTGGTCCTTTTATTATAGACTAAAGTTCTTTATTTATATTTATAATGCTATCTTTTTTTCCCTCTGAGATCAATATCTATCATCTATCTACTATCTGTAATTTTACCTTTTGTTTCTTTATAAATAACATATAGTTAATTTGACTCCTTTTTATGTGCAATTCTATTAATTTTATCTCATCTGTAGATTTATGTAACCTCTATCACATTTAGGTAAAAACAATTCCATCATTTCCCAAATGTTCACAAGTATTCTCTGTAGCCACACCCTGTCTGTATCCCTAACTCAGTGTCACAGAACTGTTCTTGCTGTTCTAGTTTTGTCTTTTTGAGAATATCAAATACATGGAATCAGTTGTGTAACATGTTGAAACTGAGTTATTTCACAAACAATAATAACTTTTACATTCTTCCAAGTTGTATGTATCAACAGCTCATTCCCTTTTATTGCTAAGTAGCATTTCATTGTGCATAGATACTAGGGCACTTCAAGTTCATAGAAAAAAATGTAATTAAAAGATAAATTTATTTCAGTGCAAAAAAGTTTAAATCCAGGCATAATTTTTTCATAATATATATTTTCCATGAACTTTTTGAAGATCCCTCATATACATAGATTATAATTTTTTGCAATAAAATAAGCTTAGCTTTAAATTCCATTTTTCACAAACTCTTAAGTACCCTCTTATGATAGTTAACTTATCTATCATAAATAGAGCTTCTATAAATAAATTTTAAGCAAAAATTGGAATTTAAAAAATGAGAGAAAAATATGGCATGGAAGTGTTTTTTAAAAAAAAGATCAGCACGGTGCCATTGGCGGGGTGAACCAACAGAAAAGGAAGACCTTTCTCTCTGTCTCTCTCTCTCACTGTCCACTCTACCTGTCAAAAAAATTAAAAAAAAAAAAGATTTATTTATTCATTTGAACATCAGAGTTAGAGAGAGACAAAGAGACAGACAGAGACAAATCTTCCATCTACTGGCTGACTCTCCAAATGGCCACAATGGGTGGGGCTGGGCCAGGCTGAAGCCAGGAGCCTGGAACTTCATCTGGGTATCCCAGATGGGGCAGGGACCCAAGCACTTGGGCCATCTTCCAATGCTTTCCAAGGTGCACTAGCAGGGAGCTGGCTCTGAAGTGGAGCAGCCAGGACTCCAATCAGTGCCCATATGGGAAGCTGGCGCCTTAGGCAGCAGTTTAACCTGCTGCAACAAATGCCAGCTCCTATAAATACATTTTTATAGATTTTTGTGTACACATACATTTTCATCTCTGGGCTAAATTCTCAGAAATGGAGTTTCTGGTTCATATTTTAACTGCATACTTAACTTTATAGAAGCTGACAAACTGTATTCTACAGTTCCTACAATATTTTGTCTTTCCTTCTTCAATGAATGTAAGTTCCAGTTTTGACACGTCTTTACCAGGTGAAGTTTCTGCTCAAGTCTTTTGCACATGTTTAAACTAATTTTACATTTTCTCAATCCTGAATTTTGAAAATTATTTATGTATTCTGAAAATAAGCTCTTCATCAAACACAAATCTGATGTGTATTCTTCCCTAGTCTATGCTTTGTCTATTCATTATTTTACAAGTGTCCATCACAGAGCAAAAGATTTTTATTTAAATAAACTCCCATTTATTGGAGGCTTTTATTTTCTTAAATGAGACATGATTTTGTTTTCATATTTAAAAATAATCTCACAATCTCAGTCATGAAACTTTTATAATATACACTTATTCTAAAATTTTTATGCTTTTATGTTTTACATTTGGACTAGTGATTATTTGGTTAATTTTGTATGAAGTTTGAAGTGTAGGTCAAGTGTTTTTTTCTTATATAAAAGACTACTATTTTCCATTGAATTCCAATTGACAACTGAGTCTTGACAATTCAAGTAATTGTTAAATCAATAGGTGTATTTCCATGATGATATGTCTGGACTATCCAGTCTATTCTAATTGATCCTTGTGTCTATTATTTCACCCATACCCTACTGCCTTATTAAAATCTGTACTCTAATTTCTCCAACTTTATTCTTAGTTTTCAAAGTACCTTTTCAAAGTAACCATTCTGGTGTCTTTGCCTATCTACATCAATTTCATAATAAACTTTTCTGTAACTACAAAAAGACCTACTGATATTTACATTAGAATTTTATTAAATCTATAGGTCAATCTGGCGGAAACTGATATCTTTACAATGTTGAGTGTTCTAATGAAGGAACCTGGTATTTCTTCTCACTTATTTAGGTCTCTGCAGTCATTTACATTTTGTAATTTTTGGCATACACATCTCACATAGTTTTTCTTAGGATGTTTTATACATTAATATTCTAGCTATAAAAATAGCTTTGCTATTTTACTGAAATACATTCAAATACAATATAAGTCACAGCTCAGTGATTTAGAATATATTTGTAGGGTTTTGGAATCATTACCACAATCTTATTTTAAACTGTTTTTCTCTACTTAAAGAAAACTCAGGGCAGGCATTTAGCCTAGTGGTTAAGATACTGGTTAAAGAATCTTAACGTTATGTATTGGAGTACCTAAGGTTGATACCTGTTTCTGATTTCGGACTCCAGCTTCCAGCTAGTGTAGACTTTGGGAGGCAGTGGGTGTTGGCTTCTACCATCCACTTGGGAGTCCTGGGTTGACTTCCTTGCCCCCAATTTCAGCTCAGACCAGCCCCAGATGTTGTACACACTTAAAGAATAAACCAGCAGATGGGAGGTATTCTCTGTCTCTTTGCCTCTCAAATAAATAAATATTTTTTTAAAAAATTTAAAAAGTAATAGATAAATCTCTTAGCTATTCGCAACTCCTTCCCCAAACTAATCTCTTCCACTAAGCAGTCACAAATCTACTCTCTATAAATTTGCCTACTCTATATTTCATATAAATGGAATCATACAGCATGTGGTCTTTTATGGCTGGTTGTTTAAAATTTTGCCAGATTTTCTTCTCTTTGTCCCCCTTCCTTTCTCTCAGCCTCCTCTTTTTAAAATATCTATTGATTTTTGTTTATTTGAAAGGCAGAGCAACAGGGAGAGAGAGAGAGAGATTTCCCTTCCATTGGTTCACTCTCCAAGTACTTGCAACAGCCAGGGCTGGGCCAGGTGGAAGGCAGGAGCAAGGAACTTAATCGCGGTCTCACATGTGGGGGACAGGGACTTAACTACTTGAGCCATCATCTTCTGCCTTTCAGAATGCACACCAACAGGAAAGTGATTTAGAAACAGAAGAGCCAAGACTAGAACCAGCCACTCCAGTGTGGAGTGGGGACATCTCAAACAATGGCTTAGCCTTCTGTGCCATAATACCTGCTCCTCTAGTCCTCTTTTAAGACTTTGTATATACTGGTTAACTTATGGCAGCAACTCATGAAGTGTATCAAGGAGTATACTTATAAATGTGTGTTATATATATGTTATATATGTGTGCAACATATTAAGAAAGAAACTCATTTTAACAAGTATTTCTGTCATAATTGAAAACAAAGCCATCTAGCTGCACATTCTGGGGCAAGAAGCAATGGAACTTTAAGCAAAAAATTCCTTGGCAGTTGGGCACATGGGTGACCCTGTGGGGACTTCTCTCATTTCTGGCATTGCCAGTCTTGCTATGGTCATAGTCAGCCCTATTTATGCTGACAGGAAGAGTCATAGCAGCTATGAAAGAAGGAAATCATCTACCTACAAGAAGAATTTGGCTATCACATGGCGAGTCACTCCATCAGTCATTACATCCCCTGTGACTGCTGCAGTTAGTGTTGGCTTTGGTGTCCCTATTGCACTGGCATATGTCTATGAGGTTTTCCTCTGTCACAGATGTTGGGTATTGTCTAAAACCTCCATTACAATATACCACCTGGCGGCTGTTCGAGGGGCGTGTCTGCAGCTGCTGCGGTTAAGCTTTGTGAGATCAGACCACCAGCAGGGATAGGTCTGCTTTAGTTCCGGACACGTGGACAGTGCGTGATCCCTATGCTTTGCTTAAGATGCCCCTGTGCGTGGTCCACCCACGCCTGTGTGACCTTTTCGCTGATTGGCTCCCCTACTGCGCATGTCTTTCATAAGCCTTATAAGCCTGCACACTTCTTCAATAAAGCGGTTCCTGCTTTGACAGAACCCCCGGGCGCCTGTGGTGTGTTCATCACCAGTCGACCTTACCTCTCCCGTTCGCCTTGTTGGGGAGTGTCTGTACTGCCCTTTCTGGTCAGGGGCTTAAGACTCCAACAATAGAGACTGCTGTGGAGTTAGTACAGTCAATGGGAAAGGGAGTGGACAGTGAATATGATGATGTCAATCACAGTGGCTGAAGCCTGATGAACTCAAGAATCTCAGGATTAGAGGCTCCTGTTTAGCCTAGAGATTAAGACTCCAGTTCAAACTGCTATGTCCCATATCAGATTACCTGGGTTTGATACTAGGCTCTAGCTCCTGAATCCAGATATCTGCTAATTCCAGTTCTGGGGGGCAGCAGATGATGTCTCAAGTGATTAGGTTTCTGCCACCTATGTGGGAGATATGGATTGAGTTCCTGGCTCCCTGATTTGGGCCTGGCCCAGCCCCAGCCATTGCAAGCATTTGGGGAGTGAATCAGCAGATGGGAGACCTCTCTCTTTCTCTCTTTTTCTTTCTCTCTCACTGTCTTTCAAATAAAGAAATTTAGAAGAAAAAAAAATTCCAGCATTTGGGAAAGCAGCACTATATGTCAGACTAGCATATTCAGCACCAGTGGAAGCCCTACTACACAATGGACTCAGAAAGTCCCTTTGGTGGTTTCAGTCCAATCAGTGTTCTTATGTACAAGATCTATTTTTGTTGCTTAAGCTCCTCATTTCAATTCTATTCCTAAACAAAAATTGCTCCTTAGAAGTACTGTTCTACTTCAGTGGCATAGAGTTATATAATCAAGACACCACATTCAGAATCTTCCATAGGACAATGAAATGTTTTCAATTATTTTAAAAGTAATGCAACATCTTATCCTCAGACTCTCTTAATTGGTGCTTTATGAAGGCCAGTGTAATTTTATAAAATGTATTGAAAAACCAGAAGATTCTCTCCCCTAATGCTTTTACTCCTTAAGAAAAGCATTTCTTTTCAAATGAGAAATTTGCATCGGAGAAGAAAATATCACTGAAAAGGCAAAAAAAAAAAAATAGTCACAGTTAGCAACTCAGATTGCCGCTCTGAAGAAATTGCGGAGCAGAACCAGCGCTCTCAGAGTGACTGTTCACTCCAACCAGCTTTCCTTGGCCCTCAGCTCTCACAGCTGCCATATTTGCACAGACTACTTCCACATCCAGAGTTGGCCACTGTGTTGTCTCCTCTATTTTTTTCTGTGCTTTTTCATTTCCTCTCCCTTTTGTTCCTTCCATTCATCTGTTAATCAATTTTTTCCTCATTTTGTGTGCCGTGAAAGAGTGTTGCATAATTATAAAATTCGTAGAGATTCCAATAATCTAAACCCTGGCTTCATACTAATTTTGTGAACTTAGGAAAGTTAATTAATTTTATAAGTCTAATCGCCCTTATTTTAAAAAGTCCACATAATGATACATACATCACAATTTTATTATAAGAGCTAAAAGAGATAATGGATGGAAAACATTTGACACAATGCCCTGAACAATGTTGATGCTTAATAAAGATTAGCTTGGCAGCTCATGACAAGAGCCGCCGGTGATTACTGACGTCATAAATAAGAGTGTCAACTGTGAAATCAACAACAGGAGTCACTGTGCACTTACTCCCCATGTAGGATCTCTGCCCTTAATGTGTTGTACCATGCGAATTAATGGCATAACTGGTACTCAAACAGTACTTTATACTTTGTGTGTCTGTGTGGGTGCAGTCTGTTGCAATCTTTACTTAGTCTATACTAAGTTGATCTTCTGTATATAAAGATAATTGAAAATGATTCTTGATGAAGAATGGGATGAAAGAGGTAGTGGGAGATGGGATGGTTGCGGGTGGGAGGGAGGTTATGGGTGAAAAAGCCTCTATAATTCAAAAGTTGTACCTTGAAAATTTATATTTACTAAATAAAAGTTAAAAAAATAAAAATTAGCTTAGTTTCTGAGGTTGGCAAGATAATCTTTCCTCAAGATGTCCATGTACTAAACTCTGGAATGTGAACGTGCTGGCTTACAGGACAAAATGACAGCTCTGATTAATTTAGGGCTTTGAGATGGGGACATTGCTCTGGAATATTCCCATGAGGCCAATGTAATCGCAAGGGTCCTGCATTCCTAGAAGAAAAGAACCTTTCCAGTTGAAGAGAGAGAGAGAGAGAGTTCAAGTAGAATAATTCAGGAGACCTGCAACATAAACATTCCATGGACCATTCTTGACTTTGAAAATACATACAGAGAATAACAATCCAACAAATATGAGTGGGCTCTAGAAGGGAAGAATGATCCTGGCCTAGTAGCTGGCAAAGTGACAGGTAACTCAGATTCCCACTAGATGGAATTAAATTCTGTAAACAGCCTGCATGAACCTGACAATGCACCCTTCCCTAAGACACATCTGGTAAGGAAAGCAACCTTGTTAACATCTTGATATTAGCCCCTTGAGGCCATGTCAAGCTTTTTTTAATTTTTGTTTTTAAGATTTATTTATTTATTTGGAAGTCAGAATTACAGAGACAGAGGGAGAAAGGAGAGATGAGAGAGAGAGAGAGAAAGAGAGAGAGAGATCTTCTATACTCTGGTTCACTCCCCCTTTGGGCACAATGGCCAAGGTGGGGACAGGTGGAAGCCAGGAGCCTGGAGCTTCTTCCAGGTTTTCCACTGTGTGTGCAGAGTCCCAAGCATTGGGCTGTCCTCCACTGCTTTCCAGGTCATTAGCAGAAAGCTGGATTGGAAGCAGAGCAGCCAGGACTGAAACTGGTACCTTTATGGATGCTGGCACCACAGGTGGCACTTAACCCACAATGCCATAATACGAGCCCCCAGGTCAAGCTTCTGACCTACAGGGCTGTTACAGTAAAATTTCATGGATTTAAACTGCTAAGTTTCTTTCTTTCTTTTCTTTTTTTTTTTTTTTTTTTTTGACAGGCAGAGTGGACAGTGAGAGAGAGAGAGAGACAGAGAGAAAGGTCTTCCTTTGCCGTTGGTTCACCCTCCAATGGCCGCCGCGGCCAGCGCGCTGCATGCCGATCCGAAGGCAGGAGCCAGGTGCCTCTCCTGGTCTCCCATGAGGTGCAGGGCCCAAGCACTTGGGCGACCCTCCACTGCACTCCCCGGCCACAGCAGAGAGCTGGCCTGGAAGAGGGGCAACCGGGACAGAATCCGGCACCCTGACCGGGACTAGAACCCGGTGTGCTGGCGCCACAAGCAGAGGATTAGCCTAGTGAGCCGCGGCACCGACTAAATTTCTACTAATTTACTACCTCTTTCCTTTCAATCTTCCCCACTGCTTGTGTTTGGTGGAAATGTTATATAAATTTTTATTTTGTAGAGGATAACTAACATACAATTTGGTTATTTTACTTCTTTTTTTTTTTTTTTTTTAATTTGAGAAGCAGAGAGAGACACTCTCCTTCACAATTACCTACCCTTACCCTGCTAGGTTACTCTCCAAATGGCTGGGGCTGAGCCAGAGCCTAAATCAGGAGCCAAGAACTCAATGCTGGTCTCCCATGTAAGTGGCAGGAAATCAATTACTTGAGGGTCTGCATTAGCAGAAAGCTGGAGTCAGGAGCTAGAGCAAGGTATTGAACTCAGGTCATTCCAGCCTAGGACAGAGACATCTTACCTGCTTGGCTAAATAGTCTCCCTATAGTTAGGTTTTTAAAGTATGAACTTAATTACTTGTATGAATATTACAAAGTTCAGTAACATTCATGAGTAATCAAATGTAAAAAGTAAATTTTAGAGAAATTCACAAATTTTTGAATATTCTTTGATACTTTATCAATTAAAGATCCTTGCATAACAGAAACCACTAAATGGTTAAATTTATTTTCTTAATTTTAAAAAATATTTATTTATTTATTTGAAAAGCAGAGTTACAGTGAAAGAGAGAGAAAGGGAAAGAGAGAGAGAGAGAGAGAGAGAGAGATATCTTTCATCCACTGGTTCACTTCCCAAATAGTTGCAACAGCCAGAGTGGAGCCAGTCTGAAGCCAGGAGCCAGGAGATTCTTCCAGGTCTCTCAAGAGGGTGCAGAGGCCCATGGACTTGGGCCATCTTCTGCTGCTTTCCCAGGTGCATTAGCAGGGAGCTAGATCCGAAGCAGAGCAGCCAGGACTCAAACTGCTACCCATATGGAATGCCAGCCCTGCAAGCAGTGACTTTCCCACTAGGCCACAGCGACGGCCCCTAAACAGTTAAATGTAACAGCCATTTTTTATTTTTAACTTACTATTCTATAGATCACAATTTAACATGGATTCAGCAGGTGATCTTCCTGGCTGCTTCATGTAATCTGTGAGTCAGCTAAGCATGTCTGTGCCTGGGGAGGTTTGCTGAAGTCGGCTTTCCTGTATTGACTACCCTTTAGATGATCAATCATTCACCAGCACGCTAGTCTGGGCAGTCTCAAGGTAGCATACTTTAAATGTGGAGGAAACAGAGGAAGGTGCTTACATGCTAGGTTTGTAATCGATCCAAGTCTCTTTGACTGCATTTTGCTCTTCAAATATGTCACAAGTCCAAATGATATGCAAGATGTGGGGAAATAGATTCTGTTTCCTTAATAGTGAGGTTTGAAGTGAAATTTCAAAAGGCATGGATAGAGCAATGTGTGGGGGAATTTTACTCTTAGTCTGCCATATGTTTGTATCATAAATTACATTATTAATAAGAATACAGTAATGTCTTTATGTGACAGCAAATCATCTGTCCCAATTGATTACCCTTCATGAGAAGTATACTTTACCTATATATGACTATTATTTGCTTTAGTAATCCTAGTAAGTATTTGGAATAAATGATAGTCTACATGGAGGTACAGCAAGATGACAAGTAAGATCCTCCAGCCATCTCCCCACAGAGACACCAATGACATATGAAGATATCAATGGCCAGTGCCGTGGCTTACTAGGCTAATCCTTCACCTGTGGTGCCGTACCCCGGGTTCTAGTCCCAGTTGGGGCACCAGATTCTGTCCCGGTTGCTCCTCTTCCAGTCCAGCTCTCTGCTGTGGCCCGGGAGTGCAGTGGAGGATGGCCCAAGTCCTTGGGCCCTGCACCCGCATGGGAGACCAGGAAAAGCACCTGGCTCCTGGCTTCAGATCGGTGCTGCGCACCGGCCGCAACACACTGGCTATAGCGGCCACTTGGGGGTTGAACCAATGGCGAAGGAAGACCTTTCTCTGTCTCTCTCTCACTGTCTGACTCTGCCTGTCAAAAAAAAAAAAAAAAAATGACATCAAGTCATTTTCACAAAACCCTAGGAAGTCACGTGAGAGAACAGTGCCTGATTGTACCATGAGCATAAGAAGAGATGCGTTGAAGAAAGCAGAAAACAGAGTTGTCACACTTCCCCTCCCCTAACTTTGGCCAAGGGTCAGACTTTACCAGTCCTCATCCAACTTCTACAAGACAGTGGAGCACGACTCCAGTCGTTGGAGAGTAAGGTAGAAAAATGAACTTGGGGCTTTACCTTGAAACTTAAGTGTCCTCTTCAAGCAGAGCCCTGAGTGTTCAATAGACGCCACTTCAGCCTGTATCCCTGCCAGCATTGTACAGGTGCTACACACACCCTGCGACCGCACAGGGCCCAGTGACTGTGATACTCAAGTGTGACCCACTTCAGTGTCACCTTTGGCTCCCCCACTCTCTCTGTTACTTTACATTTCAAATAAATATATAAATAAATCTTTTTTTTTTTTTTTAAAAAAGATGTATATGTAGTGACAGTAATCCAGACAGTATGATATGGGTAGTGTGATAGATTCTTAAGTCAATACACAGAATAGTGAGTCTGCTACTAAACTCGCAAACACTGTCAACTGACGTAGGAACAAATGTTATTCAGTGGACAAAGGATGGTTTTGTCATTAATGGTGTTAGAACAATTGGACATGGAGCCCACGTAGCGGGTAAAACCACTGCCTCCATCCCATATGGGTGCCGGTTCAAGTCCTAGCTGGTCCACTTCCAATCCAGCTCTCTGCTTGTGGCCTGTGAAAGCAGTAGAAGATGGCCCAAGTCTTTGGGCCCCTGCATCCACATGGGAGACCCAGAAGAAGCTCCTGGTTCCTGGTTCCTGGCTTTGGACTGGCCCAGCTCTTGCCTTTGCAGCTATTTGGGGAGAGAACCAGCAGACAGAAGATCTCTCTCTCTCCCTCCCTCTCTTTGTGACTCTGCTTTTCAAATAGATAAATAAATCTTTAAAAAAAAAAAAAAAGAGCATTTGGACACAGAGGATATTAACTTGAGTCTCAGATACTGCACAAAAATTAACCCAAAACAGTTCACAAAACTAAACACAAAACTGTAATTTGCTTATTTTTAAAGACTTTTAAAAAGATTATTTATTTATATATTTATTTTTACTTGAAAGAATGACAGAGAGAGAGAGAGAGAGAGAGAGAGATTTTGTACCCACTGGTCCATTCCCTAAATGCCCACAATAGTCAGGGCTGAGTCAGCGCAAAGGCAGGAGCCCAGAACTCTTATCTGCCTCTCCCATGGGAGTGGCAGGGACCCATGTTCTTGAGCCATCATCTGCTGCCTTCCTGGATGTGTTAGCAGGAAGCCAAGACTTGAATCAGATGCCAGTGATGTAAGTGGCAGCTTAACTGCTTTGCCATAACATTTAGCCCTTCAATCCTTTTCCAAAAAAAAAATCAAAAGCTTCGAAATCCATGGTTAGACAAAGCATTCTTAGATACGACACTCGTAGGGAAGGGAAGATCTCTGTTCTTCACCTTTCACTAGGAGTACAGCTGAGGCCTTTATTTATTTATTTATTTTTTTAAGATTCATTTATTTGTGAGGTGGATTTACAAAGAGTTGGGGAGGGAGAGAGAGTGAGAGAGAGAGAGGTCCTCCATCCTCTAGTTCACTTCCCAGATGGCCGCAACAGCAGGAGCTACACCAATCTGAAGCCAGGAGCCAGGAGCTTCCTCTGGGTCTCCCACATGGGTGCAGGGACCCAAGCACTTGGGCCATCTTCTACTGCTTTCCCAGGCCATAGCAGAGAGCTGGAACGAAAGTGGAGCAGCCGGGACTAGAACCGGCGCCCATATGCGATGCCGGCGTTTCAGTTCAGGGTGTTAACCCGCTGCACCACAGTGTCGTCCCTGGCTGAGGCCTCTATATATAAAGACAGGTTATCAAGGCCGGCGCCGTGGCTCAATAAGCTAATCCTCCACCTTGCGGCGCCGGCACACCGGGTTCTAGTCCCGGTCGGGGCGCCGGATTCTGTCCCGGTTGCCCCTCTTCCAGGCCAGCTCTCTGCTATGGCCAGGGAGTGCAGTGGAGGATGGCCCAGGTGCTTGGGCCCTGCACCCCATGGGAGACCAGGAAAAGCACCTGGATCCTGGCTCCTGCCATCGGATCAGCGCGGTGCGCCGGCTGCAGCGGCGGCCATTGGAGGGTGAACCAACGGCAAAAGGAAGACCTTTCTCTCTCTGTCTCTCTCTCTCTCTCACTGTCCACTCTGCCTGTCAAAAATTAAAAAAAAAAAAAAAAAAAAAAAAAAAAAAAAAGACAGGTTATCAAGAGGAAAGCATGAATATTTAATATCACAAAGAAGGTTTCTTTAGCAAATAAAGATAAAAAGAAACAGGTAAATTTGTGTATAGATTTAAATTTTTTTAGTGTATATGAATTTCCTACACACAGATTTAGGAACATAGTGATTCTTCCCACACTCCCCTCCCTCCTGCCCACACTCCCACCCTTCTTCCTCCTCTCTCTCCTATTCCCACTCTTAATTTTTACAAAAATCTATTTTCAGTATACTTTATACTCATAAGGTTAGCTCCTTATGTAAAGAATTCATCAAACAGTATGAAAAAAAAAAAAAAAACACTGTCCCTCAACAATAGAGACAAGGGCTGTAAACAATCATCGAATCTCAAAATGTCCGTTTCACTCCAATATGTTATATTTTAGATACTCTACTAGTCACCTCGGATCAGGGAAAACACATAAGGTTTAATGAAGTGTGCACAGCTATAGAGAACTATGATTGGAACAGAGAACAGAAGCATCAAATGGTAACAAACTGGGGGAAACTTAGCAGTTTTCTTTATTCATATGCACTTTGTCCCAGTAGCTTCAGATATAAAGATGATCTCTCCTCTGTGTATAAAGAAGTCACTCCTCAAATGAAGTTCATGTGACCTGCTTCAGACAAGGACAGAACAAGGTCAGAGAGTGATCTGCCTCAGTTTTATGAGGGAACACTGTGAGAGTGACCTTCTTGCTTCTGCTATTTTCTTAAATGCCAAAATGCCATATTTTGGAGTAGATGTCTGAAGTCTCATCAAAACTAAGAAACAATCCATGAAAGAAAAAAGTGATCAATTAAATTTCAATAAAATTCAAAAAGCTTGCTCTGAGAAAGATCCTGACAGCAGACAACAGAATAAAAAGTGAAGTTTATAGATTGGAAGAAAATATTTGTACCAATATATCTGACAAAGGATTTGTGTCTGAAAGATATGGAGAACTCTCAAAACTTAATAACAAAACCAAAACAATTAAGAAATGGGCAAAAAAATTTGAAAACCCAAAAAGACATACATAAGGCAAATTAAGCTCATGAAAAGATGTTCAACCTCATTAGCCATCAGAGGAATGCAAACTAAAACCACAAGGAGATAGCACCAAAATGTCACTATGTACCTATCAGAATCCCTAAGATAAAATACAATAATCCCAAATGTCTGTAAAGGTAAAAAGAAATTGAATTATTTGTACATTTCTGATGAAGATCTATAACACAATTCACTATTTGAAAACCATTTGGCAATTTCTTTTAAAATTGAACATATAATTACCATATGATCCAGTAATTATATTCTTGGCTATTTATCAGAGAAATTAAAGTATGTATTTTCACAAAAAGCTGCAAATGAATGTTTATAGATACTGCATTCATAAGTCAAACAATCCTGATTCCCTTCAATTGATTAATTCTTAAATAAATTCTGGTACATACATCTCATAGAATACTACTCAGCAGTGAAAAGGAAGGGGCTATTGATACACACAACTGTGGTCATACAACTCTATACATGTGATCAAATTACGTAGAATTAAATACATGCATGCTCACAAACAAACGAACACAAGTAAAGCTGGTAATGTGAATAAGGTCGGTGTTTATACCAATGTCAATTTTCTCGTTTTGAAAATTGACTGCAGTTTTTTTGTTGTAATATGTCACCACTGAGTAAAATTTGCGGGGACATGGAAACTCTTTATACTGTTTTGGCATTTCCCTTTGAATTTATAATTATTTTGAGATATAAGGTTAAAATAATAGAGTAATCTTTAAAAAACCACAATGTCATTATCTCATCCAATACTTAGGAATACACTCACTTAATATACTTACTACAATTACTACAATCTAGTCTGTGTTCAAATTTCCTACTGGCCCCTAAATGTGTCACTCTTTCACTCTACACATAAACACTTTTTTTTTTTTTTTTGACAGGCAGAGTGGACAGTGAGAGAGACAGAGAGAAAGGTCTTCCTTTTCCGTTGGTTCACCCTCCGATGGCCACTGCGGCTGGCGCACCGCGCTGATCCAAAGCTAGGAGCCAGGTGCCCAAGGAGCCCAAGGACTTGGGCCATCCTCCACTGCACTCCCGGGCCACAGCAGAGAGCTGGACTGGAAGAGGGGCAACCGGGACAGAATCCGGTGCCCCGACCGGGACTAGAACCCGGTGTGCCGGCGCTGCAGGTGGAGGATTAGCCTAGTGAGCTGCAGCGCCGGCCTACTTTTTTTTTTTTTTTTTTAAGATTTATTTATTTGCAGCTGGCACTGTTGCTCAGGGCGTAAAGCCACGGCCTGCAGTGCCAGTATCCCATATGGGTGCTGAGTCCTGGCTACTCCACTTCCAATCCAGCTCTCTGGTATGTCCTGGGAAAGCACCCAGAAAAGAGCATGGAGCTGAATGGGAAGTGGTGCAGCTGGGACACGAACTAGTGCCCAGATGGGATGTTGGCATTGCAGGCGGCAGCTTTACCTGCTCCACTATAATGCCGGTCCCACACAAATGTAAATATATTTTTGAGTCATGATCAAAATGATGTGGATGAAATGCAGTTGCTTTTATGTTAAGTTTCTTTAATTCATACGTTTCTTAAGTTTCTTTTAATTCATAGTTTTTCCATTAGGATTTGTCCCGTCATACTTCATGTTGAAGTCTGTAGATCAGCCATGTGGAATAGTTGCTCATTGTCTCAATTTTGCTGATCATACCAGGTGGTGGTGTTTAATATATTTTTCTGTCTTCTGATAGTTCTTGTAATTTGATAGTTAACAGTTGCTAGTTCCATGCACAGGCTTGATTAAATTTAAAAAATTCTGGACAGGGCACAAGTTTACTACATAAATTTTGCTGTCATCTAGAGGCACTGATGTCTGATTAGTATTCTTCTTTTCTGTCATATTAGCACGCATTGGCCAATGTTTAAATTCATTAAACACCAGAAGATGCAAACTCAGTTGATCTCAAGATTTGCAATTAAAAACAATCTGTGCATTCTCTAACAACGTTTGCTTGTATGAACTCAATTTTTGTGTCAAAATATATCTATTGCATCCAGATCATTACATAATTACCATAACCGTGTGCCTATTCAACAATTACCTTAGTTATCTATGATAGGCAATTTTAATGTAAAAAAAGTGTGAATGAAAAACTAGAGGTTAATGCCCAAAAAGCTAGACAATATTTGTAATCAACATAATTAGCAATTAACAACATACATAAGAACACTCGGGATTTTCCCATGTCTGTTTAGGGTTCTATTTCATTGATGAGATGTGTTAGTATAATATGTGGATGAAGGATGTGTTTGGCCTAGTGGTTAAGATGCCAGTCGTGATGCCCTTGTCTCATATCAAATTGATTAGGTTTGAGTCCTAGCTATGCTCTGCTATTGTACAGCCCAGAAAACAGCAAGTGATTGATTACGTACTTGTGTCCTTGCTAGCCACATCAGAGACCTGGATTAAGTTTCAGACTCCCGGCTTCAGTGGGGCCCAGACCCAGCTGTTATGAGCATTTGGATAGTGAATCAGCAGATAAGAGCTCTTTTCTCTACCTCTCTGTCTCTTCCCTTCTCTCTCTCTCTCTACATATATATATACATATATGAATTAAATGTATAGATATTTTAAATATGGATAAGAATTAAATAACTAAATAATAAGTATATTAGCCATTTCCCAATTTAAAGAAAATAACAGAATTTTTAAAAATATATATAGGAGGGGCCGGCACTATGGCTCACTTGGTTAATCCTCCGCCTGCAGCGTCAGCATCGCATATGGGCACCGGGTTCTAGTCCTGGTTGCTCCTCTTCCAGGCCAGCTCTCTGCTGTGGCCCAGGAAGGCAGTGGAGGATGGCCCAAGTGTTTGGGCTCCTGCACCCGCATGGGAGACCAGGAAGAAGCACCTGGCTCCTGGCTTAGGGTCAGCACAGCGCCGGCTGTAGCGGCCATTTGGGGAGTGAACCAATGGAAGGAAGACCTTTTTCTCTGTCTCTCCCTCTCACTGTCTAACTCTGTCAAATAAAAAAAATATGTATAGGAAAAATGAAATACAGTATGGCAGCATGTTTATTAAACTATAATGCCAAGAATCCGGTGCCTGATCACTGAATTAGAAAAGGCTTTCTTGTGTTTGTTCCTTAAAGTGAGATTCATGATAGAGGAAGATGTATAAAACTTCATTTAATAGAAGTAGGCAGGCATACAGGTCAAAATTGATTAGGTTTGTGAGCTGGAAGACCACACCTTCACCACGCCCCTGTGTGACCTCATGTCCCTACCTGATGCCTTCACCATGCCCCTATGTGACCTCATGCCCCTACCTGATACCTTCACCACGCCCCTGTGTGACCTCATGCCCCTACCTGTCCACACCTGAGTGCCCACCAGCCAATCAAGTTAATTAGCCACTCCTCTTTGGAAGTGGATTAAAAGCCTGGGACAGGGTGTGTCCAGCCCTTTTTTTCCTCCCTCCCTCACCCTGGCCTCTTGCCAGGAGGGGGCTGACTGTAGCCCTGTGCCTCCTAGGCTTCCTGGCCTGGATGCTCCTCCACGTGGCTGGTTCCTGGTGCTCGGTATGAACCCAGATTTACCCCTCTCTCTCAGATAAAGCTCTCACTCACTCTCCTATGCATCTTTCGCACTAAATAAAAGCTTAAAATGTAAAAAAAAAAAAAAACTTTATAAACATTTTTGTTCTTACTTGTAGCTTCTTTCTAGTACTGTTGATAAATAAAAAAATTTTGTTTGTATTAAAAAGTTTGAGATTTTGTGGATAAATATGAAATTATTAACACTTTGACTAACAAAAGCAGAACCTATGTCTAACTGGAGTTTTTAAATTAGTATCCGTAGATACAGGGGAGGGGAATGTCCAACCCGTGGGTCTTACCAGGCCTACAAAATCATTGGGTCTGGCCCTGCCAAGGCAACCACAGGCAGGACTCGAAAATCAATACATCTATAGCAGTCTAATTTTTAAGTTGATAAATTTGTATGGCCCATGAATGATGTTACGAATATCCAAAAGGCTCTTGGCAGATAAAATGTTCCCTACCCTTGCAAAGCAATAGCTTAGGGAAATAGAGTCCATGTCTGTATTCACCTAAACTCAAAAAAAGACAAACATTCATGAAGGGGTAATTCATAAGCAAAGTCATTTAGAAATTCCATTCTTACATATTTCAATTTCCTAAGGATATCAGAGGATGACTTTCAAAGCCTGATGAATGTTTCAGTTTTATCTCCTCTTAGTCTTCTATTTACACTTTCCATTGAAGCAAATGCAAATCTCTGTTTCACCTGGAGGCACACTTCTCTGCCCATCCCCACTGCTTTTTCACTTGGAAATCACTAGGGTTGAAATGATCCTGTATCCTTCCTCTGTTAGTAAAATGCCCATCTCCATAATCCAAACCAGTTGCTAAATATAAAATTTTCCCTTATCACCCTTTCCAGTCATAGTTAATTAACCTTTTTTCTCTGTCATATACACTAGTGCTTTATCTTATGAATGACAGTGTGCTTTAATTTTCACTTCTCTGACTTAAAGGAATGTGAAATACTGTTTTTTACTCATATTTGTATCCTCCACCAACAGTGTAGTGTGTAGCATAGGAAGAAACTTACTGGAATCTTGTTTATCTAAAGTGGAATTTAGGTCTAAAGTTGATTAAAAGCTGAATTTAAAGAACATAAAGAAGCACATGACCTGAAAGATATTGTGAGCAGGAGTAAATTGAAACCTAAATACGTAACTTTGAAATTTAACAAAATAGCAAAACAGGAAAAGGCAAATGGTCAAAGATTTTATTGCGATTTTCAGTAAAGAAGATATTTTATAAAAGGTTTTACTCTCTAGGAAGTGGAGTATTTCCATTTCATAGCATAATAATATAAAGGCACATACCTGATTTTCATATATTGTTTTCTACTTATTCACAGCCACGTAGAAGTTGAAAATTGGCCAGCACCGCGGCTTAATAGGCTAATCCTCTGCGTGCGGCACTGGGACATCGAGTTCTAGTCCTGGTCGGAGCGCTGGAGTCTGTCCCGGTTGCTCCTCTTCCAGTCCAGCTCTCTGCTGTGGCTCGGGAAGGCAGTGGAGGATGGCTCAAGTCCTTGGGCCCTGCACCCCATGAGAGACCAGGAGAAGCACCTGGCTCCTGGCTTCGGATCAGTGCAGCACGCTGGCGGTAGCGGCCAATGGGGGTGAACCAATGGAAAAGGAAGACCTTTCTCTGTCTCTCTCTCACTGTCCACTCTGCCTTTCAAGAAAAAAAAAAAAAAAAAAAGAAGAAGTTGAAAATTATAACAACCTATAAAACAAAGCACTGACATTAATTTGACAGTTCTTCTATTTGTTAGATCTGTCTGTCGTATCTGTTCCTAGAAATCAAATTTTGATGGATCTGAATAAAGCAGTGTGAAATTAATTTCACATTGTTGCTGCTTTGTGTTATAGTTGTGTATTTGAATAAATATTGTATTAAATCATGAATTGTATATTTATAATGTTCTTCTATAAATCCAAAGGATATTATCTATTTTCCTTTAGGGGAAGAAATTTTAAGGAAGATCTTTAGTTTCAAAATATAGATTAAGGGCATTCCTATTTAGACACAAACTAGATAAACAACTGCTGGAGATGAGTGAGAATAGTCAAAGAGGTGACCTCAAGGCTAATTACCTTCCTTACCTCAGATCAATCCTATCTCATTTAGTCCTTTCACAATTATGAAAGCAATGCTAATTATTTTCAAGGAATTTGGCATTCAGCTGTCAGGATAGTTATACAAACCATGGGTTTAATTAATAGTTCATCACACCTCTTGAGGGTAACGCTATTGTGGAAGAAAAGTGACCTGGATTCTTGTCTCACCTGAAAGAAGAATTTCCAAGTAGAGAAGGCAGTGCGCAAAGCAAGATTTTTTTAAATCAGAAACCTCTTGCTACAGCAGCCAAGGAGGAGAGCTCCAAGAGAGGCAGACCCTTGGGGTCAGTGCTGCAGCGCAGTAGGCTAAGCCTCCGCCTGTGGTGCCAGCATCCCCTATGAGCACCAGTTTTGGTTTGTGTCCTGGACGGTCCTCTTCCAATCCAGCTCTCTGCTGTGGCCTGGGAAAGCAGTAGAAGATGACCCAAGTCCTTGGGCCCCTGCACCCATGTAGGAGACCTGGAAGCTAGCTCCTGGTTTCTGGCTTCAGACTGGCTCCGCTCCAGCTGTTCGGGCCATTTGGGGAGTGGACCAGCAGATGGAAGACCTCTCTCTCTCTGTCTCTACCTCTCTCTGTCTAACCCTACCTCTCAAATAAATAAATTAAATCTTAAAAAAAAAAAATTCAAGAGCGGCAGATCCAAGAAACTGACAGTTAAGTCTTTTAAGCACAATTTTGGAGGAAAGAAAACAGAACAGCTAACAAGCCGGAGGGTGGGGAAAAGAAAACACCAAAAGGCCAAATTAGTAATCTCATCTATCTTGTTTAACTTGCTCATGATAAAACAAAAAGCCATCAGAAAGGTGCGATTGGTAACTTCTCCTTTCTAGTCTCATGATCAACCCAAATGCACAGGGTTGAATCACTACTTCCTTGCTATTCTTGTGATGAAACTGCAAACTCAGGAGTGTGATTTGGCACTTTTATCTTGCTAAAGGTAACTTTTGGGGAGAAGCAAGCATTTTGCTCCTCTTAAAGAGACTTTCCCTTTCCTCATTCCCATGGAGACTGACCTAACTGCCTATCAGTTCATCTAACTCCTCACATTCCCTCCCCGGAAGAATGGCGCCTAACTACTGTTGGGAATATGGGGACAACGCTGAAAAGGGGCATCATTGAGGGACTGCTGCTGGGCCTTCCTCTGAATGTCCACCTAAGGGTCCCTAGTAGAATGCAGATTTCCCTGGGGGGCATCGTCTGCAGTACCACCTGGAGTTTGATGACTTCTGGTTGTTTAGTGCTAGATAACAGGAGCACAAGGCAGTTAGTACCTCTCTCAAATGACAGCCTCATCTTGTGAGAGTTCCAGAGATCCAACTGGAAGCCTCCATGTCAAAGACTCATAATTAGAGATTTAGATATACAAGAATTGTCAGGTTTAAGCCATTTGGTTAAACCTGAGCATCTTAACCGAAGCTGTGGACCAGATCTAATCAGATAAAGCTAACTCCTTTAAGACTCAAGTTTTTAAAGCAATTACATTCAATAAAGGCAACAGAAAACACATGAAACATCCCTGGGATACATAAAACTTTGTTACCTAGGTCAGTTAGAAAACAGAAAAACCTTGACTGAAAAGGCTTAGCATGTGACATCAGCATGAACCCATCACTCAAGACAGTTGAATACACCACATTATAGAGAGGTAGAGAATCAGGTAATCCTGCTGTCTTTTAAGAAGAGCTAACTTTAAATTAATTTCCTTCTAATCTCATCCAAACTAATCTCTCACAGCGTTCGACTTCCACATTCTCTCCTAAACAATCTTCAATGCCTCTACATTAAGAGAAAAATATCCTATAAAAGAACATGCAGACTTTTAATCCACAGTTACTTTTAAGCAGTTTATGAATTTTGAGATTGTTAAAGAAGTTTTTGAATACAGGTAGGAAATAGGTAAATGATTTTTTTAAAAGATTTATTTCATTTATTTGAAAGCCAGAGTTACAAAGAGAGATAGACACAAACAGAGAGAGAGAGAGAGAGAGAGAGAGAGAGATCCATCCGCTGGTTTATTCCCCAAACGGCCAAATGGCTGGAGTTGAGCCGATCCAAAGCCAGGAGCTTCTCCCAGGGTCTCTCCATGCTTGCAGGGGCCCAAGCACTTGGGCCATCCTCCACCGCTTTCCTGGGAACATTAGCAAGCAGCTGGATCAGAAGTGGAGCAGCTGGGACTTCAACCAGTGCCCATATGGGATGCTGGTGTTGCAGGCTGGGGCTTTAACCTGCAGTACCACAGCATCGGCACCAGGTAAATGATTTTTACACAATTATACTTCACCAAAATGTTGCAAACCCTAGGAGTCTCAGGAAAATGTTTAGCCTAGAAAAGAAGACATTTAAGAATAGTACCAAAGATGCTTTGCTAACAGATATAAATATTTTTGAGAATCACATTGTGGATGGCAAAATATTTAAACTAGATATGAATACAATAACTCAACAGTTTATCGCATCTTAGGAAGTATAACAGCGTTTTACAAACCTTTATACATTTTGGGCAGTGGTGGTTGGAGAGCTCTGGTTTAACAAGGCATATATTGACGATCGAAGAAGAACAGAAGAATCTTAAACAGGTGGACAGAGAAACTTTTATAATTTAGCAAGCAAGAAAATGTGAACACTAAGTCAGAGCAGCCAGTCTAGGAGAAAACTTAAGAAGGAGATTGGAAAACATGTCCCTGCAGGCAGTCTCGTAAGTAGTAAAGACAGCAGTTTAAAACAAACCCTGTTACAATCAGTTCTTGTCAGTGACTAAGGAAGTAAGGATAATGAGACTTGTGGCATCCTTTAATAGGGAAAGCTCACTGAGACCAGGTGCTGGGCCTTGGCTGCTGAATGGATGCAGCATCCCTCCCCCCACTGCCTTTGCAGCAAAAGCACTCGGGGGGGGGGGGGTGCTGGAAGTCTCACTGGGAATGAGATGTCACCAGGAGCACACCCCTTCTCTTGTCCCTTTGCTCCTGCTTTGGGTCCCCTCCTGACATGTAATAAGACCCTGGTAACCACCTTTAAGGAGTTGTCTAGGGTGTTCTCGCTCCCACTGCAAGTCTCTGGAGCTTTTCCTTAACGCCCAGGGCGGACTGAGTTAGGAATCTGATCTATCAGGGATAGTGTGGCACAAAGAAAGCCTGGACAGCAGGCACCTCAGCTCACTTAGGCTAATTTTCTCCATCGTCTAGCTTGTAACCAGGCCAGGTGCTGATGCAACTCTGGGGGGCAAAAGGAACCCCAGTGTCTAGAGATGCATCCCAAGGGAATGTCTACTGTAGATGGTTTGCTTCCCATCTGGAATAAGAGGCTAAAAACAGAGGCGTTCCCCAGTTTTTATCTCTCCTGAGTTTGAGAGATCTCCCTGAACCCTTTTGCTGCCTGTGGTGTCCAGATGTGCACTGAAGCCCACAGGGAAGGGAGGAAGGTGAGGGTAGGATTAGCACATATTACCCACTCCTGCTCAGCCTTCCACATCTGCAACCTAGGGTATATATAGGGTATATATTTGTCAGAACTACAACATTTCGAACCATTTTTGATTGAGACGGCTGCTTGACTCCGGAACCAAAAAAAAAAAAAAAAAACAAAAAAACAAAACCCAATTAAGATCTTCAAGACCAGATTTGTTGTAATTTTATCTTTGAACACATTTAATGCACATAGCCCACTAATTGCTATAGGTTGTCAACACAGTGCATTGGCGCTGTAGAGTACTGGTTGATTATTCTTATGACCATGTCACTGACTGATGTGTGGGGACAGGGGTTCATGAAAGTGTACCATATGACGTATGAGAGTATTCCAAAAAGTTTGTATAAAATGCAATTTAAAAATAAGCTTATTTTGATGCAATTTTTAAAAAATATTTATTTTATTTGTTTTAAAAGACTGAGCAACAGAAAGAGGGGGGGGTCTTCCTTCTGCTGGTTCATTCCCAAATAGCTCCAACAGCCAGGGCTGGGTCTGGTGGAAGCCAGGAGCCAGGAGCTTCTTCCAGGTCTTCCACATGGGTGGCAGG
Organism: Oryctolagus cuniculus; assembly: GCF_964237555.1. NCBI lineage: Eukaryota > Metazoa > Chordata > Mammalia > Lagomorpha > Leporidae > Oryctolagus > Oryctolagus cuniculus. The sequence goes on from NC_091453.1 coordinate 59,600,515, forward strand.
GGCCCAAGCACTTGGGCCATCTTTTGCTGCCTCCGCAGGCCATTAGCAAGGAGCTGGATTGGAAGTGGAGCAGCCAGGACTCAAACCCATGCCCATTCAGGATGCAGAAGCCACAGACAGAGGTTTAACTCACTGCACCGTAGTACTGGCCCCCAAATTCCTGAATTGATAGAGAGGGTCAAAATTACTTTCTATTCACAGGAGTAACGTGTTGTGAGAACTCAAATGATTGATTTGCGACTATCATCACATGTAAATAGAACTTGATTCTATTTGCAAATACATTTTCAATACCTAATATGGCAGTTGTTTTGGTAAATACCAAACAAAAGGGAGCCTCACATGAAGGAATGACTACATAATTTTTGAGTACCCGATGATTTCCATACCCTAGCTTACATGCTGTGGATTTAGCTGTCAAGGAAAGAGACAAAGACAGAGACAGGGAACCTGCCCTGTACACATGTGCACACAGTGTTCTAAGAAGGTTAGTGATAAATGTCTTGATAAGAGATTGGATTTGGAATATTTAAGGGGAAGAAAAGAAAAAAAAAAAAACCTGCAAGACTGCATATAGCCATAGGCAGCCAGAAAACAAGGAGGTGAAGCAGGTATCGTAGGGACCTCATGGACCAGGATAAACTGTTTGACTAATATTCAGGCTGCAGGGCAGGCATAGTGGCATAGCTGGTAGAGTCACCACCTGAGATGCTGGCATCCCATATGCATGCCGGTTTGAGTCCCAGCTGTCCCACATCCAATCCAGCTCCCTGTTAATAGCCTGGGGAAAGTGGTAGAAGATGGCCCAAGTGTTTGTGCCCCTGCCACCCACATGGGAGGCCTGGATGAAGCTCCAGACTACTGACTTTGGCCTGCCCCAGCCCTGGCCATTGTACCTATCTGCAGAGTGAACCAGTGGATGGAAGGTCTCTCTCACTCTCTGTAACTTGGACTTTCAAATAAACAAATAAATCTTAAAAAAAAAATCCTGGCTACTGTGGGTACTCAATGGAGTTTAAGCAATGTTGGGTGCAATTTCATTTATCTTTAAGGAAGCCTATTTTGTTTGTTGTATGGAATAGGTTCTGACAGAAGCAAAGGCATAAAGACAAGTTAGGAGTTTTGTGGAGTCCCCACTCCCATTGTCCAGACAAGGTACTGTGATTTAAACTGGGAGTGTTAGTGGGAGAACTGTTAAGAAACATTTGGATTCAATAGTTTCTCAAACTAGAGTCTATAGACTGTGTTGATAAATTGAGCTTGAACATGAGGAAAGAGGAAGACTCAAAGATATTCCTTGGTTCTGTTCCTGAGAAACATTCAGTGAGAAATGGGACTGTTTGGGTGGGGAATAGTTTTAGTGTGCTCTGTGTGTGTGTGTGTGTGTGTGTGTGTAGGTTGGAAATTACTTTTGAAATTCAGTTTGATATGCACATTGAGTACTTCAATGTTAATGCTAAGTTATAATATCATACAAAATTATTCAGGGAAAACTGTACTTTGAAAACGAAAGGAAGCTGAAGATTGTTCATTTGCATTTACTACTGAAATGGCAAGTGATGCAGGAGGAAAATAAAACAAGAAGTCTAGAGAACAGCAAGGTTTCTAGAATGATAGCACGTTCAACAGTATCAAATGTTGAGAGAATAAATAAGAAGCAAAGACTCATGATTGACTGGCAAATGTACATTATTAGTAATTTTAAGATCAGACTTAGTGGTATGATGTGGGTGAACGCTAGACTGCAGAGAACATGAGCAGTGACTTAAAGAAGAAAAAGAGAAGATAAGTATTCTCAGTTTTACTATGAAGTGTAGTAGTATAGAGTAAATTTGAAATATCGAATGTGCTCATGAAACTCTAGTAGGAATATATATATGTATATATATTCCATTGAAAGGTGTATAGATAGATAAAACATAGAACGGAGTAAAGATAATTGTAAGAACCAAATGACATTCTATTCCTTATAGCAACTTTGAACATTATCTTAAAATTTCCTTTGTGGATACCAATATGTTTTGACTTATTGATGTTTCACTGGAGTATAAGAGCTCTTAGGAGGTTTGCAATTCAATTCATTGACCTTAACAACTCATCAGATCATCATTTGTAGATCAACAGATTTCTGGATTGAATTTGTCCTTGACATTTTTATTGCTAACATCACACAATAATCAATAATAGTACATAATTCTTTCACAAAAAACATAACCTCAATCATAGTATTTTAATAAATCAATACTAACATTATCTGTTTAGAAATTCCATGAATTAGTAAACATATAAATCCTAAGAAATGTGTTCATTGACAAATTATTGCTCAAAGTCTAAAGTATCTTCAGGTTTAGTAAATATCAATACCCATGTAAAGACATACAAACTTGCTCTGAATTCTACTACTTCAGATGGTAGGATCAGTAATAATTTTCTGGGCAGGTTAATCTTGATAATGATAATTACATTTAAAAAATTCCGAGGATTCTACATTGACTTACTAGGATATTACAAGTAGAAGAGGCTCATGTTAGGGGAGAGGTGACAGATTAGCAAACCTTTAATTTTTCTACTGCCCCAGAAACTTGAGGTTGCAGCAAAGAATAAAAGATCAGCATTTTATATATCCAACTTTTTACTCAGACTCAATTCTTTGCTCTTTGAAGTAAAATTTTCCTTATTCAGGCTTTGTGGGATGCTGACCCTGGGGATCCGTGTCTAAAATACTGTGTGTGTGTGTGTGTGTGTATACTTGTAAATATCTTCAATAATTAGGAGCTTTAGTAGTAATGCCATTAAAATTTATGATATCCTTTAAAATCTGTAGGAAACCTTTGAGCTTTTGATGAAGGATATATATATATTCAAAGCATATATATATGTAGTATATATATATATATATGTATAGTCAAAGCAATTTTCTGTTGGTTGGCTCTGAATAACGGATTTGGTTGTCTGAAGCAGCTAGCTGTCAACACACTTTGTTAACTAAAACCATTTCTGTTGTTTTAAGCAAAGTAAAAGAATTTCTTGCTGTCAAATCGAGAACAAATTATAACTTTTTTTTAATTTAGTAGCTCAATCTGATACAAATTGATCGTGAAACATTTATTGTATTATCCTGTTTGTAATCTTTAAAGTAAGCTGTTCTGTATTTGTAGAATTATATGTTGCTTAAAAAAATAGAGGAGAATAATTCCTCATCTTTTTCTCTTTCTCATTTACATAAAGCCTTTATTGGAAGACATATTCTTATAACATCTACTGTATAGAATCCACACTTTCATTTTCATTATTAGAAAGAAAATAGCACTTTCTAAATTATAACAATGGGAAAGTGAAAAAAATAAGCAAATCAAAACAGGCTTTTTAGCCATCAATGGACAGAATATAATCAGAGCAAAAATACAATGGAAGCAAACTAAGGGGTAGCGTAAGTAAAAAGAACTAATTAAAAAAGACACCAAAGACCAACCTTTTGATTTGTAGCTTGTTGGAGTAATGAAACAATTATAAGAAACGAGCAGCATTGAGGAGACATCCAGTAATGGCTGAATGAAGCCATATCAATTAAACATAAAAGTAAAATTAAAAGAAAAAAATAGAAATAGTTCAAAGGGAAACATAATTCATAAAACAGAAATGGGAGACTAAATTATTAAGAATGACATTGACAAGTAGCATATTATGTACCTTTGTCACATAGTGTGAAATATTCACCTTGCTAACCCAATTTAATGAAATAACAGAAATTCTTTTGATATCACTGCACCTTCTTGATTACAGCAAGAAAAATATCTTCCTTGAAAAGTGTTATTAATGTGAAAAATAAGAGCAATTAGGAAAGAATTGGGGTTACTCAAATCCTTATTAATGGAATGCTGATGTCTTAATAATAATCACTGTGATTGTAATAAAGTTACTGTATCTGAAAGGAGAAAATAACTCATTATTCTAACTTTCTGGGATTCAATTTTACAGACAGTTTATATTAAGTGAAAAACTTTTGCTCTAGAGCTAGGATGGGATTGATTTGCAGATGCAAACTAACTCAAAATATAATATAAAAAATAAGAGAATAGAGTAAACTGTTATTTAACTAACAAAACAGTAAACATTGCTAGAATTCTGAAATAAAGAATAGGTTACAGAACCTTGGATTCAACAATCTGAAGATGTTAATATTATGTATTGTGTTTGTCACAGATAAAGGTTTTAGAGATACTTGGTATTCCAAACTATTTTCCTTATTATAAAAACTGCCAGTGAATTTTGTAAGCAAGCAAGATATATATTTATGACAGATCCATATCTAAGCCTACTACTTTTGTGAAATGCAATATTTTCTTCATCTATCACTTTTTATCCAAGTGATGAGAAAAAAAGAAACTGGCTGGAATTATGTAGCAGTTATGATCTGGGATACATTAGAATTCCAGCTTCTGCAGTGTATTTTCTGTCCTGTAATTTTTGCGTTCTGAGCAGCTTGTGAAGAGGGCTTTCTTTACTCCTACTTTTGCTGATAGGTATTTTGAAAAATATTATTTTGCTTCTCCTCCTGATTTTAGTATTTTAGTCAGACAATAATAATTCCTATTTTTTTCTGGAACAATATGACATACTGCCTATATTTACCACATTAAAGCTATAACATAAAATGTACATTAGTATTTTCTTTTTTTATTTTTTTTATTTTTTTAACTTTTATTTAATGAATATAAATTTCCAAAGTACGACTTATGGATTACAATGGCTTCCCCCCCATACCGTCCCTCCCACCCACAACCCTCCCCTTTCCCACTCCCTCTCCCCTTCCATTCACATCAAGATTCATTTTCGATTATCTTAATATACAGAAGATCAGCTTAGTATACCTTAAGTAAGGATTTCAACAGTTTGCTCCCACACAGAAACATAAAGTGAAAAATAATAGATGATTTTTTTTAAATGATGATGAAATCAGATCAGACCTATTGTCATGTTTAATCCCAGTGAGAGTCAAGTTGGGAATTGATAATTTCTTTTTCTTTCTTTTTTTTTTTTTTACAGAAGATCAGTTTAGTAAGCATTAAGTAAAGATTTCAGTCGTTTGCACCCCCATAGAAACACAAAGTGAAATATATTGTTTGAGTACTCGTTATAGCATTAAATCTCAATGCACAGCACATTAAGGACAGAGATCCTACATGAGGAGTAAGTGCACAGTGACTCCTGTTGTTGACTTTACCAATTGACACTCCTGTCTATGGCATCAGTAATCTCCCTATGCTCCAGTCATGAGTTTCCAAGGCTATGGAAGCCCTCTGAGTTCTCCGACTCTTATCTTGTTTAGACAAGGTCATATTCAAAGTGGAGGTTCTCTCCTCCCTTCAGAGAAAGGTACCTCCTTCTTTGAAGACCTGTTCTTTCCACTGGGATCTCACTCACAGAGATCTTTTTGCCAGAATGTCTTGGCTTTCCATGCCTGAAATACTCTCATGGGCTTTTCAGCCAGATCCGAATGCCTTTAGGGCTGATTCTGAGGCCAGAGTGCTATTTAGGACATCTGCCATTCTATGAGTCTGCTGAGTATCTCACTTCCCATGTTGGATCACTCTCCCCTTTATTTACTCCATCAGTTAGCGTTAGCAGGTACTAGACTTGTCTATGTGCTCCCTTTGACTCTTAGTCCTTTCATAACAGTCAGGAGAGTGAAGAGACAACCAACAGAATGGGAAAAAATATTTGCAAACTATGCAACAGATAAAGGGTTAATAACCAGAATCTACAAAGAGATCAAGAAACTCCACAAAAACAAAACCAACAACCCACTTAAGAGATGGGCCAAGGAACTCAATAGACATTTTCCAAAAGAGGAAATCCAAATGGCCAACAGGCACATGAAAAAATGTTCAAGGTCATTAGCAATCAGGGAAATGCAAATCAAAACCACAATGAGGTTTCACCTCACCCCAGTTAGAATGGCTCACATGCAGAAATCTACCAACAACAGATGCTGGCGAGGATGTGGGGAAAAAGGGACACTAACCCACTGTTGGTGGGAATGCAAACTGGTCAAGCCACTATGGAAGTCAGTCTGGAGATTCCTCAGAAACCTGAAGATAACCCTACCGTTCGACCCAGCCATCCCACTCCTTGGAATTTACCCAAAGGAATTTAAATTGGCAAACAAAAAAGCGGTCTGCAGCCTAATGTTTATTGCAGCTCAATTCACAATAGCTAAGACCTGGAACCAACCTAAATGCCCATCAACGGTAGACTGGATAAAGAAATTATGGGATATGTACTCTTTAGAATACTATACCGCAGTAAGAAACAACGAAATCCAGTCATTTGCAACAAAATGGAGGAATCTGGAACACATCATGCTGAGTGAAATAAGCCAGTCCCAAAGGGACAAATACCATATGTTCTCCCTGATCGGTGACAACTGACTGAACACCAAAAAGGAAACCTGTTGAAGTGAAATGGACACTATGGGAAACGGTGACTTGATCAGCATAGCCCTGACTGTTAATGAACAACTTAATACATTATCCCTCTTAGTAGTTTTTTTGTCTGTTCTACTTAATATGACTGGTTTACTTCTATAATTAATACACAGTTATTCTTAAGTGTTGAAAATTAACTGAAATGTGATCCCTGTTAAACATAAGAGTAGAAATAAGAGGGGGAAGAGATGTATAATTTGGGACATGCTCAAGCTGACTTGCCCCAAATGGTAGAGTTAGAAACATACCAGGGGATTCCAATTCAATCCCATCAAGGTGGCATGTACCAATGCCATCTCACTATTCCAAGTGATCAATTTCAGTTCACAAAATGTACATTAGTATTTTCTGTCTCTGGTTGTTTCTTGTTTTATTTATGTATTTATTTATTTTGCTTTTCCCTATTTTCTTTCTTTCTTTCTTTCTTTCTTTCTTTCTTTCTTTTTTTTGACAGGCAGAGTTAGACAGTGAGAGACAGAGAGAAAGGTCTTCCTTTCGTTGGTTCACCCCCCAAATGACCACTGTGGCCGGCATGCTGCGCCTATCCAAAGCCAGGAGCCAGGTGCTTCCTCCTGGTCTCCCATGCAGGTGCAGGGCCCAAGGACCTGGGCCATCCTCCACTGCACTCCCAGGCCACAGCAGAGAGCTGGACTGGAAGAGGAGCAACCGGGACAGAATCCGGCGCCCCAACCGGGACTAGAACCTGGGGTGCTGGCGCCGCAAGGCGGAGGATTAGCCTAGTGAGCCACAGCGCCAGCCTTCCCTATTTTCTTTAAATACCATATGGGCAATAATAGTGTGATATCATTCTTTATCCATTGTAAGGGTCATTTTGACACTCCTATAACAAAAGATAAGTTAATAAGATTTAATAAGACTTCATAAATGAAGACCCTTGAATACCCAGGGAAAACTGTCTGTTTTTATGCTTAGGTTAGATGAAGAATCAACTGTGTAGATATATGATTAAACAAAAGGCATGATTTAATATTAACAGGCCTGGGGGATGGACAATAAGGCCTATCCAGATTCTCCTTGGCCTCTCTGTATACCCTTCCTTCTTCCCAGGTGTGGGGTGAAACCCTTCTGGAATGAGGGTCTTGTGACCTACATTCAGAAAAGACAGATCAGAGAATTTCTTTATTGCCAGCTTCAAAGGTAGGGGAATGTTAAAATAATACTTCTGAGTTGCATGGTTTGCTTTTTAGAGAGAAGGGTTCTAGTTTTTATGATCCTCCTTGGAGAAAAGAACTTCTGATTTTTATGACTTACTTTGGGGAAGAAAAAAGATTGGAGACAGAAAGGCAGGGAAAATTCAGAAAGAGACTGCTTCTGAAGCCTTCTAAGTATTCTCTAGTTCAAAGTCCTCAGCCTGCCAAAGTGCCATCCTTTAGAGTATCATTTTCTGAACTCCAACAATATCCACCAATCTTACCAATTTTATTCCATTTCCAACATAAGTATGGACAGACATTTGTGTATTTATCAATCATGGGACACAGAAATGGCTGTCTGAAATACAGACAATAGGACTCTGTTTAAATGCTATCTACCCATAAATGTTAAGTAATAATTCAAAGAGAGAATTGGTTACCGTGTCAAAATAAAGGTCTTTGATAATATTTGTTGCTGTGAAATTCAATGTCAGCTTTTCATTTGCTGATGAATAACAACTACAAAAACTGGGAGAAAATTATTCGTGAGCAATTAGAATTGAATTACATCATTAATAGGAAGCCTTTATTCAAATACTTCAGTTGACATTCAAAATATTCTGCAATATGTTCTCAGACTCTCCTTCCCCTTTATGAAAACAACAATAATAGCAAAATCTATTTTTGATGCAGCTCCTTATCTTATCAATGCTCCCATAAAATGTCATTTTCTTTCTCAGCTCTTTGTTCTCAAGATACTTCCTTGTTGATTTTTGTTTTTAGTAATAGGAGAATACATATTATAACTTCTCACCCCTGGTAGAAAGTAATTATACTAGATAATGTCATCAACTGTTGCTTGTTATAGCTACATCTTCTGATGGAAATCCCACCATCTGAAGCCTTTGTTTGCCTGGGAAGCCAATTCTTGGACTATGTGACTCTGTTTTTTTTTTACCACTGCTATTTGTTCTCAAAGGTGAGTCATCTTAATGTCATCAGTTTCTGTCCAGCTCATAGATGACAGATTAGCTGGCCAGAAACTGATGACATTATCTTGATCTAAAGAGCTGCTCTCATATAGGTATGTTACTCATATATGCATAAATCCTGTCTCAGAAATAATACTAGAAGTACAAAAAAACTCAGTATTTTGTAATGAGGTTGAAAGAAGCAAACATACATAGTTTTAATAATAATGGTAACTAGGCCGGCGCCACGGCTCACTTGGTTAATCATCCTCCTGCGGTGCCGGCACCCCAAGTTCTAGTCCCGGTTGGGGTGCCGGATTCTGTCCCGGTTGCTCCTCTTCCAGTCCAGCTCTCTGCTGTGGCCCGGGAGTGCAGTGGAGGATGGCCCAAGTGCTTGGGGCCTGCACCCTCATGGGAGACCAGGAGGAAGCACCTGGCTCCTGGCTTCGGATCAGTGCAGCGCACCAGCGGTAGCAGCCATTTGGGGGGGTGAACCAACGGAAGGAAGACCTTTCTCTCTCTCTCTCTTTCACTGTCTAACTCTGCCTGTCAAAAAATAAATAAATAAATAAATACAAATAATAATGGTAACTAACATTTACCAAGTATTAAATTCATGATGAAAGGATTTAGTAACAGGATCTTATTTAATCCTCACAACATCTCTACAAGGCAGTTAATATTATTCCCATTTTGAAAATGAAAAGAACTAAGAATTTAGGTGATTTGCCCCAAATCACACTCCTAAAGAGTGATGGAGCCTAGAATTAGCTCTGAGCAATTTTGATCCTGAACATTTCCTTATAACTACATTCCTGCGTTAGAGGCTCCTACAACAACTTAAAACCATCTCATCTTTCCCAAATTCTTGGATATACATGAGATTCTCTAAATGTTTTTTTCTCTTCTTTACCTGAACCAGCTTGAGTGAATCTCTTCCTTGCAACTAAATGAGATTCTCTTGAAAGCAAATAAAAAAATGGCTGTGTGGATGGATATTGAACTGAACTACAGGCAAATACCTCTTGTTTTAGAATTCAAATATTCAAGTCATAAAATCCTCAACCTCTTGACAACTACCCTTCCATTTACCTCTTGGGTAGACAAGGTTCATGATAGACAAACTGGTCTATTTTTTCATGTGCACAAAAAAATAAGCAATGAACTCAAGTTTCTAGCAATATGAATATAAGATTTAGTTGAAACTTAAAGAAATCAAATAAACAACAAAATAGCAAAATATAAGTACGTAATCAGATACTTTGAAAAGAACAGCAATATAATTAAATATTATATAAACAAAAACAAACAAGAAAATAAACCTTTTTAGATTGTTGTCACAGTATCAAGATACAGGGAAACTGTTTTTATTTGTATGGACTTTTTCTTGTCTATAACAATATGAAATTGTGATGTTTAACTTGAGAATTTCATCCCTGAAAGATGTTTTAGATAAAGTAGTATTTTCAGAGGACGCACAATGATGTGTAATAGAAATAAGCAGTCCTAAGACTTTTTCCTTCTCTTAATAAATCATGTCCATATGTTAGGCAATTACTATTTTGCAATAATTTGTATTATTTCAATTCACAGTGTTACAAAAGAAGAGTTGGAAGGTTTATTTTTCTAAAGAGAACTGAATGTGTAATTACAAATACTGGAGTGAGGAAGATGTTGAGATTAATATATTAAAGAAAACCAAAACTGCTATGATAGTCATCGGTAATTAAACATCAGAATAATTCCAATTTACCACCTGGCTAACCCAGTCATCACCAAGTGCACCAAAACAAGCACGTATATCCCTGCTGCATTTCTCTAGGGGATTTATTTTTGTAAATATTTTCCAAAGAGTTTTATCACGTGGACTTAAGAAGTGTAAGTTGAAATGTAGAAGGGGAAAAAATTGGTAACCACATTTACAATAGCACCTAAGTAAAAAGAGATCCCTGTGTGACCATTAATTGTCATAAAGACAAGAGCATGTATTTTTAGAAGCTAAAACAGCTGTGTGGTACGCCTTAGCAATAGTAAATATGAAAAAAACAGATTTTGTCTCATAATCTAGGGAAAAATCATCCCAGCATAACTCAACCACAGAAAATCGACATTACTTCTTGATAAAGCATTCTCTTAGAAGAAATACAATTTATTTATTTATTTGAAAGACGGAGTTAAAGAGAGGACAAGGGAGAGACAGAGCCAGAGATTTTCCATCCATTGATTCACTCTCAAAATAGCTACAACAGCCAAGGCTGGTTTAAGCTGAAACCTGGAGCCAGAAAGTCTGTCCGGGTCTCTCACATGGGTGGCAGGGGCCCAGGTACTGGAGTCATCTTCTGCTGCTTCCCCAGGAGAATTAGCAGGGAGCTGGCTCTGAAGTGGAGCAGCTGGTATCGGAAACTGTGTTTATATAAGATGCTGGCTTTGTGGCTAGCAACCTGGAATAAATGTAACAGATTTTTGTTTTTACCTTTTTTTTTAACAAATGTTCTGTGAATATCTTTGCTTGAAGTAAAAATATAGTTTCCTATATAAAAAAGATAAAATACAGAAATAAGGTAGTTATTTAAAAATTAGACTTTCTGCTCACTGGGGGCATGTGTAATTATTTTGTGATTTGCTGAGGGAGTGGATAGAGCTTACGAAATAAATTTCAAAAAAAGAAATGAGTTTATTCAGTTACATGTCTAATTGCATTAATCAGTTATTACTAAAGAAGATTTTTATTCACCAGTTATTTCAAAAGAGAACTGGAATTTGAAACTGATATGTTTTCTATTTACTGTGCCTTATTTATTTTTAGAAACAAGGAGCATTTTTTTCAGATTTATCAAACCAAAAATATATACTATGAAATAGCCAGAGTCTAGCTCTTATTGTTCAGCTTTTATGATGGTTCCTTATTGGTACTTCTGGATCATTCTAAGTTAGGATTTCTGTACTCAGTATCACAAAAGCTTAGTGTAATCTGAAAAGCTATTATACTTGTATGAACTTCTTAAGGGTTGAGATTCCAGCACAACTTTGAAACTATACCACAATAAAACACAAAGAAATAAAGCCTTTGAATTTTCATTTTGAGAATTATAATGACATAAATTTTTAACAAATGACATGAAATTGATGGTTTCATTTTTTTTTTTTTTTTGACAGGCAGAGTGGACAGTGAGAGAGAGAGACAGAGAGAAAGGTCTTCCTTTGCCATTGGTTCACCCTCCAATGGCTGCCGCGGCCAGCGCGCCACACTGATCCGAAGGCAGGAGCCAGGTACTTATCCTGGCCTCCCATGGGGTGCAGGGCCCAAGCACTTGGGCCATCCTCCACTGCACTCCCTGGTCACAGCAGAGAGCTGGCCTGGAAGAGGGGCAACTGGGACAGAATCCGGCGCCCTGACCGGGACTAGAACCCCGTGTGCCGGCGCCACAAGGTGGAGGATTAGCCTAGTGAGCCTTGGTGCCGGCCGATGGTTTCAAAATGTAAGGAATCTCACCCAGCCATTGACAGCATGCTTTATTTTTACTCCTTTTTAAAAGTGAATGCCATACCCCATGTAATCCTTGTTTCTCTTATGTGTATATGAAATCATCACCATATGAACTCACTTTTTTTATCTTAAAGATTTACTTATTTGCTTGAAAAGTAAAATGACAAAGAGAGACAGAGATCTTCCATCTGCTGCTTCACTCCCCAAATGACCACAAGAGTCAAGGCTGGGCCAGCCCAAAGCCAGGAGCCAGGAAGTCCATCTAGGTCTCCCCCATGAATGGCAGGGACCCGACAATTGAACTGTCATCTACTGTTTTCCAAATTGCATTAGCAGGATGCTGGATTTGAAGAGGAATAGCCAGGACCCAAACTGGCACGCCAATATGGAATGTGGGAGTTCCAAGTGGTGGCTTAACCTTGTGTGCCACAGTGCCTGGCTACACATTTCTTTGCATAGTGAGTTCACACCCACATCCTGGAAGCCATGGCAGATGAACATTTTGCCCTTGACCATTTATCTGCCAAGTAACCTTACTGTAATTATTGTACAGTATAATAGTTTATTATTTTTTTAAGATTCATTTGTTCATTTGAAAGGCAGAGTTACAGAGAAAGGAGGGAAGAGAGATTTTCCACCCACTGGTTCACTTCTCCAAGGATCACAACACCTGGGACTGGGCCATGCAGAAGCCAGGAGATGGAACTCCACCTGGGCCTCCCACATGGATGGCAGGGGCCCAAGTATTTGGACCATCTTCTGTTGCTTTCCCAGGTTGCTGGACTGCAAGTGGAGCAATCAGGATTTGAATCCTCACCCATACAGGATGCTGGTGTTGCAGGTGGTGGCTTAATCTGCTGTACCATAGCCAGCCCCAGTTATAATAATTTATTTAAACATCAATGATCATAATTTTGTATATGTACTTCATTTTTATAGGAAGAAACATATTAATGAGTAAATTGCATTGCATATCCAAAAATTAAATGCATAGTTATGATATATTTTGGAATAAACTTAAATTTACAAAAAAGGTACAAAAATAATACAGAGATATCATATATCCTCAACCAATTTGTCCTGTTAGTCATATTTTACACTGTCATTGTATAGTTGTCAAAATCATGAAAACAATGTATGCATACCACAATTAACTAATGTCCAGGCTTCATTTAGATTTTATCAAATGTACATTTTCTGTTACAGAATCTCATCTAAGAGACCATATTGTGGGACCGGCACTGTGGCATAGCAGCTTACAGCCCCAGCCTGCAGTGCCGGCATCCCATATGGGCACTGGTTTGAGTCCCCGCTGCTCCACTTCTTATCCAGCTCTCTGCTGTGGCCTGGGAAAGCAGTAGAGGATGGGTCAGGCCCTTGGGCCCCTGCGCTCACGTGGGAGACCCAGAGGAAGCTCCTGGCTCCTGGCTTTGGATCAGTGCAGCTTCAGCTGTTGTGGCCATTTGGGGAGTGAACCAGCGGATGGAAGACTCTCTCTCTCTCTCTTTCTCTCTCTCTCTCTTTCTCTCTCTCTCTCTCTCTGCCTCTCCTCTCTCTGTGTAACTCTGACTTTCAAAGAAATAAAATAAATCTTAAAAAAAAAAAAGAAAGAAAGCCCAAGTCCTTGGGGCCCCGTACCGCGTGGGAGACCTGGCTTCAGATCAGCTCACCTCTGACCGTTGTGGTCATTGGGGAGTGAACCAACGGATGAAAGACCTCGCTCTCTCTTTCTCTGCCTCTCCTTCTCTCTCTGTGTAACTCTGGTTTTCAAATAGGTAAAATAATTCTTAAAAAAAAAAAAGAGAGAGAGACCATATTGCATTTAGTTGGTATGTCTCCTTATACATCTCTAGACACTAACAGTTTCTGGCTTCTTTTGTTGATGATCTTGACAGGTTTTAAGATTACTGATCAAGTATTTTGCAGAATACCCCTTAACGGAAAAATGATTGGTATTCTTTCTAATGATTAGATTTGGTTTACAGATATTGGGAAGTTAACTTACATAGTTCCATTTTTATCATATCATGTCAAGGTTATAAGGTATCAACATGATATGTCACTGTTGATTGTTGATACTAACTTTGATTGGCTCAGGGTTTTTTTTTTTTTTTTTTTTTGTCAAATGTCTTCACTGTATAGTTAAGGTTTTTTTCTGCCTTTCCTTGTCATACCTTTTGGAAGAAAATCCCCAAGCACGGTCTACTTTCAAGAAGGGAAGGATATGCTATGATTTTAAACAGCATTTTTTCCCAGAACTTCATGCATATGTTTAAACCCCTAAGTCCATAAATCATTACGAGAGTATAAATAATACAATTATGGTGTTTTTGGATGTGGTCCTGGAGGGCCGACACCGTGGCTTACTTGGTTAATCCTCCGCCTTGCAGTGCCAGCATCCCATATGGGCGCTGGATTCTAGTCCCGGTTGCTCCTCTTCCAGTCCAGCCCTCTGCTGTGGCCTGGGAGGGCAGTGGAGGATGGCCCAAGTGCTTGGGTGCCTGCATCCACATGGGAGACTGGAAAGAAGCACCTGGCTCCTGCCTTCTGATTGGCACAGCGCCAGCCATAGTGGCCATTTGGGAAGTGAACCAACAGAAGGAAGACCTTTCTCTTTGTCTCTCTCTCTCTCACTGTCTATAACTCTACCTGTCAAATAAATAAATTAAAAAAAAAAAAGATGTGGTCCTGGTGAGAGATCTTTGAGTCACTGGGGCAAGCAAAAGGTAGTTCTTGGCGGGCGCCGCGGCTCACTAGGCTAATCCTCCACCTGCGGAGCCGGCACCCAGGGTTCTAGTCCCGGTTGGGGTACCGGATTCTGTCCCAGTTGCTCCTCTTCCAGTCTAGCTCTCTGCTGTGACCTGGGAAGGCAGTGGAGGATGGCCCAAGTGCTTGGGCCCTGCACCCTCATGGGAGACCAGGAGGAAGCACTTGGCTCCTGGCTTCAGATTGGTGCAGCGCCGGCCATGGCAGCCATTGGAGGGTGAACCAACAGAAGAAAGACCTTTCTCTCTGTCTCTCACTGTCTAACTCTGCCTGTCAAAAAAAGAAAAAAAAAAGAAAAAAAAAAAAGAGGCAGTTCTCATAAGAGGATTGGTTATAAAAGCTGGTTTGGGCCCAGCCACTTACTCTGCATCTTGTCTCACCCTGGCTTCCTTTCTCTGCCCTTGATCCATGTTCCACCCCACCGCCAGCTTCATCAGAGTCCAAAACCAATGGGGCCACCAAGTCTTGAACACAAACCTTCAAAACAGTAAGCTAAATAAACCTTTGCTCTTTATAAAGTTAGTTTTCTCAGGTATTTCACTATGGTGACAAAAAGCTGATTTATATAGACAACTGGTACCAAGGAGTGAGATCATTACTATAACTCTACCTGAAGACGTGGAGAAGTCTTTGGTATTAGTTCGCTGAAAAAGATTGGAAACATTTAGGGGAACAAGACAGACAGAGCTTGGCAAGCTGTAAACATGGTATTACAGGTGATTCTGGTGTGGACTTGGAAGACCAGAATGCTGATATAAATGTGAATGGTAGGGGCCAGCATTGTGGTCTGGCAGGTAAAACCACCACCTACAATGATGGCATCCCCAGTGGGCAGCAGTTCGTGTTCCAGCTGCTCCTCTTCCTATCCAACACCTTGCTGATGGCATGAGAAAATCAGTGGAAGATATTTCAAGTGTTTGGACCCATGCCACCTATGTGGGAGACCTGGAAAAAGCTCCTGGCTTCAGCCTGGCTCAGCACTGGCCATTGCTGCCATCTGGGGAGTGAATGAGTAGATGGAAGGTCTCTCTCTTTCTCTCTCTCTTTCTCTCTCTCTCTGTGTGTGTATGTGTGTGTGTGTGCATGTGTGTGTGTGTGTGTCTGTTTGTCTCTATCTCTCAATAACTTTGACTTTCAAATGGATAAATAATTATTTTTTAAATGTGATTGGTAAAGGCCATGCCAATGAGGTTTAGGATGGAAGTAAGAATTCTGCTAAGAATTGGACTAAAAGCCACCTTTGTTACACTGTGATAAAGAAGTTGGCTGTGTTGTGTCCCTGTCCCGATCTTTTGTGTGAAACCACACTTAGAGACGATGAGGTGCTTTTTTGGTGGAAATTTCAAAGCAGCAAATCATTCAGGCTGCAGCATGGGTGTTATTTATTAGTTGTTGTTAGTAAGTTTTACAGTGAGAAATAGGAGCAAAAAGAGGAGCATAAAGAGTTGGAAAATCCACAGCCCGGTAAGAGATGGAGTAAGAAAAAGCATGTTTAGGACAGGAACGTGCAGTGGAGAAAACGCTTGACTAAGGAGTCTACACAGGTAACAGGAGGCTGTGTGCTAGTTGGCCAGACAATAGGGAAAAGTCTCAGTGGCTGTCCCTCCCGTCATAGTCCCATCAGAGATCTAGAAGTAAAAATTTATTTTAAAGTCCTCCTAGGGAAGGATCTCTTCAGAAAAGAGTCCCATGCTCTCTCTGCTTTCTCAGCATCAACTCCAGATTCTGGCTTTCTGGCAAAGTGCTCTAAGGCTGTTGGAGCCCTGGTTCAAGTGGGCCATGGTGTAGTTTCTATGGTAGCAGACCATGGCATAGTCCATGTGACGCTGGGTTTGCAGGCATGTAGAATGCCAAGAGTTCAGGAGTCATAGTTGCTTTCAAAGGACTACCTAGGGAGCCAAGCAGAGTTGTTTGGAGGCCCTGCTTGGAGCCCTTAATGGGGCAATCCCTGTTGGAATTGTAGGAGAAAAGCCAATGTAGAGAATCCTGGAAGGCAAAATGATCAGCAAAGTGCAATATTCCCTGGGAAAAACCACCAATATCTGTATGCAGCTTCAGAGAGTGGCTCTGTAGAGTCACAGTGCTGTAAAGACCTCAGGCCTCCACTAACATTTCAGAGGATGTCTCAGGCAGTCTGGAAATCCAGGCAGAAAATGATATCAGGGACAAAACGTGCCCTCACTAGGGCAGTCTCAAGTTCAAATGTGGGTTTGGAGCTGCTACAGACAGCATCTGCTGGAGCACTGCCTTGTGGAACTGCAGAGGTGAGACTCCCACCTGTAAGAAAGAGAGGCATGTGCTCTGACCGGCAAAGCTATAGGAGCAGGGCTTCCCAAGCCCTTAGGAGCTCAACATCCACCATAGTGTTCCCACATGCCAAACAGGGAGCTTTAGGATTTAAAGTTTGCCTGACTGGGTTTTTGTATGATTTTGATCCAATTAATTCTTTGTACTTCCTGGTTTCCCAAATCCTTTTGAGATAGAACTGTATAGCTTATGACCATCTCACTTGGAGTTTGGAAGCATACAACTTGAATTTTTGTACAGGCTCACAACTTGAGGAGTTTGTTTTGGGTCTCAAATGAGACTTTGGACTTTTGAACTAATGTTGGACAAAGTTAAGACTTTGGAGTTGTTGGAGATGTAATGATTGTATGTTGGATGTGAGAATATGAATTTCCAGGGATGCAAGGGCAAAATCCCATGGTTTGAACAGAATTTGATACCCAAACAATGCAGAAGTTTAAACCCCAAGGTCCTAAATTAATGGTAATAAGAGAGTAGAAAGTTAATTCAAGTATAGTGTTTAAGAGGTAGGCCCAGTATAATGCCCTTAGGTCACTGAAGCTATTACTGGAGAAGGTAATTCTCTCAAGAGGGTTAATTATAAAAGTTGAGTTAGGTCCAGCCACTAATTCTGTTTTCTGACTTGCTGTGTGAGTATTCCTCCACCTGTGTTCTATGCTTCAACATTGCTGCTCTCATCAGAGGCCAAACCAGTAGAATCACCCAATCTTGGATTTGAATCTCTAAAACTGAGTGAAATAACTCCTTTCTTATAATAAAGTGAGTTTTCTAAGGTACTTCACTGTAGTCACAAACAGCTAACACAGGAAGTTTCTACATATATTATTTCATATTTTTTATAAAGATTTGTCTCTTCTCTCATTACTGTTTCTTGAAGGCTTTATTTTTATCAGTACAGATTAATTTATTTTATACTTTGGAGTCAAGAACAATGCAACTTAATTTTGTTTCTCATATCATTCCAGCTTTAGATATTTAGAGCTCTTTTAGGTTGGTCCCTGTGTCCTTTTGATGTGACTCATTCCTTTTTTTTTTTTAAAGATTTATTCGTTTTACTTGAAAGTCAGAGTTACACAGAGAGGAGAGGCAGAGAGAGAGAGAGAGAGAGAGGTCTTTCATCCGATGGTTCACTCCCCAATTGGCTGCAACGGCCAGAACTGCGCCGATCCAAAGCCAGGAGACAGGAGCTTCTTCCGGGTCTCCCACATGGGTGCAGGGGCCCAAGGACTTGGGCCATCTTCTACTGCTATCCCAGGCCGTAGCAGAGAGCTGGATCAGAAGTGGAGCAGCTGGGACACGAACCGGCTCCCATATGGGATGCCAGTGCTTCAGGCCAGGGTGTTAACCCGCTGCACCACAACGCTGCCCCCCGTGACTCATTCTTAAGCACTTCCTTAAGTACTGACACTACAACATCTTCCAGGCTCACCTGGTATTTCCATGATCCTAGTTCTAAGTTGAATTCTGTGTCCCAAAAGAGCAAACACTGAAGTCCTAACCTCAATATTTCCTAATTTGATCTTACTTAGAAAACGAGTCACTACAAATGTATGAGTTGTGATAAGGAAATTAGGCTATGGCTTTAATGGAATATGGCCAATGTCCTTATAAGTAACATGGAGACGTACCCAAGGACCAGATGACTATCTACCATTCAAGAAACACCCAAAGACTGCTGGCAAACATCCCAAGATAGAGGAAGCAAGGGAGGGTGTTCCTATGAAAACAATAGGGAGTACTGACATCTTGACTGCAGACTTTCTGCCTCCAGCACTGTGACATAGTTAATTTCCATTGTTTTTAAGCCACCTGCTGTGTGGTACTTTGTTACAGTAACTCTAGGAAACTAAGACACTCTATAAAATCTGACACATATGCTCAGATAACTAATTTCTTTAATGGAGAATGGGATTTCTTTTAATGATGAACTGGAGAATGTGGATGTTTTTTCGGCTTCTCTCAGTGAAAACAGGAAAAGTGTGTGTGTGTGTGTGTGTGTATGTATTCAATCACTGCGCCAACAACTGCTATGTTTTTCATTTCCATGGTTTTGCATTTGCTATAACATGATATTAATTGAATGACACAATGTCTAGACTTTAGGTTTCACTTCTTCACTTAAGAGAAAGCAATGATATTGCTTGAATTGGCAGTCCATTCCTTTACACTGTTGAGCAGCTTTTCATCATATCACTACTTATCCATTTGCATTTGGGTTGTTTCCACCTTTGGGAAATTATAAATTTTTTTGTATACAAATAAAGGTTTCCAATTCACTTGGTAAACACTTCAGAGTGGGATTGCTAGGTTTGGTGGTAAGTCTATTCTTAATTTTATAAGTTTCACAAAGTGACTTTTGTTTTTCATTTCCATCATCAACAAAAGTCCCTTTTTGTGCTCATGTCAGCCTTTAAAGTCAGATTTTTGGATATTGCCCTTTTTAATAGATGTGAAATGGTATGCCATTGTTCCAGTTTGCGCTGTAATAGTGACAAAGGATGTTAAACTTTTTTTGATGCATAACTGCTATTTTATGCATCCAGCAACAATGTATAAATGCTTTTATCTATTCACATTTTTTTTCCCAGTCAACAAAAGGGAAACTTTATTGAATCCGTGGGGCCATGGGGCTTGGGCAAAAAGCTGCACTGTGGCCAGGGGGCTTTATCTGATCTTTTCTTGGGGCAGAGGTTGTTGGTGTGTCCACATTTCTTTTTGAGGCAGTTGACAACACTGGAATGCAAGCGAGCATAACACTTGCAGCAGATCCTGTTGTCACAGTCGTACTTCTGGGCCAGCTGGCAGAGAAAGGGCTCGATGGTGCTACCTCGCAAGAGGAGCATCAAGTACAGGGTGGGCTTTTCCTGGATACTGTAGTCTGACAGGGTGTGGCCATACTACAGCTGTTTGCTGGCAAATATCACACACTGAGGGTCAGACTGATATGGGCTAGGGACGTAGGTAGGTAGATAGGAGCTGGAGATGCCAGCAAGCCACAAGCCCCGTCCCGTGTATAGTATCATCTTCCTACTTGTCAATTGAAACTGCCCCCTTCCCGGGGTGTACCTCCTTAACCTGGGACCTGGGGGGTAGGGAGCAGGTGCCATATAAATAGCCACTGTACCTTCCGACCTATAAAAGAAGATGACAACTGGGAAGAACTCTCTCTCCCAGTGGAAACCAAGACATAAGGGGTTGCGGAGGTGAGGTGCTTTCTTTCTACTTCCCCTCCCCCACTCCTTCTCCTGGGCCCACTTCGCACTCATGATGGGCATCTCTGTGTGTGTGTTTGCTTTCTCATCTTCTGAATGAAATTTACCTTTCATATGCCAGCAATAAGAATTCCTCACTTCATGCATGGCAAGAGCCTGGAATAAAAATTAAACCCCATTTTCTCCACTTAAAGGCAAGATGCCCTCCTTGTCTTGAATTTTGGCTTTCACGTCCTCTATGGTGTAGCTGGGTTCAACCTTGAGGGTGATCCACCCTTATTATTGGCTGGCTTTTCTATTATACCCACCTAGTGGTTGTAAAGTGTTGTCTTGTGGGTTTGATTTTGCCTTACCCAAATGACCACTGACAGTACTTATTGGCTATTTATAGTCTTCTTTGTATTAACATTTGTTTAAATTATTTGACAATTTTTAAATTGAGTTTTTTTATTTATTTGAAAGGCAGAGTTACAGAGAGGCAGAGGTGCAGAGAGAGAGAGAGATACAGAGATCTTCCATTTGCTGGTTCACTCCCCAATGGCTGCAACAGCCAGAGCTGGGCTGATCCAATGCCAGGAACCAGGAGCCTCCTTCGGGTCTCCCACATGGGTGCAAGGGCCCAAGGACTTGGGCCATCTTCCACTGCTTTCCTAGGCCAAAGCAGAGAGCTGGATGGGAAGTGGAGCCGTTGGGACTTGAACAGGCACCCCTATGGGATGCAGGTACTGAGGCGGTGGCTTTACCAGTATACCAGCGCCGACCCCTTATAATTTATTAAATAGATAATTTGCTGATATTTTCTCCCATTCTTTGGGTTGTCCACTTTTGTAATGATATTTCCTCACTAAAATTGTTAATTGTAATCCAGCCTAATATTTCTAGTTGTTTTTCAACACATGTACTTTTGATGTCATATCCAAGAAACTATTTCTTAAACCAAGGTCATGAGGAATTTCTATGTTCTATTCTGAGAGCTTTGCACTTTGAGCTATATTTAACTCTATGATGCATTTTGAGGTAATTTTTGTGTATGGTGTGAGGTAGGGTCCAACTTCATTCTTTTCCATGTTGATATCCAATGTTTCCAGCATGACTGGTTAAAAAACTATTTCTTTCCTGTTGAACTGTTCTGTGTTTTTCTTTCATTCTTCCATTTAAGAGACTGAGCTCTTGGAGCAAAGTTTGTGGAAACACTCCTATGACTGCAAGCTCCAGGGGCATCTTATTTTCACACTAGTCCACACTTTGCCAGAAGCAATTTTGTGGAAACACTCCTATGACTGCAAGCTCCAGGGGCATCTTATTTTCACACTAGTCCACACTTTGCCAGAAGCAATTCACAAAAATTCATTGTTTACTTTTCCTACCAGCTTTTGTGGCATCTAATGGCATCTATCCCAGGGAGTAAATGTTAGTGCCTTATTTGCACTGAATATGCCTCTCTTTCTCCAGAATTTTGAAAGGTGGTTTACACTGAAAATGCAATTCCTTAGTAGGTTCAAGAAAAGTCATTGTTTTATTTTTATTTAAAACTATTACTTTAAAAAAATGAGATTTATTTAGTTGAAAGGCAGAGAGAGAGGGAGAGACAGAGATCTTCCATCTGCTGGCTCACTCTCCAAATGACAACAGACAGGGTTTGGTCAGGGCTTGGACAGGCCATAACCAGGAGCCAGGAACTTTATCATGATCTCTTATGTGGATGGCAGGGGCCCAAATATTTGGGTCATCTTTTGCTGCTTTCCCAGGCACACTAGCAGGGAGCTGATTTGGAAGCAGAGCGGTTTGGACCTGAGCCAGTGCTCTGATATGGTGTGCATGTGTAGCAGGTAGAGACTTAACTTGCTGTGCCACCATGCTGGCCCCCAATAAAAGTCATTAATTTACTGCCAATGCGACATTTGCAATGTATACATAGGAAGAATTTCTTTCCGACTCTCTATGCCTACCTACAGGAACTACTTAGACTTTTACATCTTTGATGTGTTCATCATTCATTTCCCTCTCTTTTGTTACAGTAACCTGATTTCTTTAGTTCACTCAGTTTGATAGCTTTTATTTCCTATAATTGACCATTCATGTGATTTTAATATCATTGAACATAAAAAATAAACAATGATAAACTTTAAAAATGCATATTAAATGTATTGGTACCTTACTATACAATTTGGCACAATACTTTTAAAAGAGGAGTCAAAAGTGTCTGATGCAATTTCCTTTTTTTGAATATATTGTCAAAGTATTTTTTTTATTTCAAATCAGATAAGTCATTATGTAAAATGTACTGGCAGAAAGTTGGATGCAAAAATTGGTCAGTTCTAGTTCATGCTTTTAAGTAACTGAAGTTTTTGTGGGAATAAGAAATTAACACAAGAATACCACTTTTGAAAATCATTAAAATAACCAAATAACATGAGCAGGCTCACAAGGTGGTCTGTAAGCAATTGACATGCTAATGATGCTACCTCTGGGCACTATGAATTTGGAACCCTGAGTAATTGCTATGGACTAGGAGGGAGGATGTGATGGAGCTTTATGAAAAAGAAAAGACCTTAGCTTCTCTTTAAAGATAGATCTTAGCAAGGAAGAGCAAAGTGAAAATTGCTGAAGGAACAGAAAGAAAAATAGAAGTAGAAAAGCACAAGATGGATTAGATACCAAGATGATTTGTTTAGGCAAAGGACTTTTAAAAAATAACACGTGTACTTTTATTATTCTAAATCTCACCAAATAGTAATTTAGTGGCTATATCATAAACTATTCACATTCAGAAGAATTGGTGGTATATTTTAATGATTTTCAAACTTTCATTTTAATATTTGAATTTTTTTTCCTCAGAACAAATGTAACTTGGAACTCTGATTTATGAGATTATAAACTAATAATAACATATATGAGTTTGATAAGAAATATTCTGTTTCTTAATAAATCCTTGCTGTACCCACATGGAGACCTGGTTTTCCACTGAACAGAATACGAATAGCATTATTTTATAGGAACAATCATAGAGAACATTTATACTTTTCTTTAGCACAGAAAACCCCAGAGGATGCTATAGCTCTTCACAGTGGGAAACATTGGGAAACAAATAAATTAGACCTTGGTAGTAGACAATAGTAAACTTATTCTTGCATATAATGGGAGACCTTTGAAAGATTAAATCAACATTTGGGAAAGAAATATACCATACACTTCAATGTGATGTCACAGTTGTCTGTGTAATAGTTTGAGAAGGTTGTCTTCCTTCATATACTATTTAATTCTGTTTTATTTGTATACTAGTCACCATAATAAATCTTTGACTTCACTGTATATTTCCAGCATATGAAATATCTGAGACTGTAGAACTACAGAGGTAAACATAATACATAATAGGCCAATATCACAATATTTAAACCAATGTTTGAGGCCATCTTTCAGGGCATTTGAAAATATTAGCTGTTTCTCTCTTAGTCCAAATTTTGCATTTCTATAAAAATATAAAATTAATAGATATCTGCAAGTATGTATGAGTGGCTGAACTCTTGCAAGCAATTCAGATATTATGGGAACAACCAAATCTTCTCATTATGCAAAACACATCCATACTTAAATAGAAGAGATTTAGGACCACTGTAAAAGCATTAACTAGGAATAGTAAACTTCTTACTCAAAATTAACTATACTATTTAGCATTTTATAACTTTTTGATGGTCATCTTTGAATAATTTACATTATATTTGTAGTAAGCAGAGTTCTAGACTTGCAATAATAAAACAAAGTAAAATACATATTAGCTTTACTTTTATTTTAATCTATATTTCTTAAATCATTTCCTGCTAAATAAGATTTTTTTCAATTGAACATCTCACAAATATTCATATATTGGTACACACAATTACATAGCAATTGTTAATTAAAAATATTCTCCAAAAATAAATGAAAAGTAGCATAGAACTTTTCTTTATATTGTCACATATTGTTTGGAAATTATAGATTTGTTATCTCTAAATAAATGTAGAGCTTTTGAAAAAGATGCTAATGAAGTATATTTTTAACATCGTCTAAAGAACTCTTTCAGGTTATACTATCTTCTTTTTTGAAGATTTTATTTATTTGAAAGTCAAAGTTATGGGGGAAAGGAGAGATGTATATAGAGAAAGGGTTATACTATCTTATAAAAATATATTTAGGAAGATTCATATTTTTGGTTGTTCTTACAATAAGAGAAAATGGAAAATCATGAGAACTTTTTTACACTTTATATTAAGACAACAAAGATTTGGCCCATGAATTAAATATGATTTTTAGAAATCCTTAGGCAATTCAGTTTCTTGAGTTGTTTCAATCAGACCACTTTTGTGCTTCTCTTTATTTGTGGAGATATGCTGCTCTGTCTTTAAATCTCATTTCAACAAACTTAAATGAGAAAGTTTAGAGATGAGGCATAAAGAATATTTAAAAGGGTGCAAATAAATAATGAAAGAATTTTTTGAGACTGCTTCTTAAATGAACTTTTAAAAAATATTCTAATGACAATACTCTTAGGTATACAAAGATATTTTCATTATTAAAGAATATGGACTGTATTTTTTTAACTATGAAGAGGAAGTTCTGTCTTGTTGTCAGTAAGATCAAAATCCTTTAAATACATTATACAAATAATGTTTTTGTAAATTTTGCCACAGGTACTTTTATTGACTCAATACTAGTGTTTCTTAATTTGTACACTGCTTTACTTTCAGAGCAACAGAAGCATGACATTTTCTCATTTCCAAAAGGTTCTTTCATGACAATAAACTTCAGCTACACCCTTACAACTAACTTCAAAAAACACACTTTGCTATAAGCCTATAACTGCTTAATGGTGTGCAATTCAGAGGATTTTGTACCATTACTCCTGATACCATAATGGCTTGTCTTCTTTTGTTCAACATGAGAAAAGAAAATGGTGTAAGTGTTTAGAACTGAAGATCACGTTATATTTCACTAAGGACACAATAATGTATTTGTTACAACTTTGATAAAACTAATGGAAAAAAGATATATGAGACTTAGCTATATATATATTAATATCATTTACAAATATATTAGTTATATGTACAATTTTGCAAATGATAGTACCTTAGATCTGGCTGTGTCCTAATTAGTTATTCACACTTGATTATGACACTGATAGTTTTTTAAAACTTTTTTGTTTTTAAATATTTATTTTATTTATTTGAAAGACAGAGTTACAGAGAGAGGTGGAGACAGAGAGAGAGGTCTTCCATCCACTGGTTCAATCCCCAGATGGCTGCAATGGCCAGAGCTGTGCTGACCCAAAGCCAGGAGCGAGGAGCTTCTTATGGATCTCCCACGTGGGTACAGGGGCCCAAGGACTTGGGCCATCTTCCACCACTATCCCAGGCCATAGCAGAGAGCTGGATTGGAAGAGGAGTAGCCAGAACTAGAACTGGTGCCCATATAGGATGCCAGCGCTTCAGTCCAGGGCTTTAACCCACTGCAGCACAGTGCCGGCCCTGACACTGATAATTTTGAGTCATCAATTTTTCCATCTGTAAAATTCAAGACCATCACAACATCTGATCCCTTTATAAAACTCTATGATCTGTGATAAACCATTATGGACAAACACTTCAAAAGTTAAATGTGAGATTTTCCTCTTCAGCTTTCAAAAACATTTTGCCAGATTAACATGATGGAAAAAGGAGGGAGCTTACTGCTCTAGTTTAGAAGATAGTTTTTAAAAAGTGGAGAGAATGCAATCTCAAGGAAGAGGTAGGAAGAAAGCAGCAAAAAAAAAAAAAAAAAAAAAAAAGAAAAAAAGAAACTCCACACTAATAAGAGGGACACAGTGCACCTACATGGAGGGTGTGGATTTGCAAAACTCAGGACTGCAGCAGCCAGGAGCCTCCACACAACCTTTGGGGACTGAGGCGAAACCGGACTGCAGCAGCCTAAGCCACTGGTGATAAAGCCTCAAGAAGAGCCTGGAGAGAATCTGGCTTGGAGCTCTGTGGAGGACAGTGTACCTGCCAAATTAGAGGAGAAAAAGTAGGGGGAGAGGGGCACATTTCTCTCTCCCCAGTCACCATGCAACAAGCCTATAGAAAATGGGCATCATTTTGGACATACATAACAGATGCACTACCTTGTGTCTGCACCCAGCAACAAGCCAAGTGGAGACTCTTGAGTCTGGCAGGGAGAACTGACAGGGGGCTGGGTGCTTGTGACTATGGCAGGCTTGTATGGTGGGACTGTGAGAACACTGAGGCTGAGTGGAAAGGCTCAGGGTATGGCTAGGACTTTGGGCAGTCACGTTGGAGGCTCCACACACTCAGGGCTCCCTGGTTCCTTGGTGAGTGACATTGCAGGGGAATCTGAACTTACACCTAAAATTTCACAGATTTTTGTGAGGCCCCAGTGGCAAGACAGACAAATATACCCACTGTGGCTAGTGCCCAGTCACTTATGTCCTTTGAGTAGAGGAGGTGAGCTGAGTCTATGCCAACAGATAGAACAAACCTCCTCTCTGATAAAAAAGAAAAAAGAGGAGATATACCATGCCCAACCTGGGTGTCACCTTAGACATTCCCTTCACATTGGAGCACTTTACAGAGATCCCTGGACACATTCACCACATGCCTCTAGGTATTCACTGAAAAAGTAGACACTCCACTAATCCACAGAGATTTACTCCAAAGATAAAAGCCACTACAGAACACATCATGGAGGCAAGATGGCGGAATAGGAAGGGAGCACACTGATAGTCCGGGGAGAGAAAGTTTAATAAAAGTGGAGATACTGCAGGTTCAAGGAAGAGTAGGGGAGGAAACAGCAGAAGAAACTCTTCTGGAACGCGTGATTCACAGTGGACCTGCGTGGAGAGTGTGGGAGCCCACAGTTCAGGACACCAGCGGCAGACTCAACACACCAGCGCTGGAACGCGAGGTGAGCCGAACCTCAATAGCCCGAGACACCGGCAGGCAAGCGAAGAGAGGAGACTAGAGGGAACAACCCCCGGGGGAGGGGGGAAGTTCACCAGGCTAACTGGAAGAGAGAGAGAAAAAAAAAAAAGGTGACTGGTACGGACACGGGTTTCTCTCTCTCCGCTCACCTCTCAAGGGCAAGCAAGACAAAGAGCAGGCGCCATCTTGGACATACGTCATAAGCAGAGCGACCTCAGGTCTGCATCGGCCCTGAGCCTAGCAGAAAAACCTGACTCTGGGCGGGGCGAATTAACAGGAGATTAGGACCTAGTAAATTTGTGGTGCTACTGAACTGAGACTGTGAAAAAAGAGACGGTGGGGGAGAGAACTCACGGAATTCACGTGAGCACTCTCCAGAGACGCTACAATTCCGTAACTTTGGCAACCCAGTGGGAGACTGAAGGAGTCTTTGAGCCCACTCTGAAGGCCGAACAGATTCCCTGTGTGGTCCTTGGGAAAGAGCTTCCGATCTCTGGCTCCTGTGGGTATATCATTTGCCTGCTAACTACCTCCAACTTCATTTAGCCGTGCAGAATTACTTCCCTTTTGAATCAAAAAAAGAAAGAGAGAGAGAGAGAGAGATTTACCATGCCTAACCTGGGAGTGTCACCTTTGGCACACCAAACAGAGCTCTCAGGCCACACCCATCTCAAGCCTTAAGGCTCCATCAAAAACAGATAGTCCACTTAATCTAGAGTCATAGTATAACAAGAAAAAGCACCACAGTGAAGAAACCAAATATCTCCAATATGCCAAATAACAAACGCAAAAACCAAGGTAATAAAAACAAGGAAGTCACCATGACGCCCTCAAATGAAAAAGACACCCCAATTCAAGATTATGAGGATGATGACATAGAAGAAATGCAAGAAGCAGATCTCAAAAAATTGATAAGAACATTAAGAAGTTCTCAAAAACAAATTCTGGAACTACAGAAATCCTTAATGGACAAGATAGAAAATCTCTCGCGCGAAAATGAAATATTAAGGAGGAATCAAAATGAAACGAAACAACTAGTACAACAGGAAACTGTGATAGTGACGAGAAATCATAATGAAGTGAAGAATTCAATAAATCAAATGAAAAACACAATAGAGAGCCTTACAAACAGAATGGGTGAAGCAGAAGAGAGAATATCGGACTTAGAAGACAGAGAACAGGAAAGGATACAGTCAGACCAAAGAAAAGAAGATGAAATTAGAAATCTAAAACATATTGTCAGGAATCTGCAGGATACTATTAAAAAACCCAACATTAGGGTTCTAGGAGTTCCTGAAGGCATGGAGAGGGAGAAAGGATTAGAAGGCCTTTTTAGTGAGATATTAGCATAAAATTTCCCAGGTTTGGAGAAGGACAGAGAAATCCTAGTACAGGAAGCTCACAGAACCCCTAATAAACACGACCAAAAGAGATCCTCACCACGACACGTTGTAATTAAACTCTCCACAGTGAAACATAAAGAAAAGATCCTAAAATGTGCAAGAGAGAAACGTCAGATTACTCTCAGAGGATCTCCAATCAGACTCACAGCTGACTTCTCATCAGAAACTCTACAAGCTAGGAGGGAATGGCGAGATATAGCCCAGGTACTAAGAGAGAAAAAATGCCAGCCCAGAATATTATATCCTGCAAAGCTATCATTTGTGAATGAAGGTGAAATAAAGACTTTTCATAGCAAACAGAAATTGAAAGAATTTGTTGCCACTCGTCCAGCCCTGCAACAGATGCTTAAAGATGTGTTACACACAGAAACACAGAAACACGGTCATCAATATGAAAGAAGATAAAGGAAGGAAACCTCACAGCAAAAGATCACAGGGAATTCAAAGCATATATTAGAACTTATCTTTGGCAAATGGCAGGGCAAAGTTACCACTTTTCATTAGTCACATTGAACGTGAATGGCCTGAACTGTCCAGTTAAAAGACACCGATTGGCTGATTGGGTTAAGGAACAAAACCCATCTATTTGTTGCTTACAAGAAACACATCTTTCCAACAAAGATGCATACAGACTGAAAGTGAAAGGCTGGAAAAAGATATACCATGCCAACAGAAATGAAAAAAGAGCGGGCGTAGCCATCTTAATATCGGACAACATAAACTTTACCACAAAAACTGTTAAGAGAGACAAAGAGGGACACTATATAATGATTAAGGGATCAATACAACAAGAAGATATAACAATTATCAATGTATATGCACCTAACTACAGGGCACCAGTTTATCTAAAAGATTTGTTAATGGTCTTAAAGGGAGACTTAGACCCCAATACAATAGTACTGGGGGACTTTAATACTCCACTCTCAGAAATAGACAGATCAATAGGACAGAAGATCAACAAGGATACAGTATATTTAAACGACACTATAGCCCAAATGGATCTAACAGATATATAAAGAACTTTCAATCCTACAGCTAAAGATTTTACATTCTTCTCAGCAGTACATGGAACTTTCTCTAGGATTGATCACATACTAGGCCATAAAGCAAGTCTCAACAAACTCAAAAGAATTAGAATCATACCATGCAGCTTCTCAGACCATAAAGTAATGAAGTTGGAAATTAGCAACTCAGGAATCCCTAGAGCATACAGAAACACATGGAGATTGAACAACATGCTCCTGAATGAACAATGGGTCATAGAAGAAATTAAAAGAGAAATCAAAAATTTTCTGGAAGTAAATGAGGATAACAGCACAACATACTAAAATTTATGGGACGCAGCAAAAGCAGTGTTAAGAGGAAAGTTTATATCAATAGGTGCCTACATCAAGAAATTGGAAAGGCACCAAATAGATGAGCTTTCAATTCACCTCAAGGATCTAGAAAAACTACAGCAAAACAGACCCAAATCTAGTAGGAGAAGAGAAATAATTAAAATCAGAGAAGAAATCAACAGGATTGAATCCAAAAAAACATTACAAAAAATCAGCCAAACGAGGAGCTGGTTTTTTGAAAAAATAAACAAAATTGACACCCCATTGGCCCAACTAACTAAAAGAGAAGAGAAAAGACCCAAATCAATAAAATCTGAGATGAAAAAGGAAATGTAACAACAGACACCACAGAAATAAAAAGAATCATCAGAAATTACTACAAGGACTTGTATGCCAGCAAACAGGGAAACCTATCAGAAATGGATAGATTCCTGGACACATGCAACCTACCTAAATTGAACTGGGAAGACATCGAAAACCTAAACAGACCCATAACTGAGACAGAAATTGAAACAGTAATAAAGGCCCTCCCAACAAAGAAAAGCCCAGGACCAGATGGATTCACTGCTGAATTCTACCAGACATTTAAAGAAGAACTAACTCCAATTCTTCTCAAACTATTCAGAACAATCAAAGAAGAGGGAATCCTCCCAAATTCTTTCTATGAAGCCAGCATCACCTTAATTCCTAAGCCGGAAAAAGATGCAGCACTGAAAGAGAATTACAGACCAATATCCCTGATGAACATAGATGCAAAAATCCTCAATAAAATTCTCGCCAATAGAATGCAACAACACATCAGAAAGATCATCCACCCAGACCAAGTGGGATTTATCCCTGGTATGCAGGGATGGTTCAGTGTTCACAAAACAATCAATGTGATACACCACATTAACAGACTGCAGAAGAAAAACCATATGATTATCTCAATAGATGCCAAGAAAGCATTTGATAAAATACAACACCCGATCATGATGAAAACTCTAAGCAAACTGGGTTTGGAAGGAACATTCCTCAATACAATCAAAGCAATTTATGAAAAACCCACAGCCAACATCCTATTGAATGGGGAAAAGTTGGAAGCATTTCCACTGAGATCTGCACCCTAATGTTTATTGCAGCTCAATTCACAATAGCTAAGACCTGGAACCAACCTAAATGCCCATCAATGGTAGACTGGATAAAGAAATTATGGGATATGTACTCTTTAGAATACTATACCGCAGTAAGAAACAACGAAATCCAGTCATTTGCAACAAAATGGAGGAATCTGGAACACATCATGCTGAGTGAAATAAGCCAGTCCCAAAGGGACAAATACCATATGTTCTCCCTGATCGGTGACAACTGACTGAACACCAAAAAGGAAACCTCCTGAAGTGCAATGGACACTATGGGAAACAGTGACTTGATCAGCATAGCCCTGACTGTTAATGAACAACTTAATACATTATCCCTCTTAGTAGTTTTTTTGTCTGTTCTACTTAATATGACTGGTTTAATTCTGTAATTAATACACAGTTATTCTTAAGTGTTGAAAATTAACTGAAATGTGATCCCTGTTAAACATAAGAGTGGGAATAAGAGAGGGAAGAGATGTATAATTTGGGACATGCTCAAGCTGACTTGCCCCAAATGGTAGAGTTAGAAACATACCAGGGGATTCCAATTTAATTCCATCAAGGTGGCATGTACCAATGCCATCTCACCAGTCCAAGTGATCAATTTCAGTTCACAATTGATCATAATGAAGGGACTAAGAGTCAAAGGAAGCACATAAACAAGTCTAGTACCTGCTAATACTATCTGATAGAATAAATGAGGGGAGAGTGATCCAACATGGGAAGCGAGATACTCAGCAGACTCATAGAATGGTGGATGTCCTAAACAGCACTCTGGCCTCATAATCAGCCCTAAAGGCATTCCAATCTGGCTGAAAAGCCCATGAGAGTATTTCAGGCATGGAAAGCCAAGACACTCTGGCAAAAAAAAAAAAAAAAAAAAAAAAACCCTAAATGAAAGATCTCTGTGAGTGAGATCCCAGTGGAAAGAACAGGTCTTCAAAGAAGGAGGTACCTTTCTCTGAAGGGAGGAGAGACCCTCCACTTTGAGTATGACCTTGTCTAAACAAGATAAGAGTCGGTGAACTCAAAAGGCTTCCATAGCCTTGGAAACTCATGACTGGTGCATAGGGAGATTACTGATGCCATAAACAGGAGTGTCAATTTGTAGAGTCAACAACAGGAGTCACTGTGCACTTACTCCTCATGTAGGATCTCTGTCCTTAATGTGCTGTACATTGAGACTTATTGCTATAACGAGTACTCAAACAGTATATTTCGCTTTGTGTTTCTATGGGGGTGCAAACTGTTGAAATCTTTACTTAATGTATACTAAACTGATCTTCTGTAAAAAAAAAAAAAGAAGAAATTATCAATTCCCAACTTGACTCTCACTGGGATTAAACATGACAATAGGTCTGATCTGATTTCATCATCATTTAAAAAATCATCTATTATTTTTCACTTTATGTTTGTGTGGGAGCAAACTGTTGAAATCTTTACTTAATGTATGCTAAACTGATCTTCTGTAGATAAAGAGAATCGAAAATGAATCCTCATGTGAATGGAAGGGGAGAGGGAGTGGGAAAGGGGAGGGATGTGGGTGGGAGAGACGATATGGGGGGGAAGCCATTGTAATCCATAAGCTGTACTTTGGA
Organism: Oryctolagus cuniculus; assembly: GCF_964237555.1. Classification (NCBI taxonomy): domain Eukaryota; kingdom Metazoa; phylum Chordata; class Mammalia; order Lagomorpha; family Leporidae; genus Oryctolagus; species Oryctolagus cuniculus. The sequence goes on from NC_091453.1 coordinate 59,633,309, forward strand.
AAATTATATTCATTAAATAAAAGTTAAAAAAAAACTCCATTAAAAAAAAAGCCACTATAGAGAAAAAACAAAGAAGAAACCAGTGAGTATCTCCACAAATGCCAAATAATAAATAAACACCAATTCAAGACACAAGAATAAGGAATACAACATGACACCCCCAAAAAGAATACAACAATTAAATACTAGATTGTGAAGATGAGGAGGTTGAAGAAATGCCAGAAATGAAATAAAAAATGATCATAGGATAACTTAGAAGTAATCAGAAGCAAATGCATGAACTAATGAAATCTGTACATGACATGAAAGAAAATTTCTCCCATGAAATTGAGATATTAAAGAGAATTCAAAATGAAATCTTAGAAATGAAGAATTCAATAGAACAAGAAAAAAATGCCTTAAAAGCCTTAAAAACAGAATCAGTGAAGCAGAGGAAATAATATCCAAGAAGACAAATCACAGGAAACTATACAGTCAAAACAGAAACAAGAAGAAATTAGAAGACTAAAAAACACTGTTGAGAATCTACAAGATACTATCAAACGACTCAACATATGGGTTATAGGAATTCCTGAAGGCATGGAAACAGAGAGTGGATTAAAAGGCCTTCTTAGTGAAATAATTACAGAAAACTTCCCTAATTTGGAGGAAGAAAGGGACATCCAAGTACAGGAAGCACATAGAACTCCTAATAGACATGACCAGAAAAGATCTTCACCATGACACATTGTAGTCAAACTCTCCACAGTAAAACATAAAGAAAATATTTTAAAATGCGCATGAGAGAAATACCAGATGAGGACCTCCAGTTAAACTCACAGTGATCTTCTCATCAGAAACCCTACAGGCTAGGAGAAAATAGCGAGATATATTCCAAGTCTTAAAAAAAAAAAATGTCAACCAAGAATAATGTACCCTGTAAAACTCTCATTTATAAATGAAAGTGAAATAAAGACCTTCCATAACAAACAGAAATTTAAAGAATTTGTCATCACCTGTCCAGCCTTATCAAACATGATTAAAGGATGTGCTACACACCAAAATACAGGAACATGGTAATCACTATGAAAGAAGGTTAAGGCAGAATATCTCCCAGTAGAAGTACAAAGGAAATCCAAAGTAAAAAAAAATAGGAATATTTATAGAAAAATGGCAGGGCAAAGTCACTACTTATCAATAGTTACCTTGAATGTAAATGGCTTCAACTCTCCAGTTTAAAGATACAGACTGGCTTAATGAATTAAAAAAATGAGACCAATCTATTTGCTGCCTACAAGAAACACATCTCACCAACAAAGATGCACACAGACTGAAAGTAAAAGGATGGAAAAAGATATGCCATGCCAACAGAAACCAAAAAAGAGCTGGTGTAGCCATCTTAATATCAGACAAATAGGCTTTAACACAAAAACTGTTAAAAACAGACAAAGAAGAGCACTATGTAATGATTAATGGATCTATTCAACAGTAAGATGTAACTATTATAAATGAATATGCACCTAATTACAGGCAGCTAGCTATTTAAAAGAAATATTAAGTGAACTAAAGGGACACATAGATTCAAAGTCAATAGTAATGAGGGACTCTAATGCCCTAGTTTCAGCAATGGACAGATCAATCTGACAGAAAATCAGCAAGGAAACAAAAGAGTTAATTGACACTATAGACCAAATGAACCTCACAGATATCAACAGAACTTTCCATCCTACAGCTGCAGAATACACATTCTTCTCTCAAGTGCATGGAACTTTCTCTAGGATTGACCACATACTAGGCCATAAAGCCACTCTCAGCAGATTAAAAAAAAATCAAAATCATACCATGCATCTTCTCAGACCACAATGGAATGAAGCTGGAAATCAGGAACTCAGGAATCTCTGGAACATATAAAAATACAAGGAGACCGAAAAACATACTCCTGAATGAACAATGGGTCACTGAAGAAATCAAAAGAAAAATAAAAAAATTTCTGGAAACAAATGAAGGTGACAACAAAACATATCAAAACATATGGGATACAGTAAAAGCGGTATTAAAAGGAAAGTTTATAACAAGTGGTGCCTATATCAAGAAATTGGAAAGGCACCAAAAATGAATTATCAATGCATCTCAAGCATCTAGAAATACAACAGAGCCATTAGGCAAGAAAAAAATCAAAGGGATACAAATTGGGAAGGAGGAAGTCAAACTATCCCTATTTGCAAATGACATGATTCTATAGATAGGAAATCCAAAAGACTCCACTAAGTGACTATTGGAGCTCATAGAAGTGTTTGGTAAAGTAGCAGGATGTAAAATCAATACACAAAAATCAACAGCCTTTGTATACACAGACAATGTCACGACTGAGACAGAACTTCTAAGATCAAGCCCGTTCACAACAGTTACAAAAAACCAAATACCTTGGAATAAATTTAACCAAGGATGTCAAAGATCTCTATGATGAGAATTATGAAACATTAAAGAAAGAAATAGAAGATACGAAAAATGGAAAAATCTTCCAAGATCATGGATTGGAAGAATCAATATTATCAAAATGTCCACACTACCAAAATCAATTTACAGATTCAATGTAGTACCAATGAAAATGCCAAGGATATTCTTTTCAGATAAAGAAAAAATAATGCTAAAATTCATATGGAAACACAGGAGACCCTAAATATCTAAAGCAATCTTATACAACAAAAACAAAGCCAGAGGCATCACTATCCCCAATTTCAAGACATAATACAAGGCAGTTATAATCAAAACAGCCTGATACTGGTAATAAAACAGATGGCTAGACCAAGGGACAGAATAGAAACGCCAGAAATCAATCTAAGCAGCCACAACCAACTTATATTTGACCAAGTAGCTAAAACCAATGCCTGGAGTAAGGACAGTCTCTTCAACAAATGGTGCTGGGTAAACTGGATTTCCACATGCAGAAGTATGAGGCAAGACCCCTACCTTACACCGTACACAAAAATCCACTCAAAATGGATTAAAGGCCTAAATCTATAACCCGATACCTTCAAATTATTAGAGAATATTGGGGAAACCCTGCAAGAAATTGGCATAGACAAAGATTTCTTAGAAAAGACCTGAGAGGAACAAGCAATTGAAGCCAAAATTAACAAATGGGATTATATCAAACTGAGAATCTCCTGTACTGCAAAAGAAACTCACAGGAAAGTGAAGAGGCAACCAACAGAATGGGAGAAATTATTTGCAAACTATTCAACTGATAAAGGATCAATAACAACAATATACAAAGAGATCAAAAGCTCAACAACAGCAAAACAAACAACCCAGTCAAGAAATGAGCAAAGGACTTAGGCATTTTCAAAAGAGGAAATCCAAATGGCCAATAGACACATGAAAAAATGCTCAAGATCATTAGACATCAGGGAAATGCAAATCAAAACCACAATGAGGTTTCACCTCACCCTAGTTAGAATGGCTTTCATACAGAAATCAACAAACAAAATGCTGGTGAGGATTTTGGGAAAAAGGTAACCTAATCCATTGTTGGTGGGAATATAAAGTGGTACAGCCACTTTGAAAGACAGTATGGAGATACTTCAGAAATATGAATGTAGACCTTACATTTGAACCAGCTGTCCCACTCCTGGGAATTTACCACAGAAATAAAAAGAATCATCAGAAATTACTACAAGGAATTGTATGCCAGCAAACAGGGAAATCTATCAGAAATGGATAGATTCCTGGACACATGAAACCTACCTAAATTGAACCAGGAAGACATAGAAAACCTAAACAGACCTATAAGTGAGACAGAAATTGAAACAGTAATAAAAGCCTTCCCAACAAAGAAAAGCCCAGGACCAGATGGATTCACTGCTGAATTCTACCAGACATTTAAAGAAGAACTAACTCCAATTCTTCTCAAACTATTCAGAACAATCAAAGAAGAGGGAATCCTCCCAAATTCTTTCTATGAAGCCAGCATCACCTTAATTCCTAAGCCGGAAAAAGATGCAGCACTGAAAGAGAATTACAGACCAATATCCCTGATGAACATAGATGCAAAAATCCTCAATAAAATTCTCGCCAATAGAATGCAACAACACATCAGAAAGATCATCCACCCAGACCAAGTGGGATTTATCCCTGGTATGCAGGGATGGTTCAGTGTTCACAAAACAATCAATGTGATACACCACATTAACAGACAGCAGAAGAAAAACCATATGATTATCTCAATAGATGCCGAGAAAGCATTTGATAAAATACAACACCCTTTCATGATGAAAACTGTAAGCAAACGGTATAGAAGAAACATTCCTCAATACAATCAAAGCAATTTATGAAAAACCCACGGCCAACATCCTATTGAATGGGGAAAAGTTGGAAGCATTTCCACTGAGATCTGGTACTAAAAGGAAATGAAATCAGCATATGAAAGAATTAATGAACCCTCATGTTTATTGCAGCTCAATTCACAATAGCTAATATGTGTCATCAACCCAAATAGCTACCAATTGAAGACTGGATAAAGAAATTATGTAATACCATACGGTTGTAGAAAAAAAAATGAAATCCGGTCATTTGCAAGAAAATGGCTGAATATGGAAAACATCATATTTCGTGAAATAAGCCAGTCCCAAAGGGACAAATACCATACATTCTTCCTGAACTGTGATAACTACTAGAGCACCTAAAAGGCAATCTGTAGAAGTGAAATTGACTCTTTGAGAAGCAATAACTTGAACAGCTTTTGTCTTGACTGTTTAGGAATGGTTTTTTTTTTATACTGTTTGTTGAACTTTTTACTTAATATAGTGTTAAACATAAATATGTGTATAAAATCAATTTAAAATAAATCTTAGTAAAAAATAAGAGTTGGAATAAGAGAAGGAAGAGCAAGAGGATTGGGACTATGGGTAGGAGGGTGAGCATGGTGGGAAGTATCACCATGTTCCTAGAGTTCTAATTATGAAATGTATGAAATTCATAACTACAAAGCTGTATAGTTCTGCATGCATTCCTACAGACTTAATTCTAAGGATACAGTTTAAAAACTTGTTCTAGGGCTCCATATCTCCTTATGCTGGATGGCAAAAATACCATCTTAAGTATTAAAGTGATCATATGGAAAGGATTAAGTGTCTGGTCACAATAATAGCATTAAAAAAGAATGAATGCTCCAATATGGGACACAGTCCGCACAGCAGACTCATAAAATGACAATCACTTTAAGTAGCACTCTGGCCTCAGAATCAGTCCTCAAGGCATTCTGGTCTGGCTGAAAAGCATTTCAGGCATGGAAAGCCAAGACACCATGGCAAAAAATGCCCTACATGAAGGGCCTTGTTGGGTGAAAGCCCAGTGGGAAGAAGTGGTCATCAAAGAAGGAGGTACTTTTCTCTGAAGGGAAGAGAGAACTTCAACTTTGCTTATGGCTTTGTCTAAATACTGAAGGAGTTGGTGGATTCAAATGTCTTCCATAGCCTAGGCAGTTCATGTCCAGAGCCTCAGGTAGTCACTGATGTCATACATAAGATGTCAAATTGTTAATTTATCAACAGGAGTCACTGTGCACTAACTTCCCATACAGGACCTCTGTCCTCAAAAAGTTGTATTATCGTTATGTCTAAATGCTCACAAAAGATGTATCATTCTTGGGGCTGGTGCCATGGCTCACTTGGTTAATCCTCCACCTACGGTGCCAGAATCCCATATGGGCACCGGGTTCTAGTCCCGGTTGCTCCTCTTTCAGTCCAGCTCTCTGCTGTGGCCCTGGAAGGCAGTGGAGGATGGCCCAAGTGCTTGGGCCCTGTAACCGCATGGGAGACCAGGAGGAAGCACCTGGCTCCTGGCTTTGGATTGGTGCAGCTCGCCGGCCATAGCGGCCATTTGGGGGGTGATCCAACGGAAGGAAGACCTTCTCTCTGTCTCTCTCTTTCACTGTCTCTCTCTCTCATTGTATAATTCTTGGTGCTTCTTTAAAGCTAATTAAGTTTCTAAAAAAAACTTCGAACAGCCCTTGTCTCAACTGTTGAGGAACAGGTTTTGTGTGTGTGTGTGTGTGTGTGTGTGCCAATTATTGAACTTTTTACTTAGTATAAAGTTAGTCTTCTGGGTATAAAGTTAATCAAAAATGGATCTTAATGGAGAATGGGACTGGGAATGGGAGAGGGAGGAGGAGGGGTGACAGTGTGAGTGGGAGGGCAGGTATTTTCACTATATTCCTAAATGCATGAAGTTTGCATTCCTTAAACAAAAGTTTCTTTGGGAAAAAAATTCCCCTCATGAAGTTACAGATTTCTGATTTGCAAAGCAAGTCTGAAAGGAGTTAGTGTTTCCTCATAAAATTTTTGCTGAATTTTAAGAGATGTCACAAAGATGTGCCTTACATTTTGATTCTCAGTACTTAACCAGGCTTTTTCTATGCAAGGTACCACTGAAGGCTAAGATTAGCACAATAAGTAGTCCTACATAAGTTTTCCATTAAAATATTCTTTATTAACACAGTATATGAATATTTTAAAATGCAAATTCAAACACAGAAAAGAGGATTAAAAAGCATACAAGCTCATATACTCCTGGATAGAAATTAACTTTCAATATATTTAACTGCTAATTATCATAGTCTAACCACATTGTGGCTCTCCTTATAGACAGACTCATTGCAGTTATGAGGAAACATATTTTGTTATACCTAGGTTAAAACCTTAATTCAAAATGTAAAGACTCATTGTTTCTCCCTCAATTGGTCCCTAGATGTTTTGTTTCATTTATTTATTGTTGAGTATGATTCTTCAATACTAATTGTTTTGAAAGTCACAGAAGCTACAGTGATTCTATCACTAAATAATAAGTTTATTAAAAAAGTTCTCAATTCTATATTAGAGGCATGAATTTGTGTTCATTGATTTTTGCAAACAGTAACACATATGAAGATTATAAATAAACAGGATAACATATAGTAGGTATTGTAGAACTCCTAATCACTGTTTTTTTAAGCTTAAGCTTTGTTAAAAAATATTTTATTTATTTGAAAGACAGAGTTACAGAGAGAGGTTGAGACAGAGAGAGAGGTCTTCCAACCGCTGGTTCACTCCCCAGATGGCCGCAACAGCCAGGAGCCAGGAGCCAGGAGCGAGGAGCTTCTTCCGGGTCTCCCACATGGGTGCAGGGGCCCAAGGACTTGGGCCACCTTCCACCACTATCCCAGCCCATAGCAGAGAGCTGGATCAGAAGAGGAGCATCCAGGACTAGAACCAGTGCCAATATGTGATGCTGGCACTTCAGGCCAGGGCTTTAACTCATTGTGCCACAGCACTAGCCCCTAAGCTTAAGTTTTAAATAGAATAAATCCTGAAGGAAAATATATTTTTCTCCAAATTTTAAGTAGAGAAAAAACATTTAAAATAAGTTGAATATTCAAATAGTAGACAGTTGAATGGTTATAAAAAGCGCTAGGACAAAAAATAAATACTATAAAAATAACACTAGATAAAATTTGTTTTGTTGTCTGTGTTTTTGGCATTATATTAAAGAAATTCCAACCAAAACCAATGACAAGGAACATTCTCTCTGTTTCTTTCTATGAGTTACATGGTTTCATTTTTGACCTCTGACCTTTAAGTCTTTAATCCATTTTTATTTTATTGAATATTGTGTATGATGTAAAATAAGCATCCAATTTCATTTTTTAAAAAATATTTTATTCATAGAGAGAGAGAGAAAGGTCTTCCATTCCCTGGTTCACTCCCCAAATGACTGCAACAGCCTGAGCTGGGCTGATCCAAAACCAGGAACCAGGAGCTCTTCCGGGTTTCCCACCTGGGTACAGGGGCCCATGTACTTGGAACATCTTCTGCTGCTTTTTCCCAGGCCATAACAGAGAGCTGGATCAGAAAAGGAGCAGCCGGGACACTAACCAGCACCCATATGGGATGCTGGTGCTGCCGGCTGAGGCTTTGCTCACTATGCCACAGTGTCAGTCCCCCCAGTTTTATTTTTCTGGGATGGAAATATCCTGTTTTCCAAATATCATCCATAGGGTATTTCCTCATTGTGTATTCCTGGCACCTTTGCCAAAGACTTGTTGACAGTATATACATGGGTTTATTTCTAGACTGTCTATTCTGTTCTATTAATCTATGTGCCTGTTTCAATGCCAGAGTACCATCTTCTTCTGATTATTATAGCTTCATAATATATTTGAAATCCAGGAGGGTGCTGCTTCCAGTTTTGTTTGTTTGTTAGGATTGCTTATGCTATTAAGGGCCTTTGTGGTTCTCATGGGTAGTAGGATTGTTTGAGTAAGTTCTGTGAAAAAATGTCATTGGAATTTTAATAGGGATTGCATTTAATCTGAATATTGTTTGGGGGTAGTATGAACATTTTGAGAATATTAATACTTATAATCCATGAACATGAGATGCCTTTTCATTTATTTGTGTCTTAATTTCTTCCATCGATGTTCTAGTTTTCAGAATATAGATGTTTTTTCTCTTTGATTAAATTTATTCTTAAATATTTTGTTCTTTGTGACGCTATGGTAAATGGATTTTTTTCTTATTTTTTAGATGGTTCATTTTTAGTATACAAAAACATAACTGAATTTTGCATGTTGACTCTATCTCACAACTTTACATAATTTGTCTATTATTCCAACAGTTTTTTTTTTCTTTTTTTGATGGAGTCCAGGTTTTCTATAATATAAGATCATGTTCTCTGCAAAGACATGTAACTTAAATAAAATTTGGATGCCTTTTAGTTATTTTTCTTGCCTAATCCCTCTGACTAGGACTTCCAGTGAAGAATAATTGTGAGTAAACTTCCTAGTCTACTTTCTATTCTTAGGACAGCCTTGTTTCTAATAGGACAGAGTATTCAGCTTTTTGCCATTGAGTATGATGCTAGCTGTATGCTTGTTATGTGAGTGTATACCCTTTATTTCATTGAGGAGCATTCCTTCTATATTTATTTTGTTAAGTTTTTACCATAAAAGAATGTTGACTTTAGGAGCTGGCATTGTGCAGCAGATTGTACCACTGCCTGTGATGACATCATCCCATATCTGTATTTGAATGCCAGTTCAAGTCCCTACACTAGTCAAGCTTCCTGCTAAGAGAGCGGAAGATGGCCCAAGTACTTGGGCTCCTGCCACTCATGTGGGAAACCTGGAGGGAATTCCAGGTTCCTGGCTTTGACATGGCCTAGCCCTAGGTGTTGTGGCCATCTTGGGAGTGAACCAGCAAATGAAAATCTCTTTTTCTATTTCTTCCTTTCTCTGTGTCACTCTGCTTTTCAAATAAAGTAAAATAAATCTTTTTTTAAAAAAAACATTGAATTTTGATAAAAGTTTTTTTCTGCATCTATTGTCACATTGATTTGCCTATTTTGAAACATTGTATCTAAGGGATAAATCATACTTGATCATGATGTATAATTTTTTTGAATGGTATTGAATTCAGTTAGAATTTGTTGAGGATTTTTGCATCTGGTCATCAGAGATATTGACCTGTTATTTTCTTTTTATGTAGAATCTTTGTCAAGTTTTGATAAAAACTTTAAGCTGGCCTCATATCTTTAATTTGGAAATATGCATTCTTCTGCAACTTTTAGAAGAGTTTTAGAAGTTTTAACATTAATTTTAACATAAATATTTGGTAGAATGACTTAATACCATTTTGTTAATTGTTATTTTGTAGATCCTTTGATTCTTTAATCCTATTATTATATTGATTTATGATTATTAGGTGATTTTCTCTAGTGATATGCTTTGATTCCTTAATTTTGAGTTTCTAAAAACCCTTTTATTACTATTTTATAACTTTCTAAACACTTTGTCACATTCACTTCAAATGTAGACAGTACATACATATACACTATTTTTTCTTGAAGACAAAATATTAATATCACCAAGTGAGGTATTAATGACAATGATGTGTCTATCATAGATTTTTGCTTTGCGGTTACCATGAGGCTTCCATAAAACATCTTACTGTTATAATAGGATATTTTAAGTTGCTATCAGCTTACAGGTACAGAATCTAAACTTTCACTACACCTCTTGTGTTGGAAAGTCTTTATCTCTCCTTCATTTCTAAAGGATTTTTTTTGGGCAAACTTTAATAATAGATTGACAGATTTTCCCTTTCAACATTTTGGTATACATTTATCATTTCATTCTCTCCTGGCTTGCAGTTTCTGGTGAGAAATTCACTAATAGTCTAGCTGTATATGATGAGTCATTTTTATTTGATGCTTTTAATATTCTTTCTTTGTCTTTAATTTTGGCAATTTGATAATAACCAGTCTTGATAAATATCTCTGAGTATTGGAGTAGATGTTTGGTGAAGCAGCTAAGTCATCACTTGGCACAGTCATATTGGAGTGTCTGGTTTGAGTCTCAGCTACTCTGCTTCTTATCTAGCTTTTTGATAATGCCTACCCTAGTAGGCAACAGGTAATGGATCAAGTACTTGGGTCCCTGCTACCCATGTGCAAGACCCAGACTGAGTTCCAGGCTCCTGGCTTTGGCTTCACTCAGCTCTGCTATTGCCAACCTTTGAAGAGTGAGCGAGGAGATTCTCATTCCATCTCTCTCTCTCTCTCTCTCTCTCTCTCTCTCTCTTCCCCCCTAGATTTTTTTTTTTAAAAAGATCTTTTGATGGTCCTATTTGAGATTGCTTTGGTAACATAGATCTGGAGATGGCCTATAAGTAGCTTAGGCTTTCTGCATTCTTCATTCATTTTCTATTTGTTACTCTGACTGGATAATTTCAAATGAACTGTCTTTGAGATTGTAATTCTTTTTTCAGTTTGATTGAGTCTGATGTTGAAGCTATTTATTAAATAGCTTCACTTATTAACTGCGTTATGCACTTCTAGAATTACTGTTTTGTTCCTTTTTGTTGTTTCTCTTTGTTGAATTTGTAGTTTTCTTCTTTTATTGTTTTCTGGTTTCATTTAATCGCTTATGTGTGTTCTCTTCTAGTTCACATAGCTTCTTTGATATGAGTATTTCAAATTCTTTGTCAGACTATCCATAGATGTCCATTTCTTTGGTGTGTCCTTTTCTTGTGTCTTTGGAAAACTGGGAGAAATGTAGGTGAGACATCCTATGGTATTTGTTGGTGGGTTTCTTATATAAGTCTTTTTTAAAATATTTTATTTACTTATTTGAGAGGTAGAGTTCAGTCAGTTAGAAGGAGAGACAGAGAGCAAGGTCTTCCATCTGCTGTTTCACTCCCCAAATGGCCACAATGGCCAGAGGTGAGCAAATCTGAATCAAGGAGCCAGGAGCGTCTTCCAGGTCTCCCATGTGGGTGCAGGGTCCCAAAAAATTGGGCCATCTTCCACTGCTTTCCCAGGCCACAGCAGAGAATTTGATTGGAAGAGGAGCATCTGGGACTAGAACCAATGCCCATATGGGATGCTGGCACTGCAGGTGGAGGATTAATCTACTGTGCCACAGTACCAGCTCCTTGGTTAAGTCTTTGAGCTTGTGAGTAGGAACTAAGAAGGGGTAGTTCCTATGAGCCTCATCCCCTTTCCTGTCCTCCTAGATTCCCCCAGACTATTCAACTGTATTTGATTCCTTCAGTGTTCAGTCAGACAAAGGCAAAAAATGGCCCTTTTGCTAATGTCCTGTGAAGCTAGAGAGAGAACAACTGATCCATTGAAGTCTTATTTTTAATATGCGAGAAATCATCACATGCCAAAAGACAGCCTCTTGGCTCGCAGTTGTGGCACTTTGAGGAGTGGGTAATGGGAGTAAAGTGAAACTATTCTTTTTTAATGTGTGTATCCTTAAATTTTTGGCACATAAAAGGTACTGTAATGAATTCCTCAGTTGTGGATGATTGTCAAATTAAATGTTTCTGTGAGGGTATGAGGACTGGAATCCTCTCCATCATGCTGCTGAACACCTCATCTCTGTTTTGATGTAAGAAGTTAGCTAGTGAGTGATGAGGAACTGAGGAGTGCCAGCAATATGTGCAGCCACAGCCCCCACACTGCCCGAATCTCATCACTTTCATGCAGCTGCAGCTAGAAATATCCAACATGGCTACAGGTTTGGCATGCCCACTCCCCACAATACATATGAGCTTTTATCTCCATCATGTACCAGATGCCATGACACTTCCTAGATATTCACCATGTGTGCTGCCCCTGATGCCATGATGCTTCTGAGATCTCCATTAAAGGGGCATGAAAGTGGATGGTACTCACATCCCACCATACACTCCACCTTGAATCTTATAAATCTCAGCTCATTCAAACCCAAGCTTGCCTGCACTACCATCTGAGTATGTATTATCCCTTTGCTTTTAAATAAATTTACTGCTCACTTTTATCTATGTCTGCTCCTTGAATTCCTTAAACCATGGAGATAAGAACCTGGAACAAATCTAGTTGTGGGAGTCTTCTCCACAACATATACTACAGCTGATTTTGTATGAGGATACTTCAAAAAATGTATGGGAAATAAAAATGATTAGCTCATACTAGTGCAAAAAGATTTTTAAGTCTATGCATACTTTTTTCATAATATGCATTTTCCATGAAATTCTTGAAGACTTGCCTATATGCTTCTTTTATATTCTGCAACTATACTGATTTTTTTGTTCGATATTGCAGGTTTTTTTGTTAATTCTTAAAGTTTTTTTAATATGAAACATCATGTTACCTGCAAAGAGATATACTATCACATTATCCTTTTCAATTTGGATGTCTTCTATTTCTTTTTTTAAAAGATTTATTTATTTAATTGAAAGGCAGAGTTACAGAGAGGCAGAGGCAGAGAGAGAGAGAGAGAGAGAGAGAGAGGTCTTCCAACCACTGGTTCACTCCCCAGATGACCACAACAGCTGGAGCTGAGCCAATCTGAAGCCAGGAGCCAGGAGCTTCCTCCTGATCTCCCACGTGGGTGCAAGGGACCAAGGACTTGGGCCATCTTCTACTGCTCTCCCAAGCATCTGAAGTGGAGTAGCCGGGACTTGAACCGGCCCCTATATGGGATGCCGACACCACAGGCATCTGCTTTACCCACTACGCCAAAATGCCAGCCCTGGGATGCCTTGTATTTCTTTTGCTTGCATAATTTTTCTGATTAGGACATCTAGTACCAGACTGAATATAAGTGGTAAGTATGGGCATTCTTATCTTGTTTCTGTTCTTTTTTAAAAAAATATTATTTATACAAAGTGAACAAATTTCATGTATTTCATATATACAGATTTAGGTGCATAATGACACTTCCTATCCTACCCTCCCTCCTCCTTTTTTAATTTTTCTTTTAATTTTTACAATAACATCCTTTCAGTTTATTTTATAATCATAAGCTTAACCCTCCATTAAGTAAGGAATTCAACAATTAGTAAGAAGGAAAAAAAATCACTGTTCCTCTAGAGACAAGGGATGTAAAAAATAATTAAATCTCAGCATATGAAAGAGTTATCTGTACCCCCAGGTTTATTGTAGCTCAATTCACAATAGCTAAGACATGAAATCAACCCAAATTCCTGTCACCTGAAGACTGGATAAAGAAATTATGGGATATATACATCATGAAACTCTACACAGCAATAAAACAAATCAGGTCATTTGCTACAAAATGGATGAAACTGGAAAACATCATACTTAGTGAAATAAGCCAGTCCCAAAGGGACAAATATTATATGTTTTCTCTGACTTTGATAACTGATAAAGCACCTAAAAGGCAATCTGTAGAAGTGAAATTGACATGTTGAAAGGCATTGACTGAACAACCCTTCTCTTGACTGTTGAGGAACAGTTTTTATTTTTTTGTCATGCTATTTGTTGAACTCTTTACTTAAAATAGAGTTAATCATATGCATATAAAGTTAATTGAAAATGGATCTTAGTAAAAAATAAGAGTGAGAATAAGAGAGAGAAGAGGAAGGGCGGTGGGAGTATTGGTGGGAGGGTGGGCATAGTAGGAAGAATCATAAGTTCCTAGAGTTGTAATTATGAAATGTATGACATTTGTAATTGTAAAGCTGTATAGTTCTGCATACATTCCTATGGAATTACTTCTAAGGTTACAGTTTAATAACTTGCCATGGGGCCCCAAATCCCCTTAAGAAATGTATAAATAGTGTTTAAAGTGTTAAAGTGATCATATAGATAGAATTAAGTGTTAAAGTGATCATATAAACAGGATTAAGTGTTTGGTAATAGTAATATATAGACTTAAAAAGCAGTGAATACGCCAACATGGGAAGCAGCCCATTCAGCAGACTCAAAGAATGGCAATTACTTTAAATAGCACTCTGACCTCAGAATCAGCCCTTAAGGCATTCTAGTGTGGCTGAAAAGCCCATGAGAGCGTTTCAGGCATGGAAAGCCAAGACACTGTGGCAAAAATGTCCTACATGAAGTACCTGTGTGGGTGACACCCCAGTGGAAAGAAGTGGCCATCAAAAAAGGATGTGCTTTGAAGGGAGAAGAGCACTTCTACATTGCTTATGACCTTATCTAAATACTGAAGGAGTTTGTAGATTCAAAAGGTTTCCATAGCCTAAGCAGCTCATGTCAATGGCATCAGGTGATCACTTATGTCATACATAAGATTGTTAATTGTTAAATTAACAACAAGAGTCACTGTGCATTAACTTCCCATGCAGGACCTCTGTCCTCAAAGAGTTGTATTATGGGATTTAATACTAAAACTTGTTCTCAAAGATTTACTTTGTTTATTAAGTGGAGGATATTTTTATGTCTCATAAGTTATATTTATGTCTAATCGCTCACAAAAGATGTATCACTCTTGGGTTCTTTCAAGTTAATTTTTTCAAAAAAAATTGATGCTTAAAAAAACGTGAAATTAACTTCAAGATACAATGACTTTGAAGAGCCCTTTTTTCAACTGTTGAGGAATTTTTTTTACTAAAATTTGTTGAAATCTTTACTTAGTATAGTGTTAATCTTCTGTGTATAAGGTGATTCAAAATAGATCTTAGTTAAAAATAAGACTGAGAATAGGAGAGGAGAGGCAGGAGGAAGAGGGTTGGGAGTATGAGTGGGAGGGCAGGTACAGTGGGAAGATGCATTATGTTTCTAAAATTGTGTTTATGAAATACATGGCTTGTATTTCTTAAATAAAAGGTTTTTTGGGGGAAAATTTTTTTTCACTCATATTCATTACATATATTTGTACTCTATTAGTTACCAAGGTTAGGGGAAACATATAAAATTTGTCTTTTGGGGACTGGCTCATTTCTCTAAGTATAAGGATTTGCAGTTGCATCCATTTTGTCGCAAATGACAGGATTTCATTTTTTATACCCCCGTGTAGTATTTCATGGTGGTGTACATATCCCATAATTTCTTTATCCAGTCTTCAGTTGATGGACATCTGGGTTGATTTCATGTCTTAGCTATTGTGAATTGAGCTGCAATAAACATACGCTGACTTCATTTCCCTTGGATAAATTCCCAGGAGTGGGATGGCTGGGTCATATAGTAAGTCTATATTCAGATTTCTGAGGATTCTGCAGACTGTCTTACACCATGGCTCTACTAGTTTACATTCCCACCAACAGTGGGTTAGCATATCTTTTTCCCCACATCCACACCAGCATTTATTTTTTTATTTTTATTTTTTTTTTATTTGTGGATCACAGCCATTCTAACTGGAGTCAGTTGAAACTTCATAGTAATTTTGATTTGAAGTTCCCTGATGGCTAGTAAGCCTGAGCACGTTTCATCTGTCTGTTGGTCATTTGAATTTCTGCCGGAGACCAGCTCCAGCCAGTCCGTCCAGGGGCCCCAAGGTGTGAGAGGTGTTGGTGCTCGAAGAAATGAGAGACACACTCACAGCAGAGTGTAATTCCCAACAAACCTAAAACCACCAAGAGGACCCCAGCTGTCTTTCTCACGCATTGCTGAGACAGACCTTCTGCTGTGACCTTGTCAGGCAACCAAAGTTGCCTTGGCCTCACCAAATTTCATCCTTTGAAAAATACCCGTTTAAGTCATCTTCCCATTACTTAACTGGATTCTTTGTTTTGTTGTCACTGAGTTTCTTGAGCTATTTGTAAGTTCTGGATATTAATCTCTTATCAGTTGCATAGTTTGCAAATATTTTCTCTCATTCTGTCACTTGCCTCTTCACTTTGTTGAGTGTTTTTAAAGAAAAATCTTTCAGTTCTCAGCATCAAGTATGACACCAAAAGAATGGGCAGCAAAAGCAACAATAAATGACATTACTTCAACTTATAAAAACTTTTACATAAAAAATTCACGAAAATGAAATATAAATCTGCTGAAAGGTGGAAAATATTTTCCTATCATGCATTTAGCAAGAGAATAACATCCCACATCTATAATTATATCAGCCAAGGTATGGGGGGGGCGGAATAACCCTAGGTGGCCATCAACAGCTGAATGAAGAAAATGTGGTGTATACATACAATGACTTACAAATAGTGACCATATGTATGAACTTGGGGGATCTTATGTTAACTAAATAAGCTGGAAAAATAAAGGCAAACACTGGATGATCTCACTTTATGTGGAATCTTAAATAGTCAAACTCAAAGGCGCAGAATTGTGCTTGCCAGGGCCTAGGAAAGAGGAAGAAATGGGAAGATGTTGATCAAAGAGTATACAATTTTGGTTACACAAAATAAATTATGTCTGGAGATCTATAGCTTGGTCCCTGTAGCTAACAATACTTTATTGTAGATTTAAACTTTGCTAAGAGTTTAGATCTTATGTTAAGTATTACTACCATAAACTAAATAAGGGGGAAGGAGAAAACTTCTAGATGTGGTATATATAGGTATAGCATTGATTGTGTTGACAGTTTCACAAGATTACAGGTATCTTCAAATGCATTGAACTATACAAATATATGTGTGTATACATACTATACACATATATGTCCAGCTTTTTACATGTCCATTATACCTCAGTAATGTTGGTTTAAGAGTTTTTGATTTCAAGTTAATTAAAAATAAATTCAAGTGACATTCTATGTAGCACACATATAAAATGTTCTCATTGTAAAATTAAACAAAAAATAAGAAAAGATGGAGGAGGGAAGGTGGGAGTAAGTAAGGGAGGGTAGAATGAGAAATATCATTATGCTCTTAAAGCTTCATATATACAGCTCTTAAAGCTGTGTATATGAAATACATGAAATTTTTTCCCTTTATATAAACAAAAAAGTAAAAAAAAAATAAAATGAAATGTTCTCCATATTAAAATCACAGAGATGGAGCACTGCAGGCATTTCCTAACAAACAGTTTAAACTTAATGAGTGGTAAAGTTGCTGCCCCCTTCCAGTAAATCAAAACATTCTGTCTTTGACATGAAGACAAATCTCAGTTCAAGTATTCCTTTGCAATTAAACCATTTCAAAGTGAATGTGGAATTTTTAACTCGAGTTTAAACACTTAAATGTTGGCTGTCAAATTGTCAGAAAGCATGGACCCTTCCTAGGTTTTCTGCTTGTGATGTTTGGTTTTAGCCTGAAGATTAGTTTTCAGAGTGTCAGGTGATGGAGCAAGGGCAAAAAGCAACCCCTTGTAGTCTGTCTCAGGCAGCTGAATCCCACCCCCTGCATTCTTGAGACATCTCCCCTGCCATGTCCCTCAACCAGCTCAGTTACCACACCCTGCTTTACCACTCCAGCTTCCTTGACTCATTTCCTCCTGCATTCCTCCCCAGCCACCCTTCAGAAAGGAAGACCTGCAAGGGAAAAGCCTGCCTAACAGTCCTGCCTAAAACCCTAACACTGTGGTGATCCTCAGCTGCCTTATGCTATATACACCTAGCCTGTAAGGGGTTCTGGCTCTCTGCCACATGTATGTCCTGTGTGTACATTAGTAGTGGGCCCCACTCAGGTTTATTCCCTTGAATAAACTTGTTCGGGTTGTGAGTTTGTATCTCGTCTCATCTTTGTCCAGCTCTTCTTCTCTAACACCAGGGAACTGCTAATGGTTTACATGTACCTTAAATGTTAAACTACTAGGTAGACTGTTACAAAGAGAAAGAAAAATACTTTGAGTTGTGGTAGTGTATGCTTGTAATTCTAAACACTGTCTTAAAGACCCATAAATTTAAATCAGAGGTCTTATGTTAATAATGAAACTAAGAATGAATCATTTATTAGATATTTTGCATTTGATAGTATTCCAATGTAGTTAAATTGCTTGGTATTTCAATAATACCTACTTGATGCTCGATGAAATATTTAGTCTGAAATCTAGAAGGCTGTGGTCTTTTGTACTTAGCACCAAATTTGAATTGATAGCATATTAAGCCATCTTAATGCATCATAATATAACAATACAAAAGAACTTTTACATTTCAATGTTCTTAACACTTTAAACTTTATTGAAAGACTGATCATGTAACAGTTCAAATTACTCATTATAATCTCATGGAAAAAGTTACAACAGTCTTAATGTTGGTAACATTCAAAAGAGCTTGAAACATAATATGGTATTTTTTTCTCAAAAAACTTTTAAGGAATACAAACTTCATGCTTTTCATAAATACAACTTGAGGAATATAGTGATTCCTCCCACCGTACTTGCCCTCCCAACCTCATTCCCACCCCTCTTCCTCCTCACTCTGCTATTCCCATTATTATTTTTTACTACAATCTATTTTCAATTATCTTTATGCACATATGATTAACACTATATGAAGTAAAGAGTTCAACAAATTATATGAAAAAGAAATTGTTCCTTAACAGTCAAGATAAGGTCTATTCAAAGTTATTGCATCTCGGAGTGTTAATTTCACTTCTGTAGATTACTTTTAGGTGCTCTGTTAGTCGTCACAGATCAGGGAGAATGTATGGTATTTGTCCCTTTGGGACTGGCTTATTTCACTCAGCATGATGTTTTCCAGATTCATCGACTTTGTTGTGAATGTCAGAATTTCAATTGTTTTCACTGCTGTGTAGTATTCCATGGTGTATTCTCAGACACATTTTAGAATCTTTTCTTTATGTTTTACTGTGGAGAGTTTGACTACAATGTGTTGTGGTGAGAATCTTTTCTGGTCATGTCTATTAGAAATTTTATTTGCTTCCCGTCCTTGGACATCCCTTTCTTTCTCCAAATTAGGAAAGTTTTCTGTAATTATTTCACTAAAAAGGCCTTCTAATCAATTATTTTTTTCCATTCAGGAACTTCTAAGACCTGCATATTGGGTCATGTAATAGTATACCATAAATCTCCAGCACTGTTTTTCAATTTTCTTCTTCTTCTTCTTCATTTTTTTTTTTTTTTTTGGTCTCATTAAAATTTCCAGAGATTTCTTTTCTTTTTTTTCTTTTTTTTTCTTTTTTTTTTTTTTTTTTTGACAGGCAGAGTGGACAGTGAGAGAGAGAGAGAGAGAGAAAGGTTTTCCTTTTCCATTGGTTCACCCCCACCCCCCCCCCCCAATGGCTGCTGCTGCAGCCAGCGCACCGTGCTGATCCGAAGCCAGGAGCCAGGTGCTTCTCCTGGTCTCCCATGGGGTGCAGGGCCCAAGGACCTGGGCCATCCTCCACTGCACTCCTGGGTCACAGCAGAGAGCTGGCCTGGAAGAGGAGCAACCGGCACAGAATCCGGCACCCCAACCGGGACTAGAACCCAGTGTGCCGGTGCTGCAGGCGGAGGATTAGCCTATTGAGCCGTGATGCCGGTGAGATTTCTGTTCTAACTCAGCTATTCTTCCTTCTGCCTCACTAATTATGTTGTTAAGGCTTTTCATTGCATTTTTATTTGTTCTATTTAGTTCTTCATTTCTAATATTTTGTTTGATTTCTCTTTAAAATATCAATTTCATTGGTAACATTTTCATTCATGTCATGTATTGATTTCCTTAGTTCATAAATTTGCTTCTGATTACTTCTAAGTAATCCTATGATCAATTTTTTAAATTTCATTTCTGGCATTTCATCACATTCTAGTATTGGAGGGTTGTGTTAATTTTGGTGGCATAATGTTGTCTTCATTATTTTTGTTTCTTGAATTGCTACATTTTTTATTAGGCATTTGTGGTGATACTTTTTTTTCCCCTGTGATGGCTTTTATCTTTTAACTATGCCTCTGTGGATTAGTGGAGTGTCTGTTCTTTCAGTGAATACCCAGAGGTGTGTTTTGGGTGTGATCAGGGAGCTCTGTTCAGTGCTTCAGAGTGAGGGGTGTATCTAAGGTGATACCCAAGTTGGACGTGGTAAATCTCTCTCTCTCTCTTTTTTTTTTTTATATCAGAGAGGAGGTTTGTTCAGCTCTGTTGGCATAGTTTCAAACTCACCGCCTCTCCTCAAAGGAGACCAATGCCTGAGTGTTAGCCCCAGTTGGTACAATTTTCATCTACGTTGCCACAAAGAACCACACAAAGGATCTGTGCAGTCCTTGGTGAGAACATGCATTCTACAGCAATGACCCTCACCAGTGAAATAGGGAGCCCTGAGCATGTGGAGCCACCCACAATGACTACCCAAAGTCTTAGCCACACCCTGCATCCTCAGTGTTTTCATAGTCCCAGCACACAAGGCTCCCACAGTCTTGAGCTGCCAGTACCTGTCAATTCTCCCAGCCAGACTCAGGCATCTCCTTTCAGCAGGTTGCTGGGTGCACAGACAGGAGCTGGCACAGCTATTACATAAGTCCAAAATGACACCCGCCATCTCTCAGCTAGTTACAGGATGCTGGTGCCAGGGTGACTGGGGAGAGAGAAACGTGCCCCCTTTTTTTTCCTCTGTAGGTTGGTGGGTACATTGTCCCCCACAGGCTCCAAGCTGGACTCCCACCAGAGTTTTCCCACAGCTTTATCACCAGTGGCTTGGGTTGATGCAGTCTGGTCTCACCTCACTCCGAAGCTAGTGCTGAGGCTCTCTGCTGCTGGGGTTTTGAGTTGTGCATAGCCACACCCTCCACGTAAGTCCACCGTGTCTCTCTAATTTGTGTGGAGTTTCTTCTGCCATTTTCTCCCTAACTCTTTCCTTAAACTGTGCTCTCTCCACTTTTTTCTTAACTGTCTTTCCCTAGACTAGAGCAGTAAGCTTGAAACATGATACTGTGTTTTTTTTTTATTTTAATAAAATTATTGTTAAAGTAAGAAGAATGATTTTTTTCAAGTATTCACAAAAAGTATAATCATAGGCCATGTTACATCTACAGAATGCTGTAGTTTCATTTGTATTTCAGGAATCAAAAATAATTGACAATGTATAAATTTGTCACATAGAAGAGCTGTAGATACAAATTTATAAAATGTGACTGACTGAAAAAGGGAATAATTGTGTTTGCTGGTGAATCTTTGATGACTTTGTAACTGATTTCTTATCATAAAAGCATTTCTAATGTCAATAATAAACAGATTGAATTCTGTCATGCAACAGTTAATACCTTGTGGCCAGTGTGTGGCACAGTGGGTTAAGCCATTGCTTGCAATGCCTGCATCCTATGTTGGAGTGCTGGTCCAAGTCCTGGCTACTCTACTTCTAATCCAGCCTCCTGATAAAATGCCTGGGAAAGAAGCAGATGATGACCTCAGTACTTGGGTGCCTAAAACCACCATGGGATACCTGGATGTGATATAAAATAGGAAGGTAGTTAGGTTAGGACCACAGGGCTGGAAGTCAGAAACCAACATCTTACCCCTCCCCCATGTACCCTCCTCTTTGTCAGTCAAAATGCCCCCTTTCCTAGAATGCATATCCTTCATCCAGGACCTGGGGGGAGGTACCATGCAAATAACCACTCACCCTTCCAACCTCATTAAAGAGGCCAACAAATGGGGAGAGCCTCTTCTGCTGAAGACTGACTAGAGGACATGTTTAGGTTCTCTCTCTCTCTCTTTCTTTTTCTGCTTCCCCTCCCTCATTCCTTTTTTCCTTCTGGGCTCACTTTCCACTCATGTGTGGGACAAACCATGTTCACATGTGTGTGTGTATTTGCTTTCTCATCTTCTGAATAAAATTTAGCTTATATATACCAGTGTGAGGAGTCAGACTATTTAATAGGCAGTTAGGTTTGTCCCAGTGGAAATTGAGGGTGCAAAATGCTTGCTTTCCCCAAAAGTTACCTTTAGCAAGATCAAAAGTGTCTTCCCCACTCCTTGGTAGCTTCCAATTTTACCATAATAATAGCAAGGGAGTGGGGATTCCATTCTTCAGAGCTCACAGTTTACTGTAAGTTACTCATCACACCCTTCAGCAAATAAGATTACAGATCAAGTCTTTTGATGGGTTTTGCCCTTGCCTTGTAACTGAATGTCAAGCTGATTGTCAAGTTTTTGTTCTTCCCCAAAATTGTGCTTAAAAACCACTGCTATCAGCCCCTCCAGGTTTTTACCTCTCTTGGAGCTCCCCTCCTGGCCCCTTGCCAGGGGGTCTCTGACTTAAATAAATCTTGCTTTTAAATACATCTTGCTTTTCTCTCTGCCTTGTCTGCATGGAAATTCTTCTTTCATGTGAGACAAAGAATCAAGATAGTTTTTCTTTGCCACCATTTCCCCGGTAACACCAGCATTAAAAATTCCTCGCTTAGTGCATGGCAAGAGCCTGGAATATAAGTTGAACCCCACTTCCCCATTTCAGATGAAGTTCCTGGCTCCTGGCTTTGTCCTGGCATAGCCCTGGTTGTTGCTGGTATTTGGGGAGCAAACCAATAGACAGATGATCTGTGTGTGTGTGTGTGTGTGTGTGTGTGTGTCTGCCTCTCTGTGTGTCCCTCTGCCTTTTGAATAAATACACAAATCTTTAATAAAATCCTTGCTATCTTTATAAGGTCATTTTTGTAACCAAGCCCCTCCCCTACCCCAGTAGCCTTTAACTGGCCCTAGTATCTCTTCCTTAATTTGCAGTTCCTCTCTAAACTTCATTCCTTGAATTAAGGAAGGAACACAATTGTCCTTATTAACATAGGTAATATCTTAATGTTACTCTGTGTTCTGAGAGCAGTTGGAGGAACTCACAAGCAGAACTGATTTCAAATCTTGAAATTCATTTATTACCCCTATATATACATTCTCCTATTAGACTTAAATTGAGAATTAATTTTCAGGAACTTCAAGCCTCGTCAAAGAAAGTAGTGCCCAATCTAGCCCTAGACCCAGATTGGAGATGTTTTTGTTGTTGTTTTGTCTTTTTTTTTTTTTTTTTTTTTTTTGCCATTTCAAAGGAAAACCATTGGGCCCCTCTCACTGGCCAATCAAAGGTAGGCCACACACACTATGGACCCACCAGAGGCACACACATGAGCTGAGCTTGCACTGCTTGTCCTCCAACTTTGAACTGTAAGATTCATTGCCCTTACTGCCCCAAGGAGTCTGGGAATTGAGCAATAGCTGACTGGCTCCTTACTCTGTGCATTGCAATAAATACCCACTTTTTTTCTACCAGCCACAAGTCAGTGATTGGTTTACTGCTTGCTGGGTGAGCAGACTTAGTTTTCAGGGTTCTATAGCAATCCTTTCAACCAGTTTCGGGAGCTGTTTGATAACACATTCAGTTCTATGTGTCAGAATCTGGTTTCATATGAGCAAAATTCCAGTCCATTGCCATCCTTCTTTGTTCCCTAACCTGTAGATTGAGTATGATTCTATCTGCAAAATTTTGATATAAGATATTTCTCAACTATTTGTGTAGTGTATTATGAATTATACCTCTAGCCAGAAAAGTACTTACCTACCTTCTATATTCTGGAGATATTAATGAAAGTGAAACCATTGTGCCCACTAAATTGAGTTTAGAAGTAGCACATTTGATATAGGCGAATTAGTTACTTGTGTATACATAAAAGTATAATATTGAACATAATTTGAAAATAATGTCAAATATGTAGTCGACTTAAGTTTGATACCACAAACCATCATTTATATGCAGTGTGAAATTGTGCAAGTGGGTTAAGCCACTGCCAACAGTGCGGGCATCCCATATGGGCACTGGTTTTAGTCAACAGCTGCTCCACTTCCAATCCAGCTCCCTGCTAATGTGCCTGGGAAAGCAGAAGATGGCCCAAGTGCTTGGGCCCCTGCACCCACCATAGGAAACCCAGAAGAAGCTCCTGGCTCCTAGCTTCGGATCAGCCCAGCTCTGGCCATTGCAGTCATTTGAGGAGTGAACCAGTGGATGCAAGATCTCTCTCTGCCTCTTTTCTACCCCACCCCACCTCTGCCTTCCAAATAAATAAATAAATCTTTTAAAAATTATGCAAATATTTTCCTTTAATTATGTATAAAATACTCTGTCCAACTTAGTAGATAAATGAGGGCTTTAAGGGTGGTAATATTTATGAAACTCCCTATTGCAGAATTTTTCATATAGTAGGAACTCAGCCACTTTGAACATTTGAATGTAAGTAAATCATCAAGTATTCAATACACAATTCAGCAATACAAAATCCATAAAGTTTGGTCACAGCATAGGACAGTTTCTTTTTTAAAAAAGATGTATTTAATTGAAAGACAAAGTGAGAGAGAGGGAGAGAGAGAGAGATCTATTTTATAATCACTACTGAAATGGCTGCAACAGCCCAAACTGGACTACACCAAAGTCAAGAATTAAGAACTCCACCTGAATCTCCCACATGGGTATCAGGGGCTCAAGCACTTGGGTCATATCTGCTGCCTTCCCAGGTACACTATCAGAGAGCTGGATGGGAGGTGGAGCACCTAGGACTTTAACCAGTATCACAAACAGCAGCTTAACTCACTGAACCACAGTGTCAGCCCCTATAGGACGGTTTCTAACATGGTAATATTGAAATATTTTCTCACCGAATATTATCCAGCTGAATTTCTTAAAGCATATTACAGCATGTTTCTTTGGCTTTGTCATAATTTGTGGCAAATATGAATATAATCTATTATTTTTTATTTTTATTATCATCAGTAATTTAAATCTATAAATTCAAGATGCTTTGGAACTCTAAATCAACTTTAAATTACTCTTTAATTCTCTTTCAGATAGTATCATATATAAATAGCTAAATTTGAGAAGGTTGTTTTAAAACTATTCAAAAAATCAATTTAAATTGTACACTTGGAAATTTGAGAATCATAGAAAAATCACTGATCTTTTTGTGATATTTATTTATAAACAGTGTACATGTATCATAGACTAAAATAAGTTGTTGGCTGCTATGCTTCTAGAAAAATTTCTCAAGCTTTAAGATCTCTGAAGGCAGAAAATGCATTTTATTTATGTGTGCATCCTCAATACACGGCAGAGCTTTTGACACAAATTAGTAGCACTAAGTGCCTATTGAATGACTGAAAGCATTGAACATCTTGTGCTCAGGTCCCCAGAAACAAGTGATGCTGACTTACCTTTCCTGGACACTATTAGTAGAAACAAAGCTGTACTAGAATTGTGATAAATTTGTCAGAAGAATGTGGAGAGACAGGAATGTTGATGACCTACATGGGTGGGGAGAAGGTAGGTGAGTGTACATATTTTCTGAGTGTGTAATAAAAAGAAGGTTGGGAGACGAGGGTTATATGAACAGAATTGTATATTGGGAGGCAATGCAGAAAAGGTGATCAGGATGAATTTTTTTTTACTGATTACAAGCAATTCCCAAAGACAGTAGGTAAAATAAACTTATCTTTTTTGTGTGTGTTGAGAGATTTATTCTGAGCTGCTAACTGTAGTACCCCTAATGTGTCAGTTAGTATGAAATGAATCAGCTTTGCGTTAGTTAAGTAGCATTGCATGAGTTGGGGAGACTTAGATTAAAAAGCTTAATGAATTCATTTATGTAAGTACACAGATTTAATCATTCAAGATCCCTAAGGACTTCCCCAGAGGAATTCTTTATAATTTAATTACAGATTTCAAGGGCAAAGATTGAATTTTGAAATTGTGCATGACAAAATTTTGAAAAATGATAAAGGAATTTAAAAAAAATTTTGGCAACCGTGATAAGAATGCTGAAAACATTTAAACCACAGGATTTTAGAATGTGTTAGAACAACTTCATCAATATACCATAATTTAATTTATTTCTTTGTTTCAACTTAAAATAGAAACTGTATATAATTTTAGTAATTCTTGAATTCTCCCTTTCTGCTCCACTATGCTATGCTACTGGTTTTCTCATTAGGTATCTTCCATTGTGTCTTATTTTATTTATTTTGTTGTGGTAATGTTGGGAGAACAGAGGGTCCAGGTTCTTGTCTCCAACACACAAAAGAATTTGAGGGTGAGACATGGATAAAGGTTAGCAGAAAAATAAGATTTAACACAAAGCAGAAGTACACAACTCAGAGAGAGAGTACAGTTGCACTCTAAGGAGCTGCAACCCACAAGATTTGGTATCATCTCTTTATATAATCTGGAGGCATAGAGAGTGGTACTTTGGGTGGACTTTTCCAGGAAAGGGTGGAGAGTTCCAGAAATTTGATGACTGCCCTATTTCTGGCCTTTTTAGGAAGTCTCAGAAATGTCTCGTCATCAGGTGTGTCATGGGAGTGCAACTGTTAGCCATGGTAATTTCATTATAATATTGTAATAAACTATACATATTAATCATGGAGACGCAGTCAGCATTCATGTTGAATATTTTGGTTGGCACTGGTTCTGGGTATGATTTTGGCTACCACAGTGATTTGGGGTTGCCAGTTACAGAAGGAGTGTTTGAAACAGCCTTGGGGGAAGGTATGGGGATATGTTTCCTCTGACTCTTTTTCTGATTCTTGACTGTCTCCTTACTTGTTTTTTTTTTTTTTTTTTTTTTTTTTTTTTTGACAGGCAGAGCTGGACAGTGAGAGAGACAGAGAGAGAGTTATAGACAGTGAGAGAGTGAGAGAGAAAGACAGAGAGAAAGGTCTTCCTTCCATTGGTTCACTCCCCAAATGGCCGCCACGGCCAGCACTGAGCCAATCCGAAGCCAGGAGCCAGGTGCTTCCTCCTGGTCTCCCATGCGGGTGCAGGGGCCCAAGCACTTGGGCCATCCTCCACTGCCTTCACAGGCCACAGCAGAGAACTGGACTGGAAGAGGAGCAATCAGGACTAGTACCCGGTGCCCCGACTGGGACTAGAACCTGGGGTGCCAGTGCCACAGGCGGAGGATTAGCCTAGTGAGCCACAGCACTGGCCAACTGTCTCCTTACTTGTAACAGTAAGAACATGTATCATGACACATACTGTCTTAATAATTTTTGAACTACGCCATACGTTACTGTTGACTCTAGGTACAATGCTGGACAACAGATCTGCAGAGCTTATTCATCGTGCTTGACAGAAGCTCTATACCTATTGATTAGTGGTTCCTCATTTTTCTCTACCCTCAGTCCTTGGCAACGGCCATTCCATTATTCAATTCTGTGAATTTGACCATTTTAGAAAGTCCATACGATTGGAATTTGTCTTTCTGTGAGTGGTTTGTTTCACTTAAAGTAGTGTCCTCAAGGTTAATTTATGTTGTCCAATATTGCAGTATTTTCCTTTCTCAGTAATGCCCGGTAATCCATTGAATGGATCATATTTTCTTTTTGCATCCATCATATCTTTTTTGAATCAAAAACTTAACATTTTGGCATTCTGTTCCCTTAAAATCACCTCTGCCAACAGGATAGACTTAAAAGTGCCTGAAGGTATTCTCTATGAATATATTAAACTACTTTGAAAAAGAAACAGTGTCTGAAACAAGAAGACTCTCATAAAAGAAGCTCCCTGAGGGGGTTGACAGCATAGCATGGGGTTTATGAGCAGAGACTTTGCCATCAAATGGTTTGGGCTTAAAGTCCAACTCTGTTTCAAACTAGCTCTATGACTTTAGGTAGGCAAGCTGTAAGTCTCAATTTCTTCATCTATAAAATGTGAGAAAATAATATTTATTTCCTTTTTTAAGATTTATTTTATTTATTATTTATTTGAAAGGCAGAGTGATAGAGAGAGGGAGTGATGCAGGCAAGGGGGAGAGAGAGAGAGAGAGAGAGAGAGAGAGAGATCTTCCATCCTCTAGTTCACTCCTCGACTGGCCACAATGGCTAAGGCTGGTCCAGGATGAAGCCAGGAACCTGGATCTCCATCTGTCTCCCGTGTTAGTGCAAGAGACCACAGACTTGGACCATTTTCTGCTGCTCTCCCAGGCACATTAGCAGGGAGCTGAATTGACAGTGGAGCAGCCAGAACTTAAAGCAGCAGCTTGATATGGGGTGCTGGCATTCCAGGCAGCAGCACACTTCGCTGCACAGTAATGCCAGCCTCGTTCATTGTTGTGAAGGATAAATGTAAACCACCTGAAGTTTACTAAACTCTATCTGTCTTAGCTAGGATGATGATGATGATTTTTAAGAAACATAGTAAGGGACAAAATTTCCATTAAATTACTTCGGTAAAACACTACCAACCCAAACTCATCAATAAATTACTGACTTGTTACCATTCTAAAATAAAAGGTAATTTATTTTTTGAACATTTGGAGTTCAAACTTACAGAACTCTGTTCTCTTTGAGATCCTCTCAAATTTAAAGAAATCCCATTCCATTAATGGGGTAATTAGAGGTTACTTTTATTTTGTAAAGGAGTTATGTTACCATGCTCATATGTTTGATCTCTCCTGCCACCAAAATTCATCAGTCTCATTATAGCTGGATATTTAGTGAAACGAAATACCAAATTTGCTTTGAAGGTTTTCTTTACAGTGTTTGGAAAAATTATTTCACTGAATTATTCTCTTGCACATTCAAGACATAACATACTTCAAAATTATATCTACCAACAGGGAATCTTAATAGAACCTGACTAACTTACAACATTTTTTTTTAAAGTTGAAGGAAAATAGTTGAGTCCCTACATTTGTGCAAATAACTAGGAAAATATAAATTAAAGCAAAATGTTTGTCAATACTAATTTTTGGCAAGGATATGAGGGAAGCAAGGATTTTATACTCTTTTTAAAAATATTTATTTATTTATTTAGAAGGCATAGTGACAGAGAGAGGGAGAGGCAGAGACAGAGAGAGCGTGTGCGAGAGAGATCTCTTCCATCTGCTGGTTTACTCCCCAAATGCCCACAAAAGTAAGGGCTGGACTAGGCTGATACCAGGAGCCAGGAACCTCATCTGTCTCTCCCACATGGTGGCCAGAACTCGAGTACTTGGGCCATCAACTGCTGCCTCCCACGTGCGTTAGTGGGGAGCTGGATTGGAAGTAGAGGAGCTGGGACTCAAACCAGCACACCCATATGAGTTATTGGCATCCCAAGCAGTGACTTAATCCATTGAACCAAAATACCTAACCCCTTGTGTGCTCCTTGGATGGGACTATAAATGTGTTCAGTCACTTTGGATTGTAATATGGTATAATCATTTCTAAATACATATTGCAACAATAATCTTTCAGTAGAATATAAAGGTAGATGTACAGGTATCTTCAGTGTAGCATTATAATAACAACAATTGGAAGATAAACTAAGTAAGCATTAATATGGATTAAGGAATCATACATGTAATAAAATAATGAAATAAAAATTAAATTTATATTTATCAGTGTGGATTACCTAAAACATTAAAAAGAGTTGCTTCATTATTTATGCATATATTCACAAATAATATTAGCGGTAAAACACAGAGTACTATTTTAGATTTATTCCTTTTCAATCTGAGAGAAATTTTTGTGTGCTATAGGCTCATATGATTAAAATATAAAAATAGAGATGTGGAAAATACAGCTCAATTTCATCATGATGGTTTTGTAGTAAAAGAAGGATGGGAGTGGCTTAAATAAAAATAATTAGGTGACTTCAACTATGTCATTAATTTTTTATTTCCTTTAATATTTGATGCTAATATTTTTATTCATTATTTTTTACATGATGAGTTATGGGTTTGCTATTACTTACTTTAATAATCTATACATTTTTAATAGAAAATCAATTAAAAACAGAACAAAGACAAGACAGGAGATAATGTAATACACACAATATACCACTGATATATATTAAAACCTTAAATATAACCAGGCTCTTTGGCTTTTAAATAATCTCTGAAATGATCATAATGCCTATTGACTTATTAATACATTTCTGATTTCCTTTACAAGCCATCACAGTATTACGAAGTAAATAGATTTAATTGATCTCAAGCATTTTCAAGTGTTGCTTGCTCAAATTACAGTTAATAAAAGCTTTTCTGGTCTGTGCATTCTGGGAACCAGATTAGCGGTCACTAATGTTGTTGTGGTCAATTAAATTCAAATATTACTACCTAAAGCCTATTAGTGCTTCCTCCTAGTGGCTTTTAGGATAAGGCACCATTATTATACAGTTTATAAGGAAAATGAGAGAGAGGTCCTGGCATGTTAGGGGTTAATAGGAGAATGAAGGAGGTTAGAAGCAGACATAAAAAAGAATAAACAGAAATGAAATTTATGCTTAATTTCATATTTCCAATGGAAATGAATGGTTGTAACCCTAACCCTCAAGGGAATTCACCTTGCATTAGTCTTAGAGGATATTACAGATGATAAGAAAACAATGGGAAGCTGATACCAATCTGCTTGTCAGAGTACTTGTTTCCTACATCAATATAGATGGCAGAAGATAGCAAATATATATAATACAAATAGAATTCATCAAGAATGATTGAACTATCTATGGAGTGAATTTTCAAGCTTAGAAAATTTTAAATAGCTGTATACTTGTTTATAAATGGATGTTACACACACAGGACAAAATAATACACATAAAACTATTGTGACATACTCTTACTAAAAGTCAATCTGTCCCTATTGATACCGTCCTGCTTACTAATATTTTTCAATATATATAATCTTGTGGGCTATTGCCACGGATTTAGAGAAGAATTGTGAATACTGGCTCAAATAGACCAGACAACATGGTAAGATTTTAAGGATTTTATTCAGTGAGAGAAATGCACAGGAGAGTGAGGGCTTTATTTAGGGGAGAAAGAGAAGCCTATAAGCTGAGTTGAATCCATACCAAGCAGAGAGCAAGCCAGGAGCAAGCCACGTGGAACAAGCATGCAGGCAGGAGGTGGAGAGCCAGTGTCCCAAAGGCCATGCACCCTGAAGGTGCAGGGCAGTAAGGGCACTAAGGGCAAGAAAAGGGAGGGGCCCACCATGTTCCAGGCCTTTTATCCACTTTCAAAGGGGGTTGGTTGCGTAGCCTGATTGGCAGGTGGGCATGCAGGTGGGGTCAGATGGGGCATGAGATCACACAGGGGCATGGTGAAGGCCTGATCTTCCAGCTCAAAAACCTAATCAAACTTAACCTATCTGCCTGCCTACATCATTATTATATATTGGTGATAATTATAGGTTGTTTAAAATAATGATAGTCCTCTATTTTAAGTAATGGTAGTCAAAAATCATTTTGTTCTTTCTCATTTGTTTCTGAACAACTGTTTTTCAGAATGGTCTACAAGTTACATGTTCTTATATCAGAAAGGAGATAAAAATTGAAATAATTTTCATTTTCTATATATGTAGTAAAATATTTTATTAATTATGTTTCTATTTTTATAGATATTTATTTTCTTAAACATGTTATAAATTTATGCAATCTTTAATAATAATTTAATATTCATTAAAATCCTGTAAAGTACTATAAATTATGTTAGTTCATAGAGTTTAAGGTCATACATATGTATTTTGAATAAAGCCAGCACTTAAAAAGCATGTTTGAGGAACAATTAACTGATATACCAATTATATATGCATCTTTGAGGTGTGTTCCACAAACATTACATGAAAAAGAAACATACTCTATAATTGGCTATGGGCACACCTTCTGATACTGATGCCTACATATGTTCCAATCCATACAAATGCTTTGTTATCACAGTGAATGTTTGACACGGATTTCTTTTGGTGAATAATAATAAATGGCAATATGGAATAGTACCAGAATGAATAATAAAATGTCCTCTCATTAGCATAAAGTTATTCATGGTAAACTTTCAGTTAATTATTTTAAGGTACTCTTTGATAAAAGTTTATATAAGAATCTTTTTCTTAGGTGTGATTTGCTACTCTAAGTTTACTCTTTCTATGGCCAACTGTGATTCTGAATACTGCTTACTGCCAGCTGTACGGGTTATAGAACCCTGTATCAGAAATATTTGCATTTACAAGGTAGCTTCTTCCAACAGGTAATAGGAGTAGAGAAACTAGAAATTCCTCAAGCATAGAAATTGGTTGTTGGAATAGGGTTATCCAAGTAAGAATAATTATTAAGCTAATAAATATCCATTTTGTAATAGATGGGATTGAAAAAAATTGATCTGATACTTGTTATTATAATCCTCTTCAACTCAGATATTTAGTGGCTACTTTTGTTAGTAGAGATGGGTGGATTAGTGGAGATGGGTGGAATAGGTTCATGTCAGTGGAAAAAAGAATTCATACATGAAACAGAGAGGAGAGGTAAGCAAGGTAGCACAATTTAATGAGGTAAGGCATCCAGCAGAATGGATGGTCACCACTCCAGACAGAATCTGAGAGTGTGCCCAGTCATTCAGACTGGGGAAAGCAATGCTACATGGGCTCAGGAAAAAGCTGAGTTGAGTGTGCAGTCTGTCTTTAGACTGGGGCTTACGAGGGAATGGGATCCAGTTCTCCTCATCCTCTTCCTTCTTCTCCAGGACAAAGGTAAGAGTGAATTAGGGCTGGTGCTGTGGCTCACTAGGCTAATCCTCCGCCTTGCGGTGCCAGCACACCGGGTTCTAGTCCCGGTCGGGGCGCCAGATTCTGTCCCGGTTGCCCCTCTTCCAGGCCAGCTCTCTGCTGTGGCCAGGGAGTGCAGTGGAGGATGGCCCAAGTGCTTAGGCCCTGCACCCCATGGGAGACCAGGAGAAGCACCTGGCTCCTGCCATCGGATCAGCACAGTGCGCTGGCCGCGGCGGCCATTGGAGGGTGAACCAACAGCAAAGGAAGACCTTTCTCTCTGTCTCTCTCTCTCACTGTCCACTCTGCCTGTCCAAAAAAAAAAGTGAATTAGGTAAAATTTCTCCCCAGGTTTCACTATTCAGTGCTCTCAGACTGGATAACCCACATATGGTGCCAAGCAGGGAGCTTCCCCTGGGTGCCTTCCTTGGGGGAAGACTGTGAAGGTTTTGCTGCCCAATGTTATCAGGCTAGGTAACCAATTTGGTGCTGACAGAGAGGATTCTACTGGGGAGCTTTCCTTGGGGTGAAGGCTGAGACAACCTGTAGTGATCAGGGTTTGGGCAGGACTGTGTAGTATAAAGTACTCGGCTGCTTCCAAGGTGAGCTTCTGTGGATGCTTTGTTTTTCTTAGGCCCCTCTCACACACGTAGGCGAATTTCTAACTTCCTAGCTAACACTTTTAGCTACCACGAAGAACCCAAGGGTTATAATTGACTAAATAGCTTAGGCCAGTTCACAATTGCTTCCTCCATTGCTGCCCCTCAAATATTATTTCGAGTGAAATAATTCAGTGCCAAGTGATGAGAGAGCACTCCACACAAAAATAATTTTTGCGTACAGCATCCAATTTTGGTCAATGTGTGTAATTGAGAATGCATACTATTACTCAGATACCTGTAAAACATTAAGCTGAGTGAGTGAGTGGGTCTCCTTAACATACACAGCCAGCTAGTGTTCCTGTAAATGAAAGGTAAGTGGTGTGGTTAACATCAAGTCTCCAACAAAAGTGACTGGAAAAACACAACGTATGTAAGGCTTAGGCTCATAGGTCTATGTAAAAGAACATGGTCAGGGTACTTAGAAACAATACTCACATTACCACATAGCATTGCATGGCTATGTTACAAGACAAAATTATTACAAATCTAGTTTTAAAGATCTTAATTGGCTTTAATTATGACTGTAGAATAAGAGAACCCATCAGAGCAAATATGGTTCAGAATGCTCCATTCCACCACATGTGCAGCTTATGTTTAAAGTGAGAGAAAAGAAATGACATACAGAAAATTGAACTGAGGCACACAGACAGCTGGATTGGTTACAGCATGATGTTAGTCATATTTGAACAAGGTTTAAGCAATTGGCCACCTGTATTTGAGTGGAACTTGACTGCCCTGATTAGCTATGACTTTGCTGTATTGCACAAAGGTGAATAGCTAATTTAGGCTTTCAGTTTGTTTATGTATTAAGTTAGATTGCAACTCATTACATAAGGGTGCTAATGGAAGCTTCCTTGGACTAACTTTAGGTTGATTTAGTAGCTATCATTTTATTCAATTTATTATTGATGTAATGTTGTTCTATAAGTATGTTGCCAGAAAAATACATATTTTGAAAATGTTCCAAAAATCATAGAGAACAATGGAATTTACTACATTGTGATTTCCTTTGTACCTTCACTCAAGAATTTTCAAATTGCTTCAGAGGATTTGTAATATGTTCCATTTGTGTGGCAATTTATTTTCCTTCCTTCTGTATATGTTTAGACTAGCAGGCAACATTTTCTGAACAAAACAATAGGGGTCAAAATACCTTTGATTAAGTCCTGGTTCTGTCACTAACTAGCAATGTGAGGTTAAATAGATCACTTTTGTGCAAGAAAGAAAATATTTGTCCTATCTCCAACAAAACCTTTGTGCATTAGTTAATAATAAAATGCCACTAAACATTCAGAGCTGGCTGAAAAGCTCATGAGAGTATTTCAGGCATGGAAAGCCAAAACACTCTGGCAAAAGATCTCTGTGAGTGAGATCCCAGTGGAAAGAACAGGTCTTCAAAGAAGGAGGTACCTTTCTCTGAAGGGAGGAGAGAACCTCCACTTTGACTATGACCTTGTCTAAACAAGATAAGAGTCGGTGAACTCAGAGGGCTTCCATAGCCTTGGAAACTCATGACTGGAGCATAGGGAGATTACTGATGCCATAGACAGGAGTGTCAATTGGTAAAGTCAACAACAGGAGTCACTGTGCACTTACTCCTCATGTAGGATCTCTATCCTTAATGTGCTGTACATTGAGATTTAATGCTATAACGAGTACTCAAACAATATATTTCACTTTGTGTTTCTATGGGGGTGCAAACTGTTGAAATCCTTACTTAATGCATACTAAACTGATCCTCTGTAAAAAAAAAAAAAAAAGAAATTATCAATTCCCAACTTGACTCTCACTGGGATTAAACATGACAATAGGTCTGCTCTGATTTCATCATCATTTAAAAAAAAATCATCTATTATTTTTCACTTTATGTTTCTGTGTGGGAGCAAACTGTTGAAATCCATACTTAATGTATACTAAGCTGATCTTCTGTATATTAAGATAATCGAAAATGAATCTTGATGTGAATGGAAGGGGAGAGGGAGTGGGAAAGGGGAAGGTTGTGGGTGGGAAGGACGGTATGGGGGGGAAGCCATTGTAATCCATAAGTCGTACTTTGGAAATTTATATTCATTAAATAAAAGTTTAAAAAAAATGCCACTAAAGTACTTCAACATGTAAAGTAGCTAAGCAAATGTGAGTTTTTCATATTAAATTATGTTTCTTAAGCATACCAAATACTCTCAAATTTCAGGTTCTTTGTTGGTGGTCACAATGTGTGGTGAATACTACCACTATTTAAGTGCGGAAGATAGAAAATATAGCATGAAAAGTTATCCTATACAAAGTACTGGTGCTTTTCTAGTTGCAAAACACTTTAATAGACAGCATCTCTTTCATTCTGGACCCTTTATCTCAAATTATCCCCCCTGTGACACATTTAGTTCATATTTTGGGAGAAAATGCAAATGACCAGGTTTTTTTATGACTCCTTTGACATGCAATCTCTAAACTTCTCTACGACCCAAATGTTCATCTATTATCACATTGTTTTTACCTTTTCCTCACTGATCATAGACTCCCCTTGTGGAAGCCCAGTTTGGATACCATTGATTGCCATCACGGATTTTGTAATGTCTAGTGTATTATGGTAACAGTCCACTTTTCATTACTTTTACTAAAGTAACCTAGGGGAACATCTTGGGATGGAAAAAAGCTTATGGTTTAGAGGTTCACAGTTCAGGATTGAGCAGCCTCATTCGTCTGGTATTTGGTGGAGGCCGGCCATGGTGGAGTATGTGTGGAGGAATGATCATGATCACGTGGTGAGCCAGAAAGCATAGAGAGAAGCTAGGGTGAACTTGGCTTAAATAACCAACCCTCTCACAAGAACTACTTAATGAAATCAAATCCTCAGTGATCTAAAGACCTCCCACGAGATCCATCTTTTACATACTGTCATTAGATCCTCTCCACTTTAAATCCATCAACCCTTAGCATAAGACTCCAGGATTTAAACAGCTGCATGAGTTTGGAGAAACAAGTTTCATGCAATCCATAGCAATTAGTCAGCCTTTTGTTTTTAAAATGAAATACCTCGAAAAACCACTTATGATGGAAAGAGAGGTTTATTTTGGTTCACAGTTGTGGAGGTTCATAGTCCAAGATTGACTGGTGCCACTGTTTCAGCCTCTGATGATGACCTTCTTGCTGGCAGTGTCTCAAGGTGTCACAGGATATCACATGGCAAGAGACAGAGAGCACCTCTGCATTTATGACTCTCTTAAGCCACCAAAATCTGATCATGAAGCTCCACCCTAATGACTTAATTAAATCTTGTCACTTCTTAAAGGCCTCACTTCTAAACGTCATAATTCAGTTAAAAAATCATAATTCAGTTAAATTAAGACTTTGGGATGAGGCCAGCTTTGTGGTGCAGTGGCTTAAGCCCGCGCCTGCAATGCTGGCGTCCAGTAGGAACACTGGTTGGAGTCCTGGCTGCTTCATTTCCTTCTGGAAAAGCAGCAGCAGATGGCCAACTGCTTGGGTCCCTGCTCCCCAAGTGGGAGAATGGGAGTGAGTTCCAGGCTCCTGCCTTAGGCATGGCCTGGCCCTGGACATTGAGACCATCTTGGAATGAACCAGCAGTTGGAAGATCTCTCTCTCTCTCTCTCTTTCTCTGTATCTCTGCCTTTCAAATAAATAAATGAATCTTAAAAATAAAATACTTTGAGGAACAAATTTCAAACCCTGGCACCTGGATTCCATTATTATAGCATCCAGAGACAATTTTGAGTTCTGACTACTCATTTGTTATCAAGATTATTCACTGTGTTGTTTTGGGTAATGATTTAGGACTTAGCCTCAATGGGCACCATTCACTATTTCAACTCTTCCCCTCCTATTCTGAAATGTTCCAACCACTAGTCTATAATCATGAGGAATGTTTTTTAATTAAGACTTATTTATTTATTTGAGAGACAGAGTTACAGAGAGAGAGAGAGAAGGAGAGATAGAGAATCTCCATCCATTGATTCACTTCCTAAATGGCCACAATGACCTGGGGTTAGGCCAGGCAGAAGCCAGGAGCCAGGAGCTTCTTCTGGGTCTCCCACGTGAGTATAGGGGCCCGAGGACTTAGGCCATCCTCTGCTGCTTTCCCAGGTGCATTATCAGGGAGCTGGATTAGAAGTGGAGGAGCCAGGACATGAACTAGCACCCAAATGGGTGCTGGTGCTGCAGGCCATGGCTTTAACCTGCCGAGCCACAGCGACAGCCCTGACAGACAGAATAAATTTTTAACAAAATTAAAAGGAACTTTTTGAAGCTAGTCCAGTGTTATTCATTTTCTCTGTAGAATTTTAGATTTAAAACAGATGTTTTAAATAGTTGTCTCCAATCCAACTTCATATCTAATGTTAAACTCATCTATAGTGAAGTTTTAAATAAAGGTAAAGACTTCATTTTAACATTTTTAATGATTGAAATATAACTAGGCTGTTCGTTATCATTTTTGAGTAGGTTTTATTGTTAGGAACTTTGTCTTAAACTGAAAAGGAAAGCTCCCTATAACATACACCAATTTATCCTGATTGTGTCTGATAAATCCATCAATAATATCTGTTCTCTCTTCCACAAACCTTTCAGCTATTTTAAGATATATATCAGGTATATATCTAAGTCCTAATAGTTTCATTGTATAAATTAAATTTAATAATATCTTAAAGCATTTGAATATGAAAGCTGTATATCATAGTGCACTTTTGATAATTGTATCTTTTATTCTCTCAGGTATTCATCCAACTTATCCATAAAACTCTAGACAGGAAAGAACAGAGTAATAAAAAAAAACCCTGTTGATTATCTTTTAAAATTCTTCTCTGCAGTTAGGCAGTAGTGTATTATTCATTTATCTAATCAATCACTGTCCTGACATCCAATCCATATGAGTATTTCTCATATTGTACATAAACTTTTTGTGCCTGGCTATAGACTTTCCCTTGTCTAATTATTCAATGGCATGTATGGAAATGAAGTTAGACTAGCTTGACAAACAGTAGCAACTTACATTTATTTTGAAGAGAAAGGTCATTTGGCCTCAGCAACACCAGGGGCTTAGATAAGATCTGGCTCTATCCCACAGTTAGTTCTGGGCTTTCTCCTGTGTGTATTCATTCAGCTTTCTCTGAAGTCTATCTCTCTTTACACATGGGAAAACCTCAATATCCTCATTATTTAGCTTTAGTTACCTGGGAAAATAATATTTTGCTCTCTTCTTCAAAATTTTCAGTTTAAAAGGTTCATCTAGTTAGATAGAATCCAATTTTTATTCTTGAATGAACCATCTATGGGCAGAATCAAGCTAATATGTGTATGCCATGGTTACGTGGCATCTTCTGGGATAAACAAATGAAAGAAGGCAGAATCAGTGCCTAAAAAAAAGTACAATAGTGTAAAATATACAATTCCAAACATGTCCATTTTATTGGTGCTTGTTGAAAAAAAATGAGATGAATTAGAACACTTTTATAGTTTTGTGAAATCATCTAATATTCTCTTTCAGGCATTAGTGTTAAACTTACTAGATTATGGGTTCTGAAATCTAATATCATATCCTCTTTGAAATCAGTACAACGCTCCAATTCAATCCCTTTGTAGCACTACCTTTTAGAGCTTCTCAAAAATTAATCCAAAGATCAGTCAAAGAATTTTCATGAATCGGTAAGAGAGAAGAAGGGCATTTGGGGTTTGTTTTCACTTTGTCATTTCTTATAGGTTACATCTTGACTAATATCCATTTCTACCCCTCCTCTCCCTCTTCTTCACCCCTACTTCTTTTTTGTTCTTGAATATATAAAAATTCTCACTAATGCTCACTAGGTGCCAGAGGCTGTTCTAAGCTTTTTCGTAAATTCTTTAACTTACAATCTAAAAACAATTTGAGATACTCTTCTTATTCAAACTTTACAAATGAAAAGTCTGATGAAGAAGAGAAGCTAAAAAACTAACTGTGTAAGAAATCACAGCTAGTAAGTGGCAGACCCAAGATTTGTATCAAGAGAATTTGGCTCTTAAATAATATGTATGATGCCACCTAAGAACTCTCCATTTCCCCCTGAAAATTTTCTTCGCATACATACACATCAACATATTAACCTTCCTGTTATTGCCTATTCTGTGCCCAGAAAACTTGACTATAATCCAGCTGGGAACAGGTTGTGGTATACTCACATGATACTTGTGTATCACTGCTACACAGCTGTTGCTTCCTTAACAACATAATACATTTTTAGGGTTTGCATGTAACTTTTAAGCTGATTTTTTATTTTATTGTTGCCAAACAATACCCCAAACTGGTTGGAGGTGTAGCTGTAGAACTCCCAAACCAGATCCCCTCACCAGATGCACAGAAAAGCCAATCTCTGACAACAAGATGGTGGAAGAAAGCAGGTACTTATTGCAAAGCACAGAGCAAGAAGCTGAGCAGCTGTTGCTTAATTCCCGGGCTCCCTGGGGAGTTAGGGGTGAAGGTTCTTATAGATTGAAATTAGAGCTTGGAGGTACCTGAC
This sequence comes from Oryctolagus cuniculus, assembly GCF_964237555.1. NCBI lineage: Eukaryota > Metazoa > Chordata > Mammalia > Lagomorpha > Leporidae > Oryctolagus > Oryctolagus cuniculus. Next base: position 59,673,049 of record NC_091453.1, read on the forward strand.
CAGCTCATGTCCAAGTTCCTGGTTGGTCAGTGGTGGTCATGATCTTCCTTTGATTGGTCAGTGATGCCATACTTTATAGGGAACTTGTGATGGTTAGGTGGGCTCCAGTTGGTCTGGGGGTTACATGAAGCTGGCAGTTACACTCTGCCTGGACTTGGAATTCCCCTAGCTGAGCCCCTCCTGACAATATTGGCTGTCAAGGTTCTTTACTGAAGAAGGAAATGACTCCTTGCGTTCTGTGATTATAACCTTGTAGGGTTATTTGTGCCTCTCTCTCTCCATTTAGTGAATTCCTTTTTGTAAAGGACAGACAAGGACACTGTAGGCTGAGGGAGACATACATGAGAGTGGGCCGAGCTTTTAGATTTATAGGGGTTCAGCTTCATTGTCAAAAAATGAGCTTTCACCACCTGGAATTGCTATCTATAACGCTTCACTTATCTAGTGCATTAACGAAGAATGTGATTAATTATTACTCACCTTCTACTCTTTCACTTGAGATGCTTTGTAACATGACAGACTTCTTAGTTCATTTTTAAAGAGTATTTTGATCAAATGCAAAATGAATCGTCCTCATAAACCAAGTCTTTGATCATGGAAATCTACGCATAGGATATTCACTAATAAATGTATGGCTTGAATTGAGTTAGCTTACAGTGATGGCCAAATTTTTTCAGACTAATAAAGTGTCATAGATACTCAGCCTCTCCAACAATTACCACCTTGCAAACCCCAAACACAACTGCTAATGTAAATTCAAAAGGAAAAAAAAATTCATTTTTTCTACCCAGTATATTGTTCAACTACTAGCTAGTGTCAAAGGTAAACACAGCCAAATTTTAGTTAAAAATAATGAAAACAAATTGTATTAACTGACAGCAGGGAACATAACTGAGCTTCATTCCTGTCTGTGCAGAGATGCCTGAACATTTTAAAGAGAAATTAGGGGATGGGAGAGCACAGGGGCTCAGAGTCAGAAAAGTGAAAAAGTATAAAGAAGAGTCCATGTAACATGATTAGACCAGATGTGTCTGCTAGCTGGCAATCATCCCTGAAGCTGGGATTCTGTGGAGAGCCCGAGAGCTGGAGACAGAGGTCTTATCTTTCCTGATGATTGCATTTCAAAGCAGTGGCTCTCAGGTCCTTGAGAGAGATGCTTCAGAGTCACAAGAGATACATATTCACAATTGCCAGCCCTTTTAAGTAAATGCTCTGGGAAAGGGAACTCAGGGCCTTTCATCAGTTATTGCCTAGAACAAACAGTACATTTTCCTGGCAGCCTTGTGCTCAGGCAGGCGTTTTAATGGAGGGACACAGACTTGTGCTGCTAGAAGTCAAGCTAGAGTTTGGTAAAGTCTCTTATTTCAGGGCTTTACATGGAGTTGTCATATGCAGAGAGTCTTGCAATTGTCACTAGTAGTTGTCAATTGTTTGGTTTTTGAAGAAAAATCCAACAGTAAACTTCCAAATGGAAGACTGACCAGTATTTAATCAAATACTGGCTGCAAGATTTTTCTTTGTCAGAATCAGTTTGAGGTTAGAATAAAACATAAGTAAAACTGAGCTCATGTTACAATTATAATATGATCAGAAATACTTTACTTTCTGTCTTCTCAGACCAGAGTATCCATTGTTTTATTGATAAAATACCTGGCAGATTGATGTTGATGTAAATTTTCCTCCATAGCTCTATATATTTATACTGTGTATATAATTTCCACTGGAGTCTTGGAGCTCCACTGGTGTATAGAAATCACTTTTCTGGGAAATTTTTTATCTTCCTTGTCCCTCTTGTTTCACTTGTTGTGTGTGAGAGTGGTAGAAGGAACTGAAAACACTCTACTCTCAATAGTCTTGGAAGTTTACAGATTTTTGTACAATAGGACAAATCCAATTTGGTTTCTCAGATTTGACAAATGCTTCGGCTGGCAATGCACTAATTCTTTTTCTACTGCACTGGAGATGTTTAACAGTTGTTTGGCGTACTGACAATATTCAATCATAGTTGAAAGACATATACTAAAAACACATTCACAAGTTACTCTACTGGAGCTTTACAAGATACATAACTGAGTCAAATATAATCCTCACCTTTTGTTGCAAAAATAGCTGTAATAAAAGGCTGTATCAAGGGCTTTATTTCTGTACTTTGTGATAAATACTAATATTTTATAGTGGAAAGAATGTGTACTTTGGGTGCCATGTACCCGGGTGCCGTTCGTGACCTGGCTGCTCCATTTATGATCCAGCTCCCTGCTAATGGCCTGGGAAAAGCAGTAGAATGCGGTCCAAGTGTTTGGGCCCCTGCCATCCACGTGGGCGACCTGGATGAAGTTCCTGGTCCCTGGCTTCAGCCTGGCTGATCCCTGGGCATTGTGGCCACTTGTAAAGTGAACCTGTGGATTGAAGACCTCTATCTCTCTCTCTCTCTCTCTGTCTCTGTAACTCTTTCAAATAAACAAATCTTAAAATGAGAGAATGTGTACGTTGTGTTCAGAGATAAAAAAATTATTTACACTCTAAGTTTTTATCAAGAACTGTGGAGAGTCTGATATTTTATACTCACAGTTAGCCTACCAGTTTATGGTGGCTGAAAGAAAGCCCAAAACTGCAGGGTCAGACATAAAGGACTTTATTACTCACAGCACAGCAGGTAGACAGAATATGAATATGAGTGTCGGTTTCCACTGCCTCCACATCCCATGGGTCTGCTGTGATAATGTTCGGATGGATGCCATACATGTAAGGTCTGGAATCACAGCTGAGGCACACTGAGCCTAGGGCAATCAAACCTTTTATAATGGACAGTAGGTAGGCCTGACTTTACTCTGGAGGGAAACTTTTATTATTATTATTAAACTGGCAAAAAAAAAAGCATTCCTTTACTTTGTTCCTTGGGTAAACACTATATTTCAAGGCAGTTTTCTTTACAAAGAGCCTTGAAAAGACAGTTTGGAGCAAAGGACAGCTGGTTTCAACAAAATATTCGGAACCGTGAGAGACCCATCGAGAACTATCTCCTGGCAAGTATTTTCTCTCTAAGATGACAAAATAATTTCTATTCAAAGGCAATCTCTGTGAAATTGCACATTCTATCATTTGGAAGAGGCATTGTACAGTAAATGACACAGTGAAATGTCTCAATAAAAATTTGTCTCTTGTTATTCCCTCCATCTGAAATTTTATTTAAAAATAATGTGATCAACATAAATACTGAGGGATCTAATGCATGGATTTCATTATATTTATTTGTATTATTAATTTTTTAAAGATTTATTTATTTATTAAAAAGGCAGAGTTACAGAGGGAGGAAGAAACAGAGAAAGAGAGATAATCCATCTGCTCGTTCATTCTCCAAGTGGCCACAATGGCCAGTGCTGGGCCAATCAGGAGCTGGGAGCCAGGAGCTTTCTTTGGGTCTCCCATGCGAATGCAGGGGCCCAACCACTTGGGCCTTTTTCTGTTGCTTCCCCAGGCCCATGAGCAGGGGGATGGATTGGAAGTGGAGCATCTAAGACTTGAACCTGAGCTCACATGGGATGCCAGCACATGAAACCCTGTTATGTGCATTACATAATTAAAAAGAGTCACACAGATTTGTGCTGTTGGTGGTGGGATTGCCTTGGGTGAGAGGGTAATTTATTCTAAAGAAGGTAAACGTCAAATAGCTGCTCATATGGGATATTATAGTTATTACCAAAACTCTGATAATTCTCTGCTTTAACACCCTCAGAAGTGCTGACACATATTAACAATGAACAAGTACTTAATTATAACAGATGTGCAATCTCTGGTCAATGCATTTTATTTGAATCTGCAAAAGTATCATCTATACAAACATTTAATAGCAAGGAGTTCTGCTGAAAAAGTCATTTATGAACAGATTATACATATATAGTTTATTTTTTTATTTTTGTTAACGATTTTATTTATTTATTTGACAGGAAGAGTTACAGACAGTGAGGGAGCGAGACAGAGAGAAAGGTCCTCCTTCCGTTGGTTCACTTCCCAAGTGGCCGCAACGGCTGGAGCTGGGCCGATCCGAAGCCAAGATCCAGGTGCTTCCTCCTGGTTTCCCATGTGGGTGCAGGGCCCAAGCACTTGGGCCATCTTCTACTGCCCTCCCGGGCCACAGCAGAGAGCTGGACTGGAAGAGGAGCAACCGGGACCAGAACCTGGCGCCCAATGAGATGCTGGCGCCGCAGGCGGAGATAAACCAAGTGAGCCACAGCACCAGTCCTGATATACATATATAGTTTTAGATATATTAATTTCATAACAATATTTAATAAAACTTTGCCTAAGAGAAAGCTAATGCATAACAAGTATACATTCATAAAAATTTTTAAAAAGTTATTTAAATATTCACTAAAAATGATGAATTGACAGAAGGAAAGAATCTTTTTTATACTAGGTCATATTGGGACCAAAAATAAACTCTAGAAATTTTTGTTTAAGGCATGAGGAAATTTTTCACTGCCATAAGAGAAACTGAATTATTGGTGCAGGCCACCTGTGAAAACTATGAACACTGTTAATTTAGCAAGACTAGATTTGGATTAACAGGTCCACTTACTGACTGGTCTTTCTAGGATAATATGGGATGATATTTTGTTAAAATTGGCAACTTACTGTATGAAGATCGATCCAAATATTATATCTGTTATTCTGAAGGACCATTATAGAATTTCTAATGACAAAAAAATACACAAATAGTTTTAGAATGCCTGAATATGTTAGTGAGCTTTATTGAAGTATAACATGATAGAAAGTAGACAGCATCCAGAGTATAAAAGGTTATAGAGTTCATAACATTTGTGATAGATTTGAGAATCAATCATATATTTACATGTTTCTGCATGAATAATGTTATTAAATTATATATATTAATGCTTATCCTTTATAAATGGTAGATCTAAAGAAAAGTCAGAGAGGCTAACTGGTAAAAATATATATTCATAAAATAATTTTTTGAAGTAAGCTTATCAACATAGGAAAAAATGGGAACTTTAATATATGTTTTTCTGTAAGTGGGTCCTGAAGTTTTACTATTGAGCCAGAAAGGTGCTTAAGAAAAGGGGCTGAGGTGCTAAGATGGCATGGTTTTGACTTCTGGTGTCACTATAGCAGCATAATCCCCCACTGCCCTTCTTTCCCACTGAGTGCACCTAAGATTCTTACCAAAATACAAAAAGCAACATGAGGAATTTTAAAAGTAAGCAAACACTGGTACACTTTAGACCAGAATCAAATCTTGGCGATTGTGACCTGCATAGGTGATGATATTCTCATTGTTTTTCTTTTTCTCTTATACCTTTGCCCCACAGGTGGCCCAGTCACAGATCTGTGGGACATGGAAGAAACATGAATAGCTAAATCTCCAATAGAATCCCCATCTTTCTGTCCTGAAGAACTTAGGGAAAAAAAGATCTTTATCAACTGAACAGCTGGAAAACCTAGAAAGGATAAAGCCGGAAGAAGGACAGGGGTGGACAGGGGGATTCTCACAGGAAAGACAAAAATCAGCATAGCAAAAGCTTTGAAAACTGATCTGAGACTGACACCACTGCCCAGGGAAGATGAGATAGAATTCATAGCCTGAGCCTAGTGATTGAATTGCATGCTAAAACAAATAAAGCAATATTCCCCATCAAAAACAGTGCAACAGAATCCAGAATCTATGTATCACAAAATTAAAAATGTCTAGGATAAAATCTAAAATTAATTTGCAGAAAAAGGAATGTGAGATTTTCACAGGAAAAGCCTATGAAAGAATGACAGCCACAAGATGCGCAGATGACAGAATTATTGGAAAATATTTTATTTTATTTATTTTTTCAAGGCAGAGAGAAAGAGAGGGTAAGAAAGAGAGAGATTTTCCATCCACAGGTTCAATCACTAAATACTTGGCATAGGCAGGGCTGGGCTGTGCTGAAGCCAGCAGCCAGGAACTCAATTTGTCTCTCATTGCCTGCTGTCTTCCAGGATTCACATTAACAGGAATCTAGAATCAAGAGCAGAGCTGAGCCTCAAACCTAGACACTCTGATATGGGATGGCAGAGGCAGAGTGTGCAGGGTGTGGGAGGGTCCTAAATAGTAACTTAACCATTGTGGCAAATACCTACTACAAGAAAAATACTTTAAATCAGCTACTTTTTAAAAAATTTTATTTAACATATACAAATTGCGTGTACTTCATGAATGCAGATTTAGGAACATAGTGATACATCCCTCTCTACCCTCCCCCACCCATGCCCCCACCCTTCCTCCTCCTCCATCTCGTATTCCCTCTTAATTTTTACAATGATCTACTTTTAGTTTACTATATATATATATATATATATATATATATATAATTAACCCTAAACTAAGTAAAGAGTTTGATAAATAGCATGAAGAAAAAAATACTATTCCTCAACAGTAGAAAGAAAAGTTATTAGAATCATTAAATCACAAAATGTCAGCTTCACTCCTGTACATTACATTTGGATACTCTATTAGTTATCACAGATCAGGGAAAGTCCATGGTATTTGTCTTTTGGGGACTGGCTTATTTCACTAAGCATAATGGTTTTCAATTGCATCTATTTTGTTACAAATGACAGGATTTCATTTTTTATGGCTGAGTGGTATTCCCTAGCATATATAATACCATAATTTCTTAATCCAGTCATCAGTTGATGGACATCTGGGTTGATGCCATATTTTAGCTATTGTGAATTCAGCCACGGTAAACATGGGGGTACTGATAATTCTTTCATATGTTGATTTTATTTCCTTTGTGTAAATTCCAAAGGATGAGGTTGCTGGGTCACATGGTAGATCTATTTTCATCTTTTTGAGGTATCTCCATACTGTCTTCCACAACAGCTACACCAGTTTATATTCCCACCAACAGTGGATTAGGGTACATTTTCCCCCACATCCTCATCAACATTTACTGTTTGTTGATTTTTGGATGAAAGCCATTCTAACTGGGATGAGATGAAACTTCATCATGGTTTTGATTTAACCACATTCCCTGATGGCCAGTGATCCTGAGCTGCTTTTTTTTTTTTTTAATGTGTCTGTTGGTCACTTGAATTGAATCTTTTGAAAAATGCCTCTCCAATTCATTTGCTCATTTATTACTTGGATTGTTTGTTATTTTGTTGTTGAGTTCCTTAATATTTATAGATTCTAGATATTAATCCTTTATCAGTTTCATAGTTTGCAAATATTTTTCTCCCATTCTGCTGCTTGCCTCTTCACTTTGCTGAGTGTTTCTTTTGCAGCACAGAAGCTTCTCAGCTTGATGCAATCTCATTTGTTGATTTTGATGTGGATTGCCTAAACTTTGGCAAGATGTCTTTGCCAAAACCAATGTCTTGCAGAGTTTCCCCGATGTTCTCCAGTAATTTGATGGTACAAGGTCTTTGATCCAGTTTGAGTGGATTTTTGTGTAAGGTATAAAGTAGGGGTCTAGTTTGATACTTCTGCATTTGGAGATCCAGTTCTCCCAGCACCATTTGTTGAAGAGACTTTCCTTTTTCTAGGGATTTGTTTTAACTACTTTGTCAAAGATAAGTTGGTAGTAGATGCATGGATTAATTTCTTGAGTTTCTATTCTGTTCTATTGCTCTACATGTCTGTTTTTGTGAGTACCAAGCTGTTTTGATTATTACTGCCCTGTAGTATGTCTTAATATCTGGTATTGTGATGCCTCTTGCTTTGTTTTTGTTCTTTAAGATTGCTTTAGCTATTTGGGGTCTTTTGTGTTTCTAAATGAATTTTAGCATCTCTTTTTTTCTAGATTTAGAAGAATGTCGTTGGTATTTTGATTGGGATCACATGGAATCTGTAAATTGTTTTCAGTAGTATGGACATTTTGATCATATTAATTCTTCCAATCCACAAATGTGTGTGAGCAAGACATATCTTAATCAAGTTTGTCAAATCCAGAAGAGAAATCTTAGTATCAGTAAGAGATACAAGAACATTAAGTATAAGTCAACATTTAAAAGCTCGTAAATTGGTTGCACATTCACAATGAAGTTGTAAAATTTGCAAATGATGGTAAAATATATAAAGTTGAACTTTATATAGTAGTGTTTTGTAGATTTTAGTGTATATTACAGTTGCCTGGTATACAGGTTGATACTTTTTATTTTAAGGCCTTAAATTTGGAACTCCAGTTTCATTAGATTTGTTGTAAGTGCTATGAATCAGCATTTTAACTAGAAAATCATGATTAAGATTATTTTAGCATTTTATTAAGATAAAATTAAATGCAAAAAATATAAAAATTAAGTATTTGATTTGATGTGCTTTGACAATTATATACACACACCTAACTATATAACAAATCAGTATATATGCCATTTTAATCACTTCTGAAATTTTCTTCATCCAGAAAAACTTGAACTTCATAGACAATGATTATTCAAATTTTTATTAGCATTGTGCAATTTTTTTCTTTGACTTTATATTAATGGCTTTGTACAATATGTACTATTTTGTGCTTGGCTCCTTTTATTCAATTTCATAATTTTTAGGTTTGTCCTTGTTTTGTATATTAGTGTTATTTTTCTTTGTTATTTAGTTGTATTCCATTATATGATTATACCACAGATTGTTCAATAAATTCGTTTGTTGATGGCCATTTAGATTGCTTCCAATTTGGGGCCATTATGAATAAAATTGTTATTTACATTCCTGTATGTGTCTTCAAGTAAGGAAAAGCAGGAGTTGATGTGGTATATCATGTAGGAATGGAACTGATTTGTTATAGATTAGGTATATGTTTAACATTTAAAGAACTGCTCAATTCCTTCCAAAGTCATTTACACATTTGTTAATATCAGTCTATTTTCAGTTTAGTCTCTTTATGGGTACACAGAAGGGACACTTAACGTAATGTTTCAGATGTCTGCATCTCACATAAATGGGCTTAAGTCTGAGTTCCAACTCTGGCTCTTGATTTTAATTCTCAACTAATGCACATCTGGGAGGCTGAGGAAATGTTTCCAGTAATTGGATTACTGACCCCCACATAGGAGACGTGATTATGTTTCCTCCTACAGACTCCAGCCCTGGCCAGTCTCTCAACTAATGTGGGCATTTGGTGAGTTAGCTAGCAAATGGGAGTTCTCTCTCTCTCTCCCTCCCTTCCTCCCTCCCTCCCTCCCTCCCTCCCTCTCAATCTCCCTTCTCTCTGCCTCCCAAATAAATTTTTTAAAATTTGAAATATGGGAGTGTTGTGATATCTAACTGTAGTTTTAATTTGCATTTACCTAATAAGAGATGTTGAAGAAATTTTATGCTTATAGGAAATTTGTATATCTTTTGCTTTCAAGGAGTTTGGTCAAATCTTCTGACCAATTTTTAAAATTGTTTTTATATTGTTGATTAATAGGAATTCTTTATCTATCTTGGTCAAGTGTCCTATATCAGGCATATATTAAATATATCTGTTCAATATGCTAAATATCTTTCACATATTGAAGCATCTTCATGATGGTATCTTGATAATCTGAATTAAAATTTTGATTAAGTTCCATATATCATTTTCTGTTGAAATGGTTAGTAACTGTGACCTGACTAGAAAGTGTTTGAAGAATCTAATGTGAAGATTTTTTTCAAATTTTTTCCTAAAAATTTATGTATCTACATTTTATGTTTTGCTTTATAATATATCTTGAGTCGATTTCTGTTTTTGTGATGAGGAAGGGTGTGGGGAGCAACCCGGACTAGACTAAGTTACTGGAATTAAGACTTATTCTGTGCATCTGCTCGCCCACAATATGGCGCTGGGAGAGGAGAAAACAGCTTCTACACAGCTGCCTCCAGTTCAGCCAATAAACTGTAGGACTTGCTCCTGATTGGAGGAGAGCAGCGTACTCGGCGTGTGGGCAGCCGAGTTGGGATTGGTGGAAGAGGACTATAAAGGAGGAGAGAGACGGCATGCACCAGGAACATCTAAGGGGAACATCTAAGGGGAACACCTGTGCAGCCCCCGAGAGAGCCGGCCGGCGGTGTGCCGCTCCCCTGCGGAAGTGGGGAATGTGGCAGGGGGAACCGCCCTTCCACGGAGGTGGAAGGGACGGCAGCCAACCCGGGAAGAACCAGCAGCAAACCCGGGGAGGGCCAAGCAGACGAAAGAAGAGCGCAGGGTCCTGTGTCGTTCCTCCACGAAGAGGGGGAGCGACATAATGGTGCCGTGACTCGGATATGAAGCCTAGGCAGGGTTTAGTGTCATTCCTCCACGAAGAGGGGGAGCGACATAATGGTGCCGTGACTCGGATAGGAAACCTAGGACGGATAGGAAACTTAGGAGGGAAGAAACGGGAAGAAGTGGAAAATATTGGAGAGAGAGACTAGCAAACAGCCTAGGGAAAAGCCGGACGAAAAAGGTGCCGGAAGAAGCTACTGAAAGCCTAGGCATAGATTCAGATACGGACTACAGGGGGGAAGCTGGGAGAAATCTCTAAGGTCAAAAGCGAAAGTGAAAGCTAGAACAAACAGACTCGGATGTGGACTGTGGGGAGAGGCCAGGAGAAATGAGGGAGGAGTATTGTTGGAGGAAAGCTTGGGGAAACATACCGGGTAGAGAAAAATGTTAGGGAAATTGAAGCCGCGGGGGGCAGGCCAAGGCGGAGACGAAAGCCGCTTTGGGATTCTCAAGTTAGCCTGGGAATAGCCCAGGGAACTTAATTTGAATGCTAGTGGCGGAGACGTAAGCTACGCTGTGTGACTCGCGGAAGCCGCCGCGTGCAGAGAGAGCACGGGGCGTGAATAGATAGGGAACGCGGGGCTGGCGCGAGGCCGTGGTTCAGACGCGAAAGGGCTAGTGCGAGACCGCGGAGTGTGCGCGCGAAGCCGAGCGGCTCACAGCCGGGAAGCCGCCGAGAAGCAGCCTCGGGGCGGGCGCCGGGAAGCCGCAGGGATAAGAGAAACAGAAGTTTAGAAGTAAAATGAGAGAAATAGGAATGTTGGCAGACAGAAGTAAAATGGGAGAAATAGGAATGCCCGGAGATAGAGAAATAGAGAAATAGAAAGGCCTCCCCACAATACTGCAATGAGAAGGCTTGGATTCGGTCTGCCTGATTAGTGAGGCGATGAGCACCTGCGGGCGGCTAGCAGCTTATGCACCGCAGGTCACCGAAGACAGGCACGTTATTAACATCAATAGTCTCCCCACAACATGGCAATGAGAGAGCTTGGATTCAGTCTGCCTGATTAGTAAGGCGGTAAGCACCAGCAGGCAGCTCGACCAGAGTATGAGCTGCAGGTCACCGAAGATAGGCACGAATCAACACCAATAGGCCTCCCCACAATATGGCAATGAGAAGGCTTGGATTCGGTCTGCCTGATTAGTAGGGCAGTAAGCACCAGCAGGCGGCTCGACCAGAGTATGAGCCGCAGGTCACCGAAGACAGGCACGCATCAGCGCCTAAAAACCTCCTCACAACATGGCGAAGAGAGGACCCGGATTCGGTTTGCCTGATTGATAGGACTTGTAAGAACCTGTGGCAACTCTAGCAAGTAGAGCAGAGTGTGTGCCGCGGGACACCAAAGACAGGCGCGTATCAACGCCAAAAAATAAAAAGAAAGGGGGATCTGTGGGGAGCAACTCGGACTAGACTAAGTTACTGGTATTAAGACTTATTCTGTGCATCTGCTCTCCCACAATATGGCGCTGGGAGAGGAGAAAACAGCTTCTACACAGCTGCCTCCAGTTCAGCCAATAAACTGTAGGACTTGCTCCTGATTGGAGAGCAGCGTACTCGGCGTGTGGGCAGCCGAGTTAGGATTGGTGGAGGAGGACTATAAAGGAGGAGAGAGACGGCATGCACCAGGAACATCTAAGGGGAACATCTGAGGGAACACCTGTGCAGCCCCCGAGAGAGCCGGCCGGCGGTGTGCCGCTCCCCTGCGGAAGTGGGGAATGTGGCAGGGGGAACCGCCCTTCCACGGAGGTGGAAGGGACGGCAGCCAACCCGGGAAGAACCAGCAGCAAACCCGGGGAGGGCCGAGCAGACGAAAGAACAGCGCAGGGTCCTGTGTCGTTCCTCCACGAAGAGGGGGAGCGACATAATGGTGCCGTGACTCGGATATGAAGCCTAGGCAGGGTTTAGTGTCGTTCCTCCATGAAGAGGGGGAGCGACATAATGGTGCCATGACTCGGACATGAAGCCTAGGCAGGGTTTAGTGTCGTTCCTCCACGAAGAGGGGGAGCGACAGAAGGGAGCATTTTTCTCAGGGGGTGCTATCTCTCAGTTCTTTTGTCCATATTTTTGGCATTTTACATTCAAAGATTCTTTGAAGACCAATGGGAAAGTTTTGAGAACAGGATGCATGCACATAATTGCTCAGTTATTTGGGTATTTGGGGATTCCAGTTTATTAAACCTGCTTACATATGGCTTGTTAAATGTTGATAAGGTCTGTTAAATGTTGGGCTAGTTTCCACTTATTAATAATGGATTCAACTCATCTCGATACTCTACAAGGGTAGAACGTAAACACTAGTCTCTTCTTTTCCATGAAAGGCTTGTCATTTTCCTCATTTTAGTTCATTTAAATTTATTTCATCCCTAGATCTCTGGTCAGTTAAGCAGAAACAGTAAAACTATGCCCTAAGCATATTCTCCATGATAGGGAGAGAACAATCATCTTTGGTGAGTTTCCACACTTTAAGTAAAATAGGAAGCTCTCAAAGCTTAGTCTGATGAATGCTAGTCTAGATTCTGATTTTGTAAGTACTTCTATAGAGAAATGACAGGATTTTAGCACCATTTAATTCCAAATTTCCATGATCCCTGTAGTGATACATTACAGGTATTTTGTAAACTAAGGAGTAAGAATAATGCCAGTCTATCATACTAGCAAATTTTTATAAAACTGAATCCATGACTGAAAACATTTTATTATTTTCTCTATTTTCCATATGTTATAGGACAGTTAATTAATTTTCTAAATATACAAAATAGGCAGCATGAGCATGTGAGATCTGTTGATGTTTTTTCTTTCTGAGAACAAAGGTCATAGAAAAGAAGTGACACATTTTGATGCCCATGTAATGTAGATTTAGATATTCTAATTTATTAAGTTTTTTTCAAATAATACTAAAAATGCAAACATATTTTCTTTTTTGTGTGTGTGTGTGTGAATTTACAAAGTGCAACTTTTGTATTGTTGTGGTTCCCCCCAACCAACCTCCCTCCCTCCCGCGGCCCTCCCCTCTCCCACTCCCTCTCCCATCCCACCCTTCATCGAGTTTCATTTTCAATTACCTTCATATACAGAAGATCAACTTAGTATACACTAAGCAAGGATTTCAACAGGCTGCACTCACACAACTGCACAAGGTATAGGGCATTGTTCGACTAGTAGTGTTGTTGGCACTCTTATTTATGACATCAGCAATCACCCGAGACTCTTGCTATGAGCTGTCTAGGCTATGGAAGCCCCTTGAGTTCACCAACTCTGAACTTGTTTAGTCAAGGCCATATCACAGTGGGGGTTCCTTCCTCCCTTCAGAGAAAGGCCCCTCCCTCCTTGATGGCCTGTTCCTTCTGCTGGGGTCTTGTTCACCAGGATCTTTCATTTAGATAGTTTTTTTGCCACCGTGTCATGGCTTCCCATGCCTGTGAGACTCTCATGGACCTTTTAGCTGGATCCAAATGTCCCAAGGGTTGATTCTGAGGCAGGAGTGCTGTTTTGGGCATTTGCCATTCTATGAGTCTGCTGTGTGTCCTGCTTCCCCCGCAGGATCATTCTCTCCCTTTTAATTCTATCCTTCATTGTTTGCTTACACTGGTCTTATTTGTGAAATCTCTTCGACACTTACCCTTTTTGATCGGTTGTGTATTTATACTTATCACTTTACCAAGTGTGCTGGCATTGGTACCTGCCTCCTTGGTAAGGTTGAGTTGAAATCCCCTGTCACATTTCTAGTTCCACCATTGGAGGTAGGTCTGAGTGAGTATGTGCCGTCCTATATATCTCCTATATATATATCTCTTATATATGCAAATATACTTTCTAATGAAGAGTATCTGGAATATTTCAATTGCTTTGTTAGAATAAACCAACAAATATTTTCTTTTTGTTTTTCTTCTTTTTTTTTCTTTTTGGTAAAATTATTTGGAAACTGATTTCCTAGATATTTTCAAGAACTGACTCCATTTCGACCTTGTTTTTGTGCATGCATACATATATGGGAGTGTGTTTATAAATATATATATAAATAATCCACATAGTGAAACATTTCTTTAGCACAGGGAAGGTAAATATGGTAGGGTACCTAAATGTTTCAGTTTAGGTATTTTTTCATAAAAATTTCCTATAGGAAGAAAGCTAATTTCAGCAATTCAAATAAAGCAACTTTTGATTGAATGCATAATTGCTTTAAAAATATTCATTTATGCACTACTTTTTGAGTCTTATCATGCTTTTCTTATTCAACTGATACAAAGTCAAGTTATACTGAGGATTTCATGACAAAATTAAATGAATGATGAGTACTTCTCTTAGCACAGTGGTCAGAATGAAAACTTTGTGCTTTGTCTATCCTCAGTTTGCGTGATCTAAGTACAGAAGTCCTCAAAAGGGTGCTGGTGTTTGGAAGTGGTAGATAAGTAGTGCAACCTGTGAACTAATGAGTCAATTCAGGTTTTTAAGCATGAATAATAAATATATTGGAGACTCATGGAAGCTAAAATTGATGATTGAAATCAATTTTAATTTTCAGTTTCATGATTTCTGTCATGTGAGTGAATCTTATATTATTGCCTAATGCGTACATACACATAAAGCAGATCCCTATTATCATGTGCAAGACTAGCTCCTGAAATGACTAAGCATATGGCAGTGCCAAGTCTTTGACCCTTTGCATTGTTTTATGTGATGGTTGAGTTGTTAGAGATTGCACAAAAGACATATTTTCCATGTTGAAGATAATTAATAGGTGTTATCACTTTGTTAGCTATCTTGCCATATGGCTCATCATTATAGGTCATTCTTTAATACTGCATATTTGATAATAGATGATTTTATTACAATGTTTGCTGAGTTCCACATTTATGTCATTAAAAGAATGGATTGGCTTATTTGTTATCTATGTTCTTTAAATCTTCAGAATCATGATAAATGACCCATCATGTTTTCAAAATTATGTTGTGCATATTTTAATATTTGTTGTTTCCCATGCTGGGTCCTCCTTTCTTTTATTCCAGCATATTTTCTGCAAAACTTAACAGGATAAATTCTTGTGTCATATTTCTTGGGCTTAAATTTAACTGTGTCCCATGCTAGAAATATTATAATGGGTGAATCACTGAATCTCTCTGTGACTTATTCATTCCATCTGTAAAAATAGACATGGAAAGTGTATCTTTCATAGCACTATTATGAGAAACAATTCAGTAATCAAACAAAAAATACAATACACCTATCCCATTGCAAGCTAAATATGTACATACATTTCTCTATAGCTTTTCATAACACACTTTTAAAAAGATTTATTTAGTTATTTGAAAGGCAGAGTGACAGAGAGAGAGGGAGAGACACAGAGACAGAGAGATTTTCCATCTGCTGGCTCACTTCCCAAATGATCACACCAGCCATGGCTGGGCCAAACTCAGAAACCTTCAATTCCATCTGGGTCTCTCACATGGGTGCAGGGGCCCAAGAACTTGGGACATCTTCTATTGCTTTCCCAGCACATTAGCAGATAACTAGAGTGGAGCATCTGGGTCTTAAACTGGCACCCATAAGGGATGCTAGTTCACAGGACACAACCTGCTGAGTCACAATGCCAGCCCCAATACAGGTTTTGTGAGCATTTAGAAGACTCCTCAGATGCATGGACCTCAATTTTTTTTTTTTTACCAAAATAAAATTACCTTTTTAAAATTTAATTGAGGAACCGGTGCTGTGGTGTAGCAGGTAAAGCCGCCCCCTGCAGTGCTGATATCCCATGTGGGCGCCGGTTTGAGACCCGGCTCCATTTCTGATCCAACTCTCTGCTGTGGCCTGGGAAAGCAGTGGAAGATGGCCCAAGTCCTTGGGCCCCTGCATCCTCATGGGAATACCCAGGGGAGGCTCCTGGCTCCTGGCTCCTGGCTTTGGATCGGCGCAGCTCTGCCTGTTGCAGTCAACTGGGGAATGAACCAGCAGATGGAAGACCTCTCTCTCTCTCTACCTCTCCTTCTCTCTCTGTGTAATGCTTACTTTCAAATAAATAAATAAATCTTTAAAAAATAAAATTGAATTGAGTGGCAGACAGACACACAGAAAACTCCTATTTGCTGGTTTTCCCCCCCAAATGCACACACCATCTCTCCATGAGGCCTGAAGCTGGGATCCTGTGTCTCAATCCAGGCCTCCCATGTGTGCGCCAGAGATGCTCCTCAAGTCATCATGTTTGCCTCCCAGGTTCTGTATCAGGAGGAAGTTGGAAATTGGGAGCAGAGCCAGAATTTGAAGCCGGCTACTCTGATATGGGATGTGGATGCTGCAACTTGGTATCTTTACCAGGCCATACTTCGCCCACCCCAAAACTTGTCATTTAATTCCATGTTTCATGACCTATTGAAAGTAACTTTGTATATATGTATGCACTCACACACATTGTGTATGTATGTGTATAACCATATACAGTGAGATGAA
This sequence comes from Oryctolagus cuniculus, assembly GCF_964237555.1. Taxonomy (NCBI): domain Eukaryota; kingdom Metazoa; phylum Chordata; class Mammalia; order Lagomorpha; family Leporidae; genus Oryctolagus; species Oryctolagus cuniculus. The sequence goes on from NC_091453.1 coordinate 59,689,702, forward strand.
GTTGAATCCGTTTCTTAATTCATCATGGTGCAATGGATAATGACAGTATTAATTTATCATATGCTGCTACCATATTTTGCTACTTTTCCTTGCAAGGTAATAGCTGAGTAGACTTTTGGGTTACTTTGCCTCTCTGGTGTAGTCCAAAGATAATCTTACTTACTACCTTTTGACTTTTAAGAGCTTCATTGGGATATAACTTATATTTTATAAAATTTACCCATCTAAAGGGTACAATTTAATGATTTTTTTGTATATTTAAAGAGTGTGCAAACACCATAATTTAATTTCAGAATATTTTTGTCATGCCAAAAGGACATCTCATTAACAGTCAGCCTTCACTCCCTTCTTTTCTCCACTCTAGCTCTCAATTATTTTTTAAAAAACATTTTCATGAACCATTAATTATGGAATAATTCCAACTGGACTTTTGGGATAGCAAGTATTCATGTTTAAGTTTTACTTTCTTCAGAAGAGAGAGAGAGAAAAAGAGAATTTATGGGAAAATTATTTTGATATAATTAAAAATGGAACTGATCCTACAGTATAGCCCATTGACTTACAGAAACTGTGAGGAAGAATTCTTAATTTCCAGATGAAATATGCTTTTCCCTCTTCAAAATGGTCTCTTTCTCACAACTTTTATTAATTACCCAGTAATCATTTGTTCTCCAGAATTGCTTTATTAATTACCCAGTAATCATTTGTTCTCCAGAATTATATTCACATTAATACAAAGAAAGCAAATTAATTATTTGGGTATATACATATATATCTACTTAGGTACATTACATCTATATTTCATACTTGAATACAAATCTTGATTCAAAAATTATGAAATGCTTAATGCATATACTGTGGTTAAGCACCTCTTTACTTGATATATTTATTTTATATATGGCATATTAATGACCTATTTCAAATGTGCTAGTATTCTCCAAATGGATAAATCTAATTTTCTCTGGCATAGGTAGAACAAGCCTGCACATTGAGCTATATGTGTATATGAGTTAAATTATTTGTGTACTTCATTTAATGCCAGTAAAAATAAGTGTGAGCAAAGTATAAAATATTTAACCAAGCCACCACAACTAATAAAAATAAACATGGAAAAAGGAATCAGTGAAAAGCTTTTCTCATAAATACACTTTGGAAATTCATTTTCATAGATACCACTCATTTAGGTTAAGCAATTCAAATGAATACATACCCAACTGATGAATCAGTTCATCTCTGTTGTGCAGAGCAGACCTACTGGTGTACTGGAACAATACCTCTGTATTGGCCCTAAGAGGGAAGTTGGTGCTAGAAGAGTTACCAAACTACAGTGCCTTGTCAGGTCCAAAATGTTTTCCCTCATCTACATCCACAGTTATTCTCTAATCCAGAATAAGAGGTGTCGAAATTAAGCCAGTTATAGGGAATATGACCCAATGACAGCCAATGAATAGAATTTTGTTTGAGATGCCTTCAGTAAAACAAAAACAAATGTCAGAAGCATTTGACTAAGGTTTCAGATATCTCCCATATTAGTGCATGGATAGGTGTACACACAGCCATTCATGCACAAACATTTAAATAATTCCATGCACCTCGTTTTGAAAAAAAATTTATATGGCGAGGTGGCTAGTAAATATCTCTTCACAAATAGGTTGCTTTCAAAATAAAGTAGGGGCCAGCATTGTGGCATAGGGAGTTAAGCTGCTACTTGGGATGCCCACATCCTATATCAGATGCTTGGGATCAAATCTCATCTCTGTTTCTTTTTTTTTTTTTTTTAAGATTTATTTATTTTACTTGGAGTCATAATTGCATGCAGAAAGAAGGAAATACAGAGAGAGAGAGAGAGGTCTTCCATCTGTTGGTTCACTCCCCAGATGCCCGCGACAGCCAGAGCTGCAGTGATCCGAAGCCAGGAGCTTCTTCCAGGTCTCCCACGTGGGTGCAGGGGCCCAAGGACTTGGGCCATCTTCTACTGCTTTCCAAGGCCATAGCAGAGAGCTGGAACGGAAGTGGAGCAGCCGGGTCTCAAACCGACGCTCATATGGAATACCGGCACTGCAGGCGGCGGCTTTACCCCTACAGCACAGTGCCGGCCCCCCATCTCTGTTTCTAATCCAGTCGCCTGGGAGGCAGCAGACTATGACTCATGCACTTGGGTTCCTGCCATCTACCTGGGAGACCCAGATTGAGATCCAGGTTACTGGCTTCAGCCTGGCCTAGATCTGACTGTTGTAGACATTTGGAGTGAATCAGCAGATGGAAGAGTGCTCACTCCCTCTCTCTCACCTCTCCAATAAATAAAAACAAACTTTTAAGAAATGATAAACAACATCTGAATTGTGTTATTTGTCAATCAAATTTTGTGAGTGAATATAAATCAATAATGTAATATAAACCAAAATTATTTCTGTACTGTGGTAGATCATTTGAAATAACAGAAACTCGTTTGTTTCCTGCTTTGTGGACTAAACCAAAATATTAACAAAAATACTAACTCTGTGATTATTTTCTGAAACCCTTTATTAAAATCCAGTTGCTGTGCTTCTGATCCAGCTTCCTTCTGGTGCATTCTAGGTGGCAGCAGGTGATGGCTCAAGTGCTTGGGCCCTTGTAACCCATATGGGACACCAGGATGGCATTCTTGGCTCCTGGCTTTGGCCTAGCCCAACCCTGGTCGTTGCAGGCATCTGGGGAGTAAACCAGCGGATGAAATATCTCTTTTTGTCTGTCTCCATCTTTCTCTCACTCTCTATCTTTTAAACAAAATGAAAATAAATAAATAAAGTTAAAACTGCAAATTGAGAATCCAAACATGCAAAACTGTCAAAATTCATTAAAAAAAAAGGCATATTTAGGGTCGGCGCAGTGGTGTAGTGAGTATAGCCACCACCTGCAGTGCCAGCATCCCATATGGATGCTGGTTCGAGTCCCGGCTGCTCCACTTCCGATCCGGCTCTCTGCTACGGCCTTGGAAAGCAGTAGAAGATGGCCCAAGTCTTTGGGCCCCTGCACCCATGTGGGAGACTCAGAACTGGTTCCTGGCTCCTGGCTTCAGATTGACACAGCTCCGGCCGTTGTGGCCATCTGGGGAGTGAACTAGCGGATGGAAGACCTCTCTCTCTCTCTCTCTCTCTCTGCCTCTCCTTCTCTTTCTGTGTAGCTGTTTCAGATAAATAAATAAATATTTAAAAACAAAAGCACATTTAATTTCCTAGCAGCTATATCTTAGTGCCTATTAATCATCCTTTGCCCATACCTCCCTTCCCCCACTTTCCTCAGCCTCTGATAACCATGAGATCAACTTTTTTTTTTAATATTTCACATATCAGAGAGAACATACAGTATAAATCTTTGTGTGTCTGATTTATTTTACTTAAAATAATGATCTCCAACTCCAATCATATTGCCATAACTGACAGGATTTCCTCCTTTTTATGACTGAATAATATTTCATTGTGTATATTCACAACATACTCTTTATCCATTCACTGATGGATGGACACATAATTTATTTCCATTTCTTGATTTGATGAAATTCCATTCCTCTATTTTTGCTTTTATTTACTGAGCTTCTAGGATGTGATCCAAAAAATTCTTGCCCATCAAATGTCATCGTGAATTTTTCCTGTGTTTTCTTCTAGTAGTTGCATAGTCTCAGATCTTACATTTAGGTCTTTAATCCATTTTGAATTGGTTGTTTTTTAATGTGGAGAGACAGAAGGGTCTACATTCATTCTTCTGCATTTGGGTATTCAATTTTCCCAGTACCATTTATTGTAAAGACTCTTTTTCTCCATCGCTTGGTCTTACCAAATTTCTCAAAGCTCAAGTATCTATAAGGACATAAGTTTACTTCTAGGCTGTATCTGTTATATTGGTTTACAAGTTTGCTTTTATACAAAGATCATGTTATTTTCATTATTATAGCTTTGTGGTATGTTTTAAGTAATATAGTATCAAGCCTCTACATTTTTTCTTTTTCTTCAAAATTGCCTTGGTTATTTGGAGTCTTTTCTCTCTCTCCATGTTTCTCTCTCCCTCTAAGATAAATATTTACCATATTGGTTCTGTTTTTCAGGAGAACCATGAATATTAGTACATTTGTAAGCCATAGATTTTGTAACATTAAAAAAACACAAAACTATATGTGCAGAAAACAAATCAGGGGTTTCCTTAGGGCTTAGTTTGAGGAAAAGGGAAAAGAAATGTAAAGTAGCATGACTGGGGACGGGTGTGTTAGAGCCAGTGGTTAAGATGTCAGTTGGATGCCAATGTCCTATATCAGAGTGCCTGGATTCGAGTCCCAGCTCGACTTTCAACTCCACCTTCCTGCTAATGGATACTCTAGGAAGCAGCTGGTGACGGATCAAATAGTTGGGTTGCTATTACAAATGTAGGACACCAAGCTTGATTTCTCAGCTCCTCGTTTCACTCTGTTCCAACTCCAGCCTTTGTGACCATTTGGTGAGTGAACCAGCATATGGGAGCTCTCTCAGTCAGTCTCTCTCTTCTCCCTCTATCTCTGTGTCTCTGCCCATCACATAAATAAACACAGAAAACAATTTAATAAAATAGGGCATCAACTTCCCATAGCAGAGAAAAAAAACCACATGGTTGAACAAAATAAAGCAACATGGTTTGTAGATGACATGATCTTATATACAGAAAACCTCAAAAACTCTAGCAAACATCATTAGGGTTCATAAACAAATTCAGCAAAGTGCCAGGTTACAAAATATGCTTACAGTACATATACAGCCAGAGGTTTATTATGGAAATTGGGTCATGTAATTATGGAGATGGAGAAGTCCCATGATCTGCTGTCTGAAAGTCTGAATAAGCATGAAAATCAGTGATATAATTCAGTCTAAAGGCTTTAGAATAGTGAGCCCGCTGCTGCAAGTCCTGGAATCCAAAAGCCTACGAACCAGGAGCTCTGAAGTCTGAGGACTGAGAAGAGGATGGATATCTTAATTCAGGAAGAAACAGGAAAAATTTCCCTCCCGGTAACATTTCTTCAATTCAGGCTCTCGTTATTTAATGATGCCTGTCACATTGGTGAGGGTGAATCTTCTTTATTCAACCTACTGATTCAAATGGAAACTTCTTCTCAAAATACCTTCACAGACATATTCATAAATCATGTCTTGCCAAGTATCTGGGAATCTCTTAGCCCAGTCAAGATGACATATAAAGTTATCCATCACAGAAGCCTATTGAGTCTGGGTTCCATCACTGAGAACAGTGCATTTGAGATTCATACATGTTATTGTGTGCATCACTAGAATTTTTTTTTTACTGAGCTGTATTTGATTATGTGGATATACAACTGCTTATTCATTTCTCAATTAAAAGACATTTGGCCTGTATCTAGTTTTTTTGATGGTTACAAATAAAACACCTACAAACATTCATGTGGAAGGCTTTTTTATAAACTTTTTAAATTTCAATTAGGCAAATATCTAGGTGCAGAGTCACTGGATGTTTTGAGTATGTACTACACTTATTAAAAATGGTTAAAGTATTTCCCAAATTAGATGTATACTTTTTCATTTCCATCAGTAATATATGAGCATTACAGTTGCTAGGCATCCTCAGATTTTTAAAGTTTAGTCATTCTCTTTATAGCATTAAAGTGCATTTGACTAATGACAAAAAATAATGTTAAGAATATTTCCATGTGCTTACTTTCCATCCATATTTCCTCTGTGGTGAAATTTCTAAATCTTCTGCTCATGTTAATTAGGGTGTTTACTTACATGTTATTGATTTTTTTTGAGAGTTATTTTTTATGTTTTTAATCAAGGGCCATTACCAATTTAGAAATCTGTAAATATTTCCTCCTACTATGTGGCTTATCTTTTCATTCTTTTAATACTATCTTTCAAAGAATAAAAATTTAACTTTGATGAAGTCTCATGCACAATATTTTTCCAACATTCATTAATTGTGCTCTCACTATTACATCTAAGAAATTTTTGCCTAACAAAAACCCATAGTGATTTTCTTCCACATTTTATACACAAATTTTTTTTAGAATATTAGGTTACGTATCTATAACTATATAGCCATATATATGTATATGCATTATTATTGTTTTTATAAAAGGACGTTGAAATGATCCAATGTTATGCTTTCTATTATAGACTCAATTTAGAACTAAGGACATGCAAAGTTTGGGAGTGAAATGTTGGAAAAAGATGTTCATTGAAAAGGAAATGAAAAATTCACAGTTGTTATACCAATGCCAAAGTAGATTTTTGCAAGAGACAAAGAAGAGAATTATATAGTGTTAAAGTGTCAACCCACAAAGAAAATATAACAGCTATACACATGCATGTCAAATATCAGAGCTCCTAAACATATGAAGAAACACTAACAGAAGAGAAGAAATAAAAATATCTACAAATATAGTAGGAGACCTTAGTATCCCAGTAATGAGCAGAACAAACATGAGGTTGAATAAGAAAATAAAGGATTTAACATTAGTTGGCCACGTGTACCTAACAGATATTAACAGAATACTCCATGCAACAATAAAAAGAAGATTCATTTTGCTAAATTGCTCATAGAATATTCTCCAGGGTAGACCTGGAGATCTCTTAGGCTACATGGTAAATCTTAATAAATGTAAAAAGATTTAAATCATGCCACCTACCTATTCTGTTCACAATAGACTAGAAATAGAAATAAATAAAAAGGCAAATAAGAAAATCCACAAATGCATGGGATTGAAACAACATAGTCTTAATGAACAAGTCAAAGAAGATATCACAAGGAAAATAATTTGTGACAGGTAAAAATAAAGTTTACAAATGCAATGAAAGAAGTGCTGTTATGCCCTCCCCCCAGTTCATATGTTGAAGCTCTAATTCTTGATACCTCAAGATATGACAACTTTTGGAGATAATATTTAAAGAAGTCATTAATGTTATATGAGGTCATTAGTGTGGACTCCAATTCAACAGAACTTGTGTAATTATAAGTACAGGTTGGGACACAACCAGGGAAATCCATGTGAGGGCCCAAAGAGAAAATAACCATTTGCAAACCAAGGATAGTCGTGAACAATAATTACCCCCTACTCTCATCATTATTTTGGACTTCTCAGCACTAGAATTTTCAGAAAGCAAATTTGTGTTATTTCAGTCACCCAGTTTCTGATACATTTTTTAAAGATTTATTTATTTATTTGAAATGCAGAATTACAGAGAGGCAGAGGCAGAGAGGGAGAAGGAGAGGGAGAAGGAGAGGGAGAAGGAGAGGGAGAGGGAGAGGGAGAGGGAGAGGGAGAGGGAGAGGGAGAGGGAGAGGGAGAGGGAGAGGGAGAGGGAGAGGGAGAGGGAGAGAGGTCCTCCATCCGCTGGTTCAGTCCCCAGATGGCCGCAATGGCTGGAGCTGAGCCAATCTGAAGCCAGGAGCCAGGAGCTTCCTTCAGGTCTCCTATGTGGGTGCAGGGACCCAAGGACCTAGACCATCTTCCACTGCTTTCCCAGGCTATAGCAGAGAGCTGGATTGGAAGTTGAGCAACCGGGACATGAACTGGAGCCCACATGAGGTGCTGGCACTGCAGGTGGCAGATTTACCAGCTATGCCACAGCACTGGCCCCTCTGATACATTTTAAGGAGCCCTGAAAAAATAATGCAAATGCTAAGAGGGAAATTTACAGCTATAAACGCTCACTTGAAAAAGTAGAGATCGGCGCCACGGCTCACTAGGCTAATCCTCTGCCTTGCAGCGCCGGCACACTGGGTTCTAGTCCCAGTCGGGGCACCGGATTCTGTCCCGGTTGCCCCTCTTCCAGGCCAGCTCTCTGCTGTGGCCAGGGAGTGCAGTGGAGGATGGCCCAAGTGCTTGGGCCCTGCACCCCGTGGGAGACCAGGAGAAGCACATGGCTCCTGCCATTGGATCAGCGCGGTGCGCCGGCCACGGCGGCCATTGGAGGGTGAACCAACAGCAAAAGGAAGACCTTTGTCTTTGTCTCTCTCTCTCACTGTCCACTCTGCCTGTCAAAAAAAAAAAAAAAAAAAAGGTAGAAAGATTTCATATCAACTAACTTTTCTTTTTAAAAAGATTTTTTATTGAAAGGCAGAGAGACAGAGAGAAATCTTCCATCTGCTGGTTCACTCTCCAAATGACCACAACGGCTAGGTCTGGGATAGACCAAAGCCAGGAATTCCATTCCAGTCTCATGTGGGTGACAGGGGTCCAAGTTTTGCTTCTTTTCCAGATGCATTAACAGGAACTGGATAGGAAACAGAGTAGCTGGGACTCAAACCAGAACTCTGATATGGTATGCTGGTGTCCAAGTGGCAGCTGAACCCACCGAGCCATAAAACTAGCCCCTAACTAACTTTTAATGTTAAGAAATTAGAATAATAAGAACAAATTAAACCAAAGCAGGTAGAATAAAGGAAACAAATATTAGAGAACTTTACCAAATGGAGAATGTAAACAGATAATAAATATTAACAAAATCAATAATTGGTTCTTTGAAAAGATCAGCAAATTTGACAAATATTTTGTCTACATTAACTAAGAAAAAGGGGAAGACTCAAATAATTTTTTTCCACTCCCCAATTGGCCGCAATGGCTGGAGCTGAGCCAATCCGAAGCCGGGAGCCAGGAACTTCTTCTAGGTCTCCCACATGGGTGCAGGGGCCCAAGGACTTGGGCCATCCTCCACTGCTTTCCCAGGACACAGCAGAGAGCTGGATCAGAAGAGGATCAGCTGGGACTAGAACCAGCGCCCATATGGGATGCTGGTGCTTCAGGCCAGGGCGTTAACCCACTGTGCCACAGTGCCGGCCCCAGACTCAAATAATTAAAACCAGAAATGAGAGGTGGGCAATTACTACCAATTTCACAGCAATTTTTTAAACAGGGGTATATAGGGGTACTACGAGCCATCATATGCCAGAAAATTGAAAAGCCTACCTGAAATAGACAACTTCCTAGAAACATACAACCTGCCAAGACTGATAAGTCACAGAATAAAAATCTTAAGAGATTTGCAACTAGTAAGGAGACTGTTTAACCAAAAGCTCCCAACAAAGAGAAACCTAGGACTGCATGATTTCACTGGTTAGTTCTACAAAATATTTAAAGAATAATTAACACCAGTCCTCTATAAGAGCTCCCAAAAAATTAGAGAGAGAAAAATACCCAACTAATTCTATGGGATAGCATTAACCTTATAGCAAAACTGGGCAAAGACACTAAAAGAATAGAAAACTGGGGCTGGCGCCGTGGCTCACTTGGTTAATCCTCTGCCTGTGGGGTCGGCTTCCCATATGGGCGCCGGGTTCTAGTCCTGGTTGCTCCTCTTCCAGTCCAGCTCTCTGCTGTGGGCCGGGAGTGCAGTGGGGGATGGCCCAAGTGCTTGGGCCCCTGCACCCACATGGAAGACTAGGAGGAAGCATCTGGCTCCTGGCTTCGGATTGGCATAGCTCCGTGGCAGCCATTTGGGGGCTGAACCAACAGAAGGAAGACCTTTCTCTCTCTCACAGTCTATAACTCTACCTGTCAAAAAAGAGAGAGAGAGAAAACTACAAACCCATATTCATAATGAATATTGATGCAAAAATTCTCAAGAAAATACTATGAGATGCAATTCAACAGTACATTAAAAGGATTATATGCCATGAACAATGAGACTCATCCCTGGGATGCAAGGACAATTCAAGAGAATTCAAAAGAAATCAGTGTAATATACCACATTCACCAAATGAAGGGAATAAATAATATAAACATCTCAACTGACACAGAAAAATATTGAGAAAATTCAACATCCTTTTATCATAAAAATACTAAACAAACCAGGAAAAAAAGGAGCTATCTCACATAATAAGAGGCAGCTTGAAAAGCCCACAGTTAATATCATACACAATGTGAAAAGACTAAATGATTTTCCTCTAAGATCAGAAACCTGAGAGGATATTCACTTTCATCACTTCTAGTCTAGAAGTACTGGCGATCTTAATCAGAAAAGTTAAAAAAAAAAAAAGAAAGAAAGATCCACCCAAGTTGGAAAGGAAGTAGTAAAATAATTTCTGTTCAGGAACAGCATAGCTTTACAGGTAGAAAACTCTAAAGATTTAAAAGTGCTTTTTGAGAGGGTGATGTTGTGATACCAGCATCCAAATTGGAGTACCAACTAGAGTCCCAGATACTCTGCTTCCAATCTATCTCCCTGCTAATGTGCCTGCTGTGGTAGCAGTAGATTGCCCAAGTACTTGGGCTCCTGCCACCCAAGTGGGCGACCAGGATGAAGTTCCTGGTTTCTGGCTTTGGCCTGGCCCAGCCCCGGCTGTTGTGGCCATTTGCAGAGTGGATGGAAGATCTCACTTCCTCTCTCACTCTTTCAAATAAATAACTTTAAAAAAAAACTATTTGAAATACACAAATTCCACAAAGTGGCGATGCTGATGTTTGGACATAATTTGAGGGTGTCACACAAGCAGTCACATGCTAGAAGCCTGGTCCATAGTGTGATCTAAGAGGTTGTGGAAACATTAAGAGGTGGCACCCTTGGGGCAGGCATTTGACATAGTGATTCATGTGCTGATTAGGATACCCATATTGCATACTGGAGTGCCTGGCTTTGAGTTATAGCTCTGTTCTGGATCTTACCTTATGCTAATGCACAACCCACAAAGCAGCAGGTGATGGATGGTTCAAGTGATTGGGTCCTTACCACTCATATGGGAGTTCTAGATTGAGTTTTCAGTTCAAAGCATCAGTGTGACCCAATCCTACCACTTTGGGCATATGGAGAATGGGGACCTCAGTATCCTAAATTATAAATAAATAAATAATTTATAAAGAGGTGGAGCATCATGGGAGGAAATTAAAAATTAAAAGAGGTGATTGATGCTGGTCTGTGGTGAGTTGCTTTCTGAAAGAATGGATTGAATACAAGAGAAAGACTGGTCCTTCCCTTTCTTCTGATTTCCTGTCTCACCATGTGACTTCTCCCTGTCACACATATTCCTACCATGATGCTGTCTGCCACGTTATGAAATAGCCAAAAGGCCTTCACCAGAACCAAGCAATAGGGCAAGCTGATCTTGAATTTTCAACCTCCTAAACTTCAAACTAGATAAATGTCTATATTTCATACATTACTAAGCCTCGGTTATTTTGTGAAAGCAATCGAAAATTGACTAATAGAGAAAATGGGTACTGAGGAGTGGAGTAGTTTTGGATAATCATCCGTGAAAATGTGGAAGCAGTTTTGGAACTGGGGTAATAGGTAGAGGTTGCAAGTGTTGGAAGAACAGGCTTGAAAAAGCCTTTACTGCTATAAGTGGGATGTTACGGGTCATTCTGATGATGGTCTAGAAGGAGACTAGACAAATAGCCTTAGATGGAAATAAGGATCTCATTGGAAATTGGAGAAAAGGTCATCCTTATTATGAAGCAGCAAAGAACTTGACTGCATTGTCTCTATGCCCTGGAGCTTTATAGAAGATAAAATTTAAGAATGATGAAAAACTGACAGAAAAAAACTTTGAATAGCAAATCACTCAGGGTGCTGTTTGGTTATTTTTAGCTTCATACAGTAGAATTCAAGGATAATGGCATCACCTAATGATGGAATGTATAATTAGTAGGACAGTAGAGGGAAAATTTTTGGAAAAGTCACAGACTGACAAGTAAAGAGTGAAAAAAACGTGTTTGAGAGAGAGAAGGGTGAGGACTGGATACTGCTTGCTAAAGAGAATAGCATGGATAGAAGAGATCCAGTTGCTAATAGTCGGGAAGTAGGACAGGGACCTGGAGGATAACTCAGATGTAGCTAAGTCCACCGCTCACATCACCTCTCTCATCAGATGCCTAGGGAACAACTTTTCCAAGGAAAGGGACCTTGATATTCTTTAGGAGCTCACTGTCCAAGATCATCTCAGGAGTCTGCTCCCTGCTTTCTGGAAAGCACTTCACAACCATTCTTGCTATGGTTTCAAGTGGTCCCAGGTTGCAGACTTTGGTGGCATCCACTTGGTGCTGATTCTGCAGGCACATAGAATACAAGAGCTAGGGGGTTTATATAAGCATCCACCGAGATTTCAAAGGAGAGTCTGGGAGGTCAGGCAGAGGTTTGCTGTAGGAGCAGAACTGTCACAGAGATTCTTCCATGTAGCAATGTCTAGTGGAGCCACGGGACTGGAGCTGCAGCCGGGGCCCCAGAAGTAGAGTGATGAGAACCATGCACTAATTACCTTGGAAAACAGCAGACACCAGTTTGCCAGCTAAGAGAGTAGTCCTGTGGGCTGTGACATGGAAAGCTATGGAAGTGGGGCTGCCTGATGCCTTGGGGGCCAATCCTCAGCTGCAGTGTATGCAGGATATTAGACTTGGAAGTTTAGGGTCTAATATCTGCCCTGTTTGGGTTTCAGTCCAGCTCTGGGTCAGTTATCCTTCCCACTTCTCTGTTGCTTCTCCTATATGCGCAATATATTCTTGTTTCCTTGTGCATCATGCAATTTTTTTGTTGAAACTTGAACATATCAAACAATATAATGTGGAAACCCCAGAATCCAGTCTCTCTCTCTCTCTCTCTCTCTCTCTCTCTCTCTCTCTCTCTCATGGCTTGAGTTGTCGCCACCTGCATGAAGAAGTTTATTTTGTTTGTTTGCTTAGTGGCTTTTGGAACTCCTTCTGTGAGTTATTGATTCTTTGTCATGTATGGCCACTGAAGTTTCAATGCAATTAGGCTAATGGTCAGATTTCCTTAAACATCATTAACCATTTATTCTCTCAAGTTTTGCTGTGGTGCCCGGTGTGTATGTTGGGGGAATGTCCTCAACATTCTGTGAAGTAAGTGATAGCTCTGCCTTAGCCTTCACTACCAGTACATCACGTTCAGTCGGACTTGACAGTGTAGATCATTCTAAATGATAGATGCATAGCCCTGGATTTGTGCACATCCCTATACATGCAATTGCCACTCTCAGGAATATATCAAGACGTTTGAAAGCCCCTATGGATATCTTAGTCTTCATAGTTTCTCTTTAATCTTTTTGGTTAATCTATTGTTTCCCCTAACTCTTAAATAGTATCTCAGTCAAAGGTGATGTTACAATATGCTTATAATATCTTCAACAAAAATCCCAAGAGGGAATAGGATTTCGCACTGGGTGAAATGTGAGTCAGGTTACATAGAGACAACCTTGCAACAGACTCCTCTTTCAACTGACCCCTAGAAAGAGAAAACAATGGCAGTTCAATGAAAATGAAGATGTGAAAGTGTTTTACTTCTATTCCACTCACTGCTAAGACTCACTGGAAGACTCCAGGCTGCGTCAGTAACATCGACTATTGTTATCTTTCAAAGCTGCCACGTGGCAGGAGAGTAGGATGAGAGAAGAACAAGTTAAAATTTCACAAAACTCGATGTTCTCACTGAAGTTTAACCACTTTTCATAAATCCATTCTCTGTGAGCTTTCATTAAGCCGTGGTTAGCTTCCAGAGTGCCTAGAATGTTGATTCTGGATTTTTTTTTTTTTTTTTTGGCATTGCTTTTGTGGAAGCGAACTTTGCCATTTCCCCCCAGCATCATCCTTATAGTTGAGCCTTGCTCTATTCTCAATTTTACAGACTATCTTTTGCTTGATGTATGTAAACATTTTGTCTTTAATATGGTTAATGATAAGGACATATATAAATTTCCCTTCTTATTTATTCCATCTGACATTTTGCTACCATCCCCTTATGTTAAATGAATATTTATTTTATATGTTTCTTTTTAAACTCAACTACTGGCTTTTTTCTTATTCCTCCATTTTTAGATTGTGTATATTTGTCTATTTTTAATATGTCTTTAAATTATTGGTATATGCTATCAAATATTTCACCTTATCTGTTCTCTTGTAAGCACATTAAGCAGTATGAGCATAATTCATTCTTTCCATCATTTGTGTTACTGTCACACAGCTTTCTCATGTGTGTCACAAATTTTTCTCATATTAAAACACAACATATTCATGTTTTTGCTTTAAACATTCAGTTCTTATTTATAATAATGGAAGATAAGGAAAGTGAATTTTCTACTTTATTTTATACCATTTCCATTGCCTCTCTCAGTGTGTGTGTGTGTGTGTGTGTGTGTGTTGATAAAAGTTTCTGATAGCATTAATCCTCTAGCAATGCATATTCCTATGTTTATTTTTCTGAAATGTGTTTTAATTTTACAATTCTGTTTCAGTGAGTGTGGAATTTTTGTCTGATAGTTCTTCCCCCCTCACTATCACTTCAAAACTGTCATTCTGTTGTCTACTTGTTTGCATGGTTTTCAGTGAGAGATGTTCTGCACTCCAGATCTTTATTCCTCAGCATATATATGTTTTATTTTTTTCTGATTGTCATTGCTATCTCCCTTTGGGATTCATCAGCTTGAGTATGATATTTCTAGTTATGATTGTTTGGGGCAAAGAAATGTTTATCCTACTTCATATTCTCTGACCTTCTTGCACTTGTGGTTTGCTGTTGATTATTAATTTTATAAAATTCTTGTTCAATTTTTAATTTGTACATTTAGTCTATTAGTTCTTTTTTTAGGCATTCCAACAAAACACATGCTAAACTGTTTAATGCTGTACCATAGTTGCTGAATTACACTCTGTCAATTATTACTTTTCTTATTTTTCTAGTTTAACTATTTTTTATTGATTCCAGGTTCAATGAATCTTTCCTTACTTATGCTCATTTTATTGGGGGAACTTTATAGACATACTTTATTTCCCATTTCTATAAATACCTTTGGATTCTAAACCTTCTGATTTATTTATTTTATAATATTTATATTATAATTTATTATTATTTTTACATCTATCAGATAAATGTACTAAAAAGGTTATGCATACTGTTGATTTCTATCAAGAAATGTCTATAATATATTAATTATACTTATTTAAAATGGCTTTCTGAATATGCCAACATTTATATCATCTCAGTCTTGCTTTGTCTCTTTATTGTATGCTTGTTCATACTTTATTTAAATTTTCATTTACTTTAAATCTAGATATCTTGTGTAGGATAATAGAGATGATATAAAACACCCCCAAAGCTGGTGGAAGAAGTTGCTATAGAACCCCCTCCACCAAACTGGGTCCACTCAACTGACATGCAGTGAGCCAGCCATGGACACTGAGGCGACAGCAGAAGGGAAGTATTTACTGCAGAGCACAAAGAAAAGAGCCAGGCAGCTATCACTTAACTCCAGAGCTTGCAGAGAGGTTAGCTGGGGCTGGCAGGTGCATGTTCAGCTTGTTTCCATGTTGCTTCTTGGTCTCCAGTGCCCGTGGCTCTTCTTTGGTTGGTCGGTGTTATCACGTCCTTTAGGGAATTTTGATGATGGCAAAATGACTGCCAGTCAGTTTGAGGGCTCCATGCAGGTGCTGGTCTGTTTGTTCAGGGCCTGGGGTGCCTGGAATAGAAACCCTTGAAGCAAAAACTGAACATCCAAATGGTATCTATAGGGAAAAACTGACCTCATGCATCTGGTCATTAGGGACTCTGAAGGGGCAGCTGGACCACTCCCTCAATTCAGTGAATTAATTGTAGCAAGACATTGATTTGCAATCATAAAAGCAAGACAAGGTAACTTTAAGCTAGGAGAGGAAAGTGGGGAGACTTAGGGATACTAGAACTTGATGATATCTAGCATTTGCATTCAAGGTCCTGTATATGCGTTCAGTGTCGGAGGTTGAAGGCAGTAATATTTATGTGAAATAGACACTTTTCAACTTTGGCTGGGTCTTTTGGGGGTTGAATTAATCTATTGAGGATTGAGCTCTGAGTCATTCGGTTTTGTTGTTGCTATATTTATCCTAACCGTGTCACAGGCTTTAAATTTCTCTGGTGTTTACTTCTATTTATCATAAGGGGTGGTTCTCCAGAGCGTTTTATTCAACTTCTACTCTACCCTTATTATTAAGTGTTCCCTTTGCAAGTGGACCTCAGGGAATGATTCTCTTCCCCATCCAGCAGGTTCTCAAATCCTTCCCAAGCAGCAAATTGCTCTATTTTTACTCAGTGCTGTTAGCCAATCTGCAGAGCAAGAGGGTTTTACCTGTTGTCATCCTGCCTCAGCCTTAGACAGTCTGTGTCCTTGAATTTCATGGTTGGAGTCTTCCTAGTGATTCTATAGGAAAACTATAATGGTCCAAGATATGTATGTAATTCTACTCCTCCTCTGCAAGTTTGTTGTTATTGTTGTTGTTTTATATTGTCTTCCCCCAGCTGCAATGGAGCCCCAGCTGTGCTCTAATGACAAAATTATTTGTTGACCTTCACCAAGCGGCTCCTGTTTTAGAATCTTGGTGGTACTCAGTACTTTCACACAATTCCTCTTCCCTTCAAGCAGCTCTACTATATGAAGGAAGCTTTGTCAGAACCCTAAACTTGCCTCAGTCCAACTCTCAAAAACTTGGTGAGGTCCAAAGTGAAGAGCTTGTGAGTGCAAATTATTATTTTCTATAGAATTCCCTAAGATTCTTTATTTAATTTCCAATCTACACTTGATCTTTAACAATTCAGTAAAAAATAATGTAATTTTTCTAACTGGATTGTTTGATGCCCATTTTGTAGCATTTGCCCAATCCATGTAATCAAGTGACTTCATTTCATCTTCCTTAGGGTGTGCCAGTGATTTGGGGGTAGTTTGTTGCTCCTAAAATTTCATCTCTCAGGGCTGGCATTGTGACCCAGCATGTTAAACCACTGCTTGCAATGCTGACATCATATATGGGTCCACTTCGAGTCCTATCTGCTCAACTTCTGATCCAGCTCCCTGCTAATGCACCTGGGAAAGCATTTGGGGGAATGAACCAGGGAATTGAAGATCTGTTTCTCCATCTCTCTGTGTAACTCTGCCTTTCAAGTAAATTAAAAATAAGTCTTTAAAAAATTGTAACAGAAGCCTCTCCAATTTTGTAAAAACAAAAGACTTCATCTCTGTGATGGTTTCAGAAAAATTGTTGACTTCAACATTATTTGGCAATTTTATTGATAAAAGAAAAAAAATTGAGGTGCCCTAAACTTAATTGCAAAAGCTAGAATGTGGACAAGGAGAGCAAGTGAGGGGAAGTTAATTAGTTAACAGCTGTTGGCAAAACCAATAAAAAAAGACTGGTGATTTATGCTAAAACCTTGACTTAAATCCCAATGACTTGCAGATAGTTAAAGTTTAGGGGAGATGGAATTCAAATTAATTTTGTACCCTTGCACTGTAACACTACCTCTTTAACTGTCAGTTTGATATGCCCACCTTCCCATGATGCACTTGTCACATCTGGGAGCACATGATCAAATCCTATGCTGATTATATATCCAATTGGGGCACCACCGTCTTCCTTATAAAAAGAGGTGGAAGGTGGGAAAGAGCTCTCTTTCCACCGCATACCTGTTCAAAGAATTACTGGCTTTCATTTTCTCTCTTTCCACTGCAGACCGGTCTCTGCCTGATCTCTCCGACTCCTGGGCTGGCTTCTTCTGCTCTCACTTAGAAGTACCATTTTCTGGCCGGCGCCGCAGCTCACTAGGCTAATCCTCTGCCTTGCGGCACCAGCACACCGGGTTCTAGTTCTGGTCGGGGCGCCGGATTCTGTCCTGGTTGCCCCTCTTCCAGGCCAGCTCTCTGCTGTGGCCAGGAAGTACAGTGGAGGATGGCCCAAGTGCTTGGGCCCTGCACCCCATGGGAGACCAGGAGAAGCACCTGGCTCCTGGCTTCGGATCAGCGCAGCGCCGGCCGTGGCGGCCATTGGAGAGTGAACCAACAGAAGGAAGACCTTTCTCTCTGTCTCTCTCTCTCACTGTCCACTCTGCCTGTCAAAAAAAAAAAGTAGCATTTTCTTTTTTTTAAATGTTTATTTAATGAATATAAATTTCCAAAGTACAGCTTATGGATTACAATGGCTTCCCCCACCCCCAACTTCCCTCCCACCTGCAAGCCTCCCCTTTCCCACTCCCTCTCCCCTTCCATTCACATCAAGATTCATTTTCAATTCTCTTTATATACAGAAGATCAGTTTAGCATATATTAAGTAAAGATTTCAACAGTTTGCTCCCACATAGAAACACAAAGTAAAAAATACTGTTTGAGTACTAGTTATAGCATTAAATCACAATGTACAGCACATTTAGGACAGAGATCCTACATGGGGAGTAAGTACACAGTGACTCCTGTTGCTGACTTAACACATTGACACTCTTGTTTATGGCATCAGTAATCACCCTAGGCTCTTGTCATGAGTTGCCAAGGCTATGGAAGCCTTTTGAGTTCACCGACTCTGATCATATTTAGACAAGGTCGTAGTCAAAGTGAAAGTTCTCTCCTCCCTTCAGAGAAAGGAGAAGTACCATTTTCATTCATATTTGTTTTTCTCTCTGTTTGCTGGACAACTCTTTGGCCACTTATGTTGGGTATTTTTCAGTGGGGCAGCCCACACTCACATATTTATTCTCTCATTGTTACATAAATTCTGTTCCTATTTGCAAATGTACTAGTATCTGCTTGGTGTTTTGACCTCTGTGGGAGGCAAGAACCTGAATTGGAAATTAATATATTCATTGCACACATCATCATCATTCCCCCCACCAGGGCCACTTGGTTATGTTTATATATAGACTTCCTGAACTTTTAAGCCCAACCAACCTAAAGGCACTAAACACTTTTCCTTATGGACTGTCCTCCTATCCCAAAGATTTCCCCACTTCATGTTTTCTTACCCTTCTTAGTATAGCCAATATCTATAGTCAGTATAAACAGTGCTTTCCTTCCTCTAAATTGATCAAAATCCTTTCAACACTATATCTAGTAGACATTTTACCAACTGCTACCCAGCCTTGCTGTTTGTTCTTTGCAGAAATTCATTCCACAACCTGTTCTTTTCTGACTAGTATGTGTAATGATTCCATAAACCCTTTTATTTCAAAGATCACTTGGTCTCAAGAGTTTTCATTTAATGTTTCTCTGTTTTATTGTTCTTTTTGTTCTTTCTATGTCCTAAAAGGAAGTCAGAATCCTGTAGGTATATTTTGAATTGTTGTTTTGATTTTTAAATTGTGAGAGTGCAATTACATACCTACCTATTTCTAAAGGAACCTATACAGGCAAGAAGAGTAATACTTCAAGATAAATATTCAAGACACTTAATAAGCAGTGTGTGTTTAATTTTTATTAAAGATTGAGTCTAGAGGGAGCATGGATATATCTATAAAAAACTCTTTCCAGGCTGGCACTGCGGCTCACTTGGCTAATCCTCCTCCTGTGGCGCCAGCACCCCGGGTTCTAGTCCTGGTTGGGGAGCCGGATTCTGTCCCGGTTGCCCCTCTTCCAGTCCAGCTCTCTTCTGTGGCCCAGGAGGGCAGTGGAGGATGGCCCAAGTGCTTGGGCCCTGCACCCACATGGGAGACCAGGAGGAAGCACCTGGCTCCTGGCTTCGGATCAGCACAGCTCCGGCCGTAGTGGCCATTTGGGGGGTGAACCAACGGAAAAGGAAGACCTTTCTCTCTGTCTCCCTCTCTCTCTCACTGTCTAACTCTGCCTGTCAAAAAAATTATAATTGCAATAAGACATGTGAAACACTTATATTTTTTATTCTATAAAAGTCAGTTTGACCCAAAGGAATATTTGTCATTACTCCATCTGTTACTAGCTGTAAACTCACCCAATGAACAACTTCAAAATCTTCCTTGACAAAGTTGATGGTGATTGGCTTTTCTTTAAAAAAAAAAAAAAAGGGATTACTTTCTCTCTGACATTCTCTAAATCACCTGATGGACAAAGAAGTAAAAATTATTACTTTTGCTTTCACTCTGCGATCAAACCGCTAAAATGTAAAGGCAGGCCCTCATCTCTCATCTGTCTCACTTAGTCCAAGTGTTACAGACAAAAGACCAAAGAAACCACTTGAGGGTTCCAGGAGGAAAGGTATACAGTCAATTTATGCATGCGGGCTTGACTAGACTCTTCAAGAGTCAAGCCAGAATCCCTTATTCTTTACCTACTTTTATACCCTAAATTTAGCAAGGCAGTAAGGGGAGCACACTGTTATCTTAGGCCCTCAGAGATTAACAAATCACAACTGCAAGGTAAGATGGTTTTACTACAGGAAGAGTAAATTGCAACTTAAAGATAGTTTCAGGAGGCACACACCTATCTTATTCTAGGCCTTTATGGCAGGTGGAGAACCAGTTTCTAAAGTCAGCATAGGTTTGCTTATACCCAGTAAGCAGGAGGGAGTCTGTAGCATCCCTCAAACTAGCTCCTTTAATGTCCAGCAGGAGAGGACCTTTAACACAGAGTGCCTGTCCTTTATCAAAAGTAATTCCTTGAATTGAGGGAGAGGTACAGTTGGCACTATAATAGTCTGTTACAGAAATCTGAGGTGGGAAGACTCCCTTTGTTCAAACAGGCACCAAAGACAGTAGAGGATCGAAGTAGTTTATTACGCCAGCGGGCTCAGCTGCAATCATTTCCTGAGAACTGAGCAACAATCCCAAGTTTCTTACAATATTTATAGGCTCATCAGCGTCAAACCTTAGCTGTTACAGCATTGGTGGGTTTAATTGCGGCCTACGTGACTTAGGACCACACTTCCAATGGTCGGTGGGCCTGGTATGTTTGTAGAAGAGATACCAGGGGCAGATGTATCAGGACAGATTTATGACTGGAGTTTACAGAAGCAGAGCTTAGGACATCTTCCCTCCCTAGACAAGACAACAGCGGGCAGTTGCTTCACTAGTTAATTACAAGCAACCACTTTTCAAGGTCTGTGTTGGGAGGAAGGGTCTGCTTCTCTTTCCTTGTCTCTGGGTGTGGCCGTATTTCCTCTACAATTCGAATCACTGGGCTCAAGGAGTCATTTTCTTCTTTAACAGATAGAACCCTATTGGCCAGTATTACCCAGAGGGGCTTGTTCAGAAGTTGAGATCCAGGAAAGGATATTACAGATCTGGGGCAGAAGGTAACTGCCATTCACATGTAACTCCGAGGCCAACTGAAGCCCACCTGGCCATGATAAATTCCCTGAAAACCACACATCACTGACCAATCCAAGGACGATCATGAGCACCACTGTCCAGCCAGGAACTTAGACAAAACAGAACATGCACCTGTCAGCCCCAGTTTCAATCTATAAAAACCTTGACTGCCAACTCCTCAGGGAGCCCAGGAATTAAGTAATAGCTAATAGCTACCCAGCTCCTTACTTGTTTTTATTTATTTATTTATTTTTTGCAGTAAATACCTATTTTCTTCCACCTCCCTGATGTCAGTGAATGGCTTTCTGCACATCGGATGAGTAGACCGAGGTTTGGGGTCTATAGCTACAACTCTTTCTCTCTATTTATTCCTTTCTAGTCAGTTCCACACTATGCCAGGCCATTGTTGTTTTCCATTTAAGATAAGGTCTATATCTCTCCACCTTCATCCATCACTTATTTTTTCCACGTCTAGGTCTGTTATACACTATCAGTGTGCTGAACACTCCTTAGTCTCACTCTTAGACTGTGTTTTCTGGCTGAACTTTCCTATCTTTCTCTTTCTGGCTTTTCCTAACTCATTCTTCAGGTTTCAATCTAGAAGCTTCTCCTATAGGAAGTCTTTTTTTCTAGACTAGTGTATGACACAAGCTAGACACTCAATTAGGTATTTATTGAATAACTGAAAAAATACTTTTTAAATCACCTTATATGAAAAATCTTTGCACATATAGCAGAGAAAAATGGAAGCACCTTGTGAAGGGTTCAGCAAAATTATTGTGTTTTCCTCCTTTAATGTCAGGTGCTTGTTGAGAGCTTTTGTTGAGGTTCTACAATGAAAGACATAGTCACACCAAAAAATAGAACCGGACCCTATTCAGTTCCAGCCCAACAGGATCTCATCAATTTCATTCTGAAAAGCCTACCACTCAATAAGTGTGATTCCCTTGAGCTCCCACAGCTAAGGGGACTGTAAAGAAAAGGTGTTGATTTGCTAGCACTTGTGTAGTCAGGTCCGCTGATAACCCATTAAGCAAACGTGAAGCACTATAATGTTACAGAGACCCCGCTTGTTGCATTTTCTACTAAATCACTGTCTTTTCTCACCTTGGTGGCTATGCTTGCCTACTTAGTAGCATGAATGGTCACTTGTTATTCACATACCAAAGTGCAAATGACTGAATGCAGCTCTATGTGAATACTCATTAATGCACAGCTCTTTTGTGTCTGCCACCCTTTAATTCATTTTGCCACAGTCAAGACACACAAAAAGCCCAGCTGAACGGTATTCTGAAAGACACTTAAGACTGACCAAATATAATTTTGTCGTTCATTCACAAATGTAAAATACAAATATGTATGAAATTAAAATATTTTCCTAAATAAATCATTTTGCTTAACTCTGTACAGGTGTATGAAGTACATGATTTGCATGGTAAAACACTCACTTTACAAACTTGCTTTGAATTTCTAAGCACTTGTATTTCCATAACTGTCCCAGAGCTGCAGGTGCACAGGATATTCACACCAAAGGAAGGAATAATGTATGAATTATTCCCTCTTCTAGCTACTTCCCCTCTTCACTTCCCAGCCTGATAGTCTGATAGTAAATAGGACTATGTTCAAGAAAGAGAGAGAAGAAAGAAACTTTATAATTTGTGCCAAATGACTTTAATCCATCTAAGAACAGCATAAATTAATCTTCTTTTCCCCTACCCCCTCCAAGCATTAAGCTAGACACAGTATTTGTGTCTTGGGTCTTCAGGAGCTCTCATTCTTTACTGAATTGAATGAAATTCACTGATTTTAACCACTAATTGGTTCAATTAGTTAACAACATATTTTTATGGCTCTCTTTCCTTTTTAATGTAGACTTAATGAAATATCCCTGTTTATGTATTTTCACACAAAAGAAGACATTTTATCAGAATTCTATGTGCCTAAGACAAAAGAAAGCAGATGAATAAGATCTAGATTTAATTCAAAAAGCTCATGAATTGTTAATAACACAAATTGCTCTTTAGTTACTGACACACAAAGTAAGCGCTTTGTATCAGTTATTTGTTATATGATGACATGTTTGCACTTTAAAATATAAAGCTTGATAGGGTGGCAGTAACTTTGAATTGGTGTGCATAATTTTGTGTAGAAGGATACTGAAGCGTCCTTTCTGAGTAAGTGCTGGTGAATTTAGGAGTGGGAGAGAGGAGAAAAGAAAGAATATTCTTGTCCTTGTATTGTACTAAACCGCTTGTAGTTTGATGGATAAGGTTATACTCAAACTGAGCAAAAAATATGTTGCTCAATTTCTTCTTTTTTTCTGTTTACACAAAATGCAGTTGTAAGTCCCTTTGTAAAGATTAGTTTATTTTAGATTGTGATGGAGACTCCTCACATTTACACATTCCAGTAGATTTGAGCACAAATTCACTCTTTTGTATAGTTTGAGAATTACCTGATGAATGAACAAAGGAATGTTTGAATGAATTCTCTTTGTGAGTTTGTAAGCTGTAAGCTGTGTGCTATAAAAGCAGCAAACTTGAAGAAGCAACACTAGGAAACTTTACCCTACATTTGCTTTGAATATGTTTGGTTACAGTGCTCTTGGCACACAACAGTGGTTGAACATAGCAGTGTAGAGAACAGAATTCTTCCTTTTTACTATTATTTCTTACAACATTTATTCAAGGGTCAACTATAATTCATTGATCAATATTTGTGCCTGGTACTTTTTGCTATATGCTGAGGAGTTAATGTTGAACAAGACACTGAGGCATCATTGAGCTTAGAGTTTAGAATTATATGAGAGTAGATAAAATGATGATATTGTTATTCCTATATTATAAATATAAATTATTTATAAATATAAATTATTTTATATATTTATAAATGTAAATATAAATTATTCCTATATTATAAATAGAATGGACCCAGTCAGTCAGTATTTATTTTTTTTTAATTCAATTCGCTAAGAGGTAGATAAACAGAAACAGAGAGAGAGAGAGAGCTTTCATCCACTGGTTCACTCCCCAAATGCTTGCAACAGCTGGGGCTGGGCTAATCTGTAGCTGGGATATGGGAATTCAATCCAGGTCTTCTGTGTGGATGGTAGGGACCCAATTACTTGAACCTTTATCTGATACCTTTCAGGGTTTGTATTAGTAGGAAGCTAAAGCCAGGAGTCAGAGCTAGGCACTCTGGTATGACATGTGGGTGTCTTAACTGCTAGGCTAAATACCTGGCCCCATAGTATTCTATTCTTTCTCTTATTATAATTCTATATATATATATATATAATTCTATATTTTTAAGATAATTGTAATGTATCTTGGTCTTCCAATGAACATGTTACTCTTGATGAATGAATACTGCAACAGAAGAAAAATCTAAACTGTATGTTTCAAAGAATAGAGGTAGGGAAAAATATGTTGACTCCTACCATTGTGAAACTAATTTACTAAAGTTTATCTCATTCTATTTTTTGTCTGAAGGAGATTTAGTTACACATCTCATTTTTAGAACTAAAGTGAAGCTTATTGTGAGAGTGAGTGAAAAAGAATTATATAGAAATTTTCAATTCTTTATGTAAAATAAGTCATATGATTTGGTTATTTTGGAAAAATGTTGCTATGGAAAAGCAATTGGTAGGCACACATACAAGTGATATTTAACTGAGAAAAAAAAGGCAAAACAATTTTTGAAAAAGGCAATGTGTGCTTTTTCTCTCAAAGAAAATGTTTGATAAGCCTTAAGAACACATAACAATATTTCTGTGTTATATTTGAATTCTAACTTTCTGGCATTTATCTATATTTCAACATCTAGGAACATTTTCATTTGATGCCAATTTGAAATATATAATCATATCTATTAGTGGCTGTCAAATGGCAGACCTAATTCATATGAGTGAAATACTATGTGGAGAGCCGGCGCCGTGGCTCAATAGGCTAATCCTCCACCTTGCGGCGCCGGCACACCGGGTTCTAGTCCTGGTTGGGGCGCCGGATTCTGTCCCGGTTGCCCCTCTTCCAGGCCAGCTCTCTGCTATGGCCAGGGAGTGCAGTGGAGGATGGCCCAGGTGCTTGGGCCCTGCACCCCATGGGAGACCAGGAAAAGCACCTGGCTCCTGGCTCCTGCCAGGATCAGCGCGGTGCGCCGGCTGCAGCGGCGGCCATTGGAGGGTGAACCAACGGCAAAAGGAAGACCTTTCTCTCTCTGTCTCTCTCTCTCACTGTCCACTCTGCCTGTCAAAAAAAAAAAAAAAAAAAAAAAAAGAAATACTATGTGGAAGCAAAAATAACATACAAATTCATGCAAAAGCTCTATGACAAAGATATTCTTAATTTAGTTTCCCATAGCACAGCTTCAATGGTAGCCCCTACATCTTACTCTTTTTTTTTTTTTTTTTTTTTTTGACAGGCAGAGTGGACAGTGAGAGAGAGAGAGACAGAGAGAAAGGTCTTCCTTTTGCCGTTGGTTCACTCTCCAATGGCCGCCGCGGCCGGCACGCTGCTGCTGGTGCATCGCGCTGATCCAAAGGCAGGTGCTTATCCTGGTCTCCCATGGGGTGCAGGGCCCAGGCACTTGGGCCATCTTCCACTGCACTCCCGGGCCACAGCAGAGAGCTGGCCTAGAAGAGGGGCAACCGGGACAGAATCCGGTGCCCCGACTGGGACTAGAACCTCGTGTGCCGGCGCCACTAGGTGGAGGATTAGCCTAGTGAGCCGTGGCACCGGCTGATCCTACTCTTTCAAGGTCTTCAATTTATATCTAAGTATAACAGAACTCTACTAAGAAGGGAGACTAATCAGTATTCAGTAAATTCTTAACTATTTCCATGTAGCTGGAGGGAGTTTCTGATTATACTGTTAATAACATACACTTACTCTATTTCATATACCTTATTTTCATTATTTTTAATTGCAATGATTGCATTGATTATAAATACAATAAATGTCATGAGCTCTGTAATTTACCTTGAAAGCTATGTTGCAATTATAGGTCACTTGTGATGAATATCCCTTTTCCTGAAATAGTATTTGGTCAACTAAAGTTTGTGAAAAGCATGTTCTTAAGGAGGTGAGTTAGAAGTTTTTGCCAGGTAAAATTCAAAAATATTACTTCTTCATAAAAACAAATATGCTTCCTACATAATTATTTGGCAAGATGCTATAAAATAAGTACGGATGTTTACAGCTAATATTTACCAATCTCTCATGGTAGCAGATGAGAAACATAAAATTTAGCTTAGAAGGGTGAAAGTAAAAATAAATGAATATGTCAGGAAGTATCTAAATGATTACTTTAATTTTGTTTTGAAAAAGTACTAACATAGCTAATTGTTGTGGCTATTTTTATACAGATTTTAATATTATAAATGCTCTTTTCAAATAAAGTCTTATTGTAACTCCAGGGAGGTGTCATTTATGAATAGAGCATTGTATATTTCAAAAAATTCTACTCAATTTATCAGTTTTGCTAATGTTTAAAAAGTATTGGTCACATGCTATTCATGAAATGTTTAGGCCTGGTTTGCCTTTTCTACTGGCAATGATCAAAGTGTCATCTGAAGTTAAGCACCCAAGAAATAGCTGATCTTGTGTTTTTGTGAGGAGTCAAATGGGTTAATAGGAAGTCAGCGTGGTCCCCTGGTGGAAAATTGAGGTTGCAAAATGCTTCCCCCCAAAAGGTTATTTTTTAGCAAGAACTTCCTTATCTCCAGATTTACCAGGAGGATAGCAATGGAATGGCAATTCCCTCTTACTGAGCTCCCAGTCTATTGTGAAGTAAATTAAGTATCCTCACCCTTCTGAAGGCTCCATGTTTTATCTTGAGCAAGCTGGACAGGGTAAAATAATTAAAATACAAGTCAGGTGTTTCCTTAGGTTTGTCCCCATCTTATATTGATTGATAGTTTCTTCCCCAAGATTGTGCTTAATAACCCAACTACCAATAGCCCTTAGGGTCTTCCTCCCTTGGAACCCCATCTTTGCCTCTTTGGCAGGAGGTTTCCGACTTGAATAAATCCTGCTTTTCTTTCACTACCTTGTCCACATGATAATTCTTCTTTCACATGAGACAAAGAACACAGATTGTCTCTTCTAGCCACCACGCAACCAGCAACATTATGAAGATAATAGTTTCTACTTTGTAAGTGTTAAGGTTAGACCAATTAAATAGGAACAAATTATTTAACTTTAATGGGTAGATAAATATGAAATTCTTCCTTTTTACATTATTTTCTGCAAGACATTTTAACGATTTATAATACCTCTGACAGAGTTTAGAACATACCAGAATATGCCTTTCTCACCATATGCCTTTTTAGCATGAGGATTATTTTGAGTGGTTCTCTTTAAGAATTTGCAGATATAGGGGAAGCTTGGCAAATTACCCTTTAGTAAGGGAAATTTACAGTTGTAAAGGAAATCTCCATTTCTGTGGTGTTCCTTTTGCACTAGAAGAGAGGGAAATATAAATCAATAGACTCTTAATCAAAAGAGAAGGCATGGACTTAAGTCAGTGTTAACAAAACTTCCCCTTGTTTTTCTGTGGTTTTCCTAACCACCTTAATCCAGCCTTTCTCCACAGCACTTGTTCTTTGCTTCAGAGAACAGTGATATTTAAGCCTGACATTTAAGACTGCTCTTTGAGATCTACTGTAGAGATTTACTCATTTTTCTGGGTTACCTCTCATCTATACAGGAAGTATACATGTATTAAACTTCTGTTTCTATTTCCTTTGTTAATAAGTCACTTGTCACAGGGAGTCCCAGCTAAGAAATCATGAAAAATGAAAAATAAAATCTTTTTTTTTCATCGTTGCATCTCTAAAGTTGAATCTGTGGTCACTGAATGTACCAACTTTTAGTCCTGTTCTTGTGCTCTCTGCTCAGCCAAAGAAGGCCATTTTGCGTTTGCTTCAAAGATGCCCACTTTAGTATACACAGTTCAGATGGCAAAGCACAAGTTTTGTAAACAGAGTGACCATGATCAAGTCCCCCATATTTCACTATGTGGATTTGTGACCTTGGAGAATATAGACAAGTTTTCTAGCACTCTGTTTCCTCATTTTTCTAATTGGAAAATTTCTTACAGAGGTGTTTTTTGTTTGTTGTTTATATAGGGGATTAGGATTGGAGAAACCATAACAATTAATATGTTATGTTAAAATCAAACTAGTCTATAAGAACTGATTCTTACATGACTTTAAAATAAAAAAATTATTAGCTCTCTTGTGTATGAATATAGAACAGGGAACTTTTTCCTTTTTTAGCACTTTTATTTATAGTACATTAGGTCCAACAGGTGCTCTTAGGCCCTATTAAACTTCTAAAAATTATGTTGTAACTATCTTGGCCTCAAAGGTGAGTATATGCAGTAATTATTGGCATTTGGCACATTTACTGCTATTGTTTTATTGAAGTCATGCGAATAAATCTAATACTAGTCCACAATGCTTGTAATCATTGACAACATTTCACTAAGTGATAAATCATTTTGTTAGTATAATATTTTCAGATGGCTACTTAGCATTTCATGTACAAATTCCCATTATTAGATGAATTTGCTCTTAAATTGAGTCTTGAACATCAATTTCATGAGGAACTATACCATGAATTTCCTAGATTTTTAGTATATCAATTTGATAAATTTGATAAGTTTATACTAATTTATTCATTTATTGCTTATTACAGTTGTCACCTATTAATGCCCCAAGCAATTCAAAAGTCTTTATTGTGACTCATTTCTATTTCAAAACCCTGCAAGCTCCTGATGATTCCCCCCAAGTTGTTTTCTGGTTTTCAGCCACATGCGAGGGAGAGGTGCAATCCCCAGTCACCTTGGACTGGTCCAGACCCTACTGTAAGAGCAGATGGGTCACAAAGTATCCAAAAGTCACCATTTGTTTCACTTTAATAGTAAGATCTCTACCCCAGGAGGACTTTAAGCCTTATTACCATAACGTATAATCTATGTTGATGCATGTTCCTGAACCACACCTGTGTGGACTTATACCCACTCCTACGTGTGATGACAAAAATTTCCTCTATTACATATTAATTTCCCCCTATAATAAAATATACCCATTTGCCCTGTTGAGGGAGGCATGCATTTGGCTTTAGTATATCAGATTATTCTCTGTGATCTCTTTATTTGCTACAAATAAATTGATTTGCATGACAACTCCTGGTGCATTTTCTTAGAACTTGCCAGGAAGCAGCCCAAAAATTTGGATGCATGTCGCTCCCCCTCTTCGTGGAGGAACGACACAGGACCCTGCGCTGTTCTTTCGTCTGCTCGGCCCTCCCCGGGTTTGCTGCTGGTTCTTCCCGGGTTGGCTACTATCCCTTCCACCTCCGTGGAAGGGCAGTTCCCCCTGGCCGCATTCCCCACTTCCGCAGGGGAGCGGCACACCGCCGGCCGGCTCTTCTCAGGGGCTGCACGGGTGTTCCTTCAGCTAGATGTTCCCCATAGATGTTCCCCATAGATGTTCCCGGTGCATGCCGTTTCTCTCCTCCTTTATAGTCCTCCTCCGCCAATCCCAACTCGGCTGCCCACACGCCGAGTACGCTGCTCTCCAATCAGGAGCAAGTCCTACAGTTTATTAGTTGAACTGGAGGCAGCTGTGCGGAAGCTGTTTACTTCTCTCCCAGCGCCATATTGTGGGAGAGCAGATGCATAGAATAAGTCCTAATTCGAGTAACTTAGTCTAGTCCGGATTGCTCCCCACAGATCCCCCTTTCTTTTTATTTTTTAGCGTTGATACGCGCCTGTCTTCGGTGTCCCGCGGCACACACTCTGCTCTACTTGCTAGAGTTGCCACAGGCTCTTACAAGTCCTATCCATCAGGCAAAACCGAATCCGGGTCCTCTCTTCGCCATGTTGTGAGGTTTTTAGGCGCTGATGTGTGCCTGTGTTCGGTGCCCTGCAGCGCATGCTCTGGTCGAGCCTGCAGGGGCTTACAAAACCTATCAGGCAAACCGAATCCAAGCCTTCTCATTGCCGTATTGTGGGGGAGACTTATTAGTGTTGGTTTGTGCCTATCTTCGGTGACCTGCAGCTCATACTCTGGTCGAGCTGCTTGCTGGCGCTTACCGCCTTAAATCAGGCAGACCGAATCCAAGCTTAATATTGTTGTATTGTGGGGAAGCCTTACTGATGTTAATTCGTGCCTGTCTTCGGTGACCTGCGGCGCATAAGCTGCTAGCCGCCCAGGTGCTCATCGCCTCATCGCCTCACTTAATCAGGCCGAATCCAAGCTTTCTCATTGCCATGTTGAGGGGAGGCCTTATTTTTCTCTATTTCTCTATCTCCGGGCATTCCTATTTCTCCCATTTTACTTCTGTCTGCCAACATTCCTATTTCTCTCACTCCACTTCCAAACTTCTGTTTCTCTTATCCCCGCAGCTTCCCGCTGCCCGCCCCGAGGCTACTTCTCGGCGGCTTCCCAGCTGAGCTGCTTCAGCCCGCGCCTCTTTCATCTGCGCAGCTTCCCGGCTTTGCGCGG
Source organism: Oryctolagus cuniculus (assembly GCF_964237555.1). Classification (NCBI taxonomy): domain Eukaryota; kingdom Metazoa; phylum Chordata; class Mammalia; order Lagomorpha; family Leporidae; genus Oryctolagus; species Oryctolagus cuniculus. Next base: position 59,720,203 of record NC_091453.1, read on the forward strand.
CTTGGCTTCACGCGCTCCGCGGTCTCCACGCCCTTCGCGTCTGCACCACGGCCTACGCCAGCCCCGCGTTCCCTATTTATTCACGCCCCGTGCTCTCTCTGCACGCGGCGGCTTCCGCGAATGTTTCCGCCACCACCGGCATTCAGTCCAAGTTCCCCGGACTAACCTGGCGAATTTCAACCTGGCGGCCCACGTCTCTGCCTCTGGTTCCAGATCTTCGCCTCTTGCTCCCCGGGGTGACTTGAAGAATTCCAAGGTGGCTTATATCTCCGCCTCGGCCTGCACTCGCGGCTTCATCCTCCCTAACATTTTTCTCTACCCGGTATGTTTCCTTAAGTTTTCTTCCAACAATATTCCTCTCATTTCTCCTGGCTTCTCCCCACAGTCCGTATCCGAGTCCAAGCCTCCTCCAGGTTTCACTTTCGCTTTCAATCTCCTAGCTTCCCCGCCATAGTCCGCATCCGAGTCTATGAAAGCTTTCACTTTCGCTTTCAATCCTAACTTCTTTCCCACAGTCCATATCCGAGTCTATGCCTAGGCTTTCAATAGCTTCTTCCGGCACCTAGGCTCTTTGCTAGTCTCTCTCTCCGGTATTTTCCCAGTTCTTCCCGTTTCTTCCCTCCTAAGTTTCCTATCCGTCCTAGGTTTCCTATCCGTTCTAGGTTTCCTATCCGAGTCACGGCACCATTATGTCGCTCCCCCTCTTCGTGGAGGAACGACACTAAGCCCTGCCTAGGCTTCATATCCGAGTCACGGCACCATTATGTCGCTCCCCCTCTTCGTGGAGGAACGACACAGGACCCTGCGCTGTTCTTTCGTCTGCTCGGCCCTCCCCGGGTTTGCTGCTGGTTCTTCCCGGGTTGGCTACTATCCCTTCCACCTCCGTGGAAGGGCAGTTCCCCCTGGCCGCATTCCCCACTTCCGCAGGGGAGCGGCACACCGCCGGCCGGCTCTTCTCAGGGGCTGCACGGGTGTTCCTTCAGCTAGATGTTCCCCATAGATGTTCCCCATAGATGTTCCCGGTGCATGCCGTTTCTCTCCTCCTTTATAGTCCTCCTCCGCCAATCCCAACTCGGCTGCCCACACGCCGAGTACGCTGCTCTCCAATCAGGAGCAAGTCCTACAGTTTATTAGTTGAACTGGAGGCAGCTGTGCGGAAGCTGTTTACTTCTCTCCCAGCGCCATATTGTGGGAGAGCAGATGCATAGAATAAGTCCTAATTCGAGTAACTTAGTCTAGTCCGGATTGCTCCCCACAGATGCATAACACAATAAATTTACTACAATATAATATTGTATTGTACATAATACAATAAATTTAACTACAATACTGTAGGTTTTGTGTGTGATTTGATGAAAATATTGGCCATCTTAGGTCCTGAATATTTAAACTTTTTAATACTACAACCAGTTGCTCTATAATCATTGTCATTACCTGCATTTTTTTTATTAGAGAGCATGAAAATGTTATCTATGAAGGAAACAGAAATTATGCTAAAACCATTATTTTGTTACCATTAGATTTATAAGACATATTTTTAACTGGGAAGTCATTGATTATAAGTTATTTTAGTCTATATTAAGAGCAACTTAATGACAACTCAGATAATCATTCCAAATACATTATATGAAACAATGATATCTTTATAAACTTTATACTACTGTATCAGTCATCTTTGCATTACTACCACAAAATATTCAAGAAAATTATTTTATAAAGAGGAAAGGTATTTCAACTCACAATTTCAGTGGTTCAAAGTCCAAGATCTGGCAGCTCCATTGCTTTGACCTCTGGTGAGAATGACAGATAGCAATGGCAGGACCACATGCAGGGTAGTCACATCTCTAACAGGAAACAGAAAGACAGAGAGAACCAAGAGTTCCGCAATCCCCTTCAAAGGCACACTCCCCTTGACCCAAGGATCTTCCATAAGGCTTCTCACCTCACTAAGGTTCCACTGCCTTCCAATAGCACCACTCTGAAGGCAAGTCTTTAACAGACAGATCTCTAGGGGACACCCTCACTGATCTCAAAAGCATAGTAATTACCTTCACCACATTATACCATAGTTCCACTTTTTATATTCAAAAAATGATTTATTTCGTGTTACACCCAATCTTCTTTTTTATTTTGACAACTTAAAAATCTCAATACAAATAAATGTTCTAACACTTTCAGTTGCAAATGTTCAAGTAAGTTTACTTGTAATAAATTGCATTTGGATAAAGAGTCCAATTCTTCTTAGTAGCAAATATTCATTGCAAATCATTTTGTTTTCCTTTTTTTGATTATTTCCATTGTAGCTATTCTGGCTATTTTAAAATACGTATTTGAGGTACAAGATAAGAAAACACTTTGGGATGGAGTAGTTCTAGAAAGAAGAATAATTATTTTAGGTTATCAAATAATGGTCAAACTAACTCTGAAACATTTTATGTTTTTATCATATGGTTAAGAGAATGCAGTGTTGTTGAACTTCGAAACTGCATTGGGCATGGAGTTGAGCAACTAATTGTATTTTAATTTATTTATTTATTTTTTTTTTGACAGGCAGAGTGGATAGTGAGAGAGAGAGAGACAGAGAGAAAGGTCTTCCTTTGCTGTTGGTTCACCCTCCAATGGCCACTGAGGCCAGCACACCGCGCTGATCCGATGGCAGGAGCCAGGTACTTATCCTGGTCTCCCATGGGGTGCAGAGCCCAAGTACTTAGGCCATCCTCCACTGCCTTCCTGGGTCACAGCAGAGAGTTGGCCTGGAAGAGGGGCAACTGGGACAGAATCCGGTGCCCCGACTGGGACTAGAACCCGATGTGCCGGCGCCGCTAGGTGGAGGATTAGCCTGTTGAGCTGCGGCGCCGGCCTATATTTTCTTTTAAAGATGTATTTATTTATTTGAAAGTCAGAGTTACACAGAGAGAGGAGAAGCAGAGAGAGAGAGAGAGAGAGAGAGAGGTCTTCCATTTGTTGGTTCACTCCCCAGTTGGCCGCAATGGCTGGAGCTGCACCTATCTGAAGCCAGGAGCCAGGAGCTTCTTCCGGGTCTCCCACGTGGGTGCAGGGGCCCAAGGACTTGGGCCATCTTCTACTGCTATGCTAAGCTATAGCAGAGAGCTGGATCAGAAGAGGAGCAGTGGGGTCCAGAACCGGTGCCCATATGGGATGCCGGTGCTTCAGGCCAGGGCGTTAACCCTCTGTGCCACAGTGCCGGCCCCAACTAATTGTATATTGATACACACCAAGCTGTCCAGCTAATGAAGTAGTGGAATATCTAAGAATGGAATCAGCTGCATAGAATTAGCTACAATATTCTTGGATGGGTGTTAAAAGAGTGGTAAGTTGTATCTGGACTCTCTTTAAACCACTTAGTAACTCTGACATTTTTTTAAATTATATATTTTGTGGAATACAACATTACACTTCAATACAGATATGCAGTATGTAATGGTCAAATCATGGTAGTAAGCTTTTCTAGCTCCTTAAGTTTTTAAAAAATATTATTAACCCACAGTAATTGTACTTATTTCCTGGGTACAATGTGATATTTCAATACATGTACACAATATGTACTGAGCAAATCAGGGTAATCAGCATCTCCATCTCTTTTTAATTTGAAGACTTTGAGCTCCTATTACATTATATGAAAATAACATAAGTATATTGAGTATTAAAGAAAAAAATCTAAGCCTGTTTTTGTCCAGATAATATTTATAAAGAGATTTTCTAGGTTACATCTTCAACTTATGCCAGTAAAGCAGCCTTGTTGCAATAGGATTATCATCAAATTGAAGTTCTCTCAAATTAGCATTTACCTTTAATTCTCTAAAGTGTTCATTTAAAAACAGGATTCAAGTACAAAAATAAATGATTTAAAGAAATGTGTATGGCATTTTACAAAACTCAGGCTACTTGAAAAATACTGAGATATCTTCATTTGGTTCAAAATATTGATTGAGCAAGATATGAATAAATAGAGGGGCAAGCATTCAACACTGGTGAAGACATTGCTTGAGATGTGCACATATCATGTCAGAGTCCCTAGGTTTGAGTCCTGGCTCTGCTTCCCATTCCAGCTTCCTGCTATTGCATACCTTCACAAAAAGCAGTGATGGCTCAAGTACCTGGGTTTCTGCCACCTTTATGAGGGAACCAAATTGTGTTCTGGGTTCCTGACTTCAGTATTGGCCCAGCACTGGCTATTGCAAAGCATTTGGGGAGCAACCAGTAGATGGAAGATCTCTGTATCTCTCTTTCAAATTAAAAAAAAAAAATCAAAGAAACAGCCATGTTTTAATTTTTCATTGTTTTTAGAATATTTAGTTCTTTTTTGTCTCCATTGGGAGGCAATATGCTTTTCTAAGAAGTTGATACACTATTTTAGATTTCTATTGCTACTATAACAAACTGACACAAATTTGGTTGTTTAACATAAAATTATTCTATAATTTTATAGTTTTGGGTATCGGATGTCCAAAATAAGTCTCCCTGGGCTAAAATCATGCTGTTGGTAGAGATGCATTCCTTTCTGGAGGCTTAGAAGGAAAGCATTTCCTTGCCTTTCCCATCTTCTAAAGGCTGTTCATATTCCTTGGCTCGTGGTCCCTTCCTACTTTTATTTATTTATTTTAAAGATTTATTTATTCATTTGAAAGAGTTACAGAGAGACAGGGAGACACAGAGAAAGAGAGATCTTCCATCTGCTGGTTTACTGCCGGAGCTGGGCCAGTCCGAAGCCAGGAGCTTGGAGCTTTTGCTGGGTCTCCCACGTGGGTTCAAGGGCCAAGGACTTGACCATCCTCCACTGCTTTCCTAGGCACATTATCCTCCCTACATTTAAATGCCAGCAAAGGCAGATTGAGTCCTTCTCAAATTGTCTCCCACTATCTATTGTCACATCATCTTATCTGGCTTTGACTCTTCTGCTTCCCTCTTTCAGTTATTTTTATATAGCACTTTATAAGTAAGATCTTTGTAAAAATAAAGAGAGGGGAGTGAGAGGGAGGAGGAGGAAGAGTTGGAGCATGGGTGGGAGGGAGGGTACTAGAGGAAGTGTCACTATGTTCCTACATCTGTATATATGAAATACATGAAACTTATATACCTTAAATAAAATTTTTTAAAAATTGAAAAAAAATAATTTAGTAAGGCAAGTTTCATCATTTTAAATTATATATTTCAGTGGTTTTCAGGGTATTCACTGTGCCTTCATTTTTCAGTTTTAAAAATCCTTGTTATACTGAGTCCCTCTGGAAAATCTAAGATAATCACCCTATCAACTGATTAGCAACCTTAATGCTATCAGTATCTTTAATTTCCCTTTACTGTTTAACCTAATATATTCACGGTTTCCTGGAATTAGCATGTGGATGACTTTAGAGTGTCATTGTTTTTCCCTACTGCAAACTCTTTTTAATTTTGCTACCTTTATAATGAAACCTAAACTTATTTTTCAATTGATTTCTTTAGGAAATGGGATGATATTTCTTGCTGTATCACCAAGAGTATTTAAAATGATAATGTTCATGCTATTGCTTTGTACTATATAAATCAGCCTACTGCCAGGGCTCAGATCGCTGCAGGCCAAGGTGTAATACTTTGGCATGCTGAGTATTTTTGATCTGAAGGAGATTGCAGGTCCTTAAAAGATAGATCTCTCTGATCTTCTCCAGCCTTCTTGTGATCACTCTTTTTCATCTAGAACAAGCCATAAAATCTAAAAAGATTGTTCTTGTATCTACATCCACTGAAAGAAGATCATGAGATCCGCATGTGATAGGTAGAGGAAAGGAATACTATACGAATCTAGACAGACAGATGCCTCCTCCCCCTGGGTTTATTACCATCATACTTTTTTTGTCCAATTATGTTTCTCCAGACCATCTACTGCTTTCATCAAACATAATGCAAAAACCCACAGTATTCTCAGAGTTCTTGAGTCTTCATTTCTGAAGGCTCTCATGTAATATAAGACTGGTAAATGAATTTGTTTTGCTTTTTTGCTGTTATTGTCTTTTTTTTTTTTTAAAAGTTTGTATGGCTTTTCTTTTTTTCTTTTAAGATTTTATTTATTTATTTGAGAGGCAGAGTTACAGACAGAGAGAGGGAGAGACGAGAGAAAGGTCTTCCATCTGCTGGTTCACTCCCCCAAATGGCCACAACGGCCGGAGATGGGCCCATCCGAAGCCAGGAGCCAGGAGCTGCCTCCAGGTCTCCCACGTGTGTGCAGTGAATCAAGCACTTAGGCCATCCTCCACTGCCCTCCCAGGCCACAGCAGAGAGCTGGATCAGAAGTGGAGCAGCCGGGACTCGAACGGGCGCCCACATGGGATGCCGGCACTGCAGGCGGCGGCCTCACCTACTATGCCACAGCGCCGGCCCCTGTTAATGTCTCTTTTGTTACAGGGATATAAGCTGAAAACTTGTTGTGGGTGATGAAGAAGTTTTACTTTTTGTCTCTTCCAATATAATACCATAATTCAAATGCAGAGGTACTTGGAATTGCACACTTGTCCTAAGAGGTTCAATTTGATTCTCAACTGGTTTGGGAAATTGAACTTATATTCTACTTTGCAAAAATTATAACATATTTCTTCAAGTAACCTTGTGTGAGATTATGTTTATCTCAAACTTAAAAATAAGTAATTTATTTCTGATTACTAGTCAATGTTGTTTCATGTTTATCATCATATTCAACCTTGAGGTATGAAAAATTAGACAATTTGAAAAACATGTCAGTATATTAAAGGTCATATCTTTATCTCAAGTTCATTTTCTCCTCCATGAGTTGGTATTATTAAGGTCTCAGATGTAATAGAAATCTATGTTTTCATCTGATTTTAAGATATGGATAACTTCATATTTTTTTCAGGGATTTCAAGGGCTCCTAGTTGACCAGATGCTAACCTTCATTTTTTGCCTGTTGATACACGACAGTACAAAATTGCGTATTTCTCATCATTGAACATTTCCTTCTGTTCATTGGAAAATAACGAAACTCAGTTAAATGGAATCAATCTCCATATTTGAATGAATTGATAGAATTTCATTCTACATTTTGTCCACACTCTATGAAAATTATTGTTAGTTTTTATTTCATATAAATAATGTAAGCTGGATTTTGAGGTTACACTTTGGAATACTTTAACATATACCTTAATGAAATAAATATCACTAAAGTAGAGAAAATATATGTGCATATAAATGCATGTTTACTTGTGTTTTGTGCCTGTGTGGATGTTTGCATATTTAGATGTGGGATGTATGTTAAAGAGATGTATAGTAAGTTTGGAGGATGAAAAATGACAAAATATAAAATAGAATAGATCAAACAACATTAATCTTAGTTCACAAGTGTTCTAAATAACCATTCAAACTTATGTTTTATAAACTCAGGACAGAGAGTTACATCTAACGATTTTGACTTCACTTTATTAAAATAACTTTACACTGAGATGTGTATTTTTTTAGAACACTTCAAGGATTTGAACATATTCATTGAACAGCATTTAATAGGTGCATATGTATGCTGTAAAGTGAGGAATATGAAAATGCACACCATGGTCTTGGCCTTTATGATCTCACACAAATGAAAATTAATCAAATATATGATAAGGATTCTATTAGAGATTTATATAAATTACTAGTGAATCACAGGAGCTACAAGACCCACATTTATCTTAGGAGCCATTTTGTGTGTGTAGCATTTCATAGAATGAATTGGATTTTAGCAGGCAGGAAGAGACACTGCAGCTAAAGAATGGCATATGGAGAAGTCTAGAAGCTGTACAGCCTTTCACCTTTACCCCAACTTGACATAAATACAGTGAATTAAAGAGAAGAAGAATATTAACATACTGACAATTTATATCTTGTGGGACCAATACTCTCTACCTTAAAGAAGCTTTTCACAAAAGAAAAATGGAATTTTATCTCTAACCCCTAAAATGATTAGTTTTCTGGCTAAACATTTTATTCATCCATGAAAAACTTGACTCTCATTTACTTTCTTGCCAAGAATTATGTATGCATTTAGCCAGTGAATGCTCTGTTTACTTTTTCTTATTTCAAGATGATGTCTGTTATTGCTCAGTTTTTAAATAGTCAAGGAAATAATGCATCTAAGTGACAGCTTTACCACCAGGCTAAGCACCTACCCCTTAATAGCTACTTATTAAAAAAGATTTTATTTATTTGATAGGGAGATGGGGTGGGTGGGGGAGAGCACTCCCTTTCTCTGGTTCACTTCCCAAATGTCCCCAATGGCCATGATTGTCCTGAGGCTGAATTCAGGAACTGGGAACTCAATCTAGATCTTCCAAGAGTTGGCAGGAACCCAACTACTCAGGCCATCATAATCGCCGGCTAGAGTCTGCATTAGCAGGAAGCTGTCATCAGAGCCAGAGGTAGGTATCTTACCTGCTAGGCCAAATGTCCTACCCAATAGTGGCTTTCAAATTACAAGAATGTTTAATTTTAATAATATTTAATTTACTATTTTATCTTTTATGGAACATACTTCGTGTGATGTGGCTAAGAAGTATTGGCCTGGCCCAAGACCTTGAAGAATTTCTTCTATGATTTTTCTAAATAATTTTAATTTTAAGTCTTACATTTAAATATAAAATATTTCAGCTAATTTAGTGTTTGATATAAGGTAAGGTCTAAGTTAAATTTGCATGTAGAAATCCAAGCTGTGGCATAATGGGTAAAGCCACCATCTGCAATGCAAGCATCCCATTGGATGCCTTGGTTTTCAGTCCCAGCTGCTCCACTTCTGATCCAGCTCTCTGTTGTGGCCTAGGAAAGCAGTAGAAGATGGCCCCCAAGACCTTGGGCCCCTGCACCTGCGTGGGAGACCTGGAAGAAGCTCCTGGCTTGGATTGGCTCAGCTCTGGGCCTTGCAGCAATTTGGGAAGTGAACCAGTGGATGGAAGACTTCTCTTTCTGTCTGCCTCTGCCTCTGTGTAACTCAGCCTTTCAAAGAAATGAATCTTAAAAAACAAATCCAATTAGCCCAACATCATTTCATGGAAAGATTATTTTCATTGAATTGTCTTGGCACCTTTTACAAATGTCAGTTAACCATTAATGTGACAAGTTACTTTTGACCTATCAAATATTTTCTGTCGAATTATATGTCTATCCTTAGCAACTAACATATTGTCTTGATTATTGTAGCATTACATTTAGTATTTTTTTAATACTGAATATGAATTTTGTTCAGCGATTTGGGGTGGATTTTTTGCATCAAGTTTTTGCAAATCTATAGGCAAAGAAATTGTGGCTGGAGCGGTGCCTTTCATCCGTAACCCCAGGTCCCTGAAGATTCCGTTTCATACCCCTCTGGTGTCAACAGTATGTGATTAAAGTTGGAGAGGCACAATTTTATTGATGTTTCATCCACACAAACTCTAGGCTCCAGGTCCCTCAGGCAGAAGGACTCAAGGCCCTGTGGTCAGTGTGGTCGGGCGATGGCCGCAGTCTCCTTGTCCTTCTGCCTCAGGCGGTAATGAACCTCAGGAAGTGCCCTTAGTCTCTCTGTAGCCTGCTCAGGAGTGAGGTCCCTCTGAGCCTGAGTAAGCATTTCATAGCCAACCATGAATTTGCGGTGAGTGGCAGAGCGGAGGAGTGGAGGGTAGTAGTGAGCGTGCAGCTGCCAGTGGTCCCAGGTGGCCCCAGCCTCTGACCCAGTGGGAGCTCCATGCCAGCCCATGGAGTAGGGAAGGGAAGTCTCAAACAGGTTGTCGTACTTGGTCAAGAGCTTCTTCATGATGGAGGCCAGATCATCGCGCTCAGTGGGGGTCAGCTCAAGCAGCCGCCACACATGGCGACGGGGCAGCAGCAGTGTCTGCAAGGTCCACACTGTCCAGAAGGGGACCAGCACCAACCAGTGCTCGCTGGTTAGGACCAGATGGTCCTTCCGGAGCAGCTCCTGGCGGCCATACTCCATCAGCAGAGGCTCTCCGTGTTGACTGTGATAGGCCCGCTGAGATCTCTCCTCGCGCTGGGCAATATCTGGCAGGAAGCTGCTGGCCCACACCTGGCAATGGGGGTGGGGATTGGAACAGCCCATCATGGCTCCTTTGTTTTCAAAGATCTGCACCCAAGGGTACTGAGCACCCAGATCCTCTATGACTGAGGCCCATGCATCGACCACAGCCCGGATCTCAGGGACTGACATGAGTGGCAGCGTCACATCCGACCAGGGGTGGAAGCACATGACCTTACAAACTCCTCGGGCAGCCTGCGCTTGGAAAAGCGGGTGATCGCTGGGTCCTGGATTAGGGGCATCAGGCTGCAGAGCTGGGAAGTCGTTGTCGAACAGGAAGGTGCCATCATAGTTAGGATTCACCTCTCCATTGGCCCGGGTGGCCCTGGGACACAGAGGGTTGAGGGGGTCGTGGCGGGGCACTGTCTTCAGAGGCTCGGGCTCCACTTGCCCCTGCCAGGGCCGCTTCATGCGGTGAGCTGACACCAGCACCCACTCATCCTGCAGCGGGTTGTAGCGGATATGCTGATGCTCGCTTGCCAGGAAGGCTGTTTTGGTGGCGTCTGCCTCTGACGCCTGCTGGCGCTGCTCGGAGTCGGTTCCGCCGCGCGACGTGAGTATACCTCGGGGATCTTCTGGAACACTAGCCGGGCTGCGCCTCGCCCTTCCATTTCTTATATATTTAGTATTGAATGAGTTAGAGCATTGTGAGACCTTCAATACATTCATATGTCAATATGTTACTTTCCAAGATTTTTTTGGCTATATCTGTCTTTACAATGGCACGTCAATTTTAGGCCTTACTTGTTAATTTCTCCAAAAAGCTTTCTGGAGTATAACAGAAGTTTCATTGAATATATACATCTGTTTGAGGAGAATTATCATAATAGTATTATCTTCCAGCCTATGCACATGGGATATTTCCTATTTACTTAAATATTTCTTAATTTATTTCAGCAATATATCATAGTTTCAGTATTAATATATCCTTAACTTGTTTTGTTAAATGAATACCTAAGTGTTTCATTATGTAATGCTGTCATGAATAGAATTTTTACAATTTCATTTTCAGGTTGTTTACTGCGAATGTGTCAAGACACATTGATTTTCTATACTGCTATGTTATTTTGCAGTCACAGTGAACTTGATTACTAGCTCTAATAGTTTGTGTGTATGTGTGTTCCTTAGGATTTTCAGTATAAAGCATTATTGTATTGGCAAAGAGAGAGAGTTTTCTTTCTTCCATTCCAAACTAGATGCTTTTATTTTTTTTATCTTACTTAATAGCCAGTCTGAGATCTCCAATACAATGTTGAAGAGAAGTGGAAAAAGCAGAAATTCTTGTATTATTCCTGATCTTAGGACCAAAGCTTTAAGTATTTTATCATTAAGTGTAATGTAGGCTGTTTATTGTTTTAAAACCCTTTGTCAAGTTGAGAAAATTGTTTTATATGTATAGTTTATTGAGAATTTATTTATCATGATTAAATGTGGGGTTTTGCCAAATGTTTTTATCTGTATATTGAGATAATAACATGCTTCAATTTATTATGATACAGTAACAATCGTTGATTTTCAGATATTAAATCTACCTTTTATTGTTGAAGTAATTCTTACTTGCTCAAGGTATACATTTCTTTTCATATATTACTAAATTACCTGTCACTAGTTTGTTGAGAAATTTTGCCTTCATATTAATAAGAAATATAGACAAAGAGTAGAAAAAGCAAGAACATGGGCCTCAAATTTTAAAAATGTTACAAAGATGATAGATATTATTTAACTGTATCAGTAATCATGTTGAATGTGAATGGTTTAAATACACCAATAAGAAGTTAGCCACTATCAGAGGGATAAAGGAAAACACCTAACTGTATGTTAATGTACAAAAATTTCACCTTCTACATAAACACAGATATTAAAAGATAAGGTTTAGTGAAAGATATACCATGGTAGCAATAATCAAAAGAAAGCTGGAATAGCTATGTTGATTTCAACAAAAAAAGATTTTACATCAAGAAAAATATTCAGGGATAATTACAGGGCCTTACATAATGACAAAGTGGTTGATTCTCCAAGAAGACCTAACAAATGTTAACATATATGCTCTTAATTACAGATAAGCAAAGTGTGTGTGAGGCAAAAATAAGTAGGACTGCAAAGAGAAATAAACCTGATATTATAGTTGAAGATTTCAACATTTTCCTCTCAGTAGTTAATAGATACAGAAAGTAGAAAATCAATAAGGATATAGTTGAACTAAACAAAGAGGGTCTATCAAATAGACCTAATTGATATGTGTAGAATAGTTCAACAACATAGCTCATGTGGGACATTCACTAAGGTCAACCTCATTTGAGTCAAAATATACCTTAAAATATTTAAAATACTAGAAATCACAAAATACCATCTGTACTACAATGGAATTAAGCTGGCAAACCAGTAACAGAAAGACAGTTGGGAAATCTTAAACTATTCAACAATACACTCATGAGTATCACATGAATTAAAGGATTCTCAAGAGAAATTCACAGTCTAGATGCAAGAATTTAAACCAAAAGCTATTATATGTAATTCAACAACATTTAAAAATATTAGATGCATTAACTACTAGTATTTGTATCAGATGTAATTTTGACCCAACACAAAAGAATCAATGAAATACACTATATTAATAAAGTGTAAAATCTACTCATTAGGCACAAGAAAAGCATTTGATAAAATTTTCCACCCTTTTATAATAAAAATAATCAGCATACAAGGAACAACAATTAAATTCTTCAACTTTGTAGAGGCTATCCATGAAAAACCCATTATATACATCATAAAAGTGAACATTTTCTGCATATGATCAGAAACTGCACAAGAATGTCTATTGTCATCATTTCTATTCAACATTTGTCTGGCGCTTCTAGTCAGGGCAATTTTGCGAGAAAAATAAAGAGCATCCAGACTGAATTGCAAAAGTAAAACAATCACTATTTGAAAACAGTATGATTTTGTGTAAATGAAATTCTAAATAATCCACACAGAAATCTAGGAACACTGATAAATTAGTTGAACAAGTTGGGAGGACAAAAAATGAATATACAATAATCAACTCTATTGCCATACACTAACAATGAACAACCTGAAAATAAGATTATGAAAATTATTCCATAATAGTAATATCGGCCGGCGTCGCGGCTCACTAGGCTAATCCTCCACCTTGCGGCGCTGGCACACCGGGTTCTAGTCCCAGTCGGGGGGCCGGATTCTGTCTCGGTTGCCCCTCTTCCAGGCCAGCTCTCTGCTGTGGCCAGGGAGTGCAGTGGAGGATGGCCCAAGTGCTTGGACCCTGCACCCCATGGGAGACCAGGATAAGTACCTGGCTCCTGCCATCGGATCAGCGCAGTGCATCGGCCGCAGCGCGCCAGCCTTGGCGGCCATTGGAGGGTGAACCAATGGCAAAGGAAGACCATTCTCTCTGTCTCACTCTCTCACTGTCCACTCTGCCTGTCAAAAGAAAAAAAAAAGTAATATCAAGGGGCCAGAGCTGTGGCAGAGTAAGCTAAATTTCTGCCTGCAGCTCTGGCATCCCATCCCAAGGGCACAGTTGAAGTTCTGGCTGCTCCTCTTCCCATCGAGCTCCCTGCTAATGGCCTCAGAAGGCAGTAGAAGATGGTCCAAGTCCTTGGGCCCTTGCACTCACATGGGAGACCCAGAAGAAGCTCCTGACTCTTGGCTTTGGATCAGTCCAGCTTTGGCCATAGTGGCCATTTGAGGAGTGAACCTGTGGGTGGAAGTCCTTTCTTTCTGTCTCTCCCTCTCTCTGTCTGTAATTCTACTTTTTAAATAAATATATAATCAAAAAATTTAAAAAATCAAAGAGAATAAAAATACTAAGGGATAATTTTAATTTTTAAAAGTACAGGAATTGTCTTCTGAAATGTGAGAAAAAACATTCTAAGAAATTAAGAAATACCTAACTAAATGAAAAGACAGCTGATGTTGTTGGATCAAAAGACAATATTGTTAAAATGGCAATATTCCTTACAGTGATCTATGGAATGAGAAAATTCATAACAGAACCCTTTATGCCTATTTTTTTTTGCCAAAACTGAAAAGCTGATCCTAAAATTCATATGGAAATGAAAGGAACCAAAACAGAAAAAAGCAATCATAAAGCAGAACAGTTAGAAAACTCACACATCTTGGTTGAAAACATGCTATAAATCTATAGAAATCAAGTAGTATGGTACTGGTATTAGTCATATAGATCAATGGAATAAATTGAGGTGCCAGAAATAAACCCATGTGTCATAAATTTGTTTAATGAAGTTGCTGCCTCAGCATCCATTTTTAGACCTGGTATAAGTTGTACAAAATCCAGTTGTACCCTGTCACTTTTGGCCTAGTTCAAATCCCAGCCTCACCCCCTCCTCCCCTCCATGTAGTTGTGTGCAATATATCTCTTCTCTCTCATCTTAGCCACAATTGAACACATTCCACAGCTGCTTACTGTGATAAAATCTAATGTTCAATGCCAGAGTAATATAAATTAGTTCTCCCTCTACATGTGAGTTTTCTTCAATCTGGATGATCCACATAGCCCATGAGAAGGTGTAAGGTATGCACCTATGCACTTTTATAAAAGTCCTATGAGTTTTCTCTTTTTTGCTCCCCCCTTTCTGATTCAGCTCCTTGGCTACCTCTGGAAGTCCCAATCACTTTCTGTCAATGCCCCTAATCTATCTGAGATTTATAAGTAGTGCATTTCTTCATCATGCATTTTGGTTTCATTTCCTCATTGTGTTCCAACTGATACAAACTTCTGAATTCAACTTTCTTTCCAGTCAGGACTTGCTTTTAGAGTGGTTACCTTGACAGGAATAAACCAATCACAGATCAAACAAGAGGCACAGAGCATCTGTCATTATAAAGATTTGTATGAGAAAGATGCTTAGTTACGGATGTATACTTAGTTTTTTTAAGCTTTATTTATTTATGTGAAAGTCAGCATTACATACAGAGAGAAGGAGAGGGAGAGGGAGAGGGAGAGGGAGAGGGAGAGGGAGAGGGAGAGGGAGAGGGAGAGGGAGAGGGAGAAGGAGAAGGAGAAGGAGAGAGAGAGATCTTCCATCTGCTGGTTCACTACCCAGATGGCTGCAACTACCAGAGCTGCACCCACCCGAAGCCAGGAGCCAGGAGCTTCTTCTGGATCTCCCATGTGGGTGCAGGGGCCCAAGAACTCGGATCATCTTCTACTGCTTTCCCAGGCTACAGCAGAGAGCCAGACTGGAAGAGGAGCAACTGGGACTAGAACTGGTGCCCACATGGGGTGCCAGCGCCACAGGCAGAGGATTAACCTAGTGCGCCACAGCGCCAGTCCCAAGGGACCTATTCTTTAACACATGAGCCTTTGGGGAACACCCAAAATAATATCCAAACTGTAGCACAAACTCGTGGCAGATAATCTACACTGTTGACTCCTTGTAAGGAATTTAAACTTCCTAGCTCACAAAATCATTTGAGCCAACTCCTTAAAATAAACCCTTCTCTCAATAGATAGGTGATTCTCTAAAAATAGATTAATGAATCAATAGATAGGTATCTATATGTATCTATATTTTATTGGTTATGTTTTTTGACAAACCATAATTAATACATACTGGTGGTACTACTTAATGGTACTAGCAGTGATTCCAGAGGAACAGAATTTTTTTTTTTTTTTTTTGACAGGCAGAGTGGACAGTGAGAGAGAGAGAGACAGAGAGAAAGGTCTTCCTTTGCCGTTGGATCACCCTCCAATGGCCGCCGCTGCAGCCGGCGCACCGCGCTGATCCGATGGCAGGAGCCAGGATCCAGGTGCTTTTCCTGGTCTCCCATGGGGTGCAGGGCCCAAGCACCTGGGCCATCCTCCACTGCACTCCCTGGCCATAGCAGAGAGCTGGCCTGGAAGAGGGGCAACCGGGACAGAATCCGGCGCCCCAACCGGGACTAGAACCCGGTGTGCCGGCGCCGCAAGGTGGAGGATTAGCCTATTGAGCCACGGCGCCGGGAGGAACAGAATTTTTTATGAACAAATTTATTAATGAGTTCTAGGATTTCTGGAATTGATTTTCTAAACTGACTATATTTATGGGCATTGGTGATTTTCTTTGCAATAGTAAAGACAGCATTAATTTTTCCACTTTTGGATGTGACAATAGAAACAAGAAATGTATCAACATTGATTATAACTCAACTAATAAATTTAAGAGTCATGATTGTGGATAATCATGTATTTGATGCTTCATAACATTTTTGTCCAACTAATGTGTATAATGAGGTTGGCTGGTTGCTGTCTTTTATGTCTTTGATTATTGTTAAATTTTTGGATGCATATACATTATTTGTACATCTTAATGGGAAACAGTGTAATATTTATTTTTTAAAGAAATATTTATTTATTTATTTGAAAAGCAGAGTTACAGAATGGCAGAAGCAGAGAGAGGGAGAGAGAGAGATCTTCAATCAGCTGGTTCACTCCCCAGATGGCCACAACGGCCGGAGCTGCACCAACCCGAAGCCAGAAGCCAGGAGCTTCTTCTGGGTCTCCCACGTGGGTGCAGGGGCCCAAGGTCTTGGGGGCCATCTCCCACTGCTTTCCCAGGTCATGATCAGAGAACCAGATCGGAAGAGGAGCAGCCAGGACACGAACCGGTGCCCATATGCAATGCTGGTGCTACAAGTGGAGGCATAGCCTACTACACCAGAGTGCCAGTTCTAACAGTCTAATATCTTAACACCTGTATACACTATAAACCAATCATTATGTAGAATTCACGTTTCCTTTTCCTCTTCTTTGTTTGGAGCCTACCAACTCCTCTCTCCCAGTTCTGTGTATAGTAATATAATACATTATTGTGAATTATAGCCATGCCACTGTGCTCTAGAACACTAAAACTTGTTACAACTATCTGACTGTAAGTTCTTCTTTTCAATAAAGATTAGCCATTGTATTAGCTCCTCATCCCATTAAAAAAAAAGACTATCTGACAGTGTTTTTGGTACCTGTTGTCCAGTCTTCTTCTATTACTTCTTCCTCTAACCTTCTCAAACTCTAATAATCATTACTCTAAATTCAGATGTATGACCTTGTTTATTTCCACATATGAGAAAGAACATGCAGTATTTGCTTTTCTTTCTGGCATATTTCACTCAACCTAATGATCTCCAGTTCTATCCATTTTTGCTGCAAAAATCAAGATATATATTATGGCTGAATAATACTCTACATTGTGTATAATAAAATGTGTATATATGTACCACATTTTCTTTATCCATTCATCCATTATCATTCATCCATTGATGGGCACCTTGATTGATTCTTTATCTTGGCTATTGTTAATTTTGTTGCAATGAACATGTATGTATGCAGGTATCTGCACTTTTAAGGATTTATTTATCTGAAAGGTGGGGGTGGGGGTAGAGGGGAAGAGAGAGAGAGAGAGAGAGAGACAGAGAGATAAGAGACATATCCATTTTTCCATCTGCTGGTTCTCTCCCCAAATGGCTGCACCAGCCAGAGATGGGCCAAGGTAAAGCCAGGAGCCAGGAGATTCTTTTAGGTCTCCCACACAGGTCACAGGAGCTCAAGGACTTGGGCTATCCTCTGCTGCTTTTCAAGGCATATTTGCAGGGAGCTGGATCAGAAGTAGAGCAGCAAGGACATGAACTGGCCCCCATATGGGATTCCCGAGTCCCAGGCAGCAGCTGAACATACTGTGCCAATCTGCTAGCCCCACCAGGTAGCTGTTTTTTATTCTGATTTCATTTCTGTAAAAAGTGAAGTAGGGTAGATGGGTCATATGGTAGAATGACTTCTAGTTTTTTGAAGAACCTACTTACTTTTCTTCAAAATGGCTATACTAATTTAGATTCCAATAAACAGTGTGTAAGCAAAGGTTCCTTTTTCTTTTATCTTTTAAAGATTTATTTGAAAGGCAGAGTTACAGAAACAGAGGGAGAGATAGAGAGATCTCCCATTTGCTGGTTCACTCCCCTGAATGGCTGCAATAGCTGGGGTTGGGCCGGGCTGAAGTCAGGAGCCCAAAACACCATCTGGGTCACCTAGCTTTCCCAAGCACACTAGCAGGGTGCTGGATGGGAAGTGGAGCAGTTAGGACTCGAACCAGCACTCATATGGGATGCCAGTGTCACCAGTAGCAGCTTAACCTACTGTCACAATGCCAGCCCCCAAGTTCCTTTTTCTTTAGTGCCTTGTCATTATTATTACTTTATTTTGGAATTTTTGATAATAGCCATTCTAAATGGAGTGAGATGTATATCATGGGGGTTTGATTTGTATTTCCATCTTGATTAATTGAGTATTTTTCACCAATTCTTTTTGCCATTCGTATTTCTTTGTCTGAGGGATGCTTATTTTGATCCTTTGCCCATTTTTTAACTGGTTGTTTTGGAGCGTTGCTGTTTTTTGTTCCTTATATTCTGGATAGTAAAATGCACATTTTGCAAATATTTTCTCCCATTCTGTTTGTTGTCTCTTTATTCAGTTTATAGTCTCTTTTGCTTTGTAGAAGATTTTTAGTTAGATATGATCTTATTTATCTATTTTTGCTTTTGTTTCTTGTGCTTTTGGGGTCTTATTTTAATGATCATTGTCCATATCCATGTTTTGAAGCTTTTCTCCTATGTTTTCTATTAGTTTCAAAAGTTCAGGTCTTACATTTAGATCTTTGACCTACTTTGAGATGAATTTTGCATAAGGTTAGAGGTAGGAGCAAGTCTAAATCTACAAATAGATATCAAGTTTTCCCAGCACCGTTTATTAAAGAGACTGTCTTTTCTTTTCTCCAGTATATGTTTTTTTGGCACCTTTATCCAAGATCATTTGGCTATAGACATAAGGATTATCTTCTAATACATGTTCTGTTCCATTGGTCTATGTGTCTTTTTATAACACCATGCCATTTTGGTTACAATAGGCCTGTAGTGTGTCTTAAAATCTCATGTTGCCTCTAGCTTTGTTCAAGGTTGCTATGGATATTTAGGGTCTTTTGTGCTTCAGTAGCATTTTTGCTATTGTTTTTTTTTCCTCTTTCTGTTTAGCATTGGTCTTTTTTATGGGGATTCGTTGAATCTGTACATAACTTTGGATTTTACAGACATTTTAGCAATATTAAGTCTTCTAGTCATGAACATGGGAGGTATATCTATTTTTGTGTGTGTGCCTTCAATTTTGTTTTTTTTTATTTTTTTTTTATTTTTTTTTAAACTTTTATTTAATGCATATAAATTTCCAAAGTACGACTCATGGGTTACAATGGCTTCCCCCCCATACCGTCCCTCCCACCCACAACCCTCCCCTTTCCCACTCCCTCTCCCCTTCCATTCACATCAAGATTCATTTTCGAATATCTTAATATACAGAAGATCAGCTTAGTATACATTAAGTATGGATTTCAACAGTTTGCTCCCACACAGAAACATAAAGTGAAAAATAATAGATGATTTTTTTAAATGATGATGAAATCAGATCAGACCTATTGTCATGTTTAATCCCAGTGAGAGTCAAGTTGGGAATTGATAATTTCTTTTTTTTTTTTTTTTTTTTACAGAGGATCAGTTTAGTATGCATTAAGTAAGGATTTCAACAGTTTGCACCCCCATAGAAACACAAAGTGAAATATATTGTTTGAGTACTCGTTATAGCATTAAATCTCAATGTACAGCACATTAAGGATAGAGATCCTACATGAGGAGTAAGTGCACAGTGACTCCTGTTGTTGACTTTACCAATTGACACTCCTGTCTATGGCATCAGTAATCTCCCTATGCTCCAGTCATGAGTTTCCAAGGCTATGGAAGCCCTCTCAGTTCTCCGACTCTTATCTTGTTTAGACAAGGTCATAGTCAAAGTGGAGGTTCTCTCCTCCCTTCAGAGAAAGGTACCTCCTTCTTTGATGACCTGTTCTTTCCACTGGGATCGCACTCGCAGAGATCTTTTGCCAGAGTGTCTTGGCTTTCCATGCCTGAAATACTCTCATGAGCTTTTCAGCCAGCTCCGAATGCCTTTAGGGCTGATTCTGAGGCCAGAGTGCTATTTAGGACATCTGCCATTCTATGAGTCTGCTGAGTATCTCACTTCCCATGTTGGATCACTCTCCCCTTTATTTACTCCATCAGTTAGCGTTAGCAGGTACTAGACTTGTCTATGTGCTCCCTTTGACTCCCAGTCCCTTCACCATGACCAACTGTGAACTGAAACTGATCACCTGGAACAGTGAGATGGCATTGGTACATGCCACCTCGATGGGATTGAATTGGAATCCCCTGGTATGCTTCCAACTCCACCACTTGGGGCAAGTCAGCCTGAGCATGTCCCAAATTATACATCTCTTCCCTCTCCCATTCCCACCACCATGTTCAACAGGGATCACATTTCAGTTAATTTTCAACACTTAAGAATAACTGTGCTTCAATTACAGATCTAAACCAGTCATATTAAGTAGAACAGATAAAAAAACTACTAAGAGGGATAATGTATTTAGTTGTTCATTAACAGTCAGGGCTATGCTGATCAAGCCACCATTTCCCATAGTGTCCACCTCACTCCAACAGGTTTCCCTCTTGGTGTTCAGTCAGTCGTCACCGATCAGGGAGAACATATGGTATTTGTCCCTTTGGGACTGGCTTATTTCACTCAGCATGATGTGTTCCAGATTCCTCCATTTTGTTGCAAATGACTGGATTTCGTTGTTTCTTACTGCGGTATAGTATTCTAAAGAGTACATATCCCATAATTTCTTTATCCAGTCTATCGTTGATGGGCATTTAGGTTGGTTCCAGGTCTTAGCTATTGTGAATTGAGCTGCAATAAACATTAGGGTGCAGATCTCTTTTTTGTTTGCCAATTTAAATTCTTTTGGGTAAATTCCAAGGAGTGGGATGGCTGGGTCGAACGGTAGGGTTATCTTCAGGTTTCTGAGGAATCTCCAGACTGACTTCCATAGTGGCTTGACCAGTTTGCATTCCCACCAACAGTGGGTTAGTGTCCCTTTTTCCCCACATCCTTGCCAGCATCTGTTGTTGGTAGATTTCTGCATGTGAGCCATTCTAACCGGGGTGAGGTGAAACCTCATTGTGGTTTTGATTTGCATTTCCCTGATTGCTAATGACCTTGAACATTTTTTCATGTGCCTGTTGGCCATTTGGATTTCCTCTTTTGAAAAATGTCTTTTGAGGTCCTTGGCCCATCTCTTAAGTGGGTTGTTGGTTTTGTTTTTGTGGAGTTTCTTGATCTCTTTGTAGATTCTGGTTATTAACCCTTTGTCTGTTGCATAGTTTGCAAATATTTTTTCCCATTCTGTCGGTTGTCTTTTCACTCTCCTGACTGTTTCTTTTGCAGTACAGAAACTTCTCAATTTGATGCAATCCCAATAGTTGATTTTGGCTTTGACTGCCTGTGCCTCCCGGGTCTTTTCCAGAAATTCTTTGCCTGTGCCAATATCTTGAAGGGTTTCTCCAATGTTCTCTAGTAACTTGATGGTGTCAGGTCGTAGATTTAGGTCTTTAATCCATGTTGAGTGGATTTTTGTGTAAGGTGTAAGGTAGGGGTCTTGCTTCATGATTCTGCACGTGGAAATCCAATTTTCCCAGCACCATTTATTGAATAGACTGTCCTTGCTCCAGGAATTAGTTTTAGATCCTTGATCAAATATAAGTTGGCTGTAGATGTTTGGATTGATTTCTGGTGTTTCAATTCTGTTCCATTGGTCTATCCATCTGTTTCTGTACCAGTACCATGCTGTTTTGATTACAACTGCCCTGTAGTATGTCCTGAAATCTGGTATTGTGATGCCTCCGGCTTTGTTTTTGTTGTACAAGATTGTGTGCCTTCAATTTTGTTCATCAGTATTTTCATTATAGAGTTTTTTTTTACACACTTGATTAAATTTATTCTGAGATATTTTATTTTTTCCTATAGTTATTGTGAATGAGATCATTCTTATAATTTTTTTCTCAGTGACTCATTATTACTATATAAAAATGCTAATAATTTTGAGGTTTGATTTTGTGCCCTGCAACTTTACTGAATTCATTTATCAATTCTAATAATCTTGGTAAAATCCTTAGGTTTCTCTATAGAATCATATTATCTGCAAATATAGAGAATTTGATTTTCTCCATTTCTGTTTTTATGCCTTCTGTTTTTTTCTCTTGCCTAATAGCTCTGGCTAAAAGTTCTAGCTCTATAGTTAATAAGAGTTGTGAGAGTGGACATTCTTGCCTGGCTCCAGATCTTAGAGGAAATGCTTTCAGCTTTTCCCCATACAATATGATGTTAATTGTGGATTTCTGATATATAGCATTTAATATATTCAAGTATGTTCTTTCTATACCTAATTTGTTTACCTTTTTTTTAAAAAAAGATTTATCTATTTATTTGAAATGCAGAGTTAGAGAGAGAGAGAGAGAGAGAGAGATCTTCCATCAGCTTGTCCACTCCCAAAATGGCTGCAATGGCTGGGGCTGGTCCAGGCTGAAGCCAGGATCCAGGTGCTTCACCCAGTCTCCCACTTGCAGGGGCCCAAGCACTTGAGCCATCATCCACTGCCTTTTCAGATGCATTAGCAGGGAGATTGATTGGAAGTAGAGCAGCTAGGAATTGAACCATTGCCCAATGGGATGCTGGCATTGCAGGCAGTGGCTTAACTTGCTGCACAAAGATGCTGGCACCGCAACATTACTTTATAAATCATGAATAACTTTTGAATTTTGCCAAAATTTCCTGTGTCTTTTAAGATTACCATATGATTTTGATTTTTGATTCTTTTGATGTGGTGTATTATGTTTATTGATTTGGGTATGTTGAACCATCCCTGCATCCCTAGAATAAATTCCACTTGATTACAATGAGGTATCTTTTCAATGTGTGGTTTGATTCAACGGGTCACTATTTTGCTAAAATTTCTGAACGTGTGCTTATCAAGGATATTGGTCTTTATTTTTTCTCTCTCTTTTTAAAGATTTATGTATTTTGAAAGTCAGATTTACACACACACACACACACACATACAGAGAGAGAGAGAGAGAGAGAGAGAGAGACACACACAGAGACAGACAGAGAGATCTATCCACTGATTTATTCCACAGATGGCTGCAATGGTCAGAACAGATGGCTGCAATGGTCAGAAAAAGCCAGGAGCTTCTTCTGGGTTTCCCGTGTTGGTGCCAGGAACGCAAACACTTGGGCCATCATCCACTGCATTTCCTAGGCCATGAGCAGAGAACTGGATTGGAAGCGAAACAGCTGGAACTCAAACTGGTGTCCATGTGGGATGCCGGCATTGCATTCAGCAGCTTAACCCACTATGCCATAACAGTGCACCCACCCACCCACCAACACTGGCCTCATAGAATAAGTTTCAAACGATTACATCCCTTTGAACTTTTTGGGATAGCTGGAGAAAAATCTGTTGCAGGACGCAATACCTATTACTGATCTATTTGGGTATTCGATGTCTTCATGATCAAGTTTTGGAAAGCTAAATGTATTTAGACATTTATACATTTCTTGATTTTCCCAATTTTTGCTTTGTAATTGTTCATAATACTCTCAAATGATAGTTTATACTCCTGTAGGATAAATTGTAATATCTCCTTTTTTCCTCTCTGATTTTATGTACTTCAGGTTTGTCTATCTTTTTTCTTAGTTATTTTAGCTATAGGTTTATAAACTTAGTTTATTTTCAGAAAAAAACTCTTCATTGATATTTTGTATTTTTGATTTGTACTTGATTTATCTCTGCTCTCATCTTTATTATTTCTTTCCTTCTGTTAACTCTGATTTTTTTTCCTTTTCTACATCCTCGAAATGCATTCTTAGGTTGCTGACTTGCTATCTTTCTGTGTTTTTGATGGAGTCACATATTGCTATAAACTTACCCCTTAGTGTTCCTTTTTCTGTATCCCATAATTTGTATGTTCTGTTTCTATCATTTGAGTGTCAGGGAATTGTTTTCGCCTTTTTAATTTTATTTTAAAACATTTCAAGTGATACAGAAAAATATAAAGATAGTTCAGTGAGCACACATGACTTAATTTTTTAACATTGTTCTTTTTTGCTTTATATGTAAATCAATCTCTCTCTCTCTGTATATACATATACACACACTATTTTTCTTGAAAGCAGGGGTGGATATATTAATATCAGGTAATGTGGGGTTCATGAAAAATGATCATAAAATGTCTGGCTTATTTCCACTTATTTCCACTAGATCTATCTATTTAGTTGCAAATTTCAGGATTTCATTCTTTTTTGCCCAAATAATGTTTAATGTGTATATGCCATATTTTCTTTTGTCAGTCATCCATTGGCAGACATCTAGGTTGATTATATATCTTTGCTATTGTGAACAAAGAGGTGCAGACTTCAGTTTCTTTGAATATTTTGCCAGAAGTAGGATGACTCAGTCATACGGTAGATCTAATTTTAGTTTTTTGAGAAATCCCCATAATGTTTTCCATAATGGCTGTATTAATTTGGATTCCCATCAAGCTGTATTAGGGTCCCCTTATCTCCACATCCTTGCCAGCATTTATTTTTTTGATTTTTTTAATACTAGATATTAACTGGAGTTAGATGATATCTGGTTGTGCTACTGATTTGTATTTCCCTGAGGGCTGGTACACAATCTTTTATGTGTTTATTGTCCATTTGTATTTCTTCCTTTGAAAAATATCTATTTGGATCCATTGCACATTTCTTAACTGAATTGCCTGTCTTGATGTGGAATACCTTGGATTCCTTTTAAGTTATGGATATTAATCCTTTATCATATGAATATTTTGCAAATATTTTCTCCTATTTTATTGGTTCTCTTATTCTGTTGATTATTTCTTTTGTGATACAATCCCACTCATCTAATTTTGTTTTTTATTACCTGTGCTTTTGGGTTCTTATGCAAAAAATTGTTGTCAATGTCAGTGTCTCAGAATATTTCCCCCGTTTTTCTCAGTAATTTTTTATTTTCATGCCTTCTTCCAGGCAGAGTATTTAGGACCTTTGCCAAAGATAAGTGGGTGTAAATATGTGGACTTAATTCTGAGGTTTCTTTTTTGTTGCATTAATCTCCATGTCTATTTTCATGCTAGTACCATTCTGTTTTGGTTGTAATAGCAATATATTATGTCTTTTTCTTTTTGGCATTGCCAACACTTGGTTGGGTACAATTGCCAGTTATATTTATTTATTTTTTCATTTTAATTTTTAAAATTTAAGTTAAACAAATCTCATGTAATTCATATATACAAATTTAGGAACATAGTGATACTTCCTACCCTACCTTCACTCCTGCCCACACACCCACCCATCTTCTTCCTTCCTCTCTTATTCCCTCTCTTAATTTTTACAATGATCTACTTTCAGTTTACTTTATACTAATAAGATTAACCATGTGCTAAGTAAAGAGTCCAACAAATAGTATGAAGAAAAACACTGTTCCTCAACAGTAAAGTCAGGGATGTAAATAATCATTGATTCTCAAAATGTCAATTTCACTCCAATACACTATTTTTTTTGTACTCTATTAGTTACAACAAATCAGAGAAAACATATAGTATTTGTCTTTTTGGGACTGATTTATTTCACTAAGTATAATGGTTTCCAGTTGCATCCATTTTATTGTAGAAGACAAGATTTCATTCTTTTTATAGCTGAGTAGTATTTCATAGTATATATAAACTATAATTTCTTTATCTAGTCATCAGTTGATGTACATCTGGGATGACTCTATATCTTATTTATTGTGAATTGAGCTGCAGTAACACGGGGGTACAGGTAACACTTTCATAAGCTGATTTCATTTACTTTCAGTAAATTCACAGGAGTACAATGGTTGAGTCATATGGTAGAACTATTTTCAGCTTTCTGAGGTATCTTCATATTGTCTTCCACAATGGCTGTACGAGATTATGCTTCTACAAACAGTGGATTAAGGTACCTTTTCCCTCACATCCTACATCCCAGATCTTGCATGTGCGTGGCAGAGACGCAAGAATCTCAGCCATCATCTGTTGCCTCCCAGAATGTGCATTAACAGGAAGCTGGGTCTAAAGCAGAGGCTGGACTTGAATCCAGGCAGTCCAATATGGGATGCCAATGCGCTAAGCAATGGGTTAGCCTGTTCTGATACAATGCCTACCCCAAATTTGTATCTTTCAATTGAGGAATTTAAGCTGTTGCATTCAAGCTTATTATTGATAAGTAAAGACTAACTCCCGTCATTTCAAAAACTTTCTCCTGTTTATTGTAAATTCTCCATTTTGTTTCTAAAGAGTTTTATTCTTTCACATGTTTTTGTGATGCTAAAATCTTTCTTTTGCTTCTGTAGGAAATTATGTAGGATTCCCTTAAACACCTTTTAAAAGGTTAGTCTGGTGATAATGAGTTCCTTCAAGATTTGCTATTTTTTTTTTTTAAATTTATTTGACAGATAGAGTTAGTGAGAGAGAGAGACAGAGAGAAAGGTCTCCCTTCCATTGGTTCACCCCCCAAATGGCCGCCATGGCTGGAGCTACGCCAATCTGAAGCCAGGAACCAGGTGCTTCTTCCTGGTTTCCGATGCGGGTGCAGGCGCCCAAGCACTTGGGCCATCCTCCACTGTTGAAGCATCTGTTGTTATTCTGATGGAGGTCCTATTAAATGTGACCAGATGTTTTTCTCTTTCTAATTTTAGTGTTCTCTTTATGTTGCACTTTGGAGAGTTTGACTATAATTTGCGTTAGTGAGGATCTTTTTTGGTCATGTCCATTTGTGATCCAATGGGCCTTCAGTACTTGAATTTCCATATCATTCTAGAGATTGGGGAATTTTCATCCATGTCCCAGGATCCATTTTCTAAGCCTCTATTCCTCCCTTTGTCCTCAAGAACCCCCACAATTCAAACATTTGTTTATTTAATGACATCTCAGAAGTCTTCAAAGTTGTCTTTATTCTTTTATTGAATTAATTAATTTCTTTAGTGTCTGTTATATTTAAAAAGACCTATCTTTAAGTTCAGATATTCTTTCAAGTTCAGATATTCTTTCAAGTTTAGATATCTGTCTTCTGCTTGATATAGTCTCTTGTTAAGACTTTCAACTGTATTTTTTATTTGGTTTATTGGAGTCTTAATTTCCTAGATTTATGCTTGTTTTTTTTTTTTTTTTCCAAAAACTTGTATCCATTTATTCAAAAGGCAGAGTTATAGAGAGAGGGAGAGAGAGAGAGAAGGATCTCCCATCTGCTGGTTCATTTCCCAAATTGCTGCAACAGAGTAGGGAGCTGGATTGGAAGTGGAGAAGCCAAGACTTGAACCAGAGGTCTTGTGAGATGCTGGCATCACAGGAAGTGGCTTAAACCACTGCACCACAGTGCCAGACCCATCTGTGCGACCTTTTTACTTTATTTATTTATTTTTTTTGTTTTGAAAGTGCTACAGAAGGAGAGGGAGAGGGAAAGAGAGAAGAGAGAAAGAGAAAGAAAGAGAGAGAGAGGAAGGAAGAAAGAATGAAAGAAAGAAAGAAAAGAAAAAAGGAGAGGAGAGAAGAGGAGAGGAGAGGAGAGGAGAGGAGAGGAGAGGAGAGGAGAGGAGAGGAGAGGAGAGGAAAGGAAAGGAAAGGAAAGGAAAGGAAAGGAAAGGAAAGGAAAGGAAAGGAAAGGAAAGGAAAGGAAAGGAAAGGAAAGGAAAGGAAAGGAAAGGAAAGGAGCAAGCCTTCCATGTGTTGTTTCATTCTCCAGATGGCTGCAACAGCAAAGGCTGGGCCAGGCCAAAGCCAGGAGCCAGGAGCTTCACTTGGGTCTCCCACATGGGTGTTAGGCACCCAAACACTAGGTCCATCCTCCACTGCTAAAACAGAACATTAACATGGAGCTGGATGGGAAGTGGAGCAGCCAGGACACAAACTTGTACACATAAGGGATGCTCGCATCACAGGTGGCAGCTTTTTTTAAAAAAAAAAATTTTGACAGGCAGAGTAGACAGTGAGAGAGAGAGACAGAGAGAAAGGTCTTCCTTTTCCATTGGTTCACCCCCGAAGCACTGCGCCAATCAGAAGCCAGGAGGCAGGGGCTTCCTCCTGGTCTCCCATGCGGGTGCAGGGCCCAAGCACTTGGGCCATCCTCCACTGCCTTCCCAGGCCACAGCAGAGAGCTGGACTGGAAGAAGAGCAACTGGGACAGAACCGGCGCCCCATATGGGACTAGAACTGGTGCCGTCGGCGCTGCAGGTGGAGGATTAGCCCAGTGAGCCATGGCACTGGTCCCAGGTGGCAGCTTTATCTGCTATGCCACAACATCTACCCCTGTTTAGTTTTTTTCAGTATCAACACCTCTGCTGAATTTCTCATCCATATTGTGCATTTTTAACCTGATTTTATTCCACTGATTTTCTGTATGCTCTTGTATCTCTTTGAATATCCTAATTTTTCTTTAGAATTATTTGTCAAACTCTTCATCAATCTCCTTTTCTTTTATAGTATTTCTTGGGAGCCATGATATTGCCTTGCTTTTTTGTTTGTTTGTTTGTTTGTTTGTTTTTTACACTTCCTGTGTTCCATATTGGTGTTTGTGCAACTGGTTAGGTTTTATCAATTTTAACAAAAAACATTGATGGTAATAGGCTTTTTCCTGATGAAGTGTCTTCAAGCATCATTTTTTAGGCCATTTTGTCTTTATTTCCAGTTTGGTGCTGTACATTGTCTCCTGTACCTTCTTCCACAGCAATTGATGGCGACTGCAGTGGGAATGTGGGAAACCAACTTTTGATTAAATGTGGCTTCAGTCATGGATCCACTGGCCCAGAGTCCTGGAGGGGATTCTTGTTTATCCACTTTTTCAGGGGCATGGTCAAGTTCACAGTAGTACTTGCCTCAAGTCCGGCAAGGGTTTGTGAGTCACACAGTGCCAGCTCCAGGTTTCCATGTGGTGTTTGACACCCATTTACCTTTTCTTCCCCTTAGTCGACAACTACTATCCTCATGCTATGCTGCCCAAGATTGGGGGAGGAATGCAGTTAGCAGTCCTGTGACTACCCATGCTGCAACACTGGATTATATCTGGCCCCTACAGTCTCCAAAAATCAACACAGCATGGGGTAGGGTCAAGGCACATTTTGTGTGGCCAGCTTTCCACTGAGGTGGACTTATAGCCTGAGCTCACTGCAGTCAACCACAGGTGATGCTGGCTAGTATATAATTCTGATTGATTGAGGTCATAGGTCTCAACTTGAAATGGTGGTGGTCCAGGGGCTCTTTCTGCAGGCCCTGACTTGATTATAGTGATGGTTATCTTCCCAGTGGTGGTTTCACTAAATCCAGGATATATTCCTGTGTTCACTTTGTTGCCCTACTCCCATGTAGTTGGATCTTGATTTGTGCTCTGTGCTTACAGTTGGGAGAGGGATGTGAAGTCAGTCCCTTGGACACCAGAGCTGATAGTAAGCTGGTTTGCAATTCAGTGTCCTTGCTATAGAACCCTGAGCTGTCTTGAAGTTCCATACCATACCCTCAGGAACTCTGTTGGGGGGTGGTTTCAGGCTGAAACCCTCCCCCATCCCAACAGTGTGCAGGTCTCTGCCTGATGCTAGGGAAAATCAAGGGTTGTGTCTGTGAGGATGCCCTATGGATAGAGACCTTAAGGTTTTATTTGGTCCTGGGTCTCACCACAGCAGGCCCAGCTATCAGATTCAAGACAAAGCCCTAAGTTCACTTTTCCACCCTATTCTCCAATGACAAGAGTCTTATTCTGCTATATACTGTAGTTTAGGAGAAGGGTTGTAGATGTGGTCCTTTGGCCACCTAAGCTAATACTAACCTGGGTCACATCTGAGTTTCACAGTCACTGGATCATGAGCCATGTCAAGATGTATGACAGGCCTGCATAATGCTGGCAGTGACACAGGCTAAAATGAGTCTGACCCACTAGGATGCAAGTCTCCACCCGGTGCCAACACCAGGCTTCAAGACAAAGCCCTAGGTTCCCTTTCCTACCTGACTGCTCAGTGGCTGGAATAACGCTCCCCTATGTGTCAGAGGTCGGGGAGAGGTGCTGAAAGTGGATCTTGGCCAAAGACTCAGTCTTCAGGTACTATCCTGGGAGCAGAAGCTTGTATTGGGTTTCAAGTACAAGGACTGTCTTTATACCTTTTCTCTCTCCTACATTGGAGACATGTCTCTCCCAACTGTGCTACTTGGAGCTGGTGGAGGGTTAATATATGACAACTCTTCTCTTTCTGCTTTCTTGGAGACATTTTTTTTTCTTATACTACAACCAGGCATTGTGCTTTGTCACCTGGTTTCCTTTTCTCATATAGAGGTGTGCTGGTGGGTGAGTAGATGTTCAAATTGATGTCTTTATGAAGAGATTTATCCTGGATAGTCTTAATTAAACTGGGGAAAGTCAATAAAGGATAAGCTCGGGGATTTGGATTCCTTGTTCAAGTACGGCATGAATGACCTCAAAGTTTCTGTGTCTTCTCTGAAATAAACCCTTATCTCTTGTCATCAAGAATGGAGATTGCTGAAAATTAAACCAAGAATGTCATCCTGCAAATGGCTCTATTATAGCACAAATTTTACTTTCAACCTTGTAGAGCAGCTACTATTAAAATGAATTCCCAAGCTGATTTAATGGTTTTTTTTCAGTTATGTAATGTATAACAGGAATATACAGATTTAGTAACTGATCGTTCTCTGACATGCAGAGTGATTGCTAGTACTGCAGGAAATGCCAAGTGAAAAATGATAAAGCTGCCTCAACTATGAAAATAATAAACCTAAAGCAATCCTGAAGGTATTTCAGAGATTAGTGCCTCCATTGTTGACTTGAATGATGCAATGGTGGTGATTCCCATCACATCTCCATTAAATATGCCTACGTGGCCTGTGCTAAAACCAGACGTATCCTAGAGGGTGACAAGGGATTATGATAAGCTTAACCATGCAACATCTCTAGATATAGTTACATTGCTTAAACAAATTCACGCATCTCCATGTACTTGAGATATAACTATTGAACTGTCAATTTTTTTTTTTTTTGCCACGCCTGCTGGCAAGGCAAGCAATATATTTTCAATGTCCTACCTCAGAGGTACATCAACTCTTCAGTCCTGTGTTAAAATTTAGTTCACACTCAACTTGATTGTTTTTCTCTTCCACAAAACACATTGGTCCATTGGTGACATTATGTTGATTAGATCTAGTGAGCAAGGAGAAACTACTCTTTATTTATTGATAATAAGTTTGAGTATTAGTGGATGGTAACAATCAACAAATATTCAGGGGCTATTGTCTCAGTGAAATGCCTAGGAATTCAGGGTTCTGTGTAAGGCATGCCATGATATTCCCATCTAGGAAAAATGATCATTTTTTGTACTTGATACCTCCAATAACCAACAGAGAGGTATATTTCCCAGTGATTCTTCTTGGAATTTTGAGGCAGTATGTTTCTCATCTGAGTGCGTTCTCTGACTCATTTACTTTACTGGATGACCCCCCTCCCCAATCTGTTCCTTTTGAGTGGGTTCCAGAACAAAAGAAAGTTCTTCAACAGATTCAGTCTGCCATGTAAACTCTATGGCCACTGGGCCATATCATCAACTACACGTAATGATGCCGAACTGTCCGTGCAAGATAGGTTTGTTGTTTAGAGGCTTCAGTGGTCCCCCAGAGATGAATAGCAGTGTAGACACTAAAGATTTTGAACAAAGCCCTAATATCCTCTGAACATAACTATTTTCCTTTTGAAAAATAGCTCTTCCTCTGTTACTGGACGTAGTAGACTAAGGACTAAACTCCTAACCACAGCTGACTAATGCACTATGCATCCTGAGCTTCCCATCATGAACTGAATTTTATCTGATACATCAACCAAAAAATTCGGTGTGCTCAACAGTATTCCATCATCAAAGGGGAGTTTCAGGTAAATGAGATCAAGCACACGCAGACTCTGAAAAAAACAATAAGTCAGAACAAGAAGTAGTTCAAATGCCTATGGTTCCCATTCCTGTAACATTATCTTCTTCTGTTTGGCCAGATGTTTAGAAGGTATATGACTAAAAAATTGATTGCAGGAAGTTCTGAGGAAAAGGTATGTGGATAGACTGCTCTGATTAGGTGAAAAACATAACGATATTGTATCCTGTGTGAGCGCTTATCAAAAAGTGACCCCAATCGAGGAGGAATTTAATAATCGAGTGAGCATAATGATCCATTCTGTGACTACAATTCAGTCTCTTTTATCAGCCACTCCTTCCATTGTCCAATCAGTTTAGAATGAAGAGGCCATAAGTGGCAGGGATGGAGGTCTTGAATAGGCTCAGCCACATGGACTTCCATTCACCAAGAAAGTGTGTCTATGGCTGCTGCTAGCACCTTGCTTAAACTATCAGAAGCATGGATCAACAGTGAGTCTCCAATAAGGCACCATTCCCCGTCATGATCAGCCAGCTACCTGTTGATAAAGTGATTACATTGGACCGTTTCTATCATGGAATGGACAATGTTTTCTTCTTAGTAGATTGGATACTTAAAATGCATATGGATTTGTCTTTTCTGCATGCAATGCTGAGGCAAAAATCACCATCTGTGGATTTACCAAGTGCCTTATGTATCATCATGGCAATTCACACTCTATTGCTTCTGATGCAGGAACTTAGTTCACAGCAAATAATGCGTGATGAGAGTCCCATGTTCATGGAATTCATTGCTCTTTCATGTACTGGCCCCCAGATGTGATCTGAATGTTTGTGCTCCTCCCAGTTGTACACTGAAAAACTAATCACGAATGTGATGGTATTTAGAGGTGAGAACTTGTACAGGTAATTATATCATAAGAACACAACCCTCAAGAATAGGATTAGTATCCCGATAGAAGAGGCTTAGGGAGCTTCGGTGTCCCTTCTAACATGAGAGAACTCAGAAGACCCCACCCATGAACCAGAAAACCAGGCACTGAACCTGCTGGCAAATAGGCATTATCATTACTATTTGAAAATAAACAGGGAGGTTAAGCTTCATAGCCTATACTCTTAAAATTGCAAAATGTTATTAAAACAGTTTTCTTTCAGTTCATCTCTCTTAAACTATACACTTTTATAAACATAAACCTAGGTAAATGGTATTAATATTACTATATATCAAATGCTGTCTTATAATTTTATACATATTGTTGTATTATTGTTCACTATTCATCCTACACAATAGGTACTATTGTCATGTCTCTTGTACAGTTGAGAGAAATAAGGTAGAATGGTTAAGTAATAAATGGTGGGGATGGGACAGCAATTAGTATTTAAGAGCAAGTAACATGCAAATAAATAAACATAAAATCAGAGCTTTACAGACTAGGTTTGAGAGGCAGGAACAGCACAGTGATTAAAAAACTGAGTCCAGTTCAGTTCAGTTCCAGTGTGTGTTCTCTTGTTTTAACTAAATTGATCCTCACAAAGCATACAAGGACATTAAAAATCCTGCAAAGAAAATTGAAAATAATGTAAGTATAAGTGGCAAATCTAAGATACATTTTTCTTCTAATACAAGCTCTTTTTCAGTCAAATTAAAAGATTTTTAAACAGACTAGTTATATCTAGTTAGATTTTTATAAGAAATTAGCCATAATATTGAATTTATTAAGAAGATTACTTTATAATACTCATACATCCATAGCCTAATATTATATGGCACCTCTAGATAATTAATTTGTGGTAATGTTTGGATCCATCATTATTCATAAGATGAATTTAAAGACTAATTTCTGCAACATAGGTACTAATTGCTAACAGCTAAAATTTTATGCAGTGATATTTAAGTAGTGGAATACTGAATCTAGTACTTTTTAACATTAAACTAAATGATAAATATTTACAAAGTTCTTTTGCGGTTTCTTACTATGTACAACAACAACAACAAAAAACCCCTATCTGCTATTAAGAAACACTTGCTCTTCCTGTTTTTGTATAAATAGGTGAAATAATTTATAGAAAAAGATATAGTTACAACTAAAACACAACCCTTCTCAATAAATATTATTAGAAGACATATATAAACCTGAAACTGTATCGATGAACTTTTGATACTGTTACATTAAAATCTGTTTGTATAGCTCACACTTAGAATAAATCTCCTTTCTAAGCAAGATTTTTATAATGTCATGCATTGGTCACCTGAAAAACATTGGTGAGTTATGTGAAACTCAAAGGTTGAAACGTTTTTCACACATATATTTGTCAGGAACACCACCAAACTCATGAGAAATGTCTTGTGCATTTGGAGCTGTCAAATTCGCTGTGGTAAATACAAGCTCACATTTGCAGATTCAATTTTCCCATCATTCTAATTTTCACTTGAAAGCTTGACTTTTATCATAAGGAAAACAAAGCACTGATGGTTGCTTTTTGTGAAGTGGCAGACTCATTTTGTTCATCTATGAGAGCATGTCTGCCAAATATCCAAGTAACAACAAGCATAATTTGTCAGTTATTCTTTCAAGGAAAAATGGAGTTCCATGAAAAAAAGGCTCTGCTTCATCTAGGTTCAAACCATGGCACAAATGGTCCTCCTCATGACACACGTGCTACTGTAGCATGAAGCAAAAGTACTTTATGTATTGTTTGCATTTCATCAGAATGAAAAATACCACATTACATGTGCTTTGAATTTCATCAAAACATGTATATTTAGTTGTCAAACTTTAATACAGTTAATAGTTTTTATTCCCTAATCAAGAACATTCTAAAATAAAACTGGCATTTTTCCTGGTTCAATGGTAATAAAGAATAAAATGACTCATAATACAGTTTGTTGTCACTTCCTTGATTTCCGCGAAGGCCCCAGTAGTTGCTTCTGCATATGTCAAGATAGTGATAATACAAGCAACGTCATGTGTTTCTATGAAGAACGTTTTGACCTCACAGATCCTCTGAAAGTATCTTGGTCTTTCAGGCATCAGTGGACTAAATTTGGGGAATTTCTGTTTAATACACAGGCGAAGTTTAGTAATGAGTAGAGGTGTAAACCACTTTAGAAAGAAATACACACTACACAGAGATCATTTTGAAAACAAATGTATAGGAAAGTACACATTTATTAAAATCTGCTGTTTCCAAAAGCAACGTTTTTTACATGAGGGTATTCCAGAAAATCTATGGAAAAATGGAGTCAAAAGATAAGTTTATTTTAGTGCAAAAAATTTTGCTATCCACACATACTGTTTTCATAATACACATTTCCCATGAATTTTTGGAGATTTTTCATATAGTTTTCTTTTAACAAAGATGGGAAACATTTTAAATTATATACATCTCCTTAAGAGTTTGAATGGATTTTGAACTTGATTGTTATAAACATAAAAATAAAATAGCCTTGAATTGCCAAGAGTAACTGACAAATCAGAAAACAAAAAGTTTGAATAGTTTGTAGTTGATTTTGAAAAATAAAATTAATAATCAGAGATGATTAGTAACTTTTCTCCTTTGGATCAATATGGATTTGTTTTCTTAAGTTATCCTTTCATTCATAGCAAACATTGAAATTATAAAACAAGCTAATTATTAAAGCATATTGTCTCTATTCACTAACATTTTAGTAAATACAAAATTATTGTGAATTATTATTATATAACCCAATGTAAAGATGTTTTTGCATCCTTTTGTTTGTTTTATTTATTTTTTTAACTTTAATTTAATGAATATAAATTTCAGAAGTACAGCTTATGGATTACAATGGCTTTTCCCCCCCATAACTTCCTTCCCACCCGCAACCCTCCCCTTTCCCACTCCCTCTTCCCTTCCATTCACATCAAGATTCGTTTTCAATTCTCTTTATATACAGAAGATCAGTTTAGAATATATTAAGTAAATATTTCAACAGTTTGCACCCACATAGAAACACAAAGTGAAAAACACTGTTTTAGCACTAGTTATAGCATTAAATCACAATGTACAGCATATTAAGGACAGAGATCCTACATGAGGAGTAAGTGCACAGTGACTCCTCTTGTTGACTTAACAAATTGACACTCTTGTTTATGGCATCAGTAATCACCCTAGGCTCTTGTCATGAGTTGCCAAGGCTATGGAAGCCTTTCGAGTTCACCGACTCTGATCATATTTAGAAAAGGTCATAGTCAAAGTGGAAGTTCTCTCCTCCCTTCAGAGAAAGGTACCTCCTTCTTTGAAGACCTGTTCTTTCCACTGGGATCTCACTCACAGAGATCTTTCATTTAGGTCATTTTTTTTTTTTTCCAGAGTGTCTTTGCTTCCCATGCCTGAAATACTCTCATGGGCTTTTCAGCCAGATTGGAATGCCTTTAGGGCTGATTATGAGGCCAGAGTGCTGTTTTGGACATCTGCCATTCTATGAGTCTGCTGTGTATCCCGCTTCCCATGTTGGATCGTTCTCTCCCCTTTTTTATTCTATCGGTTAGTATTTTCAGACACTAGTCTTGTTTATGTGATCCCTTTGACTCTTAGTCCTATCATTATGATCAATTGTGAACTGAAATTGACCACTTGGCATTGGTACATGCCACCTTGATGGGACTGAATTGGAATCCCCTGGCATGTTTCTAACTCTACCATTTGGGGCAAGTCCGATTGAGCATGTTCCAAATTGTACATCTCTTCCCTCTCTAATTCCCACTCTTATATTTAACAGGGATCACTTTTCAGTTAAGTTTCAACACTTAAGAATAACTGTGTATTAATTACAGAATTCAACCAATAGTATTAAGTAGAACAAACAAAAAAATTCTAAAAGGGATAAAGTATTAAGTTGTTCATCAACAGTCAGGGCAAGGACTGATCACGTCACCATTTCTCATAGTGTCAATTTCACTTTAACAGGTTTCCTTTTTGGTGCTTGGTTAGTTGTCACTGATCAGGGAGAACATATGATATCTGTCCTTTGGGACTAGCTTATTTCACTCAGCATGATGTGTTCCAGATTCCTCCATTTTGTTGCAAATGACCAGGTTTCATTGTTTTTGACTGCTGTTTAGTATTCTATAGAATACATATCCCATAATTTCTTTATCCAGTCTACTGTTGATGGGCATTTAGGTTGATTCCAGGTCTTAGCTATTGTGAATTGAGCTGCAATAACCAATAACATGCAGACAGCTTGTTTGTTTGCCAATTTCATTTCCTTTGGGTAAATTCCAAGGAGTGGGATGGCTGGGTTATATGGTAGGGTTATATTCAGGTTTCTGAGGAATCTCCAGACTGACTTCCTTTTTTTTTTTTTTTTTTTTGACTTTCCTTTTTTTTTGTCTGTTCTACTTAATATGACTGGTTTAATTCTGACTTCCATAGTGGCTTAACGAGTTTGCATTCCCACCAACAGTGGGTTAGTGTCCCTTTTTCCCCACATCCTCGCCAGCATCTGTTGTTGGTGGTAGATTTCTGAATGTGAGCCATTCTAACTGGGGTGAGGTGAAACCTCACTGTGGTTTTGATTTGCATTTCCCTGATTGCTAGTGACCTTGAACATTTTTTCATGTGTCTGTTGCCCATTTGGTTTCCTCTTTTGAAAAATGTCTATTGAGGTCCTTGGCCCATCTCTCAAGTGGGTTGTTTGTTTTCTTGTTGTGGAGTTTCTTGATCTCTATGTAGATTCTGGTTATTAATCCTTTATCTGTAGTATAGTTTGCAAATATATTTTCCCATTCTGTCGGTTGCCTCTTCACTTTGCTGACTGTTTCTTTTGCAGTACAGAAACTTCTCAATTTGATGCAATCCCAAATGTTAATTTTGGCTTTGACTGCCTGTGCCTCTGTGATCTTTTCCAAGAAGTCTTTGCTGGTGACTATACCTTGCAGGGTTTCTCCAATGCTCTCTAATAATTTGATGGTGTCGGGTCATAGATTTAGGTCTTTAATCTATGTTGAGTGCATTTTTGTGTAAGGTGTAAGGTAGGGGTCTTGCTTCATGCTTCTGCACGTGGAAATCCAGTTTTCCCAGCACTATTTATTGAATATACTGTCCTTGCTCCAGGGATTGGTTTTAGATCCTTGATCAAATATAAGTTGGCTGTAAATGTTTGGGTTGATTTCTGGTGTTTCAATTCTGTTCCATTGGTCTATCCATCTGTTTCTGTACCAGTACCATGCTATTTTGATTACAACTGCCCTGTAGATGTTTTTGCATCTTATGTCATTTTTCAGTTGTTTAAAATGTTTGTGTTTAGCAAAAAGCTTCAGTGGCACATACTTAGAATTGTTTAATACATATGTATCTATGTGTAATGCATACATATTGAACACGTATGATAGACTTTTTTCATTTGCATGTAGAAGTTTGTTCTTCTTTTAAGCGCATGTCAGTCCCATGTGCTACGTTGAAGATGAAATATCCTTGAAGAGAAGATCTGCAAAATTTGGAACATAGATAAATACAATGACACTTTTAGACATTCAAGGCAAACCAAATTTGTAATTAGCATATATCTAATACCTACATAATGGCATACTCATTTTTTGTTGCTTAATTTTCCCATATGAAGTAAAACCTTTGTTTTAAGACATTGCTGTTAAAAATGCAAGTAGAAAAGTAACAGAATAACCCCAAACCTTTGTAATAGAATTGGCGATAGAAATTCCTCAAAAGCATGAGTATTAAGTAGTTTCTTTGAAGAATATTCTCGTGTGAGATGGGGCAGAGAAAATATAGGTGAGGAATAGCAGATAGTCAGAAAAATGAATCAGCTCTGAAGGATATCTTCTACTTCCATATTTTCCTATGGTCAGTATTGAAGATATTTTTGTTAGAATCCAATGGGAAGTGCAATTGCAGTGATATGCTCATTGGAAACAAAAACAAGTCCATCTAGTTTTTATTTAAAGGAAACTTGTGGTTTGAATTTCTCTTTAACATATGTTACAAAATGAATTAAGAGCTTTGAAGTTTAAAGACAAGTTTTAGATTTTAAAAGATTTATTTTCATTTTATTTGCAAAGCAGAGAAACAGAAACACACACCAAGATATCTTCCATCTGCTGGTTCATTCCCCAGATGCCCTCAACAACCAGGGCTGAGCCAGTCTGCACCCAGGAGCCTGGAGCTCAGACTAGGTCTCTCACATGGATGGCAGGGATCCAAGTATTTGAATAATCATCCGCTGCCTTCCAGGTTGCTCATTAGCAGGAAGCTGGATTGGAATCAGAGGAGCCATCACTTGAATCAAGCACTCCAGTACGGTTTGTAGGCATCCCAATTGGTGACTTAACCACTGAGACAAATGCGCACCCCAAGTTTTAGACGTTTAGTGTAATAATTTCTAATATGCAGGTTTAATACAGAAAATCTACAGAGGTTTAAAAGAATGAACAAGTCAATGCCAAACGAGTATTCTGTATAATGTTATATACTAAATGGAAATGACAATACATGACATCATTATGGCCATGGGCCTGATAAGTAAAGCAGAAGCCTCCATCTCAAACTAGGGAAAAAATCATTTAATACTCTAGCAGTATCCAGAGAGAATGAGTTTGTTCCTGAAATAAGCCTGACACAGCCAAACAGCTCTGACAATTTCTCTGAAGTATTTTAATTCTATATCTTCACAAATGGTAAAGCAGTTATAACACTTTATTTCATCTCTCAAAGTCAAATGTAATCAAGATTTTCCAAAATTTGTATTGCAAATTTTATGACCATTTGCCTAAAATATCAGATCATCATCAATTTCCTCTTTTGTTGACTATTCCTAAGGATCTTGTTATCTTTCTCCTTAGCATGTCAAGCATAAAATTACTCTAGATGATAAAATATGTAGCAACTTTGCCAACTTATATTGGCAAAATACAAAAATTTGGTCCCAGGGAGAAGGTTAGATGCATTTGAAGTAACTACATTAATCATCGTAAGCTAAAAGACATTTAAAGTAAAATGCCGTCTAACTGCTCTAAATATTTTCCTACTGACATAAAGCACAGAGTGTAATTTCATAAACTATGTGATTTTAACAATAACATCATTGAGATGACATATAAAAAGCTCATTAGACAACTCTTTTTGACACTATGTTGAACTGATAGAATTCCCTGACTCCAAACAATTAAAAACTTCATGAAATTTAATTTGAATTGTATTGCTTACTTCACAGGAAGAAAAGAAAAACACAACTCTCCAATTTCTTTCCTCTGTCTCTCCAGAAAACAGTAAATGATTAAGTATATATATAACAGACTGTGTGCTGGATTACATTATTTCCAACTTGGTTATGAAGAAAGACTGCATTTGTCAAAATCTCATTGCCTACATTCTTATGTATTAGGGCAAAAGATAAACCTACACAAGGTATGAAAGGTAGAACTGAAACAATAACTGTTATCATAATACTGTTGTAGTCATATACAATTATGAGAAAGATGTGACTGGAAGGGCACAGCTTGCTTTCATTCTCCTTTACTTTTATCCAGCTCATATATTCAAATTTTGACCTGGACCACAACACCAGTCCCACTAACAGATGTTGACTAAACCCACAGAAGCACTAACTTTACAGACACAGCTTTCTATAATATTGCCAATGATAATGATTTGTGATTGGGGTTTGGGTAAGGTGAAATGCTGAAAAAGAATACAGTAAAATTGTTTACATGCTCTTATAATTTCCAGGAAATCAGGTAACATATTAACATCAGACTTTAATTATGCATAGTAAAATTTCACAGGTAACCCATAAACAAAAAGAATAGAATTATTAAAATGCAAAATCAGTAGAGAGCAAAAAATGAACTGAGAATTGCAATGCAAAACTCTAATCAATCTATTAAACGCAAGAAAGGGGAAAAATAAATATGGAAAAAGATGAAGGGATCTACATATAAAATGGTAGAATCAAAATATATCAATAACTACAATAAATGCAAATAGATATTGCCACTTAAACTGCAATATTGGATTAAGAAAAAGAAAAGAAAAAGAAATCCCAGAAAAAAAAGAGGACCCAAATGAAAGATCTCTGCAAGTGAGATCCCAGTAGAAAGAACGGGCCATCAAAGGAGGTACCAGTCAATTTTTAAGAAGTATATATAAATACAATGTCATAAAAGTATTAAAAATCAAAAACTAGTACTTCCAATCCAGAAAAAAAAAATGCTCCTTTCTCCCTGTTCCTCACCATGAGCACAAATACAAACCCTGGAGATAACGGAAAAGACAACTCAAAGAGCACTATGAAAGGCAGTAAGAAAAAGGTGAAGAAGTCTGGGGTGCCATGACTAGAGAAAGGACAAGGGCAGACAGAAGAACACCTGGACTCGATATTTCTTAGCCCTACACCCAGCAAGAGAAGATAGTCCTTATGGCTAAGTCCTTTCCTAAATTAAACAGGAATCCTTCAGGTTATCTCAGTACCATTGGCAGGAGAGATTTGTCAGTGGAGAGTCCTATTACCATGAGGCCAGGAGAATGCTGTCTTTCCTAGGGGGGCTTGAGACATTCTTCCCTCCAGCAATGCAGAGATTCCTACCATTAAAAGAAGCCTGGTCTTCAAAGCTCCCGTGTTTCTGAGAATGCAAAATTCCCCTTGCCCACCAAGAGACACTGGGGTGTCTGGCACCAAAAGGAGAGATTGCATCACAAAAAGTGCCTGACTTGGGAGGAATATTCATCCTTGCAGCCTGGGAACTCCTCTTCCTTCCTCAAGAATCTCTGGGAAAACTACTGGATTTGGGCAGGGGGTATCCTGCCAGTATAAGCACTTGGTCCTGGACTTGTTTTCTGTCACTTAGAGGCAGGTGGAAACCTCAAAACAACTT
Source organism: Oryctolagus cuniculus (assembly GCF_964237555.1). Classification (NCBI taxonomy): domain Eukaryota; kingdom Metazoa; phylum Chordata; class Mammalia; order Lagomorpha; family Leporidae; genus Oryctolagus; species Oryctolagus cuniculus. The sequence continues at coordinate 59,761,977 of NC_091453.1, forward strand.
CCCAGCCAGGGAGGTCCTCAGTCTCCCTCATCGGGCTTGAGACACCACTCCTTTTACTAAAAGACACCAAGTGACCTATGCCTAGGGCAACTATTTTTGCCCAGCAGACGCAGGGAATCCTTGTGAACACCAGCAGCACTGAGCCAAAAAGGAAAAAGAAAAACAAAACAAATCCAACTCATGCAACACCACAAAGACCAAAAATTTAACCGTCATTGGAAGCACAGCTTATGGATGCTAACCTAAACGTGACAATGACCAGGTAAGATAAAGGATTTGCATAGAATGTGTATGTTCCTAACATAATAGCCAGATTATCTATAATACGATAGAAAATCAGCCTTTGCCAAGAACCAGCAAAATCAAAACTTGAATGAGAAAGCACGTGAGCTGTCCAACACTGAGATAATGGAGTCGGATGATGAAAATTTCCCAAGAATAGACCACCAAACCCAGAAAACTATGAATTTTTATTTTTTCATTTAACATTTAGCTGTAGGAACCATTTTGCATTATTTTGTAAGTTTTGAAGTCTATATCTTGATTCATTTCTTTTTTTTTCTTCTTATTCCTTTTTTAAAGATTTACTTATTTATCTGAAAGGCAGAGTTACAAAGCAGAGGCAAAGAGACAGAGAGAGAGGTCTTCCACTCACTGGTTCACTCCCCAGATGGCCACAATGGCCAGAGCTGTGTCAATCTGAAGTCAGGAGCCAGGAGCTTCTTCCAAGTCTCCCACGAGGGTGCAGGGGCCGAAGGACTTGGGCCATCTTCTACTGCTTTCTCAGGCTATAATAGAGAGCTGATTTGGAAGTGGAGCAGCTGAGACTCAAACTGGTGTCCATATGTCAATACTGTAGGCAGCACTTTTACCCACTGTGCCACAGCACTAGCCCCCTCCCTCTTATTCTTATTCTTATTTTGTTTAATGATGACTAATTCTTTTAGAACCTTGGCTCAAGGAAACAATAGAGAAAAATCAGTGAAACCTTTTTTTTTTTTAAAGGCAACAACAACAATCTGTAAGACTGATATAATTCTAGCCAAGTTAACTAACAATAAAAAAGACATAGAGTTTGTTTATCATAAATAACAGAGGGGCCATCACTACTAATCCTATGTACATCAAAGGTATAATAAAAGAATAATATGGACAAGTTTATGTGTTAAAGTTGGATTTCCTAAGATAAATGAACAAATCCCTTTGAAGACATAATCTTTTCAAACTCACACAGGAGGAAAAGACAATTGACATGTGCATATGTGTATTAGAGAAATTGAATCAGTAATCAATTGCCTGCTAAAACAGAAAGCATTAGGTCCATGGGACTTCATTCATGAATTTTACCCAACATTTAGAGAAGAAATTGTAGCAAATTGTAGCAATTCAATGTAATACTTTCCAGAAAATGGAAAAGCAGGGAATAAGCTTTGACTAATTGTATGAGACCAGCTTAACTCTAATATGCACAAGAGAAAAAAAATGATGACAATAATGGAATCTAAAGACTAGAATCTCTCATGAACATAGAAATGTCTTTAGCAAAACGTTAACAAATTTAATGAAATATGCATGAACATTTATACAGGATAATTAAATGAGATGTTTTCCAAGTATGCAAAAATATTTCAACATTTGAAAAGTGATTAATATAGTCCATCATATCAATAGGCTAAATAAGCAAAATCACATAATTATGTCAGTAGCATTTATCTGTATCTAACAATCATTCATCATAGCCTTTACCAGCAAACTAGGAATGTAGGGGAGTTTCTTCAACTTGATAAAGGATACCTAGCATTATGCTTAATAGTGAGAAACTCAAAGCTTCTCCACTAAGGTCAGGGAAAGGCAAAGGTGACTTCTCGGGACCAGCACCATGGCATAGTGTATAAAGCTGCTGCCTGTAGCGCCGGCATCCCATATGAGCATCAGTTCAAGTCTCGGCTGCTCCATTTCCGATCCACCTCTCTACTATGACCTGGGAAAGCAGTAGAAGATGGCCCAAGTCCTTGGGCCCCTGCACCAGCGTGGGAGACCCGGAAGAAGCTCTCGGCTCCTGGTTTTGATCTGCACAGCTCTGGCGGTTGCAACCATCTGGGGGAGTGAACCAGCAGATGGATGATATCTCTCTCTCTCTCTCTATCTCTCTCTCTCTCTGCCTCTGCCTCTCTGTAACTCTGCTTTTCAACTAATACATAAATCTTTAAAAAAGATGACTTCTCTCACCACTCCTCTTCGATATACTGGAAGCAAATAGCTAAGATAGTAAGGCAAGAAAAGGAAATAGAAGAGATATGAATTTGAAAGGAAGAAATAAAGCTGTCCTTATTTGAAGATATTTGCCTATGTAGAAATTCCTAAAGAATTAACAACAAAAAAGAACCTCCCCAAACTAGAAAGTGATTATAGAAAATTTTTAGGATTCAAGATTAATATACAAGTCTATTGCTGTCTTACAAACCAGCAATGAATAATTGGGATACAAAATTAAAAAAACTGAATGTATTCATCCTGTCATATAAAAAAACAAAATATTTTCTAAATAAAACAAAATATGGACAAAATTTTTTATATTTAAAAATTTATTTATTTAATTGACAGGCAGAGATGCAGAGAGTGAAGGTGGGGAGAGAGAGAGACAGAGACAGAGAGAGAGATCTTTCATCTGTTGGTTCACTTCCCAAGTGGCTGCAACGGCCAGGACTGAGCAGTGCCAAAATCAGAAGCCAAAAGCTTTATTTGGGTCTTGCATGAGGGTATAGGTGCTGGTTTGAGTCCCAGCTGCTCCATTTCTAATACAGCTCCCTGATAATGTGCCTGATAGAGCAGTGGGAGATGGCCCATAACTTGGGCCTCTGTACCCCACAAGGGAGACCTAAACGAAGCTCTTGGCTTTGTCCTGGTCCAGACCTGACCATTGCAGCCATTTGGGAACTGAATCAACAGATGGGAGTTCTCTCTCTCTCTCTCTCTCTCCCTCTGTAACTCTGCCTTTCAAATAAATAAAGAAATATTTAAAACAAGATCAGTAGTTTTATGTGATTCTTTTTAAAAATTAATTGTATTTATTTGAAAGAGCAGCAGAGAGACAAGCGGGAGAGAAGGAGGGGGAGAGGGAGAAGGGGGGAGGAGAGAGAGAGAGAGAGAGAGAGAGAGAGTCCATCAGCTGGTTCATTCCCAAAATGGTCACAACTGACAGCAGGCTGAAATCAGGATCAGCTTAAAATGTTGCACCACAAGGCTGGCCCCTCCTGGTGTTCTTTTGAAGGGAAAGATAAATAGGTGGAGCACATGCACATTTAAGGCAGTGAAAATACTCTGTAACATAATATAATGGTAGACGCATACTATTATACATTGGTCCAAGCCAATACCATGTATAACAGAAAGAGTGAACTGTAGTGTAAACTGAGGGCTTTAGCTAATAATTACCAATATTGGCTCATCATTTATAACAAAGGGAATTTCTGTTCTGTTTTTTTCTTTTGCCTATAAACCATAAACTGAGAAAAGAAAATAGTCTATTTATTAAAAGTTACTCAAGAGGGAAGAAAAGATAGCAGAGAACTGATAAATACTCCTTAACATGGAAGAAGCTTGAAAAGTTTGTGCTAAGTGAAATAATGCTCTCACAAAATCTCCTATTTTCATGGTTTCATTCATATGAAATGTGTAGTGAAAGAAAATCTATATAGACAGAAAGTAAATTAATGGTTACCTAGGTGTTATTTGAGGGACAGCATTGGAAATTGACTGCTAGTGTGTGCAGAGTTTCTTTGTGGAATAATAAAAATATTCTAGAGGAGCCGCATTATGGTGCAGCAGGTTAAGCCTCTGCCTGCAAGAGCAGCATCCCATATCTGAGTGGGTGTTGAGTCCCGTGTCCTCTGCCTCCGGTCCAGCTCCTGCTAATGTGCCTGGGAAGACAGTTGAAGATGACTTGGGCCCCTGCCACCCATGTAGGAGACCAGGAGGAAGTTCCAGCCTCCTGGCTTTAAGCTGGCCCAGCCCTGGCCATTGTGGCCATTTGAAAAGTGAACCGGCAGATGGAAAACCTCTTTCTTTCTCTGTCTCCCTCTCTCTGTTGCTCTGTCTTTTAAATAAACAAAATACAAATTTATTGAAGCTTAAAAATAAAAAGAAATTAAAAAGCTGTGAAATTATGTCATGATGGGGCTAGTGCTATGGCATAGCAGGTTAAGCTGCCACTACCGTGCTGGCATCCCATATGGGTTCCAGTTCAAGACCTGGCTGCTCCACTTCCGATCCAGCTCTCTGCTATGGCCTGGGAAAGCAGTGGAAGATGGCCCAAGTCCTCGGGCCCCTGCACCAGCATGGGAGTCCCGGAAGAAGCTCCTGACTCCTCAGCTCCGGCTGTTGCAGCCAACTGGGGAGTGAACCAGCGAATGGAAGACCTCTCTCTCTCTTTCTCTCCCTCTCCTTCTCCCTCTCCCTCTCCTCTCTCTGTGTAACTCTGACTTTCAAATAATCGGAGAACTCAGAGGGCTTCCATAGCCTTGGAAACTCATGACTGGAGCATAGGGAGATTACTGATGCCATAGACAGGAGTGTCAATTGGTAAAGTCAACAACAGGAGTCACTGTGCACTTACTCCTCATGTAGGATCTCTGTCCTTAATGTGCTGTGCATTGAGATTTAATGCTATAACGAGTACTCAAACAATATATTTCACTTTGTGTTTCTATGGGGGTGCAAACTGTTGAAATCTTTACTTAATGCATACTAAACTGATCCTCTGTAAAAAAAAAAAAAAAAAGAAATTATCAACTCCCAACTTGACTCTCACTGGGATTAAACATGACAATAGGTCTGATCTGATTTCATCATCATTTTAAAAAAATCATCTATTATTTTTCACTTTATGTTTCTGTGTGGGAGCAAACTGTTGAAATCTTTACTTAATGTATACTAAGCTGATCTTCTGTATATTAAGATAATCGAAAATGAATCTTGATGTGAATGGAAGGGGAGAGGGAGTGGGAAAGGGGAGGGTTGTGGGTGGGAGGGACGGTATGGGGGGGAAGCCATTGTAATCCATAAGCCGTACTTTGGAAATTTATATTCATTAAGTAAAAGTTAAAAATAAATAAATAAATCTTTTTAAAAAATTAGGTCATGGTGATGGTTGCACAAGTTTGTAAAAATGTGCTAAAAACTCTGAATTGCATGTTTTGAGGAGTGAATTTGAGGTGTGTGGATTATATCTCCAAAAGATGTTAATGACAGAAGCTAGGGAGGAAGGAAACTGTAAGAAAAAAGAAAAATCCAAAAAGAAATATACACATCTATTCTGGCTATTTCCCATGGGAACATGGGTTAACTCTTCTGAAACTGCTATATAATTGTACTGGAATTGAACAAATAAACAAATTGATTCTGGTTGATGTAAGCCAACTTTTTCAATGTTGGAGTGAGAGGTTACAGATAAGGAAGGACAATAGACTAGAATGATCCACATGGTAATACATCAGAGTTGGAGACTACAGTGCTAACTTCTAGTCAGTATAAATATAAATGTACAGTTTTTTAAAAAGTTATTTGCATTTTATTTGAAAGGCAGAGCAACAGATGGAGAAAAATCATCCATTCTCTGGTTCACTTTCCAAATGCCGGCATAGCCAGGCTGGGTCTGGCCAAAGCCAGGAGCCTGGAAGTCAGTCTGGGTCTCTCACATAGGTGGCAGGGATCAAAGGAAATGTACAACATTTTACTTCAGTAGTGTCTGGACAAAGCGATTGTAAATTAACAGATCAATGTAAACATGCATGGTCACATATAGATATAGATATAGGTACCTACGTGGGTGAGTGTATATATATATATATATATAGAGAGAGAGAGAGAGAGAGAGAGAGAGGGAGACACTCTTCTATTTCTGTTCCCTGAGAGGACCTAGAAACAGCATCTTAATACATACAATCACAGAGTTCTGATTTTAGTTTCAAATATAATTTTCTTATAAATGAAACCAGAGGTCATTAGAGAAAAGACTGATACTGAACTGGTCGAGAAATTTATAAGATTATTCTTAATCATCTTATGGTGCCAGGAAGTAAGAAAATGAATAAAACCCTGATATGATGCAATGAATAGCGCTTCATATCCATGGTTTCCCTTTATGAAACCCATAACCTCAGGCTAACCATGAGAAAAATTTCAAACAAGCACAATTTGAGTGACATTCTCTGAGATGCCTGACCAGTACTCCTCAAAACTCTTAAGAGTTGTCAAAAAAAAACAAACTGTCACAGACCAGATGGGGCTAAGGGATATCTAAATGTAATGTCAATTCTGGTTGGAATCCTAGAAAATGACACTAGAAAATAACTAGCGAAATCCAAACAAAGTGTCAAGTTTGGTTAATAGTTTTTTGTTGACATTGGTTCCTCAGCTGTGAGAAATATGAGTAATGCAAGATGTTTAAAATATAGGAAAATGCTTTGAGATTTCAGCGAACTCACTGTACTATCTTTGCAACATTTCTGTAAATTTAAAACTTTTTGAAATTGAAATTTAATTAGATCTTAACATGATAAAAAATGTTAATATAATAGTGCCAATTTTGAAATGTCCGTTAAAAGCATTTGAAGTTCTAGAGTAAAATATGCATTTATGCAGAAATAAGCACCTTTAATCTTTAGACTGAAGCATGGAATGGAATGATTTTCTCAAATGACTATTATTAATACTTTTATACATCATACATCACTCACTGTTTTAAAAAGGAAATGAGAAGTATGCTATGCACAAAAACCTTCCAAACATAATCAAATTGCTGTTCAATGATGTAGAGAAATAACTTCTAGATCTTGTGATACCTTAGGTCATTAGTATTAATCTGATAAAACAACATACACAAAAGTATCTATTATTTATGAACAAGAAGGGAAATGAATCATTTTAAAAGCAAGCTAATTAGCCACATTGCAGTTATTGACAGATTATTACTGTGATGGAACCTATTCTATTAATTTTTAGGGATATGTGATCTTTTATATAATATACATTAAATAAAATGTCTAAAATGATCCAATTTGACTGTTGTCATTGATGATTGAGTCTTTCCAAATGTTATACAAATAATTAATTGATAGTTGAAAGTTAAAACTTCTCAAAATGTTGAAAACTATTCAAACACAACATGACAAACAAAAAGGAAATCACTCATTTATTTATATTTTCAACCAGTAGGGCTATTTGTGATGAAATGAAGGTTTTTCTTTTCAAAATTGCCTTTTAGTAGTTAATATTTATAGCCCCATCATTACTATCTGAACTATAGTATATTATTGGCAGAGCACTAAAATAGATTTGAGGTTTAATTTCATTAAAGTTATTATAATTTTCAAGTTATTTTTGTAAACATTTGAAGATGCTGTGTTTTCTGATTTTATTTTTATCAACATCAGTCTTTGAATACAATCATACACAGACCTTTCCAAAAGTAATATAATATATATCACATTATAACAAGTAGCCAACAAAACAAGATTTCCAATTTTCAGAATCTTTGGAATAAAATTTTAATTTGGCTAATTAAAATACTGCTTGCTTCTTTATGCCTCTTATTCTCCAGTTATTGTGTTTTATGATGCCTGTCATTCTGTGTAGAACTGTGTTCACATATCCTTTCAGTTTATCAAATACTGCAGTAATGAGCTTAAGTTGTTTTCTTTGTGAAGTTTGTTACTTGCATTTTCTTGTCTATTTATTATTATGATGTTGATTTTGAGACTTTTTATGTTTTGTTGCTATGGTTTATGTAGCAAGAACATGGAAAACAATGTGGGCAGGGGTAGCATTTGGCCTATGGAGAGGGCAGGAGAGTGCACTTGGGGCTTTGCCTTGAAGTTCAGAACTGGGCCTACTGTACTCAGAAACAGAATCTGTTCAAGGCTAAAGGCCTCTACTCCCAGGCCCATTTTTTCAGACTGAGCCCTAGACCTCTTTTGGCATTGGCAGAGGCTTGTGCTCCAGTGGGTCAGACTTGTTACAGTGTGTATTGCCACAACGCCAGCCACCACTGCCCACATTGTTTTTGCCAAACAACTGGATATCGAAATTTATCTGATTTGCCACACACAATTTAACAATCTCGGCTTAGATCTTGTGAACTTAACACTCAGATGCCTTTCCTTGACTTATATTTAATCTCCAAATAAAGACAGAAGCACAGCCACATTTCCACGTAATATGATACATACTAATATGATACAATGATGCTTGTATCATATTACGTACAACCAAAAACTCACCAACCCCTTTTCCTGAGAATACTCAAAATTCTTGGACATTATTCACTCTTCTTGATATTTTGTCACTTAAATGCTTCAGTTTAAGATTTCAACACAAGCAGGCACTTGGTCTAGTGGTTAGGATGTCTTTGTCTCATGTTAGAGTACCTGGGTCTGAGTCCTGGCTCCTATCCCAATTTCAGATCCTGCAAATGGACATCCTGGGACGCAGCAGGTGATGGCTGAAGTAATTATTACCTTTCACTCATATGGGAAACCTCAACTGAGTTCCTTGCTCCCAACTTGTGTCTTGGGGCTGGCCTATGCCCTGCTATTTTGAGCATCTGGTGAATTTCCCAGTGTATGGGAATTTGCTCTGTCCGTTTCTCTCTCTCTTCCTCTCAAATAATAATTTAAAAAATTAAAATTACTTAAATATGATGAAAAGTTAACATGTCATATTTTATGTGGTAACATGATAAGAGAGAAAGATAAAAATGTTACATCTTTTCACATACACAGATACACACAACCATATTCATAGGAAAAAGCTCACAATTATAGTTATTTCCTCAACTGGTCACATGCTTGAAGCTGTTGTTTAAAACTACTTTTTCACTACCTATTTTTTTAAAATATTTTATTTATTTATTTGAGTGGTAGAGTTACAGACAGTGAGAGGGAGAGCCAGAGACAAAGGTCCTCCATCCACTGGTTCACTCCCCAGTCGGCCTCAATGGCCAGAGCTGAGCCGATCCGAAGCCAGGAGCTTCTTCCGGGTCTCCCATACAGGTGCAGGAACCCAAGGATTTGAGTCATCTTCCACTGCTTTCCCTAGGCCACAGCAGAGAGCTGGATTGGAAGTGGAGCAACTGGAACTCAAACCAGCACCCATATGGGATACCAGCACTGCAGGCAGAGAATTAACCTACGGTATCACAGCGCCAGCCCCTCACCACCTATTTTATATTGCTTTTTTACCACAGCAAGCATGTCAGCTGAAAATTGTTTTAGCTTTTGGAGGTGACTTAGAGCTTCATTCCTGAAGTGTGTGAACACTTAGTACTCTTGCCTGAATTGAGTTGTTGTAATTTACATTGACTTTAATCACACAGAGCAGGCTATTATCAAAAGATGCCGTAAGGGGTAAGCATTGTGGTACAGCACGATAAGCTGCCACTTAGAACACCTGCATCCCATATCAGAGTGCCTGCTTTGAGTCCAGGGTCCTCTGCTCCCTATCCATCTTCCTGTTTAAGCACCTGGGAAAGCAGCAGAAGATGGCTCAATTACTTTAATCCCTGCCATCCACATGGGAGACTTGGATTGCGTTCCTAGGTCCTGGCTCCAGACTGGCACAGATATCTCCATTATGTAGTATCATCCCAATCCCCCTTTGACAATCAGGATCAGTCACCCCAATCATCACAACAACTCTTTTCTTTGCCTACTGATTTAGAGGCGTGAAGAGCCTAAAGTAGCCAGGTGGAAGTCTGACTAGTTCAGTGGAATTATTAGTGTGTGTCCTCCTTTAGGAACTAAGGCCTCTGGATCAGCAAAGCATGATTCTGGGAGATGGTGCCCTACTCCATTACTGTCAGATTGGGTATTCAACATTGACTGCAGTCAGGTGTGCCTTGGAGAGTAGAAATCAATGTTACTGAGCTCTTGTATAACCTTCATCTGTATCATCTATATCATCATTGGGCAACGTCAGAAATTTCTGGGAAAAGCTGCTATGTTTCCAAAGAATGGATCATCATCATCAGTTTATTATTATTTTTAAAAGATTTATTGATTTTATTCAAAAGGTCGAGTTACAGAGAGAGAGGAAGAGACAGAGACTGAGAGATCTTCTATCAGCTGGTTCACTCCCCCAAATGGCCACAATGGCAGAAGATGGGCCAATCTGAAGCCAGGGGCCAGGAGCTTCTTCCTGGTCTCCCACCTGACTTCAGGAGCCCAATCACTTGGACCATCCTCTGATGATTTCCCAGGCCATTAGTAGGGAGTTGGATTGGAAGTGGAGCAGCTGGGACTTGAACTGGCATCCATATGGGATGCTGGCGTCACAGGAGGAGGCTTAACTTACTATGCCACAGCACCATCCCCACCAGTTGATTATTAAATCTTCATTTTCTTTTTTTTAAGATTTATTTATTTACTTGAAAGAGTTACACAGAGAGAGGAGAGACAGAGAAGGGTCTTCCATCCACTGGCTCACTCCCCAATTGGCCGCAACAGCCGGAGCTGCATTGATCCGAAGCCAGGAGCCAGGAGCTTCTTCCAGGTCTCCCACATGGGTGCAGGGGCCCAAGGACTTGGGCCATCTTCTACTGCTTTCCCAGGCCATTAGCAGAGAGCTGGATCAGAAGTGGAGCAGCCGGGACTTGAATTGGCACCCTGGATGCCGGCACCGCAGGTGGTGGCTTTACCTGCTACATCACAGCGCTGGCCCCAAAATCTTCATTTTCTAAGGTCAACATTTGCTAAGCGTTCACAAGGGTCAAAATATCTTCATGAGTTCTGGAACATTTAGAGAATTATCCATATACTCTTTCCCAGCTATCACCAGTTTTCCAATAGCATTCTTTCAGTTCCCTGATCATCCAGGCAATGCATTGTCTACAGCTAAGCAATCATTATGAAACAACATGGTTGGCCATTTCTCCTTCCTGGAAAAATGAGCAACCAGGTGCACTGTTCAGATTGTTGCCCACTTTGAGAATTTGCCATTATTACTTTCCTTCAGGGACATCTCAGAAAGGGGCTGTGTGGTTACAGCTGTCCACCTTTGGGTTGTGCCTGGGTATTGCTCAGAATCCCCTGTAAACCAGACCCAAATTTTCTCTTCTTCATTCCGTTGATCACAAAAAACTCCATCCGCTGGTTCACTCCCCAATTGAGAAAGTCTTATGTCCCAAATGGAGGACATAGATGAGGGATGGGAGAAAGAAAGTGATGCAGCAAGAATAGAAACTATCCATATGTGGGCCACTTTTTCATGTAACTCAATTATGCATTCAGGGGCTGTATAAAACAGAGTTCAAGAGGGATATCCTAGTTTACATGGTAACTTACAGTTCTGTGTTGGTTAAATATTCCATCTCTTAAGACCAGTTAGCAAGCCAAAACCTTTTTCTCAAGTATGCTAAGACTATTCAACGTGCAAAGAATGCTCTTTTCAACAAATAGTGATAAAACAACTGGATAGCTACATGCACAATAATTAAATTGTGCATAGCTGCATAAGAAAATGAGCTCAAATTAAATCTGGCACATAAATGAAAGTGCTAAAATTATAAAACTTTAGCAGAAGCATTGGGATAATTCTTCATGACCCTGAATTTGGCAATAGTCATAGATTTTACACCAAAATTATACGAAATGAGAAAAACATAGATCTACATATTTAACCAAAATTTAACAATTATGTTCTTTAAATGACATTATAATTTGAAAAGAAGGGCTGCAAAATGAAATCAAATATTTGCTGATCCTATATCTGACAAGGAATTTGTATTTTGAAAATGTAAAGAACTCTTATGACTAGATACAAACAATAGCCAAATTAAAATTTGAGCAAATAACTTGGATAGATATTTATCCAAAAAATATACAAGGAAATAATTAGAATTAGTCATCTGAGAAATGGAAATAAAAATCACGATGAGTTACTATATTGCACTTGGTAGGCTATCTATAAACATAACTCAGAAAAAAATGCATGTTCTCAAAAATGTAGGTAAAAAAACCTTATACATTGTTAATGTGAGTGCTACACGTTGCTGGCACTTTTGTAAAAAACAATCTGAAAGTCTAAAAATAGCTATCCACAGTGTCAACGTATGGGCCAGCAAATTCATAGCTACGTGCATACCGAAAGTAATTAAAATATATATGCACATGAAAATTTGCACACAAATATGTTAGTAGTATTATTAATAACACTCAAAAGGTGGAAATAATCCAAATATCTATCAAAGGATGAGTGGATAAAGAAAATGTAATATATCCACACATTAGAATACAATTCTGTGACATAAAGGATGAAGGACTTACACAGACCACAAGCATGAACCTTAAAAACATCTTGCTAAGTGAAATAATCCTTTTACTGAAGACCACATATTATATGATTCCATTTACATGTAATGTCTAGTATAGGCAAATCTGTAGAGGTAGGAAGTACAGTAATCATTGCTTAGTCCTAATATTTGAAGCGGCGAAATCATTCCCAAACATATATCTTTAAAATACCATTTAGTATACTCATTAAATTATATTGCATACATTAAATTGCTGATTTATAGTAAATGTGGAATTTATTTCTCTAAAGGCATTACAAAACAGCATTATACAGCTTTTTAAAAGATATATTTACTTATTTGAAAGTCAGAGTTGCAGAGAAAGAGTGAGAGAGATCTTCATCCACTGCTTCACTCCCCAGATGGCCACAACGATCAGGAATGAACCAAGCTGAAGCAAGGAGCCAGGAGCTTTTGAGAAATAGCTTTTCACTTGCTGTTAAGCCTTAGTTGTACAAGGCTGAATGTATAATCTGGGTCCACCAAGCTGCTATGCTTTCTGAGTTGTCCATATTGAACTGAATGTTCTTTGACCCATCAGACCATAAGGTTGGGGATGAAAGCCAACACTCCATCATCATATTGAAGAGCAATGTTAGCAGACTGGGATCAAATCACACTACATGATCATATATTTTTGGTCTTATACCATTAATGATATTAATATGTGTTGAATCAACCTTGGATTTCTGAGATAAATTTTATGTGTCCATGGTGTGTAATTCCTTTCATATGTTGCTGGATTCAATTTGCTAAGCATTTTCTTGAGGATTTCTATGCCCATATTCGTAAGCAGTATTGTTCTATATATTTTTCACGATGCTCTGGTCTGATTTCAGAGCCTGTGTAATACTGGCCACATACAGTGAGTTGTAGAGTGCTGGCTCTCTTTCTGTATTTTGGAAGACTCTGTGAAGAATTTCTATTAAATCTTCTGTAGACGTTTAGTACAATTCACCAGGGAGATCATTTGGATCTCAGCTTTTCTAGGAATTTTTAAATTTTACCCAAATTTTCTAATTTGTCAGCATACGGTTGTTCAGAGTATTCCTATTTAATCATTTTTATTCTGTAAGATTGTTAATAATGTCTGCTTTTTCATTTCTCATCTGATGATTTGTGTTTTTTATTTCTTTTCTAATTTGGTGTATATAGATATAGGTCTGCCTTTCTTTAAATTTTTGATGAACCAATTGTTGGATACTTTAAAAATATTTATTTTCATTTACTTAAAGGGGAGAGAGAGAGAGAGAGAGAGAGAGGAACCTCTACAACCTGGTCATTCACTTCTGAAATGCCTGCAACAACCAGGGTTGGCCCAGGCTGAAGCCAGGAGCCCAGAACTTCATCTGGTACTCCCACGTGGATGGGGATCAGGGACCCAAGAACTTGAACCATCATATAATGTTTCCCAGATGCATTAGCAGGAAGCTGGATCAAAAGCAGAGCAGCCAGTCCAAAATAGTGGCTTGGCAATGCCCCATCATGCTGTTGTATAGCTTGATTTTCTCTCTTGTTCTCTTCCTTATTTCATTAATTTTGGCTCTAATTTTTATTATTTTCCTCCTTCTGCTTTATTTATGCTGTATTTGCTCTTATTTTCCAGTCTAATTATATGGAAAGTTAGGTTATTGATTTGAGAGCTTTATCATTTTTAACATGAGAATTTGTTGCTATAAATTTCTAAGTACTATTTTAACATATACCATGAGTATTAGTATGTCTTATCTTGATTCTTTTCATCACCAAGGCATTTCATAATTATCCTTTTGATTTCTTCTTTTACCAAGCTGTTGTTTAAAAGTGTGCTATTTAACTTCTTCAAATTTACGAGTTTTCCAAATTTCTTTCTTTTATTGATTTCTAAATTTCATTGCATTGTGATCAGAGAATATTCTTTGTATTAGCTGAATTCTTTTAAGTTTATTGAAGCTCCTTGTATGGTCTATGCTGAATAATCTCATGTGTATTTGAAAAAAATTTTGTATTTTGTTGTTGCTGAAAGGAATATTCTGTAAATGTCTCTTAGTTCTATTTGATGTATCATGTTCAAGTGCTCTGTTTCCTTGTTGACCATCTGCTTGTTTGTTGTATTTCTTATTGAAAGTGGAATATTGAAATCTCCAGCTACTATTGAAGTGGCTGCTTTTCACTTCTGTTAGCTTTTGCTTCAGGCATTTTTGCTTCTCTTTTTAGGTGCTTATATGCTCATAATTTTACCTTCTTGAATAACTTTTTTTTATTTTTATAAAATATCCCTCTTTAGCTACTTTTTTCAGATATTACTGTAACCTCTGGAGTTTTCTTACAGTTGTGGTTTGCATAATATATGTTTTAATCTTTCTGTATCTTTGATCTAAAATCAGTCACCTGAGAGACAGCATTTAATTCAAATTTTTAATTTAATCTGGCAATCTGCTTTGCTAGATGGTTTATTCTCTTCACTTTTAATACTATTATTGATATACTTAGATTTAAATATGCATTTTCTGTGATGTTTTGTCTTTAATATGTCTCATAATTTTGTTCCCCATTCCTTCTTTATTGCTTATTTTTGCATTTAGTGAATATTTTCTTTTTTATTTTTAAAAGATTTACTTATTTGAAAGGCAGTGACAGAGAGAGAGGGAGAGACAGAGAGAGGAATCTTCCACGTGCTCGTTCATTCCCACAAATTGCTGCAATGACTGGGGCTGGGCCAGGCCAGAGCCAGGATCTCTCACATGGGTGGCAGGAAGTTAAATATTTGAGCCATCATCTTCTGCTTTCTAAGTGTATTATCAGGGGCCTGAACTGGAAGCGGAGCAGACAGGACTTGAACTAGCACTCCAATATTGGATGCTAACACCACAAGAGGTACCTTAACCTTCTGTGCCACAATGTTAGCCCCAAGTGAATGTTTTCTAATGTATCATTTTGATCACTTTAAGGATTTTCTACTATTTTTTGGAATTTTCTTAGTGTATGTTTTGCAGTTTGATATATTCTATTTAGCAGAATCCACTTTACATTTGTAGCAATAATTCTAGTTTGATAGAGAAACATTACTCCTGTATAGTTATGTCCTTTCTTCCTCATTTTTGAGCTATTATTGTTAAACATACCACTATTTACATATTATAAGCCCAATATCTTTACAATTATTAGTTTCTATAATTTTATATCTTTAAATTATTAGAGAGAATGAAATAAAGTAATTTATAGCTTTTGCTATAATTTTTTTATTTTTTATTATTGGTTCTTTTGTTATTGTTTTCCTGTTTATTAGGGTTACCATCTGGAGTCATTCCTTTAGCCTAATTAAATTTTTCTTTGACACACTTTTATTGTACTATGCTGTGTGAATGTATTTATCTTTCTCTATATTATGGACCCAGGAACACACATATTCAAATGGAGAACTCCAGTATGATTTATACTGTCATTTAGAATTACATAATTAACTTTACTGGTGCTCTTTTTTTTTAAATGTGAATAAGACTGCTGCCTGGAGTTAACTTTCTTTCAGCTTCACAAACTTTCTCTAGTATTTCTTGAAAAGCTCAGGGAATGTCTTTTTTTTACATTTGTATTTGAAAGATAGTTTTTCTGGATATAGTATTTTATTTATTTATTTAATTTGACAGGTAGAGTTATAGACTGTGAGAGAGAGGGACAGAGAGAGAGGTCTTCCTTCTGTTGGTTCACTCCCCAAGTGGCTGCAATAGCCGGAGCTGCGCCGATCCAAAGCCAGGAACCAGGTGCTTCCTCCTGGTCTTCCACGCAGGTGCAGGGCCCAAGCACTTGGGCCATCCTCCACTGCACTCCCGGGCCACAGCAGAGAGCTGGACTGGAAGAGGAGCAACTGGAACTAGAACCCGGCACCCATATGGGATGCCGGTGCTGCAGGCGGAGGATTAACCAAGTGAGCCATGGCGCCGGCCTGGATATAGTATTCTTGTTAGACAGTTCTGTGACCTTTTTTGAGACTTTGAATATGGTATCCTACTACATTCTGATCTTCATAGTTCCTGATGAAAAGTCAGTGGTTGATCTTTTGGGATTTCTTTGGAGGTAATTAGTTGTTGTTCTCCTGCTACTTTCAAGATTTTCACCGTATCTTTGGCTTTCAGCTTTTTTGGTATTTGTTGGTTTATGAATCTCTTTACAATTATACTATCTGTTGTTTTTTGAGTTTCCTGGATGTATAGATTAAGGACTTTAAATAAATTTGAGAAAGTTTCAGTCATTATTACTTAGAATACTTTTTCTGCTTCCTTTACTCTTGCTTTTAGTATCCAAATATGTGCATGTTGTGTCATTTTGAACTCTCACATGTCTATGTCTCCACTCATTTTTTTTTTTTTGACAGGCAGAGTGGACAGTAAGAGAGAGAGAAAGGTAGAGAGAAAGGTCTTCCTTTACCGTTGGTTCACCCTCCAATGGCTACTGCAGCTGGGGCGCTGCAGCCGGTGCACAGCGCTGATCCGAAGCCAGGAGCCAGGTACTTCTCCTGGTCTCCCATGCAGGTGCAAGGCCCAAAGACTTGGGCCATCCTCCACTGCCTTCCTGGGCCATAGCAGAGAGCTTGACTGGAAGAGGGGCAACCAGGACAGAATCTGGTGCCCCGACCGGAACTAGAACCGGTGTGCCGGTGCCGCAGGTGGAGGATTAGCCTAGTGAGCCGTGGTGCTGGCTCCACTCATTTTTTAAAAAGATTTATTATTTGTAAGAAAGAGTGACAGAAAGAGGGGACAGGGAGAGGGAAAAGCAGAGTAAAGGAGGGGAAAAGAGAGAGACAGACAGACAGAGACGTCTTTCATCTGCTGATTCACTCTCCAAATGACCACAGCAGCCAGGATGAGCCTGTCCAAAATTTGGAGCGAAGAACTCCATCCTAATCTCCCACATATGCAGTAGGAGCCCACATTCTTGGACCATCTTTTGCTGTACCTTCAGGTGCATTAGCAGGAAGCTGGTCAAAAAGTGGAGTCGCTAGAACTCAAGCAAGCACTCTGATATATGATGCTAGTATCACAAGTAATAAATTAACCTGCCATACTATGATGACAGCCCCTCTATTCATTTTTGTTCATTCTTTTTTTCTCTTTTCTTCTAAGTACATTATCTCTATCAAGTTATTTTCAATTTTTTCAATTCTTTTATATGCTAGTTTATCTACTCTTTATTCACTACTGAGTACATTTATTTTTAATTTTACTTTTTCAACTCTAAAATTATCGTTATATATATTATAGTTTGCTTTATATGCATATGTACATATATATGTGTATATATACATAATTTTGTCTCTTTAATTATATCCTCTGTTTGATTAGACATTGTCATCATGCCTTCCCTTACGTTTTTTAAAGATTTATTTATATATTTGAAAGTCAGAGTTATAGAGAGAGGGAGAGACAGAAAGAGATCTTCCATCCACTGGTTCATACCTCATGTGGCTGCAACAGTTGAGGCTGAGCCAGGCCAAAGCCAGGAGCTTCATCTGGGTCTCCCACATGGGTCGCAAGGGCCCAAGCACTAGGGCTATCTTCTGCTGTTTTTCCCAGGCACATTAGAAGGGATCTGGATTGGAAGTGGAGCAGCAGGGACATGAACCACCACCCAAATGGGATGCCAGGATCACAAGTGATGGCTTTACCCACTATGCCACAACACTGTCCTCCCCTTAATTCTTTAATCACGATTGCCTTTAGTTATATATATACACACATACTTTGAAGTATGTCAATTATGATATCCAGGCATTCTTATGGGCAATTTCTGTTGCCTTCATTTTTTTTCTAGTCAGTGGATCTTATTTTCCTGTTTTTTTCTGTATGTCTCATAACATTTATCCTGGAAAATAAGCATTTTAGGTAATATATTGCAGCGGATATGAGTATTGATGACCACATTCCTGGGCCTGTTATTCTTATTTGCTTACTTGTTTAATAACAGACTAATTTGTTTAATAAGTCTATTCCATTTTCCCATACAGGATGAAGTCTATAATATTGCGTCTCAGAGTAGTCTACCTTGGGTATGACCACAGTCACCCCGGGATGACAATGGGATTGGCAGAGCTCTCTTAGACTTCCTCTTTCCCTGACCATAGTAAACTGTGAAGCTCTGCCAATTGCCAGCTGACTGTTAGACTTTTTTCAACAATTCCCTGGAGCATAAAGTGCTCCACAGACAGATCCAAATGACTGCTAGTTTTCTGAAGGAATGATTTTTGGCATCAGTATTTGAGATTTGACTCTGGAGAGGCTCTCGTTAGCTCTCTCTTTCCCTAGTTCTCAGTGATAAGTAAGCCACTTTATAGTGTAGCTTACATCTACAATGAATACTGCTTTGTACCAGAACCTTTCTGGGTTTTGAGTGGATCCTTAGGCTTAAACTACTCCACCCTTTGATGCAAGTTGACTTCCTTTGGGAAATGACTCACAGGTTTCTCTTTTGTGGGCCATTTCTCTTCCCAGGAAAGAGATAGCTCTGGATACGGAGGTGGGTACCATGACATGTTTCTTCCAGCTTTAGGAGCTGAAGCTCAGTCAGGGAGGTGTGATGGCTTCAGTTTCTGTTGCACTGAGACTCTACCATACCTGCCAGGACAAAGGTTATCAGAGGCCTAGTGTTCTCAGCAATACTGCATTCGAAGTAGAATCCTTGACCCACAAGTCCTGGGTAAAAACACCCACCTCTCAGCTGCTATTACATAGAAGACAGCCTCAGCAACAGGTATCTGGAGTAAGGATGAGAACTTCTGATGCTTCGTCTCCCCAGTGAAGGTAGCCCTTTGAGGGAGGGATCATTGTGTTCTTGCCTGTAGCAGTCTGCTTGAGTTTGAAAGTAAGGAGATAGCAAGTCTTAGTTCAAGTATCGCAGACTCTCACCATCCTTATTAAATTTTAGTATGTATTCTCCAGTAAGTATTTCTTATTTCACTGAATGCCCGTAGGATCACTTTCAGATAATTTACATGTTTGATTTTTGAAAAAGAATCAATCTCACCAGTTTTCCTGGAAAGTCAATTTACAGGGCTCACCACACTGTCCATGCCAGTAATAGAAATCATAATAGAAATTTTAAATAGAAATTTTGCAGTAGTTATCAGGAATATGTAAGTACAAATCCTTTATCCTTACATGTATACTATCTGGTTATTTGTGATGCATTTTTATTGCAGTATTATATTTCTAGTAACAAAAAATGAAAACAAACTAAATGTCATCAGTAAGGAACCCATTACAAATATTAGGTATACTTTAGTATATTTAATAAATTAGATGCAATATCGTGCACTTATAGAATGAAATATGCCTATACTAAAAAATCTAGCTCGTTTGGGTTGGACTATATGGCACAGACAGTTAAGCTGCCACTTGGGATCGCCTATATCCCATATTGAAGTGCCTAGGATGGAGTATTACCTCTGCTTCCAATCCAGCTTCTAGGTAAGGCATCCTGGGAGGTAGCAAATGATGACTCAAGGGCTTGAGATCCTGCAATCAACGTGGGAGATCCAGATGTGTCGCTCCCCCTCTTCGTGGAGGAACGACACAGGACCCTGCGCTGTTCTTTCGTCTGCTCGGCCCTCCCCGGGTTTGCCGCTGGCTCCTCCCGGGCTGGCCACTATCCCTTCCACCTCCGTGGAAGGGCGGTTCCCCCTGGCCGCTTTCCCCACTTCCACAGGGGAGCGGCACACCGCCGGCCGGCTCTTCTCGGGGGCTGCACAGGTGTTCCTTCAGCTAGATGTTCCCCTTAGATGTTCCTGGTGCATGCCGTCTCTCTCCTCCTTTATAGTCCTCCTCCGCCAATCCTAACTCGGCTGCCCACACGCCGAGTATGCTGCTCTCCAATCAGGAGCAAGTCCTACAGTTTATTGGTTGAACTGGAGGCAGCTGTGTGGAAGCTGTTTACTTCTCTCCCAGCGCCATATTGTGGGAGAGCAGATGCATAGAATAAGTCTTAATTCTAGTAACTCAGTCCAGTCCGGGCTGCTCCCCACACAGATGGAGTTCTAGGCATTTGGCTTTGGCCTTGCCCAGCCCTAGCTGTTGTGGGCATTTGGGTAAGGAAGCTGTGCATGGAAGATCTTCCTCTCTCTCTCTCTCTCACTCTCTCTCTCTCTCATCTCTATCTCTATCTCTCTCTGTCACTATCTATTTCAAATAAAATAAATCCTTGAAAAACATATAGAAATCTTTAAATGTCATTTAATAAAGACTTCTGATATAACCTGAAAAAGTAAGGTGCAGAATGATGTAGAATTACTACGTTTTTGTTGTAATTTTAAATATTAAAATAAACATATGGAATTATATACTTTTTTCTGGAATGATACATATAAACTATTCATGGGAGTTACCTATGAGAAATCCAGAATTAGTGAGGGTAATTTCATTTGTATGTATTTATTTTTTGACAGTGTGACTTTTTAAGCCATGTTCATTTCTTTTATTTATGAACTAAAATTTATAATGACTCTTCCTTATCAGCAAAGTAGTTACTTTTACAGTTGATGCGACAACTCTCTGTATGTTATAGGAATAATACTATTCGGAGTTCACAAGTTGGATATTTATTTAAGGAAGACCGACTTCAGCAAACATGGCAATACAGCTGGAACACACATGACTGTCATTTTCTACTACATTGTATTTCCCATTAGATTTATTTTGAGATATCAATATATAGTATCAATGTAGACTCTTAGCCTTTATGTATTTCATATTTTTCCCCACTGGCTCTTAACCCAAGGTAAAATTCTTCAGTTTCGTGAAGTCATGTTATAGACATTTGGAAGCCTCTCAGAAGACGATGCTGTTATAAATGAAACATTTCTTGGAGAAAAATGAAGGTGCTTTATGTAGATAACATTGAGGCTTAAAAATCAAAGGATACTTGGTGCAAGTAAAGCAAATGAGAAAAGTTGGATATATTCTAATAAGGCAAACACTTTGCGGTGCTTCAGTTGACTTTCCACAGCAAATTGTCTTGCTGAACATTTGCTGCTATACTTCTGGGACTTTCACTTTTCGGGACTGTGGTAAATAAGATAGAGTCAGTAATATATAAAGCGGGCCCGTGTTGTGGGGCCCAGGGTAAGTCACTGCTTGTGACACGGGAATCCCCTGTCAAGAGTTGGGTTTCTGTTCCCGCTGCTCTGCTTCCCATCAGCTTCATGTGCATGGGAAAGCAGCAGAGAATGGTCCCAGTACTTGGGGCCCTGCCACCCAAGTGGCAAACCTGAATGGCGTTCCAGGCTCCTGGATTTGGCCTGGCCTAGTACTGGTGATTGCAGCCTTCGGGGGAGTGAACTAGCAGACAGAAGATTCTCTCTCTCTCCCTTTTTCTGTCTCTCCTCATCTCTATCGCTCTTTTAAATAATTAAAATAAATAAAATAAATCTTTTCCTTTAAGAGGTGCATGATGAATGAAAATGAAAATTCAGAACTTTCTTTTCCTCAGAGGAAAAAAAAAAGGAATTTGTTTTATTTAAATTTCCTGATATCTGCTGAATACTAAAAGAAACCAAATCAAATTAATGCCAGAGCTACATCTCTTTCCTAAAATGGAGCTTTAAAAAAAAGCTTACAAGAAAAGGAGGTGCAGCTACTTTGTAATGCGTTAAGGAGTCTAATTCCATTCTTATGGGATTTGAAGATCAAAAGTATCTGAGGCCGGCGCTGCGGCTCACTAGGCTAATCCTCCGCTTTGCAGTGCCGGCACACCGTGTTCTAGTCCCGGTCAGGGCGCCGGATTCTGTCCCGGTTGCCCCTCTTCCAGGCCAGCTCTCTGCTGTGGCCAGGGAGTGCAGTGGAGGATGGCCCAAGTGCTTGGGCCCTGCACCCCATGGGAGACCAGGAGAAGCACCTGGCTCCTGCCTTCGGATCAGTGCAGTGCGCCAGCCGCAGCACGGCGGCCATTGGAGGGTGAACCAATGGCAAAGGAAGACCTTTCTCTCTGTCTCTCTCTCTCACTGTCCACTCTGCCTGTCCAAAAAAAAAAAAAAAAAAGTATATGAATAAGAGACAACATCATATTGCTTACTGATTAGATATAAACATAGGTATGGTAAAATTATGACAATTGCATTTCTTCTTTCTTTTGTAATCAGGTCTTCATCATTTAAAAAACTATCTCTATAAAATTGGGTCTTCATCATTTAAAAAACTATCTCTATAAAATCAAAATTTCTTATTTTTATAGCACTGAAGAATTTACAATGCTTTGAATGTCATATTTGAGAGAATATATTATCAACGGGCTTTCAATAAAATCATTATGATTGAGACCAACACATTTTCTCATGTTTTACGGAAGTCCACATTCTGGATTCATTATATTGCAATCCATGCTAACTCTGAAAAAAATGGCTCATTCATAGTTTTTCAATTACTAGTGGAAGTTAAGAGCCAGTGATAATAACTATTTCTGAAATTATTGCTAGAGCTGAAGAATTTTGTCCTTTTCTTTGATACCATATTATTACAGGTGGTCCTTGAAAATCCATAGGCAGGATGGAAAATATAATGCAATGTCTGTTTTCTCTCTGATAAGGCAGCTCAACAAAATTTTATCTGTAAAATACAGGCTCAATAGAAAATATAAATTTAAAAATAGAAATAATTTGAATATGCAAATAATTTTATGGCTTTGCAGATAACTCTGAGGATTTCAGTGTTAAGTACTCTATGGAGAAATCTATATTAATTTGGTTTAAAATACGAAGAGTCCAGTGTAAGTCCTATAGGGAGTAAAAATTATGTTTTCCTCATAGGGAAAAAATAATTGTTAAGTACAGGGCCTATGATTCTTTTTGTCTCCAGCAGCTAGCACAGTGCTTCAGTATAAGGAGAGTTAAATATTTGTTGATGTTGAACTGGATTTTAAAAGAAATCATTAGTAATCTGCTTATTAATAAGTAAGAATAATTTATAATCATATATACAAAAATATAAGTCATCATGTGTTTCAAAAGTTCTACATGCCTAGGTAGATAGGAAGGTATGTGGAGATAGCCCCAGCAACCTTGTTTCCTCTACTGATTTGTATGTTTGTCACTCAATGGAAACTATTGTATAAAACAGAATCAGTAAATTTCCTGAGTAAATTAACACATTCTAAAAAATATTGTGCATAATAATGAGATTTTAAAATAGACAAAAACAAAAGAAAACTAAGAATGTGTGCGCATGTGTGTGTGTGTGTGTGTATGCCTTAACACCATTTAAAAAGCCTGTGGTCTATCACATATTTGTTTTTTATGAAGGAAGTGTGAAAGGATGGCTAATAGGGTTCTTTCATTGCGATGGTGGTAACAGTAGTGAATATCTTTCCTGCTGATACAAATCAGTGCTGTTTAATGCTTTGATTAATAATATTTGCAATATTATACATACTTTTTTTCAAAATGGTTTACTTTTTAAGTCAACAGTCCTGTCTTTGATTTACATTGGCTTGGTATTTTTTTGTACTGATCACATTTGTTTGAACTGCTTTTACTTTTATTTTGAACTTTTATTTAATAAATATAAATTTCCAAAGTACAGCTTTTGGATTATAGCGGCTTTTCCCCCCAGAACCTCCCTCCCACCCACAACCATCCCATCTCCCACTCCCTCTCCCATCCCATTCTTCATCAAGATTCATTTTCAATTATTTTTGTATACAGAAGATCAACTTAGTATACTAAGTAAAGATTTCAACAGACTATACCCACACAGACACACAAAGTATAGAGTACTGTTTGAGTAGCGGTTTTACCATTAATTTGCATAGCACAACATGTTAAGGACAGAGGTCCTACATGGGGAGTAGGTGCACAGTATCAAGGATGATACTGCTGTCTGTGACATGCAGTACATGGCATTTCGTAAGGACTGAAACTCTGGGTAAATCAGGTTTGCTTTTAGCTCATCACTGAAGTTCCCCTATAAATTTGACATGGACTTTCTTTTCTTACTGTATCTGAAAAAGAAGCTAAAGTTAAATGGTAAGCCTTGGCATGGCATTATTTTTAATTTATATGTCTAAAATATACTAATTTTTCTTTTATATAAAGTAATAAATACAGTAATTTTTAGAAAGAGTTTCTATGTCTCTCATTATGTGATAAGCCTTTAAAAGTCTTTAGCATTTTACTTTTACACACATTGATTTGGACTTCAGCGTTATAAAGATCCACGATCAAATGCTTATTCCATCAGGCTGCGTGAAATGGAACAAATAGCTCTCACTGTTTCTGTTTTTGTGTATGTAAAATGTTGTACAATTCATAGGATTGGGTTGATGATTACAGGAGATAAACACATAAATAAGTGCATGCCACACAACCTCCAAGCATTCAATAATTTTTAATTGTATTTATTATTATGTATAAGATAAATTCAAATTTATCATATAAGGAATGTCATCTGCAACTCTAAAACATGGGGATGAGGTGGGGTCAAAAGTTGAACAAAGAAATAGATTCACATGAAAAACATATTTTTAACTTTTATTTAGTAAATATAAATTTCCAAAGTACAGTCCATAGATTACAATGGCTTTTTTCCCCCCACAACCTCCCTCCCACCCACACCCCTCCCATCTCCCGTTCCCTCTCCCATTCCATTCGCATCAAGATTCATTTTCAATTATCTTTATATACAGAAGATCGATTTAGTACATATTAAGTAAAGATTTCATCAGTTTTTTTGAGAAATTAACCCCTGTTGTTAATAAGTGATGCAGTCAGTCATTTATGGAATTTTCAGGTTGATGGATGAAGGACTTTTGCAGTATTATTATTTTTTTAATATTTTATTTATTTTTTTGAGAGGTAGAGTTACAGTGAGAGAGACAGAGAGAAAGGTCTTCCTTCCATTGGTTCACCCCTCAAATGGCCACCATGGCCGGAGCTGCACCAATCCGAAGCCAGGAGCCAGGACCCTCTTCTAGGTCTCCCATGAGGGTGCAGGGGGCCCAAAGACTTGGACCATCTTCCACTGCTTTCCCAGGCCACAGCAGAGAGCTGGATCGGAAGGGGACTAAAACCAGCCAGGACTAGAACCAGCGCCCATATGGGATGCCGGTGCCGCAAGCAGAGGATTAACCTGCTGTGTCAGAGCACCAGCTCTCCCAGCATTATTCTTAAATGTCATATTGCTAGGTTGTCTTGTTAGTGACATCTACTACATGGCAATGTTTGTAAAGGAAAATGCATGAAATCGTATTTAATGAATAATAATACAGAATAGTTATCAATACAGAATATTTATTTAAAATAAACAGCAGCAGTGGAAACTAAACAATGTAATTTATAATTTATTTTAAGGAATATCAGAATAAGTAATTATAGGTTTATAAACCAATTATCAAGTGAGCTATTTATTGTTGTCATAGACCAGTAATACCCACATATTCAATCCCCAGATTCTATGCTAGCTTGTATATCTGCTTTTTAAATTATCATATTAAACAAATTTATAAATGATAATGTACAGTCTATATATAAAAACTACGCAGATTTGATATCTGTGATCCTATAATTCTTTATTCATATATTCTCAATTGTTTTATTTAGTTACCTACAATCCATACAAAAATCTCAGTATTATTTTTTGAGTATGGAGGAAAAATCTCATAGTCATTATATAATAGATGCCTGATGTGTGTTTATTTTACTGGCATGGTTGGTATTCTTAGTTGCAAATAAATAAAAGTCAATGGAGGAGAAAAAATAATTTATTAAAATACATTACATCACTACGTAGGATTTCCAAGAGGGTCATAGAAACATGTTTTAAGGATTTGTAGCCAGGAACAATACCTAAAATGACACTGTTGAATTGGTCTGCTACAATGATACCTACAGAGACTGATGGGAAATGGATATTTTAGCTAGAAACTCTGAAACTGAGACATAGATACCACCATTCTTGCCGTAAGTGAATTTATTTGCTTCCTGTTTCTTCACGTCACTAGTTTCTTTTGCAAAATATGACCCAACTGCATTGTGTAGTTGACTTTCATTCTTGTCTGCGCCTTACCTGAAAGTGGAGGTTCAAAAAGCTAGTTCTGGTATCAATATTAGGAGTTGTTTTCTGCCTCATTCAATGGGGAATTTCCAAAACATAAAAAAGTATTCACAGCTGGCTTTCGGGCATATTGAGTTAAACCATCACTTGTGATGCCAGCATTTCATATCAGGGTACCAGATCCAGTTTCATCTGCTCCACTTCCAGTCCAGCTTCCTACTAATGTTTCTGGGAAGGCAGTGGAGAAAAGTTCAAGAACTGGGACCCTTGACTCTCATATGAGAGACCCAGGTGGAGTTCCGGGCTCCTGGATTAGGCCTGGCCAGCCTCGGCTGTTGTAGATATTTAGGGACTGAAGGAGTGGATAGAAGATTC
The DNA here is from genome assembly GCF_964237555.1 of Oryctolagus cuniculus. Lineage (NCBI taxonomy): Eukaryota > Metazoa > Chordata > Mammalia > Lagomorpha > Leporidae > Oryctolagus > Oryctolagus cuniculus. The sequence goes on from NC_091453.1 coordinate 59,788,707, forward strand.
TCTCTCTCTCTCTCTCTCTCTCTCTCTCTGTAGTTCTGCATTTCAAACAGATAAATAAAGCTCTAAAAATATTTAGTGGAAAAAAAAAGGTATTCCCAGTTGCTCCACAACCATGAATTATATAATACCAACACAGTCATAAATTTGTTCTTTCTGGATTCTGCTGTCATCAGATTGGGCACTGATCAAGATTAATAACCTAGTCAAAATATGAACTATTGTCAGTGGTGACTTGTCAAATTGGGTAAAAGAATAAAGACTGAGTTTCATAGCTTTAAGGAACATCTGAGAAGACTAATTTTTTATCTTAATTTCAGATTAAATTTCAAAAATTTGCCATATTTTTCACAGTGCATACAATGTCAAGCTTTTTTTGGTGTCCCTAGATGAGAAATACAATGGGTTTCATGGAGGGAGGTCCTAATAACTTAGTTCTTCACTTTTTATGAATAGCATATTTTGGAGCTCCAATTTCTCAAGTGCTTTAACATATCTGGTAACTTGCCACAGACTAAGAAAAGAGGTACATTACATGGAGAACATGAAGGACATATTTTAAAAGTAATATTTTCTTATTGTCACTGATATCCTTTTCTCTCCATTCATTATTGTACTTTTGTGCTTTCATTCCATGGTGATAATGCTACTTGTAAATTATATGCCAGCTGATGTAGTGACAAGCCATCCTCTCTGGAAACAAAAGAATCCTGAACTATTTATTTTTGTATTTTTCTATTTGACATGCTAAACCAAATGGAGTTGAGATTGTTTTACGTACAAAAGGTCCATGCCATTCTGAGTCATTCAACCTATCAAAAGATGTGATCTGCTGCTTGGCAGATTGTCCAATTTGAGGCTTTTAAAAGATTTAACACTTTTATAACAGAATTCCTGGCCTGTTTCTTTTTACTCTATTGCCAAGATAAAATTTATAAGCATGTTAACAATGCTGCTATGGCAACAACAAGTAATGCCTCAATTACTTCTGCTCAGCTAAGCGTGTACAGAGGGAATAGCTGTCATGGTGTTAACACTACCCAGAACAGTCCAGAAAGGGGTTTTAATCTTTCTCTTATTATATAGTCTATGGCATAAAACTGCAATGTCATAATTCTTTCTGAAGCCTGCGGAGAACTCTTTGAATTAGTTATTCTACTTTAGTTCCTAAGGTGCCTCTCACTTTAGTGTACAGGGAAAAGTTTGTGCCTCAAATAAATTGCACAGGTGATAGACAATGATTACATTTGAAGCCTGGACAATTAAAGTAGACCCACAATAAAGCACACACACACATACACACACACTCACATAGGAAAAGGGAATGGCAAAAGGATTTAACAAAAAAGGGTGAAAAGTTAAATATTATGAGTGTTTATAAAGATACAGATTTGTAAAGTATAATGCCAACTTAAAGGAATGGCACAGCATTTTTCAGAGTCATATGTACTGGTAATAAAGATTTGTTACAAAAAATATAGAGCTATAGTAGATTCATGAATGAGTCACCTTCTTCCATGAATGCTGAAAGGTCGTTTGTCATTTGTATGGAAGAATGTTGATCAGGTCCTGGGCATCTCTAGACATTTTTCAGCATCTTCTCCTTTACTCCAAATTGACATACATCATCCATGGGGAGAAGCATTTAGTGCCTCCTCTCAAGGACTTCATGTTGAGTATTTGGCATCCCAATTAGTGGGGTTCCAAGATATTCTGGATTTATAGCAACCTGATATTATTTAATTCCTGTTTTGGGGCAATTTAGCATTGTGATAAAAATGATTATCAGTCAAGAAAAATCTAAGTTATTAAAAATAAGAAATAAACTTCACTTAATGTCCAGTGTCAGCAACACAGCAGGTCTATACATTTCAAGAATTCCTTTTGCACATAAATAGAAGAAAAATTCTGCTTTCAGTTTTGATTAACTACATGGCAATTCCTTATAGAATCATTTTTTGTCTGTAACAATTAACAAATAACTAGTGTATCTCTAGAGCAAGTTTTTGATCCTTTACTCATTGTGCAAATATTTGTGCCTTTTTATGGGAAAGCATGGTAGACAAAGCCCTGAACTAATACTTGGCTTTGAAAATGGGCATAAAGCAATGCATAAAAATGTCGTTGAACTTTGTGTACTCACTGTGGTGTCTATCATCATAGATGGGGAGAGAAGAGACAATTAAATACTCAAGTAAACCCAAATTTTAGCAAAAATTCCTGCTTAGAATTTCTCCTGTAAAAGATATTAGTTTGAAGAAGCAATTTTGGAAAAAAAAATCACCAAAAGTTGCAGAAATACTGACTGCAAAGATTCCTTAACAATTTACTATACTCATTTTACTTTATATTGCTTTTCTTCTCTTTTGGAAGTGCTTTTGTGAAATTGTCTGAATCTATAAAAGAAGGTACAAATACGAGTAGAAGAAATACCCTTATACACACAACTCAGCTTAAGAGATTACATCTTAGAGTGTTTTGAAGTTTATAGTATCAATTTCTTTAGTTTATTACTCTCCCTCCTCCTTAGAGGTAATCGTTATAACTTGGAGATCATCATTACCCTATCTTTCTTCATATTTCACTGCATTTGTATGTGTCCCTAGATAATAAGTAGCATGTTTTGAATGCTTTAACTTCTTATGTGTATAATGGTTTGTATATTTTTCTGTAATATGTTTTAAAACTCAGTATTATGTTTGTGAGAGTCATCCACATTTATAGTTGTAGCGCCAGTTCATTCATTTTCACTACTGAATAAATTCAATTTTCTGACTCCACAAGAATTTATCACTTCTTCACTGATGTCCATTTTTGTTATTTTCAATTAATTGCAATTATCAACTTGTTGATATGGACATTATTGAATATGTATTCCCGGAAATGTAGATGAGGGTTCTCTAGGACTGATAGGATAATAATATTTGTATCTAACACTTAAGTAGAATTTTCCAACTTATTTTCAAAATTTTCAAAACTGATTTACTTCCCCTATCGAATTTCAGAAACTGTCTTAGCTCCACATTATGGCTAAGACTTGTATTTCAGACTTTCAAAATTAGGTACTATACTCACATGGTTCAAAATTCAAAACGACATAAAAATATATACATTAGTGTATTTGTGTGATTAACTTAAATGCAGAGCTGAAGACAAGCCAATCACTTTAGGTAGTTATGAAAAAAATTTTTAATAAACTGGAAGGAGGGCGTAGTGATAGCATCCTTTGGGTAAGGATGATCAAACAGTAAATGGTACATTACTGAGCTGTTTCCTGCTGTGGGAGTCTAGGACTCATTCCTGTTGGGAATTCTGGGAAGCACCATGTGGAATTTGTCTCAGAACTGTTGTTAGTAAATGAAAGTTTTCCTTGAAGACATTAACAGCTGTGACCTTAGCTAAGCAATCTTACAGGGTTTCTTCATAGAAGATTTTTTTCCATGTAAAATAGACAAGCTCTAGTCTGGGCTATGTCAGATATGTATGGCAGCTGTTCAATAGAACGTAATCTGAAATCAGGTGACATGAGAAGATATGGCATACAGTGCTATAAAAGTCTTCTATTACAGAGCATCATTTTCCATAGTTAACATATTTCCCAACCCATACTGGTAAGTGTGGGGAGCAACTCGGACTAGACTAAGTTACTGGAATTAAGACATTCTATGCATCTGCTCTCCCACAATATGGCACTGGGAGAGGAGTAAACAGCTTCTGCGCAGCTGCCTCCAGTTCGACCAATAAACTGCAGGACCTGCTCCTGATTGGAGGAGAGCAGCGTGCTCGGCGTGTGGGTAGCAGAGTTGGGATTGGTGGAAGAGGACTATAAAGGAGGAGAGAGACAACATGCACCAGGAACATCTAAGAGGAACATCCTGATAACATCTGAGCAGGTCACTTATTTTGTATATCCTTAAGTTGAACAAAACAAATACATCATCTGTTTTCTATCATTTCTCACAGAAATTTTGTTATAGAACAACATACTTTATTTTTCCCATCAGCTCATGCAAGAACTCTTTTTAACAACTGAATTATATGAATGTTATATAATCTTTAAGCAGTATGCTATGGATGTCCAATCGCCCCTCCCCCCCATTTTTCTATTATAGTATTGCAGTAACTGATCTTGTTTACAGGTATTTCATGAATATTCTTGTAGAATATACCCTCAAGAGTGGAATTGCTGGATCCAAAGGCAAATCAATTTGCAATTTAGGCAGATATTTTGAAATTATCTACTAAGGGATCATATATTCCACGCCCCATGAACAAAGTATGAAAAAACATGCTTTCCAACAGCTTCGTCAACATTGTGTATAATCAAGCATTTTTGTTTTTGTTAACCTCACAGATAAAAATGCTATTTCAATTAAGATCTAAATTGCCTTTCTTGTGAGCAATCTGAAATTTCACATCTGTTTTTTATGTTTAAGGGACCATTGAAATGTTTCATAAAGTTTATGCCCTCTGCCTATATTTTTATTTGATCTGTGTAAGTCTGTTAATTGGATGCAGAGTTGAATAGATAAATGGGTAGATGGACAGATGGTAGATAGATAAATGGATGAATGAAAGATAATCATGGAATAATTTTTATCATTTTTATCTAATTGAATTCCTTTTTTTTTTTTTTTTTTGACAGTGACAGGCAGAGTGGACAGTGAGAGAGAGAGAGAGAGAGAAAGGTCTTCCTTTGCCGTTGGTTCACCCTCCAATGGCCGCCACGGCTGGCACGCTGTGGCCGATGCACCGCGTTGATCCAAAGCCAGGAGCCAGGTGCTTCTGGTCTCCCATGAGGTGCAGGGCCCAAGTAATTGGGCCATCCTCCACTGCACTTCCTGGCCACAGCAGAGAGCTGGCATGGAATCAGTTTTCATTTCTATATACTGAATCATAACTAGATAGATCTTTTCTACATCAGTATTATGAGACATTTTCTTGTGATATCTTTGTTGGTTCACTATTTGTTAGAATTCTTTATTTCTAGTGGGCTATTTCCTAGTCTACAGAAGGTATGAAGCCAAGCAGTTGTATCACCACCATTTATTAAAGTGTCCATCTTTTTTATTTAAGATTTTATTTATTTATTCGAAAGTCAGAGTTACAGAGAGAGAAGAGAGGCAGAGGGAGGTCTTCTACCTGCTGGTTCACTCCTCAATTGGCCACAAAGGCTGGAGCTGCGATCCGAAGCCAGGAGCCAGGAATTTCTTCCGGGTCTCCCACGCGGGTGCAGGGGCCCAAGGACTTGGGCCATCTTCCACTATTTTCTCAGGCCACAGCAGAGAGCTGGATCGGAAGAGGTGCAGCAGGGACTTGAACCTGCACCCATATGGGATGCCGGTGCTTCAGGCCAGGGACTTAACGCACTGCACCACAGCAACGGCCCCTAAAGTGTCCATCTTATCCCCTAAGTAAATGCACTAGTCATTCTTCTCATGACTTCAGTAAATAGACATATTAGATTTATATTGTTTCATAACAAATTACCAAAATCTTCATGGCTTAAAAATAACACAGATTTTGTTTTCTCATAGCTTTCATATTACAGTTTATCTGAATCTCCTTTCTGGTGCTGTGTAAGGCAGCAATCACAATGTTGTCTGGTCTATGTCTTCATCTGGAGGCTCAGTTCAAGAAGGTCTGCTTGTAAGCGTCTTTAGATTTTTGCAGACTTAAATTTGTTTTGGAGTAACAATTTTATTTGCAAAATCCCTGTTGTTGTGTAATCTGTAATGACACCAGGAAGTGGGGATCTAAACAGACACATTAGGATTTTTCTTACAACATACATTTGCCTAGCCCTAGACAGAAACAGCAAAGTTTTTGAAAGAATTTCTTCGATGGTAAACATATTATTTCTAGCTTACAATTTCACTAAGGATATAGGGCTTCAAAGGTGCTGGCTGTGGTCAAGGGCTCTCTTTCACCTTCTCACTCTTCTCAGCTTCAAGCCGTCATTTGCTGCTCTCTGTATTCATGAAAACACAATGCTCTTATTTAATCAGATCAACACGTGGAATCAGGAAGAGTAAGTCTGTCTGGATGCTCTAGTTTCATGATCCTCTTTATTTTCAGACTTTAGGGCTTTTTTAAAATTTTTTTAAAAAGGAAGCTATGCATGTAATTATGTTGGTTGTATTTAAACTGAAACCTCTACTTGTTCTAGAAAGTTTTTACTCTGGTTATAAGGCTGCCATAAGGCACAGAATGGAAGTCTCATTTTAATTCAATCATTATCTAGATTATGTATGTTTCTGCAGGTATATTGTGGTTCATTTATTAAAGAAAAATATAAGCAAAGTAGTTGACATTTTATTCTAGCATAAAAACTATGATCAATTTCGCCAAGCCTGAGGTTTTTTTTTGTTTTTTTGTTTTTTTGTTTTTGTTTTTGTTTTTTGACAGGCAGAGTGGACAGTGAGAGAGAGAGACAGAGAGAAAGGTCTTCCTTTGCCGTTGGTTCACCCTCCAATGGCCGCCACGGCCGGCGCGCTGTGGCCAGTGAACTGCGCTGATCCGATGGCAGGAGCCAGGAGCCAGGTGCTTTTCCTGGTCTCCCATGGGGTGCAGGGCCCAAGCACTTGGGCCATCCTCCACTTCACTCCCTGGCCACAGCAGAGAGCTGGCCTGGAAGAGGGGCAACTGGGACAGAATCCGGCTCCCCAACCGGGACTAGAACCCGGTGTGCCTGTGCCGCAAGGCGGAGGATTAGCCTAGTGAGCCACGGCGCCAGCCCTGAGTTTATAATAATAAAATTTCAGTTGCTAATCTGATGTTTCAAATGTGAATGATCATATATTTGTTTTCCAGTCATCATGTCAAGGCAGCATTTTTTTTTTCATATAACATGTAGCATTTTTTTTTTTTTCATATAACACTGTTAAAGCAAAACACCATTTTGTGTGGGTGCACTAACTATCTGCTTTTGCAAACACATTCACAGGCTGGTTGCCAGTTGTATCATTGCAGAATGTTTTCCATTTAGAAGGCTGTTAGAAAACACAGCAGTTGCTACACATACACATACCCGCCTCCCTCCCCCGCTCCCACCTGGAAACCCTCTAACAGTGCTATGGGGCAGGGAGTCTTCAAGGTTTCCCTACAGAAATATCCAGTTGTGTCTACCTGAAGCGGACAATCAGTGGAAAATGAGAATGTTATTTGGGTAAAAACTACAACTATTTTATGAAAATTTGCTCATTTCTTGTACTATGTTGAGACATAAGAAATTACTATTTTTATAGTTCAAAGGATATCATTTATTGACAATTTCATATCATTTGATGTACTTAATATTCTTACCATAATATCTGATAAACATTTACTGGTGGAGTATGCATCTCCATTTTAATAATTGCTTCCATTTCTTAAAATCATTCTAATATTTAAAATTTGCTGATTGTACTTCTATTATGATAAAATATCTGGATCTCTTATCTACTTAATAACAGTAACTTCAGATATTAGTCAATATTTGGGGAAAAAACACTTTAGTTACAACTTTAAAATAAGTTTGACCAGGGCCAGCACAGTGGCGTAGTGAGTAAAGCTACTGCCTGCAGTACAAGCATCTCATATGGGCACCAGTTCAAATCCCCACTGTTCCACTTATGATCCAGCTCTCTGCTATGGCCTGGGAAAGCAGTAGAAGATAGCCCAAGTCTGCACCCACACGGGAGACCCAAAGAAGCTCCAGGCTCCTGGCTTTGGATGGGCCCAGCTCCAGCCATTGCAGCTATTTGGGGAGTGAACCCAAGGATGCAAGACCTTTCTCTCTCTCTCTACCTCCCTCCCTCCCTCCTTCCCTCTCTCTCTCTGCCTCTGCCTCTCTAAACTCCATCTTTCAAATTTTTAAATTCATTTTTAAAGATTTATTTTATTTATATGAAAGACAGAGTTAGAGAGAGAGGGAGAGACATAGAGAGGACTTCCATTCGCTGATTCATTCCCTAGATGGCCACAAAGACTGGAGTTGTGTGGATCTGAAGCCAGGAGCCAGGAGCTTATTCCAGGTCTCCTGGGGGGGGGGTGCAGGGGCCCAAGGACTTGGGCCATCTTCCACTGCTTTCCCAGCCCTAGCAGAGAACTGGATCAGAAGAGGAACAGCAGGGACTAGAACTGGCGCCCCTATGGGGATGCTGGCACTTCAGGCCAGGGCTTTAACCCACTGTGCCACAGCACCGGCTCCTTTAAATTCATTTTTAAAAAAGTTTTAAAAAAAGAAACTAAAAAGAAAATAAAGTTTGACCCAATAATTTCTTGAATCCAGATTTATTGTTCAAATAACTTTTTTTTCCAATGAAGTGAAAGTCTCTGCTTAGAAGATGCTTCACTCCCTTTATCTTTCATTTACTGGTGGAGTATATATATATATATAGTGTATTTATTTGAAAGGCAGAGCAAGAGAGAAGGGGAGGGGAGAGGGGAGGGGAGGGAGAAGGAAGGAGAGCTTTGCAAAGTAGCAGGAAGATGGGTCAGCAGTGGAGCAGCTGGACTCTAGTCGGCATTCTGATATGGGATTCTAGCGTCTCAGGAAGATGCTTAACTCCCTGCGCCACTATGCCAGTCCCAGTCCATTTAATATTTGGATGAACACAACTGTCAAGAATGGTCAGCAATCCTAAGTCTAGATTTTATACAAATTTGGTCTTAAGGCGAATGGCCATGGCTTGGAGCAAAAACTTGTGAACATGATTGCTTGTTTGTCTGTAGATGATCATGTTTGCTGCATGTTTCTCTTTTCCTCTTTAGCCTTCTGCAAGTGGGTGAAAACCATAATGACCCTCAGTTTTTTACACTAGCAGTTGCTTGGACAAGTTCATACTTGATTACATTGTAGTAGTTCCCATATGCTGCTAGTGCTCTGCCATTTCCACCATACATGTCATGCCTGGCAGATAATATATCCTCTAATGCATAGCGAAACTACAGATTCTTCAAGTTGCAAAGCAGAACTAAGCACGCTTCATACTCCGAAAGTCTATTATCTTCAAAACAAGTTCTTTCTGCTTCTGGCTGTCAAATAAAATTTTCATGCATGTAAAATTATGCTACTAGACGCTCAAGGAGATCAGAATCACGATAATTCCACCAACAATCAGGCTTTTGCTATTTTACTTTGTAAGATTTTGTGATGAGATCATATAGCACCTAATATTTCCTTTGCTTAATATTTCAGTGATTATCAGAAATTAGTGATTTAATGACTATCTTTCAGATATCTGTCCATTTTTAAAACCCTTATATCAATTGGAAAGTGTTTATATAAGATTTGTGTATTTGTAATTTGTTCTGTTAATTAACACAAATATATTGTATATTGGAAAGGCACACACACAATACTTAAATTAGCCATGAAATATTTTATTTTTTAAAAAGGTAATTGAAAATATTAATATTCACAATAGGTGGTTACATTTTAAAGTTGAATATTTATAATTAAAAAATGAGATGGCATTTTACAAAATGGAGTTTTATACTTTTTGTTTTCTCAGTTGCACCTTGGATAATACTACTATTGATAAAATAAATACCTATTATTTGTATATCATTTTCCCTTAATTAGTTGAAATGGAAATAATTAAGTTGCCAGTGGTTACAAGATATTATGTATTATTTTTAAAGATGTCTTGTGCTAAGTGAAATAAGCGAGACACAGAAAGACAAACACCACATGCTCTCTCTCAGATGTGGGAAGTTAAAAAAACGAAGTGGATCTGAATTTAGAATAGTGATTACTGGAGAATCCAAAGAGTCCGGGGAAGGGTGTTAGGGGAGGTTGGATAATGGGCAGAAAAAAAGATGAGATAGAAGTAGCAAGTCACCCTGTTCCACAGCTCTGTGGGGTGACTATATCACTATATCACAGTAACATATTGTGTACTGTGTAATGAACTGGAGGAGTAGAGCTGCTAGCTGCACACATGGAGGAAGCTGGTGATAGTGATTGCCTGATTTGATCCATTTGTGCTGTGTGCATGTGTTGGAATATTTCATGATGCCACCAAAAGGTGTACAAGCATTATATGTTAATCAGAAATTGTTTAAAAACTAGGTGTCTTCACGTATACAATTATCTCCCATCTGTTTCTGAGCTGGTTATATTGAATTAGCATTATATTCAAACAAATTTGGAAGGATGGTTTACCCACATCATCATCACTGATAAGAAAACAAGAGTTAAACACTCCGCTCTCTCAGAGCCTAGGTACATATGACTGAAGCTGATCTGGGTAGACTCCTATATTTTTATGACCCTAGTGTGGTAAACAGATACTGGGACTGATGTTATTTTTAAATGTATTTTCCACAAAATATATTGGAAACATATCCTGAAAAATTAACACCCAAACTCAAAGTAAATTTAAAGGTGAGACTAAATCATATTCTCTCTCTCTCTCTCTATTTCTCTCTCTCTCTGCAAAATCACTGATCTTACCCTGTAATTCCTCAGGCTAGATCAGAGAGGGTTATTGTTGGGTACAAAACACAGAAGCAGATGCATTTTATTGAGGAAAATAAAGATTGAAAAACTAAGGGAGAGTATCCATTCTCAATCGACACTTTGAATCAATTTGATTCTATTTAGCTCATGTCATACTAATCACTATATTGAGAGTAGAAACTGGTAATAGTGGTTGTTATAGGTCTGAGGGAATTATATAGGCATCATTTGCAACAAAAGTATCCATGTCATGCACACAATTAGCATATATGGATAGCACATAAAGTGATAACTTGTAATTTCTTGAACTGCACAGAATTCAGAACACATGAAGCCCTGCTGATCTGAATTATTAGTTTGATTTTCTGCAACATTGATCCACAGAATTAGAAGGGAAGACCTAACTACTCTTTGAGTCTGGGCTCAGAAATAGTTTAGATTATAAATTTCAAAAACATTATTTAATAGCTCTGTGACCTTGGCCAACTTACTTATCGTCTCTATGTCATATCTTACTCATATATATGAAGAAATAATGGTGTACTTAGTTGGGGTTGTTGGTAGAATTAAGTAATATCTGTGAGATAACCTTATAAAGCACTAAACATTATGTGACCCCCAAAAATCCAGCTATTATTTTTCAATCAATAGTAACATATCTAAAATAGATGGTATTTCATATAATATAGAAATGGAAGTGAAGGGAAAAGAAAGGTATGAAACTAATGCAAGCAATGTTTATTAAAATATTCCAAACAATAAGGAATTGAGATCATTAATAGAACGTGAGTATGATTTTTTTCATCCTATTGGAAAGAAGCATTGTAAATATATATAAATCAGACAATTTTAGCCTGATAATATTACATATTTGAGTCCCTTGAAGCTCCCATAAACTTAGAAAACCTAAGAGGGATATTTGTGAAATAATAGAAGATCTGACTATAGGGCAAATTACTAGGCTTTTATTTTGCTAAGTGTGCTAGCTAAAGGTAGAAGCAAAATTACTTTGAATCATAAACTGATATTTTAGAGGTTATATAAAGTAAAAAAAAAAAAAGATGAGGAGCAATTAGTCACCATAAATTTGGGGGAAAGGAACAGAAGTTTTTAAAAAGAGAATTTTATGGATTTTTACTGTTTAAGACTAAATTTCTTAAAGCAAAATCCTCACAAAATAGGACTTAAATATATTTTGCTAATGCAATGGGAACTTGATTCTACTTTGAGGACGTGTTCAAATACTGAAATTATCACGGTGGATGCAGCATCAGAACAAATGTTGTATATGTAGATATGTTACTTTAAACTCATACCTCAATCTAGTTTCTCTTGTTCAGAGTCAGAGATTGAACAGATAACATTCTAATCACATGTGGACTTTCTTTAGGGTATTGCTATACAAGGACTATAGCAATTCATGTAATCTGACTATTCTGGTTTGTGTTATAATTGTCATTTAGAAAGGATAAAACATTTTAATTTGACAAATCCTTGGCTACATAATTAAGTGATGGAATTTTAGAAAGGTGGACTGATCTTTGTGTTTTGAAACAAAAATCAGAGTAAGATTCTCTAATGTTTAAACTAAAGCTCTGGCCAATATCAAATCTGTGAATGTAAATTCTGGGAAAGGGCTTTTGGTTGCTATTTAAGAAATAAAACCTTGGAGCTGGTGTTATGGTCTAGTGAGTTAAGCTGCTAAAAGAAAGGCTGGCATCCCATATGAGCACCAGCTGGAGTCCTGGCTGCTTCACCTTAGATCCAGCTCCCGAAAGATGGCCCTTTGGGAGATCTGACTCCTGGCTTTGGCCTGGCCCAGCCCCAGCCATTGCAGCCATTTGGGGAACAAACCAGCAGTTCTCTCTCTCTCTCTCTCTCTCTCTCTGTAACTCTGCCTTTCAAATAAATCTTTTCAAAAAAGAAATAGAGGCCAGTGCTGTAGTATAGTTGGTTGTTGCCGTTGATTTCTCAACAATGTTGCAGTGGATTCGTTTCTGAGAGGAGCAGCGTGGTGGGGGCAAGAGGCGCGGAGTCACCACACAGACCCCGGGAGTTGGGTGAAAGCAGGCTTGAGGCAAGCAGCCCGCAGACTCGTTTATTACAGTTGGAACAACATTTTATATAGCCAAGACCAGCCAATCTGGTCAAGGGGCGGTCTATGCCCCAACCAATCACAGCCTGTTGCCAGGCAGGCTCCGTTGCCAGGTGGGTTTCAAAGCCATTCCTGAGTAACTGACACTCGCTTGCCAGTGGCCACCTTGGCATGGCCTTCTCATTCCACCACATTGGGTAAAGTCACTGCCTGCAGTGCCGGCATCCCAGATAGGCACCGGTTCTAGTTCCTCTGCTCCACTTCTGATCCAGCTCTCTGCTATGGCCTGGGAAAGCAGTAGAAGATGGCCCAAGTGCATGGGCCTCTGCACTGGCTTGGGTGACCCTGAAGAAGCTCCTACTCCTGCTTTGGATTGGTACAGCTCTGGCCACTGTAGCCATCTGGGGAGTGAACCAGTGAATAGAAGACCTCTCTCTCTCTCTCTCTCTCTCTCTGCCTCTGCCTCTTTGTAACTCTGCCTTTCAAATAAATAAATATTTTTAAAAAAGGAGAAATAAAACCTTAGTTTCACAATAAACTATTTTGCATAAATTGGAAAAATTATAGAAGACATCCAATAAATGCCTACTATTATCTTAGTAGGCTAATATGAAGTAATGCTATGAATAATATGTTCTTTTATCATACCTGCATTCATAATGTTAAACTTAAGCCATTTTATCTCCTATTGCTACATCTACATTACCTTTATATCTTACATTTAATTGAAATGGTAGCAAACCACAGTGCAGAGGTGTCTCTCAGAAGAGGTGTTTTTTTTTTTTAATTTTTAGTATTTACAAATGATCTCTTCAAATAACTGAAGGTTGAAGAGACTGCCATATGAGAAAGTTATTGACTGTGTTCTGTGTTATTCCATGGACACTTTGTGAGAAGATTAAGTTTGAGGGGAGCTATTATTTCTGTGTATAAAATAAATGACCTTAAACAAAACATTTGATTTTATATGCAGTAAGATAAAATTACTTGTTCTTGGTGCTATTGTCCTTAAATTTTTTCTTCCCCACACTCTTCTGCTCTATATATGATCCTCTAATTATTGCTTCAGTGGCACATACAGGAAACTAGGTTTACATCCCAGGATAATATTCACAGAACTATTCTTTTTTACCACAAATAATTCATAATAAATTAAGCCTCTGACAATCTTGGAGAAAAAATGCACAGCTGGGAAATTTTGCACTCCAATACAATATTCCAGATCATCTTATGGTACTTCAGAGTATTACTCCAAGGATACCAGTTTATTTAACTTTTATGTTATTCAAAATAATTTTCTAAACTTCATCCCCATATTCTCTTTTGATTGATAGCACTATGTATAGTTCAAGAGCATCACAGAAAAAACAAAAAGATGTAGGGGGGACGTAAATGATCTCTGTGATTAAGCATTTGGGTTTTCAACTGCACAGTCAGTTAAGTGTGGGAGCAGAGGACAGGGTGTTCAGTACTTGATTTTTCAATACTATGTATTTTCCTTTAAGAACAAAGAGAATTAAAAGGAAAAGTCTAAAAATTGGGGTTTGAGATAAAGAATATATGTGTGGGGGCTTACATGCATGTTGGTTCATTTTCTTTTTTTTTTTTTTTTTTTTGGACAGGCAGAGTTGGACAGAGAGAGAGAGAGACAGAGAGAAAGGTCTTCCTTCCATTGGTTCACCCCCCAAATGGCTGCTATGGCTGGTGCACTGCGCCAATCTGAAGCCAGGAGCCAGGTGCTTCCTTCTGGTCTGCCATGAGGGTGCAGGGACCCAAGGACTTGGGCCATCCTCCACTGCCCTCCCGGGCCACATCAGAGAACTGGACTGGAAGAGGAGCAACCGGGACAGAACCGGCGCCCCAACCGGGACTAGAACCCGGGGTGTCACTGCCGCAGGCAGAGGATTAGCCTAGTGAGCCACGGCACCGGCCGGTTCAATATTTTGATTAAAACTACAAGGAGCAGGGCCAGCACTGTGGCATAAAGGTTAAGCCACTGCCTGCAGCACTGGCATCCCATATGGGTGCTGGTTCGATTTCCGTCTGCTCCACTTCTGATCCAGCTACCTTCTAATGTGCCTGGGAAAGCAGTGGAAGATGGCCTAACTGCTTAGGCCCCTGCACTCACGTGGAAGACCCAAAAGAATCTCCTGACTCCTGGTTTCGGATTGGCCCAGCTCCAGCTATTGCAGCCATTTAGGGGATGAACCAGCAGATGGAAGATCATCTCTCTCTCTCTCTCTCTGCCTCTGCCTTTCCCTTTCTGTAACCCCACCTTTCAAGCAAAATAAATAATCTGAAAAAAAAAAAAAAAAAAAAAAAAAAAAACTACAATGCGCAAGTAGTCTCCTACAACATGTAAACCCTGTAGGCAGGTATGTTTGCACCTTAAATATCTTTATTTAGCTCCCATAGAAGAGTGAAACAACTACCTGAAAAGTGCATGGCGAAGGAACATTATTATCAGCCAGAAAATAATCTTGTAGAAATCACGACATGAAAATGAGAGAAAACTATCATCATTTGAGTTTTTCTTTTCTTTTTTCATTATTTGAATAGAAACATGAGATAAGAGATTTCAAAAGTGTTTTAATTTTGGTTAAGCAAACATTAATTTGTTTCTCTCCTTGTATTTTGTAATAAATACTGTCAAGATTAAATTTTATAAATCCATGGGAATCAACATATTTTTAAAATATACATTAAAGATGGAAAAAGAAATGAATATATATATTTGCATCAGATAGACACATATATATGATATGAACATTCCTTCCTATAAGGATTTTAATATTAATGGAAATTGAGTTGATACATGTTAGATTTAAAGATACTGATCAAAATTTTCTGCATATTTCAGCAATACTCAGGTAAAATGTACCCAGTTAACTTCCTATATGACAGTTATGTTGAAAAGTTTGTGAAACAATGTAATTAAAAGATTGGTGCAAATTTTTAAAAAATGTCCATGCAATTTTTATTGAGGTATACACATTCCATGAACTTTTTGAAGTCCTATGTGTATATATGTATATTATATATATGATTTCTAAACGACACATATTTAATTCCATTTTTCAAGAAGTTTTTGAAGTTCACTCATATTGTCTTCTAAAAGTACTTTCTGCACCCATCTATTTCTGAAATAGATATCAAATAGTGTCAAAAACAATAAACTATACAGAAAATCTAAGAATAGTCAGAATAGTGATTTTTTTATGGTGTTGAGTACGATATCTTAGTTTGTTTAAAAGGTTCTTGAAGGCTTTGAGCTCAAGAAATTTTCTGTATTTTTTTAAAGATTTATTTTTTATTTATTTGAAAAGCAGAGTTACAGAGAGATGAGGAATGACAGAAAACTCATCCATCCTCTGGTTCACTCCCTAGATGGTTGCAACAGCAGGGGCTGGACCAGGCCAAAGCCAGGAGCCAGGAGCTTCCTCAGGTCTCCCATGTAGGTAGCAGGGATCCAAGCACTAGGCCCATTTTCCACTGCTTTTGTAGGCCATTAGCAGGGAGCTGGGTCAGAAGTGGGGCAGCCAGGTCTCAAACTGGCACCCATATGGGATGCTGGCATCAAAGGCAGAGGCTTAACCTGCTATACCACAATGTTGCCCCCCCCCATTTTTTAAAAAAGAAATGTATTCAGTTGAAATACTTCATCTTTTAAGGAAAATGAGGGAAGACATTTGTCAGTACCAAGTAAGAGACAGAAATGGCAAAACGATGGAGCATGTACCTTATATCACGAAATGGCTAAGAATTTTACTTAGAATTAAAATTGCATGTGTTTTATACACATAATTAGTGAAATGAATACATGTAAATACATGTACTGATACAGTTTTCCTTTCACAGAACATATTACATGTTTACAATGGTTGCAAGGATAAAATTCCAGGCTCTTGGCTTTACCCTAACCCAACTCTGACTGCTATGAGCATTTGGGGAGTGAACCAGCAGATGGCAGCATGCTCGCTCACTCGCTCCCCCCCCACCCCGTCACTCTGCCTTTCAAGTACATAAATAAGTCTTCGATAATAATGAAATAAAATAACAAAATTCAGATATATGAGAAACATAGGATGCAGAAAAAGTTTCATTAGGTTGTGGGAAAATATCAGAACTGTTTGTGGTAACCATTTCTGTAAATATAGACTTTATTTGCATATATTTCATATGGTGCATAGGACACAAGTAGGTATTTGTAAAATTTAGGAGTAAATCAAGCTGACTTACCTCAAACGGTAGAGTTAGAAACATACCAGGGGATTCCAATTCAATCCCATCAAAGTGGCATGTACCAATGCCATCTCACTAGTCCCAGTGATCAATTTTTGTTCACCATTCATCATAATGATAGGACTAAGAACCAAAGGGATCATATAAACAAGACTAGTGTCTGCAAATACTAGCTGATAGAATAAAAAAGGGAGAGAACGATCCAACATGGGAAGTGAGATACACAGCAGACCCATAGAATGGCAGATGTCCTAAACAGCACTCTGGCCTCAGAATCAGCCCTTAAGGCATGCGGATCCGGCTGAAAAGCCCATGAGAGTATTTCAGGCATGGAAAGCCAAGACACTCTGGGGAAAAAAAAAAAAAAAACCTAAATGAAAGATCTCCGCGAGTGAGATCCCAGTGGAAAGAACGGTTCATCAAAGAAGGGGGTACCTTTCTCTGAAGGGAGGAGAGAACTTCCACTTTGACCATGGCCTTGTCTAAATATGATCAGAGTCAGTGAACTCAGGGGGCTTCCATAGCCTTGGCAGCTCATGACAAGAGCCTAGGGTGATTACTGAGGCCATAAACAAGAGTGTCAATTTGTTAAGTCAACAACAGGAGTCACTGTGCACTTATTCCTCATGTAGGATCTCCGTCCTTAGTGTGCTGTACATTGAGATTTAATGCTCTAACTAGTACTCAAACAGTATTTTTCACTTTATGTTTCTGTGTGGGAGCAAACTGTTGAAATCTTTATTTAATGTATGCTAAACTGATCTTCTGTATATAAAGAGAAACGAAAATGAATCTTGATGTGAATGGAAGGGGAGAGGGAGTGGGAAAGGGGAGGGTTGCGGGTGGGAGGGACATTATGGGGGGGAAGCCATTGTAATCCATAAGCTGTACTTTGGAAATTTATATTCGTTAAATAAAAGTTAAAAAAATATTAAAAAATTTTAGGAGTAAATCCATATATATCTGTTGGTAGCACCTCTTAAAAGTGTATATAGGAGGCTAGTTTCACAAAGTTTATAGACCATGGGTCTACAGAAGGAGAAAATTTGACATAGTTTCTGCATAAGGTAACTATATAAGCATACCGATTCTGTCTATCTGAATCCCCTCTGCTCTGGTGGATGATCTGATTACTGACAGAAATATGTTGAAATCTCATTGTGATTTCTTATTTCCTTAGGGAAAATCATAAATTGGGAGCATAAGCCCTCATAAGGTGATAGGTACAATTATTGAAATGTTTTATTGCTACTGAAAGTATAGTGAAGAAAATTGTAAACATTGAGCCCTTCATTTTAAGAGTTCACCTAACATTCTGTGTATTTTTTACTGTTTTCCAAAATTTATTTATTTCTATTTACTTGAGAGAGAATGAGAAGAAGACAGAGTGGGAGAGTGAGAGCGAGAGCAAGAACGAGAGAGAAGGGGCCAGAGCCGTGGCTCACTTGGTTAATCCTCCACTTGGGGCACCTGCATCCCATATGGGCGCCAGTTCTAGTCCCGGTTGCCCCTCTTCCAGGCCAGCTCTCTGCTGTGGCCCGGGAAGGCAGTGGAGGATGGCCCAAGTGCTTGGGCCCTGCACCTGCATGGGAGACCGGGAGGAAACTCCTGGCTCCTGGCTTCGGATCTGCGCAGCGCCAGCCGTAGTGGCCATTTGGGGGGTGGACCAACAGAAGGAAGACCTTTCTCTCTGTCTCTTTCTCTCTCAGTGTCTAACTCTGCCTGTAAAATACAAAAAAAAAAAAAAAAAAAAAAAAAAAAAAGAACAAGAGAGAAAGACTCTCCCATTTACTAATTGACTCTCCAAATGCTTCCAACAGCCACGAGTGGGCCAAGGTGAAGTCAAGAGCCAAAAACTCAATACAGGTCTCGCATGTAACTGGCAGGTATTCAAGTATTTGAGCTATCATCTGCTGCCTTACAGGGTGCACATAGTGGGAAGCTGGATCAGAAGGGAGAGCTGGCACTGGGGCTAGACACCCTGATATTGGATGCAGGCATCCCAAAGGGCATCTTAACTTCTGTACCAAACACTGGTCCCTGTGTATGTTTTAGTCAAAACACTGTACATTCTCATACAGTTTATCCTTTTGAAATAAAAGTGGCTTAGGAAGGGTGTTTGGCTCCTGGTTTAGGCCTGGCCCGGCCCTGGCTGTGGCAGTTATTTGGGGAATGAACCAGAAGATGGAAGATCTCTGTCTCTGTCTCTCTGCATTTCTTTTTTTATTTTTAAAGTTTTATTTATTTATTTATTTATTTGACAGGCAGAGTTACAGACAGTGAGAGAGACAGAGAGAAAGGTCTTCCTTCCGTTGGTTCACCCCCCAAATGGCTGCTATGGCCGGCGCACTGCGCCAATCTGAAGCCAGGAACCAGGTGCTTCCTTCTGGTCTGCCATACGGGTGCAGGGCCCAAAGCACTTGGGCCATCCTCCACTGCACTCCCGGGCCATAGCAGAGAGCTGGACTGGAAGAGGAGCAACCGGGACTAGAACCCGGTGCCCATATGGGATGGCAGCACCTCAGGCTGAGGATTAGCCAAGTGAGCCATGGCACTGGGCCCTCTCTGTATTTCAAATAAACAAAAAGAAAATAAGTTTTGGGGTGGGCACTGTGGCGTAGCAGGTAAAGCCACCACTTGCTAGTGTTGGCATCCCATATGGGTGCTGGTTTGAGTCCCAGCTGCTCCACTTCCTGTCCAGCTCTCTGCTATGCCTTGGGAAAGCAGTGGAAGTTGGCCCAAGTCCTTGGGCCCCTGCACCCATGTAGGAGACCCGGAAGAAGCTCCTGGCTTGGGATCAGCTCAGCTCCAGCTATTGCGGCCAATTGGGGAGTGGACCAGCTGATGCAAGGCCTGCCCCCAACCCCAGCCTCTCTGTAACTCTGCCTTTCAAATAAAATATTTTTTTAAAAAGAAAAGAAGTTTTAAAAAACAAAGGTTTGAATAAAAAACCAATTTGAATGAAAACTTTTAGGGCAAAGACTCTGTCTGGTTACCTCTAATTTAGCTGCTTGGAACATAGCAAGGATTGTGTATTGACTGAAAAATGACTAATTCTAACAAATAATATCCATTGTTTTTCAGGCATACAGAAAGTGAGTTATAAACAGAAAGATCAATTGTTTAGGGAAAAGAGATATTACTATGTAATATATGATGTGATCAACATAAAATTCTCTTCTTCCTTCTCTGATATTTATATGGGGTTTTTGGAAGAAGGAGGGTAAGGAAATTTTATTTACAAATAATATATGTAAGTTCCAATTCTACTATGGCAAAATACACCCGCTATAGTCTATGTTTCTTTCTGTTTAGAACTATAAGCCCTGAAAAAATAGCAAAGGGCAAACACCAAAGACTGAGCAATATAGAACAAGGAAGCAAGCAGGACTGTGGATAGGAGTCAGAACCTGAATGAGTACCTCACGCCGGTGAATTGCTTGTTGTGTTTGTTTTCTTGTTCGTTGGTCTCTTTTCTCTCATGACACTGCCCCTGAGAGAATGACTCAGTCACGGAGCTGTGCATTTAAGCAATGATGCAGATAGTTGAAACTTCAATTAAACAAAACTGTCTTTTTCACTAGAATAATTTGGAAAGCGAGCCCCTGATGGCCAGAGCAGTGTGAAGAGAATTCCAGAGAAGAGAGCTGGAAATTAGAATGTATTTCTGTCTGCAAACCAGTATAGGTTTTGTGCTCACCCCTGAGCTGCGTATAGAGGGAATAGATACAAAGACACATAGCAAAGGCTTTGAGAATTGAAATGAGATTGAAAAAGCACCCATAGGGGCCAGTGTTGTGGTGCAGCTAGCTAAGTCGCCCTCTGTGATGCTGGCATCCCATATGTGCGCCAGTTCAAGTCCTGGCTGCTCTACTTCCAATCCAGCTCCCTGCTAATGTGCTTGGGAAGGCAGCAGAAGATGGTCCAAGTGCTTGGGCTTTGCCATTCACGTGGGGGACCCAGGTCAAGCTCCTGGCTTTGGCCTGATCCATCCCAAGCCATTGCAGTCATTCGGGGGAATGAACCAGCTTATTGGAGCTTTCTCTCTCTCTCTCTCTCTCTCTCTCTCTGTGTGTGTGTGTGTGTGTGTATGTGTTTCCCTCTCTCTTTATAGTTCTGCCTTTCAAATAAATAAACAAATCCTTTTTTAAAAAACAAAACAAATAAGCACCCATAGAATGAAAGACAGCTGTAGTTGCAAACTATGCGCTTTCATAACCTGTTTGAGCAAAACAAGCACAAATCAGTATTCTTAACAGGAATACTACAGGACCTAGAGTTTACACAAGTGAATATTCATAAAGTCCAGGAATGAATCCAAAATTATTTGACAGAGAACTAGAAGAATAGAACAACAACAACAAAAAAATGCAACTGATTTTCAAGGAACAAGACAAAACACAAATCCTAAAATAAACCAGATTTTGGAATTATCAAGTCCATTATTTTATCATTTCAGTTCTTATTTTTTAATTATTTATTTGATATGTTGAGGGCCTGAGAGAGACAGACAGAAGAGGGAAAGTCAAACAGAGCTTTACCCCCTGGTTCATGTGTCAAATGCCTGCAGCAGCCAGGGTTGGGCCAGGGCCTGAGCCTGGAACTGGGAATGCAATTCAGGTCCCCTACATGGGAAGCAGGAACCCAATTACTGAGCCATCACCACTGCCTCCTGGGGGCCACATTGGTGGAAGCTGGAGTCAAGAGTCAGAGCGGAGAGCCAAGCTCAGGCACTCTGATGTGAGATGTGAGCATCTTAACTACTAGGTTAAACAGCTGCTTCTGTTTTATAACTAAATTTCAATGGTGACAAAATAACCCATTTGAAGAGAATTGAAACACAGAATTTCTCTATAGGAAATATAAATAATAAAAATGAATAAAATGAAAATTTCAGAACTCAAAAATATAGTAAGATAAATTTTAAAATGTCACTTAATAAGCTCAATATCCAAATGAGGGAGGAAAGAATGAAATGATCAAAAATAAATGATCAAATAAACATACCTAATAACAAAACTGAAAGCAAATGCATCAAGTGCCTATGGAGCACTTTAAACAGAACTAACACATGTGTCCATGGAGTGCCAGAAGAAGGAGAGAAAGAGGTTGTAAAAGAAGAATGAAGAGTAGGGAGAAGAGGAAAAAGAAATGGATATCTCTAGAAGCATAATAACATTTCTGAGAACCAAAAAGAAAAAAAAAACACGAAAAAATGCACATAATCATAGGATAATAATTTGACTATCTATAGACTTCTCACCATGGAAAACTAAGGACAATGGAACATCTTCAAAATGCTAGAAGAAAATAATGGTTAATACATAATTCTGTGTAGTAAAAATATCCCCCAGGAATGAAGGCAAAAATAAAGGCATACTCATATGAAAAAAGATTAGGAGAATTTATCATTAGCATAACTTCTCAACAAGGAATTCTAAAGCAAGTTTTTTAGGCAGAAGGGATATTTCAGACATAAAAATCTGAATCTTCAAAAATCAAGAGAAAGTCACATAAGTGTTAAATATATGAGTAAGCATAAAGGTTGCTTGTCTATTCTAATTTATTAAAATGTGTGTGTTGAATAAACAGATTATAACATTATTAGGCTTTCAGTGTATATAAATGCAGTACATATTATAATTAACATTAGTAAAACTATTTTATTTGAGTTCTAAATATTAATTCTAAATTTTCTATTAAAATTGGATATTATATATTATAATCCTGAGAGCAAGTATGAAAGATAAATACAAAGACATTGCATTAAAAATCCAGTAGATATGTTAAAATGGAATAGTAAGAACGTCAAATAATCCAAAAGAGGACAGGAATGTGGAATCAAGAAACAAAAAGGGAATGAGGGCCGTGCATGCAGAATTCTAAATGCATCCCTTTAGGGTTGTTATCTTCCGGTTACTCAGTCAAACATGAATCTAGGCACTGTTGCAAAATGACTGCAGGTGGGATGAAGGTTTGACTGAAATGTAATCATATAATCACTAAAAACAGATGAGAAGGCAAAGGAGAGGTCATGAGAGATATATAGAAAATATGATATAGAAAAGAGATCATGGACCAGCGCTCTGGTGTAGTGGGTTAAGCCTCCACCTGCAGCGCCGGAATCCTATATGGGCACCAGTTTAAGTCCCAGCTGCTCCTTTTCCCATCCAGCTCTCTGCTGTGGCCTGGGAAAGCAGTGGAAGATGGTCCAAGTCCTTGGGCCCCTGCACCCACGTGGGAGACCTGAAAGAAGCTCCTGGCTCCTGGCTTTGGATCAGTGCATCTCCAGCCGTTGCAGCCATCTGGGAGTGAACCAGCAGATGGAAGACTCTCTCTCTGTCTCTCCCTCTCTCTGTAACTCTACCTCTCAAATAAATAATTAAATAAAAATCTTTTAAAAAAAAGAAAAGAGGTCATTGAGATGGAAAATACTAGAGCAATTCCATTTTGTATTACTGGCTTTGAGGATGGAGGAAGGCAGGATGGAGGACCAAAGAATGGTGGTGGTCTCTAAAAGACGAGAATGATGCCCAGTCAGCAGTCAGTGAGGAATGGGAGCCTATTTCTACAAGCAGATGAAACGGAGTGCTACTGACGACCTGAGTGAGTGAGAAACTGATTCAGCCCCAAAGCCGCCATAAAGGAAGGCAGGTTGGCTGTCATCTTGGCGTCCACCTTGTGAAACCCTGAGCAGAGGATCAGGTGAGAGTGTTATGCCCTGACTTTGGACACTCTGAACTGTGAGATAATAAATGGGTATTGTTTTATGCCACTAAATGTGTGTTATCAGATACAGTTGACTTTCAAACACAAAGTGTCACAGGAAATATTGGTAAGAGATCACTGAACTGGAAGGCTTAACTGTGTGTGTGCGTGTGTGCATCAAAGTGTGTGTACTTAATAACAGTACTTCAAAATATGCAAAACGAAACCTGAAAGAACTAAAGGGAGAAATGGAAAATTTCACAATTACAGAATATTTATCATCCCTCTCTCAGCAAGTGATCAAACTAAGGACAAAATTAAAAACAATTAAAAACATAGGAACTTTGAATGACTGTCAGCTACCTTGATCTAATTATTATGTATACAGCATTTTATCTGACAATTGGAGTATACAGATTCTTTTCACTACACATTTTACATTCACCAAGATGTAATATATGTTAGGCCATAAAACAATTTAATAAATAAAAAATAAAAATCATTCAAAATATTTTTGCTGACCTCTATATCATTCCTTTACAAAAAAAATTTATTTATATTGAAACTTAGAGATATAGTGAGAGGGAGAGACAGAGATCTTCCATCTGCTAGTTCACTCCCCAGATGGTCACTCTGGCCAGGACTGGGTCAGGGAGAAACTAGGAACCAGGAACATCATCTGGGTCTCCCACATGGGTGACAGGGGCCTCAGCACTTGGGCCTATTTTCCTCTGCTTTTTCAGGTGCATTAGCAGGGAGCTGGATCAAAAGTGGAGGAGCTGGGACATGAATCAGTGCCCATATGGGATACCCGTGTTGCAAACGGCAACTTTACCTGCTATGCCACAATACCAGCCTCTCTATGAAATTCTATAGTAAACCAATAATAGTAAGTTATCTATACATTTAAGTTGAATGACAAATTTGTAGATAATTCACAGATTAAAGACAAAAGCATGATGCAAAGCTCAAAATCTTTTATACTGAATGTTGATGAAAATACAACGTATCAAAATTTAGATTCATCATTGTTAAGATGGCAATTCTCCATGAACTGATTTATAAATCCAACATTATCACAATCAAAATTTCAGCAGTCTTAAAAAAACCAGCAAATGAAAATCTACTTAAAAATTTGTATAGAAATACAAAGGACATACAAAGAGTTTGGTATTGGAGTAAAAAAAAAAGACGTATAAAAATAAAATGGAAATACAACCTAGAGATAAAACCCATACACAATTGGTAAGTTGATATATATTTTTCCTTTTAATAATAAAAGTTTTTAGGCCAGCGCCGCGGCTCAATAGGCTAATCCTCCGCCTTGCGGCGCCGGCACACTGGGTTCTAGTCCCAGTCGGGGCGCCGGATTCTGTCCTGGTTGCCCCTCTTCCAGGCCAGCTCTCTGCTGTGGCCAGGGAGTGCAGTGGAGGATGGCCCAAGTGCTTGGGCCCTGCACCCCATGGGAGACCAGGATAAGTACCTGGCTCCTGCCATTGGATCCATTGGATCAGTGCGGTGCGCTGGCCGCCGTGCGCCGGCCACGGCGGCCATTGGAGGGTGAACCAACGGCAAAGGAAGACCTTTCTCTCTGTCTCTCTCTCACTATCCACTCTTCCTGTAAAAAAAAAAAATAATAATAATAATAATAAAAGTTTTTAGTTCACTGTAACCAAAATACAAATATACATGGATGTCAAAATTTTTTTCAATGTAAAGTTATTTTTCAATTTAATTTTCATGAACTTTTTGAGGTACCCTCGTACTATCATTTTCGCATATAAACACCATGAGCAATATTGATGTCATATTATATTTTCTTCTTTTTGGTACTAAATCTTTGATATATATGATTTTTTAAGAGAAACCAGAGTATGATAAGAAATCCTTGAACTCCAATGTGTTTCATACTTTTAAACACATGTCAATTCAAACTAGACATATTTCAAATGCTGCATAGCCTGTTGACATTAGTCTTGTATTGAACTGTACAGACCTAGACTATGAAGGACTCAAAAGCTTCATTAAGGTGTTTGAACTATGCCCTATAAATATTTGATAATATGTACAGGGCATTCATTTGATGAATGCCAAAATTGTATTTTTTCTATAAGTTATTGAGGATGTGGATATCTAGCTAAAGACTTTTCCAAGACAGCTGGGAATGTTTGAAGTCTGCTTTTGACTAGTCACTTCTCATCAAGAGGTTCTTTAAGAAGGAAAGTCACACTTAATGACTAAATGAGATTTTTGTCCCAACCACCACAGAGAGCGCCAGAGAATTAGGTTAGACCTTTGGAGAATGCCATTACTAAAGTCAAGTGGCCTCAAAGGCTAATTTAGCTTACTTCTTCACCAAAGCCCAAACTTGAGTCTTCCTATTCCACAGTGAGAGGACAGAGCACATAAATTAATGAGAGTTGAAGGAGAAGACCCTGTTGAAGGGGTCAGTATTTCAGGGGATGAGTGAGCAATTTTTTTTTTAAATTATTTATTTATTTATTTGAAAGTCAGAGTTACACAGAAAGAGGAGAGGCAGAGAGAGAGCGCGCGCGAAAGAGCGAGCACTCAAGCGAGAGAGAGAGAGAGAGGTCTTCCATCCAATGGTTCACTCCCCAATTGACCGCAATGGCCAGAGTTGCCCTGATCCAAAGCAAAGAGCCAGGAGCTTTTTCTGGGTCTCCCATGTGGGTGCAGGGGCCCTAGGACTTGGGCCATCTCCTACTGCTTTCTTGGGCCATAGCAGGGAGCTGGATCAGAAGTGGAGCAGCCGGGTCTCGAACCAGCACCCATATGGGATGCTGGCACTTCAGGCCAGGGTGCTAACCCACTGCGCCACAGAGCCAGCCCTGAGGAGTTAGGTATTTTCAAGCTACTGTCAGGCCCCAAGTCTTCTTGGAGAAAATTTCTTGCAAGGATTGGTACCTTAAGTGAGAGCATATCAGATCCCTCACATTTTTTTTTAAAGATTTACTTTATTTATTTGAAAAGCAGAGTTAAAGAGAGAAAAGGAGACAGAGAGAGCGAGAGCGAGAGAGAGATAGAGAAAAACATAATTCCATTAGCTGGTTCATTCCCTAAATGGCCACAATGGCTGGGTCTGAGCCAGGCCAAAGCTGGGAGTCTGGAACTCCATCCTGGTCTCCCAATGGCAGGGACCCAAGTGATTGGGCCACCTTCCACTGCCTTTCAAGGTGTATTAGTAGGGAGCTGAATTGAAAGTGGATGCAAACTGTTGAAATCTTTACTTAGTATACACCAAGTTGATCTTCTGTATATAAAGATAATTGAAAATGAATCTTAATGAAGAATGGGATGGGAGAGGGAGTGGGAGATGGGATGGTTATGGTGGGAGGGAGGTTAGCGGGGGAAAGCCACTATAATCTAAAAGTTGTGCTTTTGAAATTTATATTTATTAAATAAAAGTTTTTAAAAAAATTTTTAAAATGGCTTGTAAAAAGAAAAAAGAAAGTGGAGCAGCCGGGATTCAAACTAGCACTTGTATGGCATGCCAGCAGTGCAGGAGGTGGTTTAACCCACTGTGTCACAATGTGCACCCACCATATTATCTTAAAAATTAACACACATGATTCATACAAGGCAAATTTTGTCAACCTATTACTTGACACAGCACTACCCTACCGGCCAAAACTGTAAACTCTCAGTATTATTATCTTTACTAGTCAGAGATGATGTGACTTGACCCATTATTGGGGTAGAACACATGACACACTCCCTTATCCCCACCATAAAAGATGTTTAAACACTACCTTGGAAGCCAATATCTACTAACCTCAAAGAGTGGAAAAATATTAGTATTTTCACTTGAAAAATGATGTGACATAGTGGTTACAAACTAGGATGATCATGCACCCAGGTCTGCATGTGATGATTTTTTTTAAGATTTATTTATTTGAAAGTCAGAGTTACATACAGAAGGAGAGGCAGAGAGAGAGAGAGAGAGAAAGTGTCTTCCATTTGCTAGATCACACCCCATTGGCCGCAACAGCCAGACTTGGGCCAATCTGAAAGCAGGAGCCAGGAGCTTTTCTGGGTCTCCCACAAGGATGCAGGGGCCCAAGGCGTTGGGCCATCTTCTACTGCTTTCCCAGGCCATAGCAGAGAGCTGGATCAGAAGTGGAGCAGCTGGGACTAGAACCAGCACCTATATGGGATTCTGGCACTGCAGGCGGCGGCTTTACCTGCTACGCCACAGCGCAGGCCCCACTGCATGTGATGATTCTAATTCATGCCTTTTGTTTGTTTGTTTCTTTTGCTTAGCATCCTGTTTAATTTTTATTTCATTTCATACTCTATTATTTCAAATGAAGTATTAATAGTTGCATGAAACTATTGCATAGTCTAGCCTAGAATGGATTTGTTAGTTTTCAATTTTGCATTTCTAGCTCCTGACATGGTCTTGTCTAATAGTGTTTGAGGTACTATTTTGGCAGTGTCTGGGTATATATCCAATTATACCCAATAATGGGATTGCTGGATCACATGAATGTTTTATTTCTAGAATTTTGAGGAATCTCCAGTTTTTCATAATGGCTGTACTAATTTCCATTCCAACCACCAATGTACAAGGGTTCTCTTTTCTCTGCATCTTCATGGGCATTTGTAAAGTTTTGTCTTTTTGAGGTGAGAAAATCTCATTGTTTTGATTTGCATTCCCTGATGATTAGTGATGTTGAGCATTTTTTTATGTATTTGTTGCCATTTGCATATCCTCTTGAGAAATGTCTAAGCAGGTCATCTGTCCACTTTTAAATCAGATTATTCATTTTCTTGATGTTTACGTGAATGAGTTCCTTATATATTCTGGAAACTAATCTCTTATCAGATGAATAAAAGGTGCTTTTAGACTAGAAAAGTCCATGGATATCAAAGTTTTTCAATGATTTGTATTTCAGAAGCAATTTCAGAATTCTGAATATATATACACACAAACAGACTATGTATCAAAGGGTTACAACAACAACAGAATCTCTGTTTTCTAAGTTATTTCCATCTTTGGTTCAGTAGCACAATGTGGACATTTTATGTGCAAGAGGTTTTATTTTTTTTCCATTATATAACTAGAAATAATTATTACATTGAACAGGAATCCTGGGAAGTTCAGCCGGTGGCAAGGTTGGAAACACTTCCACTAAAATAAATACACAAGGTTTCTGGTGCTTATTTAATAGCCTTTACTTAGTTATTATGAAGAAACTCAATAATTTAAAAAAATTCCATGGGGCCGGCACTGTGGCGCAGTGGGTTAACGTCCTGGCCTACAGTGCCGGCATCCCATATGGGCGCCGGTTCGAGACCCAGCTGCTCCACTTCCAATCCAGTTCTCTGCTGTGGCCTGGGAAAGCAGAAGGTGGCCCAAATCCTTGGGCCCCTGCACCCACGTGGGAGACCCAAAAGAAGCTCCTGGCTCCTGGCTTCAGATCAGCACAGCTCCGCCCATTGCAGCCAATTGGGGAGTGAACCAACAAATGGAAGACCTCTCTCTCTGCCTCTCCTCTCTCTGTGTAACTCTGACTTTCAAATAAATAAATAAATCTTTTTAAAAAATAAAAATATTCCAAAAATCATAAAATCCTATTCATTTCTCACACTTTCAGAAAAATTTAGGTCAAACCTCTCTGAAAACATTGTGAAACTTTGGGCTGCTACAAATGGCATCAAGGGGATAGTATGTGTCGAATCTAGTCTCTTGACAGGGTTCAGAGACTGGATTTTGTGAATGAAAATTGCCACTTAAAAATATTCTTTACTCATTTAGATGTATTTAGAGATGTCCTTACAGTTTCTCCTCCCTATGATAAATGTTTGGTATGATGGCTTCCTCCAAAACATACAGAAGACAATGATATTACATTTATTCATTTATTTACATTTACTGAACCAATAAGACATGAGAAGGACTCCTGTGGTGTGCTTTCGTGGCCTTATTATTTATAATCCATATTTGTATAGCCCAAGATATGGCATGATAGTAATCAAATGCTTATTATTTTTTTTCCTTCTCCAGGAATCAGTTCACAGTAGAGTAAGTATATGGAAACAAAACAAATTTAAGTATAGTTTTGAAACACAGGGAAAAAATGTATGGATTTTTAATATATCTGTTGCCTAATACACTTAAAATCTCTTTATTCTTCTTGAGTCTGGTTTTATAAAGCAAAATCTCTACTACTACAAACCCGTGCATGGTTGGTTATAATGATTTAGGCACATTTATAGAATCTGAGGATTTTTTTTTTTTAATTTTTGACAGGCAGAGTTAGACAGTGAGAGAGAGACAGAGAGAAAGGTCTTCCTTTTTCTGTTAGTTCACCCCCGAAATGGCCGCTATGGCCAACGCACTGTGCCGATCTGAAGCTAGGAGCCAGGTGCTTCCTCCCAGTCTCCCATGCGGGTGCAGGGAACCAAGCACTTGGGCCATCCTCCACTGCCTTCCCGGGCCACAGCAGAAAGCTGGACTGGAAGAGGAGCAACTGGGACTAGAACCCAGGGTGCTGGCGCCACAGGCAGAAGATTAGTCTCGTGAGCCACGGCGCCGGCCTGAGGATTTCTAATAATGGCAAGGGGAACCTGCTCTGACTTGAAACACTAGTTTTATGTGCATTGGAATTTCTACCTCTGGCAGGGTTTTATCTTGAAATACCTCAAACTTTGTAGGGCTGGCATTTCTGTAGAGGAGGAAGAAAATGGGCATCACACAGACACACATCATTGAAAATGCACCCTATCACAACAGTACCTCTCTGGCACAACATATGGCAACAGAATTACCTTGGTACTACCCAACTGAGGAATATAATTTATCCAGTCGGGGAAACTGTTGTGATGGGTAATACATTCAACGCTGCACATGCTCCATATTGAAACACGCAGGCTAGACGTTCACAAGACTTTACCCTTAACAATGAAGCTCTGTTGTTGTTACCATTTACAGATAAATCAATAAGGCTTTCATTTTATGGCAAAAATATTTTGTTCTACCATCCCAAATGACTTACTAAAGACCAGAATAGCATTGTATCCGAGGGAGAGTCACTGGGCAGAGTCTCAGGTCTGTTAACTGAAAGCAGCTGAGATTTGTAGATAACCTATTTCATTATCGGTATGATTAAGAATTCTACCTCTATTCTTTTAATGTTGGGGTGGCAGAGAAGGATTAACCGCATCTGACTCTGGAGATGATTAGAGCAAGGTCTGAAACGTAAGCAAGACTCATCAGAGGCACTTAAAATAGGTCATTAGATTTTATAGTAATTTTCCTGGAAAAGTATGCAATTTTCCTGGAAAGCTATACCATCTCCCTAAATTATCATATATAGTCATTGATTTAATGCATTTAAAATTTGTCTATGTTACAGTTCATATTTAAGGGAACTACCTATCTAGTATCTAGCCAATTTATCACTTGACCTAATAAAATCCTAGTCTTTTCCTTCCAGGTACTTTCAAAATCATACAATATTTTATCAGGAAAAATAACTTTTATATTATGTTCTGAGATCATGTATACCCATAATAGCTAACTTTACAGTCTCTTGGTACCACAAAATCCAGATATATTTGGCTCGATCATTAAAAGGATTTTACTTAAAATTCTTTTGTAATATTTTTACAAGCAAAAATCTCATGGGTATTTTATAAACTGTGCTGTTTTCACAGTGTAGATTTTATTGATAAAGTGCCCTGACTTAGTCGTAAAGCTTGTTCTCGTTGTATTTTTCTATTTTTTTTTTGTATTGTTGTATCCTCACACACACACACTTGGCATCAAACACATGACTATTGCTTCGTGTAACAGATTTTACTTGACATGTACCAGGCAAAGAGGAGGATGTCAAAGAATTTCTATCACCATCTTAGATATTTCTATTAACAGCATACTTTATAGTTGAGCATTGCTATTCCAATTTAATAAAAAATTTGCTGAACTGTTACATTCTTATTAGTATTCTTCACTTTTTATATGCATATTGTACAAAACAACGATTAGCTGGTAAAAATTTAGGTAACTGGGGATATATTTTTAAGAGCAAAACCTTCGAAATTTATGTTATGGAGTTAGCAATTAATGTTCATATAAGTACTTTATATTTAGTTTGCCATAGCATGCACCAAGAGCAGGGTTTTTTGTTATCACCTATAGAAATTATTACTGATTTCAATAGTTTGAGTCAAACTGTACAGTATCTCTTCAAAAGCTAAGAATTTCAAGATTTTAAAGCTATCTTTATTATAGTAAGGAAGGAATTTCAGCATTTCAAAGGGATTGTAATAACAATAATAAATAGCAATTTTTAATGTTATATAGCAAACCAAAGCATTCATTAATCTTGGGTCAGGATTTTCATATAAAAGACCTGTTATGTAACAATTATCCTATAAAAACAAATTTTGTTAACCATTAGTATAATAAGGAATTGTAGCTGTAATATATACAATATCTGGTAGGAAAACAATGGCCACCTATTATTATCTTTTAGAACTGAAAAATTTAAAGGCCCACATAAGACAATTATCACTGAGCTAGTAAAAATTGCTAAAACAAAAACTTAATGAAAATGTAAAAATTGGTCCAAATTGGGGAGATATTCTAAAACATTTATAATATTTCCAATTTGTGTTTTATTGGAAGCATTAAGTCACTTTGATTGGATTTATGGCCTATCCAGCCTGGCATCATCCCAATTCAAGTGGTAGCAAAACCATACCATAAAAGGCCTTGTTTCACCTTGTGGATTTTATCTTTAGTGATTTATTCCAGTGAATTTTACCTTTTCTTTGAAATTTACTTTGGCTTAGTTATTTTGATATTTTTTTAAGTCTTACACATTTCAATGTGTACCGTATCATGAGGTTCCAAAAACACAATCTTTTATAATTACTTAAATGATCAAATACAATGGTATTCCCTTTCTTCTTTTCTAAAGACTTATTTATCTGAAAGGCAGAGTGACACAGAGAGAGGGAGAGAAACAGGGATCTTCAGTCCACTGGCTGACTCCTCAAATGGCTGCAATGGCCAGGGCTGGACCAGGCCAAAGTCAGGAGCCTGAAACTATACCTGGGTCACTTATGTGGGTGACAGGGATCCAAGGACTTGGGACATCTTCCTCTGCTTTTTCAGGTGCATTAGCAAGAAGCTGGTTGGGAAGCAGAACAGCTAGGACTGTAACTGGCTGGTGCTCACATGGGATGCCAGTGTTGCATGTGGTGGCTTAATCCTCTGTGCCACAATGCTGGCCCTAATTGTATTTCTTTTTATGTGAAAAATCACATTCTTTAATCTACCTTCAGTTTACATTTTTACCTGCTTCAAAGGATATGAACTCTAATAATCTGGGAAATGCTGATGAACTACATGTTACCTCGCTCTGACTGTCCTTATTATACCATAATGAACAAAGAAAGACAAAAGGTCTCAGATTTTTTAGCAATGAACATGTAACAAAAAAAATTTTTCAAAATGAATAGTAATAAAATTGTCTAAATCCTTGCTATATTATAGATAAGAGAGTTGGGAAATAATTGAAAATCAAAAACAGATACCTTAAGTATCTAAAGGAAACTTACTGGAATGACTTTTTCATGGTACACGAAGTGTGCCCTTGCTGGCTGATGAGACTAGTAGATAGATTAAATAGTATATTCTTTATATTAGTCTTCATTGAATAAAATATCCAGGAGACTCCAAGCCCCATGTTGTCCTTCCAAAGATGGAATATATATATTATAGCATGTTATAAGAAATGTACAAGGTATTCTAGGCCTCATAAATAAATTCCTGATATTCCAAGCTATACTCTCGAGATATATGAAAAAGCACAAGAGTGCTTATTCTTTACAACTAAATTGTTTATAAATGTGCTACTATTCTTGAGGATTAACACATAGATATGATATCTCTAAACATAATTTTAATAAGCAATTCTTAGGGCATATATTGATGTGTCCCAGTGCCATACCACTTCAGAGAGAGAAATCACTGAACCGGGCAACTTCATTCATAACTAATAATGACTTATTCTTTGTTAGAGTCATCTCATGAATTTCTCATTCATCCTAAATCTCTGTACGTTATACTTCCCTCATTCCAAAGACATCAACAGAAATGTACCTTTCTCAATAAAATAACCCTGCCAAGTTGTTTTCTCATGCTATCTTAACCTTTCCACTTCTACAAGACCATATACTCTTTGTCAGGCTTTAGGTAGTTCTTCAACCCAAAACATAATTGGTTGTTAGGTTGCTAAAATGTAGTTTTCTTAGAAAATTGTCCCCATTTCTCTCCACTGAGTGAAGTAGACTAAAGATTTCTAAGCTTTTCTCCCAGAAAAGAACAGGCATAGTAAAGTTGCAAATTCATAGTGGTGAAAGCCTGTAGGAATGATAAACACAAGTTATCTTTTTATATAAAAATAAAAGGAAAACATTTGACAAAAATGACCACAATAAAAGTTCTTTCACATACAGTCTTAATTTAACTAAAACCTGCTTCTTCTCCATGTTTGTAGTGCAGGAAAACCAAATTGCTATATCCACTACATTTGCACATAATGCAGTTAAAAGTAGAACACAGCTACATCCCACAATACACCATTAAACAGTACATGATGGAAATGGAGAAAACCCACAGTCATCCCCACACGTTATCCTCAGAACAGGTTCTACAATAATCTTTATAATAACCCAACTTGGACTCAGCCTACAGAGACAATTTAGAAGAGGGTGAATAAGAAGCAACTTCGTTTTTCAGACTCCAGTACTAACATTGCATTTTCAACTGAACTAGAGAAAAGCCTGCTCCCAACACTTGTCAGATATAGGAATCACAGAAAATAATAAGAGTCCGGCAACCTTCATTTCCTTAAAAAAGAGCCTCCAATGCTCCCATATGCAAAAAAAAAAAAAAAAAAAAAGGCCTTATCTAGGCTATGTAAGAAATAGTTTGTAAAAAATAGTTTCCTTGAGTCTTTAAGGGGCCCACATCAGTAAGGTTACAATGAATGCTACTGTCTTTTTAGCTTCTAAATCCTCCCTAATCCGCACCTACCTTAAAAACCTGAACTCATTTTCACTTTAGTCTCTCTCACGAATAGCAGTTTGGTATGGTGGACCTCGTTTCCTTCCTGGTTACATGAAAACTTATACAGAGCAATAACCTGACTATTGCTCTGAAATGCTTAAAGAAGATATGGTATCTTGGATTGAGAAGTGTCAGTCAGTAGATAGCAATGTAAAAAAAAAAAAAAAAGATTGGGCCTAGAAGTAGAGATCAAACACAACCTATTTCATTTGAAGGCAGGAGGATGAAATG
Organism: Oryctolagus cuniculus; assembly: GCF_964237555.1. Lineage (NCBI taxonomy): Eukaryota > Metazoa > Chordata > Mammalia > Lagomorpha > Leporidae > Oryctolagus > Oryctolagus cuniculus. The sequence continues at coordinate 59,823,531 of NC_091453.1, forward strand.
AGGCTAAGAGTCTGGTTTAATTACAAGCTACATATTCCTCAGGTTTTAACTCTCTAAAATCAGAAAGCTAAATTACAGCTTTCTGGAGAAATATCTATCTGTTCCCATTGAAAATACTCCTGTGCTGAGGCTGTAGGAAAAGTTGCCTTTATAAGACAAGATTATTTTCACGTGGGAGCTTCCCGTAGCTTTCCGCATTCCCAGCTCCGCTCCTATGAATCTAAACGTTTTAAAAGAAAAAAGAAAATGTATTAGAAAGGTCAAAACAAAACGAGTTTACTTTCTTTTTTGCTAACATGTTATAGATTCATTCCTTTTTTTTTTTTTTCTTTTCAAATTATCTCCCTCTGGTTTCTTCAGGGAATTTTGTCAGTTTTCTGCTTTTTAGATTTTATTATGATTATCTTCTTCATCTGATGTAGATGATTAAAACCAAACCAACGAAAAGTATTCTCTAAACCAAGTAAGCAACAACCAACAGCAGAAAAATACCTTTTGGAATGTTTTTTTCTTTACTGAAAACTTCTCACTGGTTCACTCAAAAAAAGTTCAGCCTATGTGACAAATGTGGGTGAATTCACTATACTTTGGCTGTCATGTGTAGTCCCCTGCAGAGATTAACTACTCCTTAAAACAGTCAAACTGTAAAAAGAGCAACACAATTGAAATTTTACAAAAACTCAAACTTTAAAATGAGGCCAGTGCTGGTAACACCTGTCTTTTATAGCGCCTTTCCTTGCCATCATTGATGCTAATAAGGAAACTTACAGGGAGAGAGAGAAAAGATGACTCATTTGGTATCTGTAATACTGCCGGCACAGGCACAAAGAAATTTGGCCAGGTAAGCCAAACAAACAAACAAACAAACAAAAACCATTATTTTCTCCAGTCTCAGCATGGTGTCTAATTTCAGAGTATTAGCCTGACTGAAGAATTTAAACCTAGGAGGAAGGAGAACAAATAAAGATCTTCGCTACAGTGTTAATCACGATGGTTAGTGTCTTCTATCTGGAAAGAATGAAACATCTAATAGAGTCTCAATAGTTAGCAACAGTTCTCACAGACCCCCTGGAAGATATCTCTGTAAAAGGTAGACACACAAAACAGTGGCGGCGCACACAAAAAAGTGCCTACCACACAGACAGACGAAGGAACGATACTTAGATTTTTCCAGGACATGGACAATTATGGATTATTGTTTTGCGCTTTCTGTAGCTCCAGTTCAGCAGCCTTCCGCACGGCTACATCAACCAGGATCAGGAAGCTGCTGAAGTCCTCGTACTCCTCTGGTGGCATCAGTTCTGGAGAAGACAAAGACTCACTGGTGGAAATCTCGAACTTTTTCTCCGCAGGGACTTCCAGGGTGAACCTCCTGCGTGGAGCCAACTCTGGATTCGGTAGCTTCGCTTCCGATTCCTGGCCCTCTGGCAAGGAGCTCAGAGATAGGTCTTGTATCTTGTTTGGATTTTGGGGCCCCAACGTGGCTTGCACGAGTGGATCAGTGCTCAGCTGATACACTATATCGGTGGCCTTGCCTGTTTGGCATTTGGGATCGTTTCCCTCCACTACGAGCATTTTCGGAAGAATGCGTCTGCGAGCATTAATAAACCAGTTTGAGATCTGTTGTAAAGACAAATTGGTTTGCCCCGACAGCATTTGTTTCTCGGCTTCTGAGGGATGTGCATCAAACCTGTGATCATAGAGCCAGTGGCGGAGGATTCTCACAGACTTTGCGGGCAGGTACCCTTTACCCTTCCTCTTGTTTCTCCAAGACATGGAAGGGTCTTGAGCTGGGCATCCGGTCTTCTCCGGCTTCTCAGCAGCTTCCATGTTCCTCAGATCTGTCTTTATGGTCTTGGGATCTACGGTTAACCAAGGCAGCAGTAACTTAGGTTTGCCAGAGCATGGAAAGGCAAGGGAAGGTGCCCGCGGTCAAGTCTCACCTGTAGCTCTCAGGCAAACGCCTACGCAAGCCGTGCAACAGTTGGGCAACAGGGCTTTGTGACGTCACATCCTCTCTCCCCACTTCCTGTTTCCTGGTTCCCTGCTGAATTATTTTTCCTTCCCTATTACACACGGGGTGGATAGCTCTCCAGAGTTTCAGTTCTCTGCTGCTATCACTATTTTGCACTACCTGACAAGATTAGTGGAAAGGCGCCCTCTTTTTCTTCCTATATGATTTCATCAGTTTTGTTCCTCCACCTTATTCCTTTTAATTTTCTCACTGACTCAAGTATGTGTATAGGAAGTAACTTATCAATTAGATATTAATCTCAATAAAACTGTAAGTGGGTACCCAGACGTCATCTTTTCACGTACAAACCAATCTTAAGAATAATTTTAACTAGATCTTCACTTTGACTTTCTGATGCTCGACTTTGCTTCTCTGTGGCCTTGAAATCTTTGGCTTTGGTATAATTTCACTGTGGCATTTGTGTTTCTGCTAGCCAGTTGTAAAGGTCTCTGGGACGCTTTCGTTAGAAATTCAGGGGTCTTTTAGAGATGTGTAAGAGGATAGGATTCAAGAAATAATACTGATCATGGAATTACTTTACTTAAATGTTTCCTGATATTTCAAGTACCATGAAATCATCCCCTAAGAGATGAAAATAATTTGTACATTATAAGTTTCTGTTTATGATAGTTGAAAAACAAGAGTTGGCTCCTTTAAGAACATTATGACCCACTTAGAGGACAATCATCAGCATCGACTGAGTCCTCAAGGACAATGTACAGTTTTATTAATTTCAATGATTTTCTAGATCAAACTCCTGGCCATCACCTTAAATATCATGTATTTGCTACAGTTTCTTTTTGGCAAGGAAAAGTCTTTTTGCTTTTAAGAGCTCTTACTTGGCATCACTTGGGTGGATATCAGAATATTGTCTGCTGATCCTTTGGCTGTTAGTCACCTTACTGGTGCTTACTTTCATCTCAAAGTTTATTGCAAGTGAGGCCTATGGAGGAACACAGCTGAAACTAATGGATGCCTTAGCAAAGCTTTCAACAATCACTAAGTGCACATGTTGGCTACAATGGAAGGTCTCCTTTGCAATGCTCTGAAAGACAGTGCTAATATTCCTTTTTTTTTTTTTTCAGCATGAGGGAGAGGGCTTATGAAAAACAAAGGCTAAAATTTTCCATACGTAGTGAAAACTGACTTCATGAACCCCTTTCCCAGCAAATCATTTATGCCCATGATCACTGAAACTATTGCAGTCTGTCACTATAACTCTATTCCTTCATTTTTAATGTAAAGCACTATGGGAATCTCATTGAAAATAATTAGTTTGGTACATTTATATTCATTTCCTTACCTCTGACTCTGAAAACTGCCTTCTCATGAGTCTGTTATGAATGCTTATGACATTATACTATATTATGTGCCTTATTTCTCCAATTAAGGTATTTTATATTATATTGCTTATTTCTGGTATTCTTCTTGTAATTTTAAACAGATTTGAGTAGATCATAGTCTAAATTATGTTTCCTAGTTGCAGTGTTAAAAAAAAGGCTAACATTTTGACTTTCAGGAAATTGGATAGTGTAAAGCCAAATAAAAAAGCAAAAACAAAAGCAAACTTTCTCCAAAGCATGGTGACATGAAAGAATCGAAAATCAATGGGGTGGTAGCTTAATTTCACCAACTCTAAAAATGAAGAATGCTATCAAAACCATACGATTTTTTGACTATAAAATAGCTGGATAAGTTCATCAAGAAATATATTGAATATATATATATATATATTTTTTGGGGGGACTGGCGCTGTGACGTAGCAGGTAAAGCTGCCACTTACAGCATCGGAATCCCATATGGGTACTGGTTCAAGTCCCAACAGCTGCTCCTCCTTCGATCCAGCTCTCTGTTGTGGCCTGTGAAAGCAGTGTAAGATGGCCCAAGTCCTTGGGCCCCTGCATCCATGTGGGAGACCTGGAAGAAGCTCCTGACTCCTCGCTCCAGATCAGCCGAACTCTGGCCGTTGTGGCCATTTGGGGAGTGAACCAGCAAATGGGAGACCTTTCTCTCTGTGTCTCCCTCTCTCTGTCTGTAACATTACCTCTCAAATAAGTAAATAAATAAATCTTTTTTATAAAAGGTTAAAAACCTTTTATAAAAAAGGTTAAAAAATTTATTTATTTATTTGAAAGGCAGAGTTACAGAGAGACAGGAAGAGACAGACAGAGAGAGAGAGAGAGAGATAGAATCTTCTATCTGGTGGTTCACTCTCCATATGACCACAACAGTCAGGGCTGCACCAGGCCAAAGTCAGGAACCAGGAGTTTCTTCTGGGTCTCCCACATGGGTGCTGGGTATCCAGAACTTGCGCCATCTGCAGCTGCTTTTCCCAGGCCATTAGCAGGGATCTGGATAGGAAGCGGAGCAGTTGGGACTGGAAATGCACCCATATGGAATGCTGGCATCTCAGGTTAAGGCTTAACCTGCTTGGCCATAAGGCAAGCCCCAGCCAGATGTTTTGTACTTTGAACAAATTGAAGGAATGTTCAGGAAGCCAGCACTAATCTGTCTTCTTGGAAGTTGTGCCACGTTAATAGGAGAAAATGAGGGGAATTTTGAATAAATCCTAATATAGAGAAAATGGTAGGTGTGGCTTGTCAATACAAAAAGGAGTCTTGTGATGTCCTAGAGCATGAGTTGAAGAATTGGAAATTTTGTATAATTTACAAATTATATATATATACACATATATGTATATCTAGTATATATATGTGTCTGTGTATATATGTATACATATTTGGAAAAATGGACCTTTATCTCTCTCTCTGCCTCTCCTCTGTGTAACTCTGACTTTGAAATAAATAAATAAACCTTAAAAAAAGAATTTCTATATATCAGAAACAATAGGAAACATCTTTAAGGCTAGTGCCGTGGCTCAATAGGTTAATCCTCCGCCTGCGGCGCCAGCACACCAAGTTCTAGTCCCAGTCGGGGCACCGAATTCTGTCCTGGTTGCCCCTCTTCCAGGCCCGGGAGTGCAGTGGAGGATGGCCTAAGTGCTTGGGCTCTGCACCCGCATGGGAGACCAGTAGAAGCACCTGGCTCCTGGCTTTGGATTAGCACGGTGCACCGGCCACAGTGCGCTGGCCGCAGCGGCCATTGGAGGGTGAACCAATGGTAAAGGGAGACCTTTCTCTCTGTCTCTCTCACTGTCCACTCTGCCTGTCAAAAAAAAAAAAATGGACCATTACATGGAAAAAAAATAAGACAATATCACATGGAATCATCCCCCAATAAGACTTATGAAACTTACAGCCACATCATTATCTTCAGTTTCAGGAACAAATGATTCCCTTTGTATTTAAAGCATAGATGTAAAGATAATGTTTTCCAACTCTTGTATAAAACTGGCAGAACACTGATGTAAAAAATTCATAAAGTGTGACAAACCAAAGTGTTGGCTGATCCGAAGCCAGGAGCCAAGAGCTTCTTCCAGGTCTCCCATGTGTGTGCAAGGGCCCAAGGACTTGGGCCATCTTCTACTGCTTTCCCAGATGCATTAGCAGAGAGCTGGATTGGAAGTGGAACAGCTGGGACTCGATCTGGCACCCATATGGGAATGCCAGCACTGCAGGTGGCGCCTTTACCTGGCATGCCACAGAACTGGCCCCAAAAAGCATTTCTTGATAGAGGTTGAGTAATTATACTGAATTCAAAATCAATTTGTGATAAACATGTTATAGTGAAATAAATAAGAAAGGAACAATGTTTTCTTCATGGAACATGGATTCACAGGTAAATAAAATTTCCAATACCTTGCTTCATATTAAATAGTAAAATAAAAGTGATTCATTTAATTTCATTAGCAAGGCAAAGATATTTATTTTCACTACTGTGCCATTGCTTAGATACTGAATTAATTAAACAAAACTGTCAGTAATAATAAGAGGGTGGGCAATGTGGTACCATGGGCTAAACCATCACTTGGTACACTCACATTCCATATTGGAGTGCTGGCTGGAACCCTGGCTACTCCACTTAAATCCATTTCTCTGCTAATATGTCTGGAAGCAGCACACACACATGGGAAGCCCAGAAGGAATTCCTGGCTTTTGGCCTCAGCCTTGCCCAGCCCCAGCTGTTGCAACCATCTGGGGAGTAAACCGGTGGATGGAAAATCTCTCTCTTTCTCTTTTGAATACATTCATGAGTATTTTTAAAAAAGAAATAATAAGAGTTAAGTCAGGTGACGAGTTATAAAGAATATTTTTTAAAAAGGCTTATTTATGTCTTTATTTGAAAGGCAGTGTTATAGAGAGACAGAGACACAGAGAGATTTTTCCATCTACTGGTTGACTACCAAAATGGCAGCAATGCCCATGGGTGGGCCAGGCTGAAGCCAGGAACCAGTAGATTCATTGGGATCTCCTGTGTGGGTAGCATGGGTCCAAACCCTTGGGCCATCTTCCACTGCTTTCTCAGGCACATGAGCAGGGAGCTGGATCAGAAGTGTAGCAACTGGACAGGAACCAGTGCTCATATTGAATGCTGGCATCCACACGCTGGCCCCTAAATTTTAACATATACCAAAAATCATCATTTAGAAAATACATTGAGGAGGCCGTCGCTGTGGTGTAGCAGGTAAAGCATCTGCCTGAAGTGCCGGCATCCCATATGGGCACCAGTTCAGGTCCTGGCTGCTCCACTTCCAATCCAGCTCTCTGCTATGGCCTGGGAAAGCAGTAGAAGATGGCCCGTGTCTTTGGGCCCCTGTACCCATGTGGGAGATCCAGAAGAAGCTCCTGGCTTCAGATTGGCCCAACTCTGGCCACTGTAGCCATCTGGGTGGTGAACCAGCAGATAGAAGATCCCTTTCTCTCTCTCTCTGCCTCTGCCTCTCTGTAACTCTGCCTTTCAAATAAATAAATAAATCTATAAAAAATAAAAAAAATACATTGAGAGAAATTATCTAGTTAATAATCATAGCAAGAATAAATATATAAAAGATGAGGACAAAAATCTGAAATTATCTTCTAGGGTCCATATAAAAATCAAATATAAAATCCTATTTTACAATATAAAATGAGATGATAATGAATGAAAAATGCATTTAATTCTTGAATAGAAAATCTCAATATTTTAATAAAGATAACCATTTCTAAATTTATCTTTGGGTCTTCTATCAAAATCAAAAATGCATTTGACTGTCCTCTTATACCTCATCTTACAATACGTATTGAAACTTTAAATTTCATCTGGAAGGACAAATTTTTGATATATTGGGACATTTTTGAAAGGCAAACTGACCTAGAAACATTTGTTCTACTGGATATTATATTTTTTAGATACAAGTGGGAATTCTGGCAAACTCACTTAATGGCTTTTGTAACAAGAAGTGAAGATGGTAGTGACCTGTCCATGGATGAAAGGACAAATTGAGACAAATGAGTGACAATTTGGAAAAAGAAGCATTACATTTTTGTTTTGCCATTAGCTATTAAATTGGGTACTGAGGACTTATTAAAAACAAGAGGCCTTCAGAAAATTCATGGAAAATCCATATTTTTTTAAAAAAACTATGCATGAACTTCAAAATATTTCCCCCAAAATAAACCAAAATAAACATCTTTTTATTCTATTTTCTGCAAAATTTGAAGCACCCTTATACTATTATTAATTATTTATAATAGTATAAAAAAGCTAACACTGGATAGCAGAAAGAACATCAAAAAGGTAAAAATTATTACATGGAACTATACAAATATTAGAATGTTCTGTATGGAAAAAAACAACCTGCTGACAAACAAATCCCACATAACCACAATTTAATAAAAGAGACAAATGATTAAAAAATATGTTATTATATTTATTACTTCACCAGCTTCTACAAATCAATAAAGAAGTAGAACAACCTAATATAGAAAGGAGCAAAATACATGGACAATTTGACAAGGAAGAAATACAAATGACCTATAAATATATAAAATTTAATTAGATTTCATAATAATAAACAGCATGAACTGTGTAGGAATAGAAAAAGTTCCAAAATTTAAACCCTCATTATCCTGAATAATGTCAAGAGCACATGCTTTATATTATCTGACTTTTTGAGAAATCTTCTTGTATACTAACAGGGCAAAAAGAAAAAACTTCTCATGCTTAAGTGTCACTTTGCCAAACAAGTATCAACAATGAATCATTATAGTCTAAGACAATGAGATCCCAGATCTTCCAACACTTTACTTGGTGGTAAGCAGATGACTGCCCAGTGGGACTAATAACTCTGAAACATCTTACGCTTATCAGTAAAAGTGAACAGGGGCTTGGGAACGTAATTTGACCTTCGGCTGTCCTATTAATCCTCAAGTGCATCACCAAAAAGCTTACATGTGCAATAAAATTGTCCATTTTTCAACCTCATTCAAGATTCAGTCAAAGGGGCCTAATATGCCACTATCCCTAAACTCCCACTCCAGTCATCAGAATAAAGAGGGAACCCAAAAAACTCAAGCATTCCTGGTATCCAACACAGTATTGCCCGCTTTGAATATCTGGCACTAATTTTATGATGCCATCTATTAAGGTATATACCAGCTGTCACAAGAAAATGGAGAAATCTCAGTAAGTTCTTTATGTTGTTAGCACTGTACAAATATCATTGTATTGGTTTGGATAATGCATTATGATTTTTAAGATATTATCATTGGGAAAAGCTGGGGGAAGAGTATACAGGAATTCTCTGTATAATTTTGAGACTTTTTGTCGGGCTTAAGTCATACTAATATTTAAGAAAAGGAAAAATTGAGCAAACTTTTCAAAACGGTTGTATCACTTTACCTTTGTCTCAGCAGTGTTTGATAATTCGAATTGCTCCATATCCTTAGTAGCATGTGTTACGTCTTTTTAACTTTCATCATTCTAAAAGGTATGCAGTTGAATCTAATTTTTTATTTTAATATGTATTCCTTTTATGAGAAATGTTGTAGATAGGAATATCCGGATAGTAAATATTTTCTGCTTTGTAGGACATAAGGTCTCTTGGGCAAATACTTGACTCGGTAATTATAGCGGAAAAATAGCCATCATCAGTAAGTAAACAAATGATCATTATTGAGTGCTAATACAAAAACAATTAGGCTGTATTTGGCCCAATAGCTATAATTTTGTTTCTCCTGAAATAGAACATTTTTGCTTATACTTAGTTATGATCTTTATATCATACTGTGTGTTTCTGTGCAAATGTTTCACATTTTTTTTCAAATTATGCTGTTCACATTATTCTTGAGTTGGAAATGTAAATGTTCTTTACTTAGCATACAAGTAGTTTAGCAGGTGTGTGATAAACAAGTCATTTGTTGCATATGAATATGTTTTGGTAAATCCAGTTTGCATTTCTGATTTTGTGATATGCACAAAAATATTTTTTGAGAGCAAAAGTGTTCATTTTTTTCTTTTTTATATAGTTTATTATTTTTGTATGCTATTTAAGAAATCTTTAGGGGCATGCATTGTGGTGCAGAAAGCAGGTTAAGCCACCACTTGGGATGCCCGCATCTCATATTAGAGTGCCTGGTCCAAGTCCCAGATACTCAGCATTTCTGTTCCAGCTTCCTGCTAATGACCTGGGAGGCAGCAGATGGGTTTCTGCAACCCACGTGGATGATCTGGAATGAGTCCCAGGCTCCTGGATTTGGCCTGGCCCAGCCTTGGCTTCTTTTGGCATTTGGGGAAAGAACAGTAGATGGGGAATTTTCTCTCTCTCTCTCGTTCCCTCTCTCCCCCTTCAAATAAATAAATAAATTTTTAAGGTAAGTGAAAAAATAAGCCAGCAAGGATTCTACATAGCAAATGAACCTGAATGTCATATTAAAATTTTTAAAATTCTCTGCAAACAGTTTTTTCTTTGTGTATGGTACAGGCTACTTATTTTAGTCTGCTTGTACTTCTATAGTAAAATATTTGAGACTAGATAATTTATAAAGAACAGAAATTTATTTTTTATAGTTCTGAAGGCTGGGAATTTCAAGATCAAGGTGTTGTCATTTGGTGTCTGGTGAGGGCCTTCTTTGCAGAAGGGATGAAATGGCAAAAGAAACAAATACTGCATCCCTATGTGACAGAGATGAGTGAAAGAGCAAGAGAAGTCCATTTTGTTTAAAGCCTGTTTTATAAAGGCATTAATCAAATTATAAGGGCCGTCATGATTTAATAATCATTAAAAAGACCCTCTCCTGTTAATACCATTACAATGAGGATTACATTTCAATGCAATATCTTTTAAAATGTCTGTACCACTTTGTATTCCCAACAATGAATGAGAGTCCTTTTCACACCACATTCTCACCAGATTTTAGTGTTGTCAGTATTACTGATTTTAGTGATTCTACTAGGTCTGTGGTAGTATCATTTTGCAATTCCCTAGTGACATATGATATTGAGCATCTTTTGTTGTACTTATTTTTCAACTGTATATCATCTTTTGTGTGGTTATTTTCAGATCTTTTGCTCATTTTTATTCAGATGGTCTGTTTTCTTACTGTTGAATTTTAATAGTATAACTTTAATATTAATTTAATAGTATAGCTTTAATATCAGTCCTTTGTCAGATATATATTTTGCAAATATTTCCTGCAAGTTTGTGCTTTGCCTTATCGCTCTGTTTCACAGACGAGATGTTTTAATTTTAGTGAACTCTAACATCAGGTCTTTGATGGATTGTCCATATGGTGTTGTACCACAAAAGCCACCACCAAAATCCATTATGTACATTCCTACAGTATTATCTTATTATCTTCTAAGAGTTTATGTTTTTAACTGGGCATGGGAATTTTATTTCTTCATATGTCTAATGATTTTAGATTCTATCTTAGACATCATAAGTGAAATACTGTAGAGACTGTTTGATTCTATAATATTTCTTTGAACCACGGGGTTTCTTAGTTGTTTAGTGTTGTTTTAGCAGGAATTCAATGTGACTTTATATGTATTTCAAACCCTGACTGCCCTGCAGGAGGCAGCAGCTGAAGTGTCCTTTAAATTCTTTTTGCCTTACTTGGTCTGGGTGGTGTCACTGTTGCCCTTGCATAGTTCCTGGGATCAACTAAAACTTTAGGAAAATTTTGTACATATATTTTGGGACTTTCTTTCTTTGGAATTATTATTTCCAACATTTGCCTCTCATTTTATAGCTGCCATGGTAGTTTAAACCCTTTTCTTTGGATAGTCATATAAACAAGACAGTAGGATTTCATGTAAGTTTAAGCTACTCTGTGTAGGGTCTGCTTAATTATTTTAAAGCTTTAAAAAATCGGTAACATGGAGCAAGTGATTGTCTTACTAGTTAAGATGTCAGACATTCAAAAAAAAATGAAGATGTCAGACATTCATCTCCAATATTAGAATACCTGCGTTCAAATTCTAGTTCCAGCTCCTGATTTCTGCTTATGTAGACTCAGGGAGGCAGCAGTTGATGCCTCCAGTGACGTCATACCTACCACTCATGTGGGAGACTTGGACTGGGTTCCTGGCTCTTGGCTTGCTCTCAGTCCAGCTCCAGCCATTACAGACTTTAAGGGAGTGACCCAGTGGATGCTGAGTCTCTCTGTCTTTCTCTCAAAAAAGTCACAAATTTACTCAGGGTTATCCCCTTTAAAAACTGATATCTCCTTTACCTTTTAGCATGCCTTTGTTTCCTCCCTATATTTTCAAAAATTTGTAATATTTTGTTTATATTATATATCTAAGTGATCATTCTATATACTTAAAATATGTAACTTCATATTTAATATGCAATAATTATGGTAGAATTGTTCTATTTCAGATAAAAGCTTTTTAAAAATATAATGTGTCATCACATTATTAAAATTTGTATCAAAATAGTATTTCCATCCCCATTGCCTATGCTCATGTCATCAAAGGAACATATTTTATTTGAATGAGACTTTAGAGATAATCTGTGTCTATGAGGAATAAAAAGAAGGCCCTAAAATGGAAACTTATTTCCATAATCTTTAAGAACATGTTGATGAAAAACCTGGACAAAAATTCAACTTTTTTTCCTATACACAGTGTTTTGCTCAGTGGTTACTTGAGATTAATGAAATATTCTTTTTTTTCTGCTATACTAATATTTTCAAACATATTTTTGGGATAAGAAAATATCTATAAATTATTAGATGAGTCAGTAGTGCAAAATTATACATTGATATAATTTTTAGCAAAGGAGATAGTTAATATCTTCTGACATATGTGAGTAAATTCCATACATGGTTTTTATTTGAGGATTTTGAATAAGTATTTCAATTACAGAACACAAGCAGAAAGCTTAAATGTGATATGGTAACTATATATTTGAATAGTAAATATATCAGTATACATATTTTAATAATGAATGTTATCCTCTGAAAAAATGGTTGAACTTTTAAATAATAGTATTTTTGCTATTGGCTTTGAATATCACCTTTTACCTACAGGTGAAGCAATTATCTAGAGATGAATAAATGACCAAAATGTAGAATATTAAAAAGGTCAGTATAGAAGAGCATCATTAATAATATATGAACATTAAATTTCTAGTATTACAGCCTCATTATAAAGGTTATCCTAAAATGTTGAAAACATGGCCAAATATTTATAGATATTCATGAAGGGTGAATATTTATCAAACCTATGTTATGGTGATCAATTGCCAATTAGATATAGTAAATTATTTCCATCAAATGAAATAACTTTTCCAAAGATTCTCTGTATTCTTGAGTTCTCCGTTTTGTAACTCATTCTATCAAACTCTTCTTTTCTCATTGTTTACAATGGTAGAAAGGAAATGAAAACATCTTCTATTGTCATTTCAGAAGGCACAACATATACAGGTTGCTATGTCAGCTTCCTTTAATATTTTGATAAGCCATTAAAACTACTGAATGTCTTATTGTGCCAAGGATGATTATGTCTCAACATCATTCCATTTATGTCTTTTGAAGTGAGTTATAGCAGAAGTATGAGAAGTTATGGTGTTTCAAGCTTCTTATCTCAATTATCTAGAAAATTGAATTCCTTTCAAGGCAAAAGTTGCATCAGTGTTTCTTTTCTATGGAACTCATGGAATTGGTTGGCTTCCAGGACTTTTGTTTGTTTGACTAATGAATTCGAAAACTTTAGAGACCACTTAAACCTATTTTCATAGAACTTCATGTACTGCAATCACCAGAAGTTTTCAAGTCTAGATATTCAGTTACATTTGCTCTTACTTTGGTATACTTTTCATTGAAGGAAAGCTTGAAATAGTACTAATAATGATTGTGTATACATATACATGTCCCTTCAACAAGCAAGTAAAATGGCAATCTGGCTGATGGAACAACCCACCTCTGCTTATTCTCCTGCTCAAGAGAGGATTTCTAGCCCATATTCTCCTGGTAAAGGAGTGTGGTCATTAGAGAAGGAAAAATTAACAGGAAATTGAAGAATTAGTTCTATTTTACGTTACAAAATATTTTCATTAAGACAGAGCGAATGTTGTAGTCTAGGTAACTAAAAGTTGTAGCTTCTGCGGTTACAGTTCTGGATTTTCTGTTCTGTCCCCTCCTCTATTTTTGCTTTCATCTGTATGACAAATAGTTACCATTCATTCTTGTGTTTCTTCATATTTTCTTCTCATCTCCTCTGATTTTTCCATTTCCACCAAGGGTTTTGTTTTGTTTTGTTTTTGTTTTAATTTTGTGTTGAATTTTCATATTCCCTACTGGGAAGGAAGACAAATTTGTTAGTGATGTGGAAGGATTCTGTGCACCGAGGATGTGAACTTGTGGTAACGTAACCATTGTGGAAGCAAAGATTATTCAGACTTTAAAGACGATTTTACAGAATTGACTGAACAAAGCATGAACACATAGGTAGAGGGAAATTACAAACTCAGCCCTACTGTGCAGCTATTTTTTCAGTCCATATGAGATTTTGGATTTTCAAGCTATTATGTTATAACTAAAAAATAGTTCAACCTTTACTATCACAAACATGTTTTCCTTGATATTCATCACACAAAGACAAAAAGGCATTTGAGAATTATATTAATTTCATTATCAATGTGTCTATTGAGAATCACTTTGAGTTAGAGTCAGTTTGAAAATGAAAATGATCCATATATTACCTTTGAATTAATACAATTTGTTAAGGGTCTTGAAAATTGCTTTTTATTGCTGAAAAGTACTCCGTAGTGTAGATTATCGCTTCATCCATTGAAGTGCATCTAGAATATTTATAATTTTTTCTTTTATCAATAAAGATCTCATGAACATTTATATACAGAGCATTTATTAACATATTTGGAATGATGTGAGCGTTTATAACATATTTGGAATAGATATGCAAGTGTTGAATTCCTGGGTTGTATGTTAGGCACGTGTTTAACTTTCTTTGAAATTGCTTGGGGTCGGCATTGTGGCATAGTGGGTAGAGCAGCCGCCTGCAATGCCGGCATCCCATATGGGCACTGGTTTGAGTACCGGCTGCTCCACTTCCAATACAGCTCCTTGCTAATGCATGCATCTGGGAAAGCAAAGAAGATGTCCCAATTACTTGGGCCCCTGTATCCAACTGGGAGACCTTGATGAGCTTCCTGGCTCTTGACTTTGGCGTGGCCCAGCCCTGACATTTGTGGCCATTTGGGGAGTGAACCAACAAATGAAAGATTTCTCTGTCTCTCCCTCTTTTTCTCTGTAATTCTTTCGAATAAATAAAATAAATTTTAAAGAAAAAGAAATTGCCAAAATTCTCCAGAGTGATTATCCTCTTTTACATTGTTAAAAGCAATGCACTAGTGACTCATTTTCATACTGTTGTCAACATTTAATATTGTCACTGTTTTTAATGGTTCTGATAAATGTGCAGTGATATCTCATGAGGTTGTAATTTACATTTCCCTACTGATTTATATAATTTGATGAACTATGTGCTATATGTACTTTCTCTTGAGTAAAGTGTGCCTTTTGCCCATTTTATAATTGAATTGCTTCGTTCTTTTTATGTATATCTCAATATCCTAATGCCAGCATTTGTTGGGCTGATGACTTGAAATATTTTATTCTGGTCAACAGCTTGCATTTCTTAAATAATTTATTTTCTAGAAAAAGTTTTAAATACACAGACATATTAGCAGATAATACAGAGAATTCCTAAATATCTCACCCTCAAAGCCACATTTTCCCTATTATTAACATCTTGCCTGAGTGAAGCACATTTGCTGCAATTTATGAATGAATACTGATACATTAATATGAACAAAAGACCAGAGTTTTCATTGAGGTTTGTATTTCTGTGGTATGCTTCTTTGGGTTTTATAAATGCATAATGCCGTGTATCTAGCTATACAGTGATACAGAATATTTCCACTGCCTTAAAATCCCCGGCTTTCCCTATTCATATTCTACTCTAATATATACTTAAGGTTCTTTGATATATTTTCATGACTTGCTTGCCCATTTCATTTTGTCACTGAATAGCATTACATTGTAGGAACGTCCCACAGTTTGTTTATCCATTTATCTACTGACAGACATTCTGATCGCTTCCAGTTCAGGACAATTATGAATACAGCAGTTAAAAACTTTTATATGCCAGCTTTTATGTGAACAGAATTTTTTAACTTAATCTGGCAAATACCTAGGAATGCAATTGCTAGATTATATGGTGAGATGGTATTTACCTTTGTAACAAATTGTCAAACTATCTTTCAAAGTGTCTGTACTATTTTCATTTTACAATGCCACCAGCAATGAATGATAGGGCCTGTTTCTCCAGGGACAATTTGGGATTCTCAGTCTTTTGCATTTTAGTCCATCTACTAGATGTGTAGGAGTGTTTCTTTGCTTTTTTAATTTATAGTACCTTAAAGATATGTATGACACTGAGCATCTTTTCATATGCTAATTTTGCTTCTGTCTCTTTTCCTTGGCAAGGAATCTGTTCAAATATTTTGCCCACTTTTAATTGTTGTTTTTTATTCTTAAATTTTAAGAGTTCTTTGTATAATTTGGATAGAAAATTGTTTCAATCACATAAGTGTTTTGCAAATATTTTTATCAGTCTATTGCTTGCCTTTTCATCTAATTAACAATTTAATTCATAGAGCAGAGAATTGTAATTTTGATGGAGTGTAACTTAGTTTTTTATTTTGTAGATGGTGTTGTATATTAGAAACTCCTCAGCAAATGCAAGATCACCTACAATTTATCTTATAATTTTTAATAAAGTTTTATAATTTTCTATTTCTATCTAGAATCCACTTGAGCTAACTTTTAAATATTTATTTATTCACTTGAAAAGCAGAGTGGGAGAGAGAGAGAGAGAAAGAGAGAGAGAGAGAGATCCTCTATCAGCTGCATCACTTCCCAAATGGCCACAACAGCCACTGCTGGGCCAAGCCAAAGCCAGGATCCAGGAACTTCATCTGGGTTTTCTATATGCGTGGCAGGGACTCAAATGTGTGGACCACCTTCTGCTGGCTTCGTAAGCACATTATCAGGGAGCCACACTTAATCGGAGCAGCTGGGACCTGAACAGGCACTCAGCTATGGGATGCCAGTATTACATCAACCTATTGTGACACAATGATATGGGACAAATCAGGAAGATAGGCTAGGTTCATGAGCCCAAGACCACCACTCCCTTGCCCTGGTGTAATCTCACCTGTATCCACCCACCTGTCAATCAGACTATGTAGCCACTCTTGCTTGCTCGGTCTGTCCTGTGATTTGCTCCTGCTCCCTCTCTCCTCATGGTTCCCTTGGAAACAACTGGTGTGGAGTTTCTGGTTTACCCTTGTTGGCCCACTCTCCCTTTATAAAGCCCTCATGTTCCTATGTATTCTTCTCACTTTCTAAATAAATCCTAAACCTTATCATGCTGCATGTTTTGTTTGAGCCAGTGCTTAGAATTCTTCTCTAAGTAAGTGGCAAGTACCCAAAATATTAAATCGTGGCTTAATTTAGCCCATAACAACAACACTGGTTCTGATATGATATAATTTTTTAGTGGAAAGTGTAAGAGCTATCTCTTTACCAGTTGTTTCCCTATGATGTCCAATTATTACAATACCATTTAAATGTGGCCCAACTGTCACAACACCATCATTATGGTGTTATGGTCCTGTTGTGACAATTGAACATCATATCCAAAAAAGATACAATCCTTACACCTTTCCTGAAAAATTAGCTCAAGATAGATTGTAAATTGAAATAGAAAACCTTAAAACTTCACAAAACTTATAGTAGAAATTCTAGGTGACCTTGGATTTGGTGAAGAGTTTTTAGATGTAACAGCAAAAGCACCATCTGTGAAAAAAGAAACAAATTTGCACTTAATTAAAAATAAAAATTTCTGCTCTATGAAATATATGGTTAAGAGGATACAAAGTAAGTAAATTTAAAATTGTTTTAAAAGATAAAGTATTTAAGAACTACAAACTGTTAACTGGAATAATATGTTTTCAGACCATAACAAAGAATTAAGTTGCCTTTGCACTTTTGTACAAGATCAGTTGACTGCTGTTTTTTGTCTATTTCTAAGCTTTTTCTACTCTTCCATTGATTTCTTTGATTATTCATTCATCATTGATCACTTGTGTGATTCTCTTAGCTTTATAATAAATTTTGAACTTGGATAGTGTCAGTCCTCTGACTTTGTTCTTTTTCAATATTATACCATCTGTTCTGGAAATTTTGCCTTACTAGATTGGGTCCCAGCCTGCTGGTTTTGGCCTGGCCTAGCCCTGGTTGTTGCAAGCATTTTGAAGCATTTCAGGAATGAACCAACAGATAGAAAGACTCTTTCTCTCTCTCTCTCTCTCTCTCTCTCTCTCTCTCTCTCTCTTTACCTTTCAAGTACAATAAAAATTTTTAAAAGTTTAAGATTACTGTTATGTAAAAGCTATTCTGTAATTTCAAGAATTTTTTGTGCCTAATAAACTTATTTTTTGTTCCAGTTTTGCTTGGACTTTTTGAGGTGCTCTCATATTTTGGAATTCTGATGTTTGGTGAATTTTTTAAATCATTGTTATTTCTTCTTGGCATATTAAACATTTTATTAGTATGGAATGTACTCCTTTGTTTCTTATAAGTGTATTTGACTTAAAGGATTTCTTAAAATGTTTTCATAACCAATATTGCTCTTTTGGTTATTATTTGCCTAGGATATAGTTTTCATTCTTTCATTTTCAAATTATGCAAGTCCTCATATCTATAGTTACTCTGTTGTAAATAGAATATGATTTGAATCTTAAAAAAATTTTTTTCTACCAGTCCATGTCTTTTGATTGTAGAATTCAATCTATCTATACGAGTAGTAATTGCTAATAGGAAAGTATTTTTTTTTACCATGTTATTATTTGTGTTGCGCATGTCACAGATTTTTGTGTCTATCATTCCCTCCACTTGTGATTTTTAAACTGATTTTTTTGTTGTTGATGTAGCATATTTCAGTTCCCTTCTTGTTTCTTTTTGTGTATACTCCATAGATATGTAGTTACCATAGGAATTGAATATGACATACTAAATTCATAGCAATGTATTTTGATACCAATTTAACTTTATTTGCTTACAAAAACTCTACTCCTTTATTCCTTTTCCTCATCACTACATGGAATTGATGTTACAATGTACTACTTTTATGATGTGTACCCAACTAGTGTAGATTTAGAATTATTGAATGCATTTGGCTTTTAAATCCTATAGGAAATGAAAGCTGATTTCCTATTCAAACTTAAAGTGATCCAGGTTTTTACACTTGTTCACCTTTACCCTTATATTTTCACATGACTTCACATTAATGTCTAGGGTTCTTTCATTTCAACTGGAAGGACTCTTTATACCTTATCTTAAAGCAGAGGTGTGCTGTTCTTTGTTTGATAGAGCATTTTTATATGATATATGGACTAAAAAATCTGAAACAACCATAAATATATATTAGAATGAATGAGTAAACAGATATTAAGTGATGATAGCCAGCTTTCTTCCTTGTTAGAGTACAAGAAAAGAAACTATAATGATCATTGTTGTAATGAATTAAATTTAGAAAAGCATCTATAATCTGATAATTAGTTTTAACATGTATAAAGATAGATTTATAGAAAATCATAAATATGTATTAACACATGGGCTAGTATCCACACATACATAAATTGCTCTGTTAGCTGAGAGCATCTTGAAACACTGAAAAGTCAAGAGTAGTGAGCACACCCAGAAACCAGACCCCAAAAAATCTGGACCAGGTTTTTAATACCATTATCCAATAAGTAGTCAAAGTTCTCTGAAGAAATGGCTGACTTTATTAGTGTGATAAGCAATATAGAAGATGAATCTGGAGGATCATGTAGTGAGAGAAAGTAAAGGAAATTAGAAATGCTCAACAATTAAATAATAGAAAAAATACCCTGCATACAATGATGGGGTATGTCAAATTGAGAAACGAGCTTTAAGAGCTTCTCAAGGCCATTGTGGGATAATTCAAGCAAAAAGTAAACTAGCTTTCTATTAGAAAAAATCAATAAATCTGTGTTTATGTAAATCAATGAGTAAATAAGTAAATAAATAAGGGAGAATAGGCAAATGTCCCATTAAGGACATTTTACGTAGATTGTCTGCTCTCCAGGAGACCTGTTACTTAAGTTTATGCTGCACATGATGACTTCCTTCCAAAAAGTACAGTTTGTAAGGAGATAACAAAGTCTGGCTTTTATGTTTGGAGAAATCTAATCAGCACCAACTTTGCTAAGTGAGCAAGGTTAGCAGCATCAGTGATAAGTTGTACTGGTAACATTTACCCTTGATATGATGTAATGGTGAAGGGGCTTTATTCTTGTAAACTTTTCTGGAAAACCAGTAATTCAAGCCTAATCATGACAAAAACATAGCCATCTCTCAATTATGGAGCAGTCCACAAAACACCTAATTAGCCCTCAATCAACTTGCCAAGAGTATCAAAAACAAGGACACTAATAATCTTTCCTAGGCAAGAGGGGCTTAAGTAGAAATCATGGTTTATATTATGCGGTATTGCGAAGGTCTAGGCAGGGAGCTAATTAGTGAACAATGGAGCTGAGAGCCTGCCAGCTGTCTTCTTTCAGCAGCCCTGTACTACCAAAAATTCCGCCCTAGGCCTCACTTTCTCCATCATGCACAAGACACTGAGCTCTCCATGGAAAACCATCAGACATTCCCAGAGATCGGCATATGCACTGCACCTCACCCAACTCCGCCCCATGGTTATATTCAATTAGGGTACCACCCACTACCTAATAAAATGCACAACTGAACTTGGGTGGGGGCAATTCTCCCTCATGAGGTTGCCCACACTCCTGTTGGAGTGTGTATTCTCTCTTTAATCTCTTTAAATACATCGTGCTCCCATTCTTGCCTTTTATCTGCCTCTGCTTGAAATTCATCTCTCATGCCAAAATAAAAGCTTGGAATAAATGTAGCTGGTGACACCCCTGTACATCACAATCATAACTTGTATGAAATCTTAGAAAAGTCATTAGGTCAAAATTAAGGAAATCTGAAAAAATAACCAGTGGATTTTAGTTAATAGCAATATATCCATATTGATTCAGTAGTTTTGACACGCATGTTACACTAACGTAATTAATTAATGTAAGAATGGAAACTGGGTGTTAGATATATGGGAATACTCTATATTAGGTTTGTAACTTTTCTGCAATTTAAAGTTATTGTAAGGAAAAGATTATTAAAAAGATGGGCTAGTGCTATGCCACCTCTCTCCAGGCTCTTTTTTATTTCTTTTTTAAAATTTCTGCTTCTCTCAGCCATTAGATAGTGTTTTCCTGCCAAATCTCTGACTGTCAGAATCTTCTTGGGGAATTCTGCCTCCCTTGTTATGTTTTCTATGCATTTAAAGAATGTCACTTATTTTTGCATCTTAGATCAAATCTGTGGTGTTCGATGAAACATGTGCTATGTAGTTATTTTTTGGGTTTACTCTCTCTTGTCTTAAATGACATACAGACTTCATACTTTTAATGATTATTCATTCATCCAAACATATTTGCTGCATGTCTAATATGAGAGTACTTTAAAAAGTTCATGGAAAATGGAATTAAAAGATAAATTTATTTGGGTGCAAAAAATTTTGAAACACATGCATAGATTTTTCATAATACATATTTTCCATGAACTCCCTGAAAGATGCTCAAATATATAGCAGGAACTTTCTTTTTTTAAAAGATTTATTTATTTATTTTTTGAGAGACAGAGTCACAGACAGAGAGAGGTAGAGACAGAGAGAGAGAGGTCTTCCATCCACTGGTTCACTCCCCAAATGGCCGCGACAGCTAGAGCTGAGCTGATCCAAAGCCAGGAGCCAGAAGCTTCTTCTGGGCCTCCCACATGGGTGCAGGGGCCCAAGCACTTGGGCCATCTTCTGCTGCTTTTGCAGGCCATCAGCAGGGAGCTGGATGGGAAGAGAGCAGCCGATAGGCAAACCAGCACCCTTACTGCAGAGGCTTAACCTATTATGCCACAGCACTGGCCTCAGGAAATTTCATAGACATGAAAAATAAAATACTGTGTAGAAAAGATACAATCTTCTTCCTAATGGAATATACAAGATAATCTAGAGTGTGTAGAATGTGAATTTATTAAGATGTCTATCCTGGTGAACAAATAGACTTAGTTTTAAATCTTGACCCTTTTTCACTCATTAGCTATTTTATCTTGATAGAAACTCCTTATGGCTCAGGTTTCATAACCTATTGCATTTCAATGGAACAATATCTGCCCTTTATGGTTGTGTGACATTTAAATAAGGAAGTACATATAAAGGGTTTGCATACACAGGTTAAAAATGGTTGGTAAAATTTGACAAATATTCTCAAACTTTGCCTTACGTTAGGCACATCAGTTTGTTAAATCAGTGCGTATAGGGGGCAACTTACATTTTGTGGTTCTCCATTAAGTTCTGCTTGATGACCAATTATCAGTGAGTATAATGGAGGGGGTGTGTAATGTGTGTAATTGTGTATCTTTCCTATTTCCCATACTAGGGCAAGGGTTTTTGTACTTCTTGTATCCTATTCTACCAAGCAAGTCTTCCATGCAAATATTCATGTAGCTAAGTATGTGGCTATATAAACAGTAGCCTGATATTTTCATGAAAATAATCAGTATAATTGTCCATTCAGCTTCATAACCAACCCCCCCCCCCCAAGTCCTGCCACCACCACCAATCAAGTTCTGTGAACGGTACTAGAGAGGTGCCATGTATCTCCTTAATTCCATTAATATTTCTTTTTCTTACCAACTAGCAACCAGAAGAATTGCTCATTTCACTGCAAAGATCCTGAAGGGGCCCATTATTTTCATTTTAAAAAGTGGACATGGGGGCCTGGCGCTGTGGCGCAGTAGGTTAATCCTCCACCTGCAGTGCCAGCATCCCATGTGGGCACCAGTTCAAGTCCTGACTGCTCCTCTTCTGATCCAGCTCTCTGCTATGGCCTGGGAAAGCAGTAGACGATGGCCCAAATCCTTGGGCCCCTGTACCTATGTGGGAAGATCCAGAGGAATCTCCTAGTTCCTGGCTCCTGGCTTTGGATCAGCCCAGCTCCAGCTGTTGTGGCCATTTGGGGAGTGAACCAGCAGATGGAAGACCTTTCTCTCTGTCTGTAACTCTACCTCTCAAATAAATAAATAAAATCTTAAAAAAAAAAAGTGGATATAGGGCCGGTGCTGTGGCGTAGCAAGTAAAACCGCTGCCTGCAATGCCAGCATCCCATATAGGCGCTGGTTCAAGTCCCAGTTGCTCCACTTACAGTCCAGCTCCCTACTAATGCACCTGGGAAAGCATCAGAAGATTGCTCAAATCCCTGGACCCCTGGACCCACAGGGGAGACCCAGATGAAGCTCCTGGTTCCTGATGCAGCCATTGGAGGAATGAACAAGCAGATGTAACATCTGTGTCTCTGCCTCTGCCTCACTGTAACTCAGCTTTTCAAACAAATAAATCTTTTTTTTAAAAAGTGGATATAATGTAGTGATAACAAAGGCAATGTAAAATATTAATTCAAAAGAAAAAAGCTTTATATTTATTTCCACAAGTGAGAGACTTACATTCTCACAAAAAAAATTCAATTTCCTTTAATACTGAAAGATTAATTCAAGATAACAATAGAAAGATCCTCAGGTTCCTTTGAAGTTGAAAAGCCATGTGTGATCAGTGTTAAGCAAACTTGATGCTCCATATCTCACTTCTTAGCTGTCATCACATGGTATTATTAAACTTATGATTAGAATTGTAGATAGCATTTGCAGTTGTTTCTGATTGAAGTATTCTGTTTAGCATAGAAGCTGAAGGACCTCTTTTTGTTAACAGTATATTTCAAAAGCATCATTGACAAAGGTTTTCTCCTTACATTTCCTGTGCTGTCATAAGAAGAAAATTTGGGACCCAGTTACTGCTTATGAATAAACATACTGCTACTTACGAAACTTCCTGAGACCTCTATTTTATTTCGGCCTGGCACAATTATCTAATGTTCTCTTGAAAATCATGACCATTTTTTCCCCTTATTTCATATGAAACTGAATTTTTTTGATACTTTGCTCGTCTCTGCTTTCATCAAAAATATTTTACTTGTATATAAGATATATGATAAATTAGGATAAATCCTGCACTTCTTAGACAACTTATCATAGCCCACACTGAAGTTACTTTGCATATAATTGTGTCAGAATGGCACCAACTCTCATGTGTAAATTTTTTTTTTTCTGACAGGCAGAGTTAGACAGTGAGAGAGAGAGAGAGACAGAGAGAAAGGTCTTCCTTTTCCGTTGGTTCACCCCCCAAATGGCTGCTATGGTTGGCACACTGTGCCTATCCGAAGCCAGGAGCCAGGTGCTTCTCCTGGTCTCCCATGGGGTGCAGGGCCCAAGCACTTGGGCCATCCTCCACTGCACTCCCTGGCCACAGCAGAGAGCTGGCCTGGAAGAGGGGCAACCGGGACAGAATTCGGTGCCCCACATGTGTAAATTTTTTAAAAACTCTCAAAGAAAAATTTGTCATGTCTGATTCCTCAAATGTAAAATGACCCTGTTTAAGGTGTCTTCCAATCCCAACATTTGTGTTATATGAAAGATGGAAGTAGAATAAGCAGTTTTTAAGAGTGTAAAAAAATACCAGTATTTCAGAGAAAATAATCTTCATGTCATTTGGAAGATTAGCCAGGTAGATTATATTCTCTTAATGATAAACATGATACTTTTATCTTTTTTTAAAATTTTTTTAAAAGGTTTGTTTATTTATTTGAGAGGCAGAGTCACAGAGAGAGGGAGAGATAGAGAGACAGATCTTCCATCCTCTGGTTCACTCCGTAAGTGGCTGCAACAGCCAGAGCTGGGTCAATCTGAAGCCTGGTCCTCCACATGGGTGCAGGGGCCCAAGCACTTGGGTCATCTTCCACTGCTTCCCCAGGCCAATTGCAGGGAGCTGGATCAGAAGTGGAGCAGCTGGGACTCCAACAGGCATCATGTTGCAGGTGGCGGTTTAACCTACTATGCCACAACACTAGCCCCAAATATGCTACTTTTTAAGAAACATACTTAAAATAATATACACAGAACTCGCTAAATTGAATATTCTTATTTGAGATTTTCAAGATTTTGTATGCTTCAGAGAAATCATTAAGGATGATGAGATTTAGAGTCTATCCTTTCATCCATGTGGAACAGAAAGCTACTAATGTACAGCAGCCTTTGGTTTTGGTTTGGTTTGGGTTTTTTTGCTGTTTGCTTTGACTTGAAGGTTTGGGATATTTTACCATTACACAGTATAAAGCGATCTTTGGAGAAACTGAATCTAATTAAGAATTACACTTCTGAGTTTCTTTTCATATAAAATTACAGAGGTGGACTTAGTTGCATATACTTTCACATCCAGAGAAGCCTAACTTACTGCAAAGTTCTTAAAATTCCAACTTTTCTAATGACTCTCATTCTGCTCATTTAGAAATGGCCAAGATGGGTTCCTTGGTCCCACTATGCATTCTAACCTGCAGCAAGAGCCCAACATTTTTATCTGGGCTTGGCAGTCATTCTGTACCAATAAAAGGGGTTTGATTTATTTGGAATGTTTATATTTTTCTCTTGACTTTTCATCATCTTACAAACAATCTACATTCGTGTTGAAATCAATATCCTGGGAGCCAGATTGTGCACTATAGGAGACCACCAGAAATAGATACATTATTCATATACTGAGATTTTACACATATTTCTGAAATGCTCTCATCTATGAGTATAAAATGTTTCCCAATAAATATAAAGCCTGCAAATTAGGTATAAATTTTCATCCCTTTATCTTATTTTCTACAATTTTCTTAAAATATGCATGAAATATCTTGTGGTCACTTGATGAGGGAAGACAATAGTATTATCATACAAATGTTGATGTCATTAATTTTCCATTACTGATGATTTTATTTTTATTATTTAATGAATCACCATAGTTTATTCTGAAGTAATTGAGCACATTATACATGGCTTCCATTTCTTTATTCTTAAATAAGACATCTGCCAAAGGTAAGTGAGTACATATCGAGAAAGTCACTATTTTATCCAGCTTTATCAAGGTGAAAATGAAAATAAAAATTCTATGTATCTATGAAATGATATGTTTATATGTGGGTGCATTATAAAATGCTTATCACAATTAAATGAATTAACATATCCACAACTTCACATAGTTACCCTTTTTTGGTTATGTGGTGAGAATACTTAAGGTCTACTCTCTTAGAAAATTTCAAATACATAATGATTAATTATAGTTTCTGTGTGGTATATAGACCCACAGAACTCAAGCATCTTAAAACTGCAAGTTTGCTCCCATTGACAAACATTTCCCCATTTCTCCCACCTCCTCACTCTGATAACCACCCTTGTAAAATATGTTTTTTGAGTTTGGCTATTTTAGGTTCCACATATACGTGAGATCATGCAGTATTTTATTTTCTGTGGCTGGGCTATTTCACTTAACACAATGTCCTCCAGTTTAGCTCTTGTCATAAATGGCAGGATTTTCTTTGTTTTAAAAATAATATTCATCGGGGCCAGTGCTATGGCATAGTGGGTAAAGCCGCTGCCTGTAGTGCTGGCATACCATATGGGCACCAGTTCGGGTCCCGACTGCCCCACTTCCGTTCCCACTCTCTGCTATGGCCTGGGAAAGCAGTGGAAGATGGTCCATGTGCTTGGGCCCTTGCATCTTCATGGGAGACCTGGAGGAAGCTCCTGGCTCCTGGCTTCGGATCCACACTGCTCCGGCGGTTGCGGCCAACTGGGGAGTGAACCAGCAGATGGAAGACCTCTCTCTCTCTCTCTCTCGCTCTCACTCTCGCTCTTTCTCTCTTTGCCTTTCCTTCTCTCTATGTGTAACTCTGACTTTCAAATAAATAAATAAATATTTAAAAATCATATTCATATATTTTCTTTGTTCATTTATCAATGGACACATATTGCTTCCATAACTTGGCTGTTATGAGCAATGCTACAATGAACATGACAATGCAAATGTCTTATTTCCTTTAGAGAAAAACTCAGAAATTAGATTTCTGGATCACATGTTAAATTTATTTTTAATGTTGTGGACCCTCCATACTATTTTCCATAATACCTGTACAAATTTATATTCCAAATCAAAATATATAAAGGCTCTCATTTCTCCATAACTTCACCAACATTTAGTTTTTAACTTTTTGATAATAATAGTGATCCTATAGATATGAAATGATATTTTATTTTTATTTTGATTGAGTTTCTCTGATGCTTAGCGATGTTGAGCAGCTTTTCATATACCTGTTAGACACTTATGTATTTTCATTGGAAAAATATTATTCAAATCACTTGCTCATTCTTAATACGGTTATATTATTTTGCTGTTGACTTGTATGAATTCCTTATATGTTTTAGATATTAACACTTTATCAGCCACACTAGGGTACTTCTATTTAAAAAAATATTTATTTATTTATTTATTTGAAAGTCAGAGTTACAGTGAGAGAGGGATAGATGAAGGGAAATCTTCCATCCACTGGTTCATTCCCCAAATGACCAGAATGCCCAGGACTGGGTCAGGTCGAAGCCAGGAGCCAGGAGCTTCTGGGTCTCCCACGTAGGTGCAGGGACCAAAGCACTTGAGCCATCTTCTGCTGCTTTCCCAGGCACATTAGCAGGGAGCTGTAACTGAAGTGAAGCAGAAATGGTGCCTGTATGGGATGCCAGCACTACAGACAGTGGCTTAACCCTTTGCACCAAACTCTGGCTCCTAAGGAATTTCTAAAAGCTTGTGGAAACAGTGCATTGTCTTCAAATTCAATTTTCCATGAATGTTTTGAAGTATTTTTATATGGTTTACAAATATCTTCTATATTGTTCATTCACACAGTTAATTGTTTCTTTTGCTGTGAAGAATTATTTTAGCTTGGTATCATCCTCCTTCTGTATTTTTACCATCATTGCCTGTGCTTTTGGTGTCATATCCAACAGATAATTGTCATATTCAAAATCATGGCACTTTTCCCCTGTGTTTTCTTCTAAGGGTATTTTTTTAAAGATTTATTTACAAGTTAGAGTTACACAGAGAGAGGAGAGGCAGAGAGAGAGAGAGGTCTTCCATCCGATGGTTCACTCCCCAATTGGCTGCAACGGCCAGAGCTGCGCCGATCCGAAGCCAGGAGCCAGGAGCCAGGAGCTTCCTCCGGGTCTCCCACGTGGGTGCAGGGGCCCAAGGACTTAGGTCATCTTCCACTGCCTTCCCAGGCCATAGTAGAGAGCTGGATCAGAAATAGAGCAGCCGTATCTTGAACCAGCGCCCATATGGGATGCTGGTGCTTCTGGCCAGGGCGTTAACCTGCTGTGCCACAGTGCCAGCCCCCTAAGGGTATTTTTATATTTCTGTAAATCTTAATCCAGTGTGAGTTAATCATTTATGTCAGGTGTAAATTAAGTGTACAATTACTTTTTTGCATAAGGATATCCAGTTTACACCATTCAATAAAGAGACAGTCATTTCCCCCCTTGAGTATTCTTGGAAACTTTCTTGAAGATTAGTTTTGTGTGAGAGTGTGTGTGTGTGTGTGTGTGTAAACATATATATATATGTATTCTGTATATATATGTTTATATACACATATATATAAATGTGTGTGTGTGTGTATTTCTGGGCTTTCTCTTCTGTTTTATTGGTTTATTTGTCTTTTTTCTAACATCACCATAGTGCTTAGATTTTTTTTTAAAGATTATTTATTTGGAAGATGGAGTTACCGAGAATGAGAGGCAGAGGCAGAGAGAGAGAGAAGTCTGTACATGAAGATTCAATAAAATACCTATTTAAATCATAGCAGCTCTTTAAGAAATATGCTTATTCTACATTTTACCTGAAAATTTAAAATATATTAAAGATACTTTTGAAAAAGAAATGTTGTGGGATAGTCTACCAAAAGTCAGTTCTTTCTGTAATATTTTTTCACTTGGTAAAGCTAAAGTACTGGCACGTGGATAGTAATGTAGACTATAGTACAGTCTAAAAAATTCAGAAACTGGCACATATATATTGAACCAAATTATGACTGCAAAGCAAATGAGAAGCTATTATTTTAGATTTCCTTCCAATAAGTATACTGCATAAGTTAGACATGCCTGTGGAAAAAATATAAATTTTTAAAAACATTTAATTTCAGAATAGTTTTAAATTTACAAAATAAAAATGGTGTGGTATTATACAAATAGTTCACACCATTTCCCCTCACACATTTCCCTTAGTAATATCCTGTTTTAGCATCTTTGTCACAATTAAAGAACCACATCCAGATTCCCCTTTTTTATCCTAAATATTTTATCCCTCCCAGCCTGTAGTAATCAATGCTGTATGTTCATATTGAGTTTTTGTTGCTGTTGTTTTTGTAAGCTTAAGCTTCCACATATAAGGGAGAACATGTGGTATTGTGCCTGGCTTATTTCATTCTACATAATACCCTCCAATTCCATCCATTTTGCTGCAAATGACAAGATTTCATTCTTTTTAAAAGCTGAATAATATGACATTCTATATATGTCACATTTTCTTTACCCAATCATTGGATAAAGGACAAATTGGTTGATTCCATATTGTGTCTATTGTGAGCAATGTTGTTATAAACATGGAGGAACTGGTATCTCTTTGATGCAATGAGTTCATGCCTTTGGGGTATTAGAAATATAAATTTTTGACCAGTACCCCAACCTATACATAGTATCAGTTCCAAATTGATGATCCTCAGAGTTTTAAATGTCTGTGTTAAAACAGTTAAGCTTCTACAATATAATAGAAAAGAGCATCACCATGATCTTCAAGTAGGAAATTAGTTCTTCAGAAAAACATTATGAAACTCATTTAAAAACCACCTACTAAGTGAGAGAGTATATTTGTCATACACTTATGTGCCAAAACTTCTATCCAAAATGTGTTATTAAATTGGATCAGGACTAAAGGTAGTTAATGAGAGAGACTGTTTCCTTAGGGGACATTCAAATGAAGGCAAAGAAGACATTCATAGAAGAGACATGATTTAGGGGATTCTGCTGACATCTGAGTTGCAAGGAGCCCAGTGGAAATGTTTCAGAATTGGGACGGTTTGTGAAAGATTATAAAAGGAATTTTAAGACCCGTAAGTAAATTACAGTGCATTTTGTTGAGGGTTTTTCCTGGAGGATTGACATTTGAAGTGAAGAATGAATGTGATGGAGTACCTTCTCTGTGAGTTTATAGCTGTGTGTGTTTTTGTATGTGTGTGGTGTGTGTATACGTTTACAGATGTGACACATTCGCTGGAGTATGTCCTGTTGATCATTTTTAAATTCTACTTTGGATTATATTGCACCTGTATGGGCTTGTATTTCTAGGAGACTTGGTATAGAGAATGCTGAAATTTGGATAGAATAATACACTAAGATCATATTTAACTCTTTGGAAACCCGCTGGGAGGAATGCAGTGATTTTTCCTTGTGAACTTATCAAGGTAATAAATAGTTATATCCAAATAGTGGCATCAGCCTGAAGCTCCATCAAATGAGGAAGTGCTAGGAGAGCACACCTAGAGGGACATTTTAAGACTTGTTATACAGGACACAAGACAATACCTTATAATCTATTCTCCATTTCTCAAGTGTGATTAGATAGTATGTAATATTTGGCTTTGTCTTAGTTATTCATCCAAATCATTGCTTCTATCAATAGTTTGTTACTTCTATTTGTTGAGAAGTAATCTGTAGGATCTATTGTTTGTTTAACCATTCAACTGTTAACATCTGGGTTATTTTTGGCTATTAGGAATAAAAATGCTATGAATATTTGTGTACACACTCTGGAAAAATTATTGTGTTATATGGTAATTAGACAATCACTTTTTAAAAATATTTATTTATTTGAAAGGCAGAGTTAGAGAGATAGAGATAGAGATAGAGATAGAGATAGAGATAGAGATAGAGAAAGAGAGAGAGAGAGAGAGAGAGAGAGAGAGAGAATCTTTTATCCACTGGTTCACTCCCCAAATGGCTGCAACATCCAGGGCTTGTGCCAGGCTGAAGCCAGGAGCCGGGAGCTTCATCTGGATCTCCTACATGGGTGCAGAGCCCCAAGCAGTTTTCCATCTCCCACTGCTTTCCCAGGCACACTAGCAGAGAGCTGGATCAGAAGTGGAGCAGCCAGGACTTGAACCAGTGCCCATGTGGGATGGCAGCATTGCAGGCAGTGGCTTAACCTGCTACGCCACAATGCCAGTCCCGGACATTTCACTTTTATTAGAAGCTGCCAAACTATTTTTTGGAATAGCTATATTAATTTATTGCAATCACCAACAATGTATGAATACCCAGTTTCTAGGCATCCTTGAAGTTATCAATATATCTTATTTTACTTTAGCCATTCTGAATAATGTGTAGTGATATGTCATTGTCATTTTTATTAGAATTGCCCTGATGGCTAATGATGTTGGATATCTGTTCATGGCTTTATTTGCCACCACCTGTATAATTGACCTCTTTGGTGAAATAGCTGTTCATGTCTATTTTCCAGCTTCTAATTAGATATATTTTTCTTTACTGTTGGATTTTCAAAGTCCTTCATATATGTTACATACTAGTCCATTGTTGGATATGTAGGCTGCAAATAGTTTCCCATGTCTGTAGCTGGTGTGTTCATACTCTTAACAGAATCATGCAGAACACAACTTTTAATTGTGGTGAGGTTATGTTAATCAAATTTTGCCTTTAAGCGTCTTGCTTAAAGTCAAATCTAAGAACTCTCCACTGTTTATGGTATGCCGCAGGCTTAGGGGCCAGGACAAGCAGATTCAGATTCCTCAGGTCAGAACAATTCAGAGCCATTTGTGGCTTTGTATCTCCTTTACTCACAGTGGCAATGAGAAAATCACGAGGAACAGTCACTAGGCCCCAACAGTGATGGAGCCACAGGAGATATTTGTCTTTGTTTCTATGGTGGCAGTCAGACACACACATGGAGACATCTATATACCTCCACACATAGCTGCATAGAGCCGCATATCCACATACAGCCATACCCATGTGTCCACATCCATTCACAAGCAGCCACACACACAAATAGCCACATCTAACCATGACCCCCAGTTGTTTAAATGGGCTTAGGGACAACAGTGGCCCAGAACCAAACCATTACATAATGATTTGTGAGCAGCTAGCCAAGCAGGTGGATCGGTCAGTTACCATGACACCGGTTACCATACATATGGGAGCACAGAGATAAGGGTGCAAGGGCAAAAGGTGTGGGAACTTGATCACTTCAGGTTCCAAAATTCATACCCTTGACACCTATATATCTTATAATTCTTCTACCATATTTCTTTCTATACGTTTTTATAAGTTTTATATGTTACATCAAAGTCCATGATCCATTCCAAGTTAATTTTTGTATGAGGTATAAGGTTTAGTGTTCTTTCTTTTTCCCTTTCTTCTTTTCTTCCTTTCCTTTCCTTTTTTTTTTTGGCATATTGATGTCTAATTACTCCAGTACCATTTGTTATAATGTTGATTCTTCCTCTATTAAATTGCTGTTGTTGGAGCTGGCACTGTGGCGTAGCAGGTAAGGCTGCCGCCTGCAGTGCCAGCATCCCATATGGGCGCTAGTTGAAGTCCTGGCTGCTCTACTCCGATACAGCTCTCTGCTATGGCCTGGAAAAGCAGTGAAGATGGACCAGACACTTGGGCCCCTGCACCCACATGGGAGACCTGGAGGAAGCTCCTGGCTCCTGGCTTCAGTTTAGCACAGCTACAGCCATTGTGGCCATCTGGGGGAGTGAACAACATCTCTCTCTTTCTCTCTCTGCCTCTCTGTACCTCTGCCTTTCAAATAAAAAAATAAACCTTTAAAAAATTTGCTATTGTGCATTTATTAAAAAAATTTATTCATCACACTGTATAGACCTGTTGTAAGATACATATTTTCTTCTACTAATCTTCTACCTCTCTAATATTATTTCACTGTCTTGTGTACAGCATCTATATAATAAGTTTACTTTCAATATTGTGTAGAATGTTCAATCTCATTTTATTATTTTTATAAGAATTTCTCCCCCCAAATATACATTCTTTATCATTATTATTATTATTTGAAAGGCAAAGGGGGAGTGGTGAAGAAACCTTCCATCTATTTGTTCACTGTCCAAATGTCTATAATGGCTAAAACAAGACCAGGCTAAAGCCAAGAGTAAGGAAATCAATCCAGGTCTTCCAGTGTAGTGGGAGGGATCCAACTATTTGATCCGAAATCTGCCTCCCAGGGTCTGCATTAGCAGGAAGCTAGAATCAGGCATGGTGCTGGGATAGGAACTCAGGCATTCCAATATGGGACATGAGTATCTTAACCATTAAGCCAAACACCCATACCGGAATACGTTTTATTTCACCATAATATTTACTTTAAAATAAGTGATCTATACAATATTCAAAATCAGATTTTCTCACAAAAATCTCTTTAAATATATTTAATTTTCTAGAATAAACAACTTTTGTCAGTATTGTACTATTTTAGTTTCTTTAGCTTTGTAATATATTTAGAAATCAGGAAGTGTAATGCCTCTGGCATTTCTCTTTTTTTCTCAAGGTTATTTTGTCTACTTAGAATCCGTGGAAGTTCCATAGGGATTATACTATATTTCTTATATCTGCAAAGAATTCCATTGGATTTCAACAGGAATTGTTTTGAATTTGTAGATTGCATTGGGATTATGGACATTTTTACAATACTGAGCCATCCAATTCATCAACATGGTATGTCTTTCCATTTATGTGTGTCTTTTAATTTTTCTTATTAAATATTCTTAAGTATTTTATTCTCTTTGATGCTATTACAAATGAGATTGTTTTCTTACTTTTCTTTTACAGTTGATGATTCTATAAAAATGCAATTGATTTTTTATGTTGATTTTGTACTCTGCAAACTTATTTATTCATTTATTCAATCTAATAGAGCTTTTCTTGGAATGTACTTGGAGTTTTTGACCTGTGGGATCCTGTCTTCTCATCAGGAAAAAGAAACAATTTTGTGGGCTTTCTTTCCGGTTAGGATGCCTTTTTTTCTTTTACTTGCCTAATTGCTCAGGTAGTATTTCCACTAGTATGTAGAATGGAAGTGGCAAAAGTAAGCACCCTTGTTTTGTTCCTCTTCTTAGAGGGGAAACTTTCAGTTTTTCACTATTGACTGTGATGTTAACTATGACCTTTATTCTGTTAATTTCATATATTATTAGTTTCTTGAGAGTTTTTATCATGAAAATGTATTGAACTTTGTCATTGATCTTTGTGTATGTATTGAGATGATCAGATGATTTCTATCATCTGTTCTTTTTTAATTTTATTTTTTAGTTATAAGGAATTTATTAGTACATTAATTTCTCAGGGTCACAAGTAATGCATGATGATTAGTACAACACAATTCTCATCAATTCTCATGTTAATGTGATATTAAAACAAAGAGAACAAATTCCATGTAGTTCGTTTTAAGGTAGTGTATCACATAAATTGATTTTTATATGTTGAACTGTCTTTGCTTTCCAGGAATAGATTGTCTCTAGTCAAGATGTATGATTCTTTTAAGACTTGTACTTTAGTAAGGCTTAGAACTGTTCTTTTCCTGTAAGGATTTTAGAACAAATTTATCTGTATATATATAAAAAAAACTTATAGCTCTATCTGTTCATAACACTAAGTGGTCCATGGAAGACATTAATTAAATACTTGTTTTTGTAAACATGCAGGCAAAATTTAGAATGAACAATAATTGATAAAATGTCATATAGAGATAAATGAATATGTTGGCATTGCTATATAAGGCTATCATTAGAATTGCTAAAGTTCTTTTTGAATATGAATTTTTAAAAAAAACATAGAGCAGGTCTCTGTCTTTCACAAGTGACAAAAATTTTTTGAAGACTTTGTAATTTATTCCATAATGATGTTGCATTTAAATATAGAAATAATATTATAACAAACCATTATATGTCTATTACCTAGATGTTGCTGATACCTATTAAAGCAAGACCCTCATAATAGGATGTTATACATCTAAATATTCCTAAGGTATGTTTACCTAAAAGGCATTTTTTTCACATAACTGCATTGTAATGATTACTTCTAACAAAATTAAAAGTAAGTCTTAATATTAATTTTATCCAGTTACCCAAGTGACTCTGAAATATTTCACAAAATTAATTTATTTTAACTGGAAAAAATATCAAAGTCTTCACAATACATTTGATTCTGAGGTTTATAAGATCCCTTTAACTCAATAATCTCCATTTTCATGGCATTGAGTAACTGATGGGATTTCACTGACTATTCTATAGAATGTCTCATATTTTCTTGATTTCTCTTGTCTTTTACTCAATGTGTTGAAGGAACCAAGGACATCTGCACCACTTGAAAACTTGTTAAAAATGCAGAATCTTGGCTCCCCTATGCCTACTAAATGAGAATTTACATATTAAAAAGATGCTTAGGTTCTTTGTATGCACAAAAATATTTAATAGCCATGGATATTATATTCCGTTATCCCCAAATTATCTTAACATTGGAAGTTGGATGTAATAACTGGATTAGTTTCTAGTTCAACAAACACTGCAAATCCCATATTGCATCTTATCAGGAACATATTATGTCTGATAGCTCTGATTGATTCTTAATGATGTTGATTGATCAGCTGTTGATGTAGGTAGAGACTGCCTAGTCCCTGCATTGCACAAATATGTTTTCCTCCATTACAACTTATGACTTATCTCTGAGGAAAATTTTGACATACTACAATTTTACACTTCCCTATTTAGCATTTCACTTACGGTTTTTAGTATATGTTGATGCCATTTGGATAAATTATTTTATTATTGGGGGGCACAATGGACATTTCTTTATTCTACTAATTCTTCTGTATATAGTCTATGGAATTTTTTGGCAAAGAAATTCCTCATCAACTAAAATTATTTAACCATGTTAAAAAAAGAAGTCCCAAAACACAAGATAATACTTAATTTTTCCCTTGAATTACACATTTTAGGGTAAGAAGTTAGGTATAATACATACCTCTTACAGGAGATTATAAAAATATTCATTGAGATGAAATGTGTCTTCAAGTTTTGCCTATACATTTGACGTATATTTTATAAATTCCTATGAGATCAATTAAGACTTTTTACAAAATATGTTAGGAGTTTTGAATGTTTTTGTAAAACTTTCTTATTTCCTATGAAAATGCATTTTCCAGGGTTCTATATATATATGTTAAAAATTGAACTTATGGGAGGCCAGCGCCTTGGCTCACTTGGCTAATCCTCCACCTGCAGCACCGGCACCCCAGGTTCTAGTCCCGGTTGGGGCGCCAGGTACTAGTCCCGGTTGCTCCTCTTCCAGTCCAGCTCACTGCTGTGGCCCGGGAAGGCAGTGGAGGATGGTTCAAGTACTTGGGCCCCTGCACCCGCATGGGAGACCAGGAGGAAGCACCCAGCTCCTAGCTTTGGATCAGCTACTGGTGCAGCGCTGCTGTTAGCAGCCATTAGGGGAGTGAACCAACAGAAGGAAGACCTTTCTCTGTCTCTCTCTCACTGTCTATAACTCTACCTGTCAAATAAAAAATAATAAATAAAAATTAAAAAATTGAACTTCTGTTAAAGACAGTCCTATAGCTAGGTGGACCAGTATAGATATTGATACAAGATCAGTTCAGTTATGATGAGTCTATGAATATCTTCCAACTTCTCTATGAAATGCAAGCCACTTGATAGTATATGATGCAGTTTTTATCAATTGAATTGATTTTTTTGCCACATTTACATTAAACTAAGAATTGTGCCATCTTTTGAAAGGCTAATATAGTTATCTAGATAATCAAAATCTGATTTTGAGTATCAGTATTGCTGATATAGATTCAACTATATATTAATATAGTTGATTTACCTATGTAATCAACCAAAATAATACAGGTTTTGGTATGATGTCAGTTTTTCTCAATAAATAGTTTATAAAATATTTTTGTTAATCATATGAGCTAAAATATTAATAATTAGAATGCATGTCTAAACCTTGTTTTAGAGAAGAATATCTTGAATTGTAAACTATGAAAATTACCTACTTCTTTAAAGCTTCATGCTATAAATAGAGTCTAAACAATAATTATTTCCTTTTTTACAGCCATGAATCATTATCTGTAAAGGAACCAACACTCTTGAAAAATTAAAAAGCAGGCTTGTAAATAGAGTAAAGAAGCAGTGGCTGGATTTAGCATATTTTCTTGTACAAGAAAGTACTAGAAAATATCACTTAAATATATCACTATATTACATATCACAAGCAAAATAATAAAGAATTATGGTTACAGAAATATTTAAAATATTAAATATTCCAAAATCAATTGATGATTTTGTGAGATAGTGATGTGGTGATGTGCTAAAAACAATTGAACTACTCATAACTTCTCTGAAGTTTGAGTTTCCTTTCCCTGTAACAGTTTTTCACACTTTCAACCACTGAAAACAGAAAGAATCTGGATGATACGTAAAATGTAAATTGAATCATTCCTTGTGAAATATTTTATTCCAATCTCTCTTGGGGTTACAAAATTAGATATAGGAATTATTTCCTGTTCATTGTCGTCTTCTTGACATCAAACAAAACTGTTAAAAGTTGAATTTGAGAAAGCTAAGCCACTTTAGTAATTGTTACTAATATTCTTACATCACAGAACTATGTCATAAAGCTTAAATGAATCTCTAAGTTTTTTAAAGAACGTAATAGTATCTAATTTTTGCACAATAGTCAGCATTCTTATGAGAACAGAAACAACAGGATGTTTGTTTACATATCTGTGTATACACATAAATATACACACATAGAGACATATGTTTATATACGCACACACACACATACACACAGAAGAATTGGATCACATTTTTTGGAGTCTAGCAAGTTCAAAATCTTCATAATATGCCAGCAGGCTGCAGACCTAGGGAGTACTGATATTGCAACTATAGTCTACAGGTAGCTTGTTGACAGAATTGCCTCACCTACTGAAAGTCATTCTTTGATTTATTAAGGCCTTTAACTGATCAGATTCAGCCTAACCACATTATACAAAGTAATCTGCTTTATTCAAAGTTTACTGATTTATATGTTAACTTCATCTAAAAATACTTTTACAGAAACATCTAGCATGTTCAAATATCTGGATATAGTGGCTTAGCAAAATTTATATATAAAATTAACCATCATACCTCATATAATTCAGTATACATAACTGAATATTATATGGGAACTTATAAGATTTCCAATGATTAAATAAATGGATAAAAGAATTTATAAAGCTGTACATCCTACAACTAAACTTTATATACTAGACTATAATATAAGCATTAAACACAAACATCTGATTTATCAGTTTTATTTCTCCAGCAGAATTACCATGTGTATTAGTTTTCTAAGCTGAGTAGCAAATTTTGACAAATTTAGCAGTTTAAAAAAATAGACATTTGGGGCTGGTGTTGGGGCAACGTGGGTTAAACCACAACCTGCAAGGCCGGAATCCTATATGAGCTCCAGTTTGAGTTCTGGCTGCACCTCTTCTGATCCAGCTCCCTGCTAATAATGTGCCTGAGAAAGCAGCAGCAGTTCCCAAGTGCTTGGGCCCCTACACCTACGTGGGAGCCTCAGATGAAGCTCCTGGCTCCTGGCTCTGGCCGGGCTCAGCCCTGGCCACTGCAACTATTTTGGGAGTGAACCGGCGGATGGAAGATCTCTCTGACTCTCCCTCTCTCTGCAACTCTGTAACTCTTTCACATAAATAAATAAATATACAAACAATAGGCATTTATACTGTCTCTATGGGCTGATAGCCTGAACACAGGTTACCTTGGTCTTCTGTTCATGGACTTGCAAAGGCACTCATCAAGGTATTGGCTATCTGCATTCTCACCTGGAGACTTGACTTGGCAAGAATATTCTTCCAAGTTAAGTTTTGGGCACTCTGGGTGGCAGCAGTACTTGGGTTCTGCTACCCATATGGGAGACTCAGATTGATTTCCAGGCTCCTGGCTTTGGCCTGGCCCAACTCTAGCTATTGTAAGCATTTAAGGAGTAAATCAGTGGATGTGGGGGTCTCCTTTTGTCTCTGTCTCTGTTTTCCTCTATTTCTTTTCGTCAAATAAAATAAAAATAAATATTTCTTTTTAAAAATAAACAAAATTTTTGTAATAGAATTCTATTACCTCTGTCTATAATTGTATCACTTTTGCTATATTTTATGAGCCACAAACAATTCCAAATATTGTAGACATGAGGATCCAGAAATTTTTTCAAGTCTTCCTTGGATCTGTATGCCTCATCATATATTAATAACAAGTGAGAAACAGTTATCAGTGCTAGATATAGATGCTACAAGTCAGCTAGGTTCACTCAAATGGATCTCACTAAATTTTTCATCCAAAAATAAAAGAGCACTTGAATGTACAAAGAAATGTCTAAGTGGCAGTGGAGAAAAAATTAGTCCTATAATTTGCAGGGTAGTCATCACAGAACATGTTAAAGCTTCAGTTATCTGTATCATTTTGGTTTTGTCCAATTTTGTTCTTGTTAATATATTACCCTGAATGCTAAATAATTAAGAAATCTATCACAAACCAATCTGGCAACATTTGCATATTGAATGTGAATACTGGATCAACTAAGGCATTGAACATTTGTTGAAATTTGCTTGCATACAAATCCATGATGTTTAACCAATAGTGTACCCTACTGCTTGTAACCAGACAACCCAAGATAGGATATAAAAGGAAAACAGCAACATGAATACCACAGATTATTCAAAATAATTACTTTGCTAATGAATTATTTTAGTCATTTGTTTGAATGTAAGTATATCAGGTTGGATGTAAACACACTGAATTTCAAATTGAAGAATGATATTTTGCAGTGGAAAAGTTCCTAGCTAACTGGAAGCATTTTAGCTCCCATAAACCACGAATTCAATTTCCCCTTTTCATCTCTACCCTACAGGAATAGAAAATAGACTACCTCAGTCCCAAGATGTATGTATACCACTAGCCTAAATAAGAGCTAGCTAATCGCTATAGTTCGTATTTGTACATTTTTGAAAAAACAAAAATAAGGCATCTTGTATTTTCAGAGAAAAAAGGGAACTTTTTCAGAAATGGAGTACTTACCTAAGCATATAAAATGAGAACATTTAATCTCACTGAAACTTTTATAGTAAATTTTGTTCATTTCCACCAGTAAAATCTGGATACCAGATTGTCTTCAGTCTAATGGTTGCCTCTGAGGCTGAGATAGATGACAAGTTCATTAGAATATGAAATATTTTAGTGTCTATATAGAAGTCTTTATTAAACAGCATAAATAGATATTGTGTTTTATGAAACCGTAGAAACATAAAAAATGTATTTTGAGATCTTGACTTTGGAGTATTCACCTTTTAAATAATTAAATATACATTAAATTTCTTTTGTGAATGCTGCCTTTTTTCCAAGTATATCTAAACTTACTTTTCTGCACATTATTTACATTTTCCTTTTTTAATACAACATGTGGAAACATTTCTATCAGGATTCTATTATCCATAGTAGTTTTTGTATCTGTTAATTTATTAAGATTTTCTATAGGATAAAACTATTGAATGCCACTAGGTAATAATAATATATCATATTTTTATGTTGCATCATATATATTAACCCATTTAATTTTCACAAAGACTTTATGCCTCATGAAGGGAACATTGTTCTTAGCAAATACAGTTTACTGATGAGGAAACCAAAGTACAAAGAGACTAAATATGGATACAACTATAAAGATGTGGAAGCGAGTTAGAAACCTAAGCAGGCTGACTGTAGAGCCCACAATTATGCTCTACTAATATTTGATTAGCTTTTAATTCATCTGTATAATATCATGGAGGCACATCTCATTTACAGGCAATGCTTTTTAAAAAAAATTTTGTCTTAATTTTATTTTAAAGGGAGAAAGAGAGTGAATAATAGAGTGAGCAAGAGAGAGAGAGAGAAATATCTTTCATCCACTTTTTCAGTCCCCAAAGGCCCTGGGATGGGCCAGACTGAAACCAGGGGCCTGGAATTCAACTAGTATCTTCCACATGGGAACAGGGACCCAAGTTCTTGAGCCATCATTTGCTATCTCCCAGAGTGCACATTAGCAAGAAGTTGGATTGGAAACAGAGTAAGCCAGGACCCCAACCAGGAACTCCCCAGCAGTCAATTAACCACTTAGCCTAATGCCCACCCCTAAATGTAATTAAATTAAAAGTCAAATAAGATTTTTTTTTTTTGGTCTTGCTCAAGTGGATTGCTGAGTACAACATACTTGTGTTTCTTGTCCTTCAGCACTCCCAGCTCACAGTAAAAGAAGGGATTAGGTGTTTCTTAGCATTCTCTCACAATGGTAATTTGATTAACAGGCATTTGTCGCTCCCCGTCTTCGTGGGGGAACGACACAGGACCCTGCGCTGTTCTTTCATCTGCTCGGCCCTCCCCGGGTTTGCTGCTGGTTCTTCCCGGGTTGGCTACTATCCCTTCCACCTCCGTGGAAGGGCAGTTCCCCCGGCCACATTCCCCACTTCCGCAGGGGAGCGGCACACCGCCGGCCGGCTCTCTCGGGGGCTGCACAGGTGTTCCTTCAGATAGATGTTCCCCTTAGATGTTCCCCATAGATGTTCCTGGTGCATGCCGTCTCTCTCCTCCTTTATAGTCCTCCTCCGCCAATCCCAACTCGGCTGCCCACACGCCGAGTACGCTGCTCTCCAATCAGGAGCAAGTCCTACAGTTTATTGGTTGAACTGGAGGCAGCTGTGCGGAAGCTGTTTACTTCTCTCCCAGCGCCATATTGTGGGAGAGCAGATGCATAGAATAAGTCTTAATTCCAGTAACTCAGTCCAGTCCGGATTGCTCCCCACAGCATTTACTTAGAAGTTGCTATCTTCAAAACACTGTACTAAATTATATGGCCACATGAGCATGTAAAAATCACATACTACCTTCTAGCCCTGAAAAGATGGCATAGACCATTTTATCACTGCTCCCCTCACTGACTGTAAAACCTGGAAATACTGAAGGAGGAAAGTCAAGAACTGTTAAAAGAAGTAAGATTGAATTGGAATCCCCTGGCACGTTTCTAGCTCTACCATTAGGGGTAAGTCTAATTGAGCATGTGCCAAACTGTACATGTCTTCCCTCTCATTCCCACTCTGTGGGGAGCAACTGAGACTAGACTAAGTTACTGGAATTAAGACTTATTCTATGCATCTGCTCTCCCACAATATGGCGCTGGGGAGGAGTAAACTCCTCCAGCAGCAAACCTGGGAAGGGCCGAGCAGACAAAAGAACAGCACAGGGTCCTGTGTCGTTCCTCCACGAATGGGGGAGTGACATAACGGTGCCGTGACTTGGATAGGAAACCTAGGAGGGAAGAAGTGGGAAAATACCGGAGAGAGAGACTAGGGAAGAGCCTAGGGAAAAGCCGGACAGAAAAAGTGCAGGAAGAAGCTAGGATTGAAAGCGAAAGTGAAAGCTAAAAGAAACTTAGACCCAGATACGGACTGTGGGGAGAAGCCAGGAGAAATGAGAAATATTGTTGGAAGAAAGTTAGGAAACATACTGGGTAGAGAAAAATATAAGCTAGGGAAAATGAAGCCGCGGGGGTAGGCCGAAGCGGAGACGTAAGCTAGGTTGGGATTCGTCAAGTCAGCCCGGGGAGCAAAAGACGGGAAGCCAAACCAGAAGCGGAGACGTAAGCTAGGTTGGCGTTCATCAGATTAGCCCAGGGAGCAAAAGACGGGAAGCCAAACCGAAAAGCGGAGACGTAAGCTAGGTTGGAATTTGTCAAGTTAGCCCAGGGAACTTCGACTGAAAACTAACCAACTAACCGGTAGCAGAAACGTGAGCTAGGCCGTGATTCGCGGAAGCCACCGCGCACAGAGAGAGCACGTGGGGCAAGAGCGGAGAGAGCGCACAAGAGTAGATAGGAGAGCGCGGGGCTGGCACAGAGGCCGTGGTGCGGGCGCGAAGGGCGTGGAGACCGTGGAGCTCGCGCAAAGCCGGGAAGCCTCGCAGATGAGAGAAGCGCGGGCTGAAGCCGCGCAGAGCCGGGAAGCCGCCGCGGGGTGAGGCGCCAAGAAGCCACGGGGATAAGAGAAACTGAAGTATAGAAGTAAAATGAGAGAAATAGGAATGCTGGCAAATAGAGGTAAAATAGGAGAGATAGGAATGCC
Organism: Oryctolagus cuniculus; assembly: GCF_964237555.1. NCBI lineage: Eukaryota > Metazoa > Chordata > Mammalia > Lagomorpha > Leporidae > Oryctolagus > Oryctolagus cuniculus. The sequence continues at coordinate 59,866,330 of NC_091453.1, forward strand.
CGGAGATAGAGAAACAGAGAAAAATAAGGCCTCCCCACAACACGGCAATGAGAGGGCTCGGATTCGGTCTGCCTGATTAGTAAGGCGGTGAGTACCTGCGGGCGGCTAGCAGAATATCCGCCACAGGTCACCGAAGACAGGCACGTTATCAACACCAATAAGTCTCCCCACAACACGGCAATGAGAGGGCTCGAATTCGGTCTGCCTGATTAGTAATGCGGTAAGCACCTGTGGGCAGGCAGAGCGATAAGCACTTGCAGGCAGCTCGAGCAGAGCGTGCGCCGCAGGGCACCGAACACAGGCACGCATCAGCGCCTAAAAACCTCCTCACAAAATGGCAAAGAGAGGACCCGGATTCGGTTTGCCTGATTGGTAGGGCTTGTAAGCACCTGTGGGCAACTCTAGCAAGTAGAGCAGAGTGTGCACTGTGGGGCACGGAAGACAGGCGCATATCAACGTCAAAGAATAAAAAGAAAGGGGGAACTGTGGGGAGCAACTGAGACTAGACTAAGTTACTGGAATTAAGACTTATTCTATGCATCTGCTCTCCCACAATATGGCGCTGGGGAGGAATAAACTTCTATGCAGCTGCCTCTCGCCAATTTGACTGATAAGCTGCAGGAGCTGATCCTGCCCCTGATTGGAGGAGAGCAGTGTGCTCGGCGTGTGGGTAGCAGAGTTGGGATTGGTGGAAGAGGACTATAAAGGAGGAGAGAGAACATGCACCGGGAACATCTGAAGGAACACCTGAGCAGCCCCCAAGAGAGCCGGCCGGCGGTGTGCCGCTCCTCTGGGGAAGCGGGGAAAGTGGCAGGGGGTGCCGCCCCTCCACGGAGGTGGAGGGGTCAGCAGCCAACCCGGGAAGGACCAGCAGCAAACCCGGGAAGGGCCGAGCAGACAAAAGAACAGCGCAGGGTCTAGTGTCATTCTTCCGCGAATGGGGGAGAGACACCACTCTTACATTTAACAGGGATCACTTTTCAGTTAAATTTAAACTACTAAGAATAATTCTGTGTTAATTAAAGAGTTCAACCAATGGTATTAAGTAGAACAAAAAAATACTAAAAGGAGGTAAAGTAGTAAGTTGTTCCTTGACAGTCAGGACAAGGGCTGATCAAGTCACTGTTTCTCATAGTGTCCATTTCACTTCAACAGGTTTCCTTTTAGGTGCACAGTTAGTTGTCGCCAATCAGGGAGAATATACGATATTGGTCCCTTTGGGACTGGTTCATTTCACTCAGAAATGTTTTCCAGATTCCTCCATTTTGTTGCAAATGACCGGATTTCATTTTTTATTGCTGTATAGTATTCTATAGAGTACATATCCTTAATTTCTTTATCCAGTCTTCTGTTGATGGGCATTTAGGTTGATTCCAGGTCTTAGCTATTGTGAATTGAGCTGCAATAAACATTAACGTGCAGACAGCACTTTTATTTGCCAATTTAATTTCCTTTGGGTAAATTCCAAGGAGTGAGATGGCTGGATTGTATGGTAGGACTATATTCAGGTTTCTGAGGAATCTCCAAACTGACTTCCATGGTGGCTTTACCAGCTTGCATTCTCACCAACAGTGGGTTAGTGTCCCATTTTCCCCACATCCTTGCCAGCATCTGTTGTTGGTAGATTTCTCTATAAGCCATTCTAACCAGGGTGAGGTGAAACCTCATTGTGGTTTTGATTTGCATTTCCCTGATGGCTAGTGATCCTGAATATTTTGGCATGTACCAATGCCATCTTACTTGTTAAAACGATCAGTTTAAGTTCATAATCGATTGAAAAGATAGGATTAAGTGTCAAATGGATTACATAAATAAGACCAATGTCAGCAAATAATAATTGATAGAATTAAAAAGGAGAGAATGATCCTACATGGGAAGTAGGATACACAGCAGACTCATAGAATGGCAAATGCCCAAAACAGCACTCTGGCCTCAGAATCAACCCTTAAGGCATTCAAATCTGGCTAAAAAGCCCATGAGAGTTTCGCAGGCATGGAAAGCCAAGATGCTGTGGCAAAAAAAAAAAAAAAAAAAAAAAAAAAACCTAAATGAAAGATCTCTGAGTGAGATCCCAGCGGGAAGAACAGCCCATCAAAGAAGGAGGTACCTTTCTCTGAAGGGAGGAGAGAACTTCCACTTAGAATATGGCCTTGTCTAAATAAGATCGTAGTTGGTGAACTCAAGAGGCTCCCATAGCCTTGGAAGCTCATGACAAGAGCCTCGGGTGATTACTGATGCCATAAATAAGAGTGTCAATTGTTAAATCAACAATGGGAGTCACTGTACACCTTCTCCCTGTGTAGGACCTCTGTCCTTAATGTGTTGTACTACGAATTAACGGTAAAACTACTACTCAAACAGTACTCTATACTTTGTGCGGTTGTGTGGGTGCAGTCTGTTGAAATTTTTACTTAGTATATACTAAGTTGGTCTTCTGTATATAAAGATAATTGAAAATGAATCTTGATGAAGAATGAGATGGGAGAGGGAGTGGGAGATGGGATGGTTGTGGGTGGGAGGGAGGTTCTGGGGGAAAAAGCTGCTGTAATTCAAAAGTTATACTTTGTAAATTTATATTTATTAAATAAAAGTTGGAAAAAAAGTGGTAAGAATGCACTGACAGGACATCTTAAATCCTGCCACCCAACTGAAGAAGGTGACTCATACCCAACTTCCAACCTAGTAACACAAGATGGTTCAGGTAGGCCTGTTGCTTTTCTAATTACACAATATGCCAATAGCCAGGCACTACCAATAAGCAAGGGAGGAGTAGGTCAGGAGCTCTTATAGCAATAATCAGACAGTGGAAAGGCTTTACTTTTTTATGGGCTTGAGATTTCCCTTGACTTAAGTGATACCAAGATATGGCACTGAGAAGAAAAACCACAAGAAGGTAGTTCAGTCCAGGAACCTCTTTATCCCCGTGAGTCCCAGGTTCCCCTCCCCTTCACAAAGAAACTAGGAAAGCTGAAATGCACTAGTAGGGGGATACCATCCTAACTAATGGTCTAGCCTGGCACGGACTTTCCATTTCCCATAGGAAGGGAGGATCTTACCAAAACAAGCAACTAGCCAGAGAAGCCTGTGAAGGTCTGATACTCTCTTCCACCTCCCCAATAAGGCCACAATCAGATTCAACTGATGGGAGAAACCCTACCACAAGGGACATGTATTCCCAGAGTGAATTTTGTCCCTGTGAAACTGAAAATACCCTCTTCTGTCTACAGATATAAGGACAATGAGAGAGCATTACTAGAATAACCCTGCACAGCAATCAGTATTGCCAAGGAAGGCTCCTCATGCCAGTGGACCTGGAATTCCTTCCTCCTACTGAAAGACACTCAGTTGCCCAGCCTAGGGTTACCCACTCTGTGCCTTTATGCAGCACCAACGCAGATAAGTAGGAACCACAATACCATATGATAAACTGAGCTAAACAAAGTACCCCTACAAAGGCTTTGATAATTAAATTGTCATTGGAACCATGTCTTAGTAAAGTAGTCCAGAACCCACAAGTTAAACATAAACAGAGCAAAGACCTGCTAAAATAAAACATTTAAATAAGATCCAGAGTTTCCCAACATAGTAGATAAAATATCCAGGATACAGTAAAAATTATTCATCATACCGAGAATTAAGACAATTACAACTTGAATTACAAAAGACAATCAGCTACTGTCAACTCTGATATGAATCAGATATTGGAATTATCTGACAAGAATTTTAAAGTTATCATCCTCAAAATGCTTCCCTAATGAATTACAAATTCCCTTGAAATAAATGAAAACAAGAAAGCTCAAGAAAAAATAGATTTTAAAATAAACAACTTAATGAATATTATAGAACTGAAAAATAAATAGCAATAATAATAATTCTCATTGGATATGTTAGAAAATGATGGAATTAGTGCACTTTAGCACAAATCAATATAATTCATTCATTGTGATCATCAAAGAGAAGAGGCAGAAATAAAAGTAGAACCTTAAGTCCTGTGAGTATTAAAACAAAAAGCTGGTTCTTCTTTTAATAAAATTATATTCTATAAATTGATAAACTCTATGCAGACTGACAAAGATTAGTGAAGCCAAATAACCAATAAAAGGAAAAGATAAGGAATGCCACTATACACCCCACGGTCATTAAAAAGATAAAGAGATATTACAAACAAATTTACTTTCTTAAATTCAATAAATCATAAGACATAAACACATTTCTTGAAAACCACAACCTACCATATCTCAGCTGACATGAAATCAATAATCTCAGCTGACATGAAATCAGTAATCTACATAGCCCCATAGCCATTGAATAAATTTTATTAATGATTTAAGTTCTTCCAAAAAGAGAAACTCTCTATGCCCAGATGTTTTCACTAGAGATTTTCCACCAAAGATTTAAAGAAGAAATAGCACCAATTTTACACAAATTCTAGAAATTGAAAGAGAATGGAGGAGGTTTCCCTTAACACAAAAATTAGAACACAGTGCAAAAACTGCAAACTAAAGACCAATTTCTCTCACAAACATAGATGCAAAAATCCCCAACACAATTTTAGTAAGCCCAATTCAAAATGTATTAAACATAGATATGACCAATAGAAATTATTTCAGATATGCTAAGTTAGTACAATATATAAACATCAACATAATTCATAATATCAATAGACTACAAAAAACATCACATGAACTGACACAAAAAATTTGATAAAGTCCATGACCTATGCAGAAGAAAACTCTCAGCTACCAAGTAATAGAAAAGACTTCCTGGGGCCCATTCTGTGGCGCAGTGGATCAAGCTGCGATCCGCAGCACTGGCATCCCTTATGGACACCAGTTCATGTCCCGGCTGCTCTACTTCCAATCCAGCTCCCTGCTAATGTGCCTGGGAAAGCAATGGAAGATGGCCCCAGTGCTTGGGCCCCTGCTCCCACGTGGGAGGCCCAGAAGAAGCTCCTGGCTCCTGGCTTCTGTATGGCCCAGCCCTGGTCATTGTGGCCATTTGGGGAGAGAACCAGCAGATGGAAGATCTCTCTCTTTCTCTCTTTCTCTCTTTCTCTCACTTTGTGTGTGTCTGTGTGTGTGTTTCCCTCTCTGTAATTCTGACTTATAAATAAAAATAAATCTTAAAAAAGAAAAGAACTTCCTCCTACTGAGAAAGTATCTATAAAATACCTATGGTTAACATTATAACTCAAAGAAGTTATCTGGAAAAAAAAAATGTGAAATTGATTAACTCTATAGAAATTGAAAAATAGGGAAGATATATAATCACCAATATTAGCAAAAAAAAAAAAATCATTCAATGTTTCCTCACTAAGATGGGGGGAACAAAGCTAAGGAGTCTGCTATTAACCCTCTTATTCATTAGAGTACTTGAAACTATAGGCATTCTAATAATGCAAGAAAAAATAAAAAGCATACAATCTTGTAATCAGAAAGTTGCAATGTCTCTATTTGTAGATGATTATCTACATAGAAAATCCCAAGTAAGATACACAAGTCTCCTAGTACTACTAAGTGAGTGCAGCAAGTTTGGAAGATCAACATCATAGTACCAAAAAAAAAAAAAAAATCCCATTGCTAAACAATAGTAATGAATGAATAGAAAAAACATTTTTAATATTTATTTATTTATTTTAAAGTCAGAGTTACACAGAGAGAGAAGGAGAGGCAGAGAGAAAGAGAGGTTTTCCATCCACTAGTTCACTCCCCCAGTTGATTGCAATTGGCAGAGCTGTGCCGATCCAAAGCCAGGAGCCAAGAACTTCTTCCGGGTCTCCCACATGGGTGCAAGGGCCCGTGGACTTGGGCCATCTTCTACTGCTTTCCCAGGCCATAGCAGAGAGCTGGATAGGAAGTGGAGCAGCCAGGTCTTGAATCAGCTCCCAAATGGGATGCCGACACTGCAGGTGGTGGCTTAACCTGCTAGGCCACAGTGCCGGCTGCAGAAAAAACATTTAAAAAAAATACTATTTAAAACTGCCCCAAATATAATGAAAATATAATTGAAAAGTTGTGGGGCTGGCGCTGTGGTGCAGCGAGTTAAAGCTGTAGCCTGCAACACCTGCATCCCATATGGGTGCCGGTTCAAATCCTGTCTGCCCCACTTCCAATTCAGCTCTCTGCTATGGCCTGGGAAAGCAGTAGAAGATGGCCCAAGTCCTTGGGCCCCTGAGTTCGCATGGGAGACCTGGAAGAAGCTCCTGGATGCTGGCTTCAGATCAATTCAGCCCTGGCCATTGTGGTCATTTGGGGAGTGAACCAGCGGATGAAAGACCTCTCTCTCTCTCTCTCTGCCTCACCTTCTCTCTCTGTGTAACTCTGACTTTCAAATAAATAAAATAAATCTTAAAAAAAAGTTGGGTTCATAGTCAAGAAAACATGTACATTATCTGTATACTGAAATTTATCATGATGATGAAAGGAAGCAAAGATCTAAATACATGCAGAGACATGCAATGTTCACGGCATAGAAGATTCAACTACTGAAGATAATTTATTTTTCACAAATTCATGGCTAGATTTAATGAAAATTCTATAAATTTCCAAGAAAATATTTGTAGTACTCTGTTTTCCATTAGTATAACAAAATACTGGAAGCTGGGTACATTGTAATAAAACATATTTATTTAGCTCACATTTTTGGAGGTTGAAAGACAATATTGACATCGTCTTTGGTGAAGTTCCTCTTGGTTGAGCCAAATCACTTTGAATGGCATCATGATAGGTGTATGTATATGAGAGAGATCACATTGCAACACAGGAAGTCAGAGAGTGGGGAGAGGCCAGTCTTGTGACTTCTCATTAAACTCCACCTTTTAAAGGTACCACATCTCTTTAATAATGCCATACTGAGAACCAAGCTTACGTGAATCCTTGGGAAACAAACTACAGCCAAATCATAGCAGTGTATCTTTTAGAATCTAATGGTTGGCAATAGAATAAAAAAAGGGAGAGAACGATCCAACATGGGAAGCGAGATACACAGCAGACTCATAGAATGGCAGATGTCCTAAACAGCACTCTGGCCTCAGAATCAGCCCTAAAGGCATGCGGATCCGGCTGAAAAGCCCATGAGAGTATTTCAGGCATGGAAAGCCAAGACACTCTGGCAAAAAAAAAAAAATGACCTAAATGAAAGATCTCTGTGAGTGAGATCTCAGTGGAAAGAACAGGTCTTCAAAGAAGGAGGTACCTTTCTCTGAAGGGAGGAGAGAACTTCCACTTTGACTATGACCTTGTCTAAATAAGATAAGAGTCGGTGAACTCAAAAGGCTTCCATAGCCTTGGAAACTCATGACTGGTGCATAGGGAGATTACTGATGCCATAAACAGGAGTGTCAATTGTTAGATCAACAACAGGAGTCACTGTGCACTTACTTCTCATGTAGGATCTCTGTCCTTAATGTGCTGTACATTGTGATTTAATGCTATAACGAGTACTCAAACAGTATTTTTCACTTTGTGTTTCTATGTGGGTGCAAACTGTCGAAATCTTTACTTAATGTATACTAAACTGATCTTCTGTATATAAAGAGAATTGAAAATGAATCTTGATATGAATGGAAGGGGAGAGAGAGCGGGAAAGGGGAGGGTTGTGGGTGGAAGGGAAGTCATTGAGGGGGGCAGAAGCAATTGTAATCCATAAGCTGTACTTTGGAAATTTATATTCATTAAATAAAAAAAAGAATCTAATGGTTGGTGCAGTCAATTAAACAGACTTTTAGTAATGTGTAACATAGGTTGTAATTAATGACGTAAAGGGATGTGTTATGTAGATATGTAATAGGAACATATAATATTATTTTGATGAGAGTTATGAAAAAATTATTTGTTAGGCAAAGTAATGTTCAAACTGAGATCTTGGAAATCCATGAGCCCCACCCATACAAAGTAAGGTGGAGGGGGAAGTTTTAAAGTCAGATAATCTGGGCAGGTGCTGTGGTATAGCAGGTTAAGCTGCTGCCTACAGAGCCAGCATCCCATATGTGTGTCAGTTCTAGTTCTGGCTGTTCCACTTCTGATCCAGCTCTCCACTACTGTGCCTGGGAAAGCAGCAGAGGATGACACAAGTCCTTGGGTCCATGCATTCAATGTGGGAGACCTGCAAGAAGCTCTTGGCTCCTGGCTAGCCTGGCCCAGTCCCAGCCGTTGCGCCATTTGGGGAATGAACCAGCAGATGAAAGATCTCTCTCTCTCTCTGTCTCTCTCTCTCTGTCTCTCTCTTTCTCTTTCTCTTTCCTTATCTCTTTGTAACTCTGCCTTCCAAATAATTAGAATTTTTTTAAAAATATTTAAGAAAAGTGAAATCAGATAATTCCCAAATCAAAGCTATCTAATCACTTCCATCTTAGAGTAAAGTCTAAGTCTTTACCTTGGCTTTTAATGTCATATGTTATTGGGATCACTCATCTCACCTCTGGTATTTTCTCACTTATTTCTCTCTAGATATACTCTTGTTCTCTTAGTTCCTCTGATGCCACATGTACGATCCCAGTTTAGAGCCTTGGTTCTTTCCTGTTCCTGGTGCCTAGAACATGTTTTATCAAATCTGTGTGTATCTGCTCCCTTACTATTCAAGTCTCATGAGTCATCTTACTGAAGCGTTTTTTTTTTAATCAAACTATCAAAAGCAGCAACCTCTTAATTTTGCTACCATTCAGTCAGTACTAAAATTATCTATCTCGTAGATAATATAAGTTCATTTATTTAATCCCTGCCCTCCCCCAACACACAACCACAAATTCTAAAGGAATAGGGCCTTTGTTTTTGTTAGTATCTGTGATGTCCCTATCACCTGAATAGTGCCTGACACCCACTAGGTGCACAATAAATATTAGGTGAGTGGATGGAAAAATTCAAGTTCTTACAAGTAAAATGAACAATTTTAGGAATTCTTAGAGAAGATAGCGCAGCTGCATTGATTTGGGAAAACAGAGTTAGAGTGACATGGCTAGAAGGAATAGTGCAAGGACAGTATTGACAAAATATGGGAAAATGTCCAGATATTTAGGCTTTTGTGAGATGTGCTCAGGAGTGGTAAACCTGTTGAAAAATCTGTGATCAGGTTTTTAAGCACTAGAACATGAACAGATCTGCATTTTATAGAAAGCAAACTGGTTGCTATGTGGAGAATTGATTGAATTCAATTTTCATTTTTGTGATTACACTGGGCTAGATTCTTGGAACAACTTTATTACTAAAAATATCCCCAAGCAAAAATACCATAGAATAACACAAAACAAACACAGCAAATAGCACTCCATACACCAAAATCTTCATACAACAATACCTCTAAAGGATCATAAAATTAAAGGTGAATACAAAGAAACCTACCTCCCTATCGCTCAGAGGAGTACAAAGACTGTTTTAATCATGGGTTTGAGCAAAGAGAATTGAGGGAAAAAACTTGAAGAAGTTAGAATTATCAATAGTCTGGCTCTTAAGAAACTTTGCAGCCTGCATTTATAGTAATTCGGTGTGAAAATGAAAAATCTATATTTTATTGTTTGCCAAAATTTTATTATGGACATTTTTAAGCATATAAGACTATATAAAAGAATATTATTACAGTGAACACTCATAAATCCATCATCAAAATTTTATCATTAGCATTTTACTATAATTTTCTCACCACATATCTATTCATCTATCTGTCCCTCCATCTATTTCACCCTATCTTATTTTGTTGATAAATTGCAAAACAAATTTATCAGACTAATTCTCCTTCATTACTTCAGCATACGTATGTTTAAGTAGTTTAAGCATTTCTTTATGGTTCTTTTGAATTTTCTATGGCATTTACATACTGTAAAATGTACAAATCTTATGTGACATTTGCTTGGTTGTCACAAATGTATTTGCCTATATACTTTGGACATTAAAATCACTCCAGAAAATTCTCTCACTGTCCTTATCATCCAAGTCTTCCAATACTATCAAAGAGGGAACCATTGTTCTAATAAAAAAAAAAAAGTTTTTAGGAAGTCCATGTCGCTCCCCCTCTTCGTGGAGGAACGACACTAAGCCCTGCCTAGGCTTCATATCCGAGTCACGGCACCATTATGTCGCTCCCCCTCTTCGTGGAGGAACGACACAGGACCCTGCGCTGTTCTTTCGTCTGCTCAGCCCTCCCCGGGTTTGCTGCTGGTTCTTCCCGGGTTGGCTACCATCCCTTCCACCTCCGTGGAAGGGCAGTTCCCCCTGGCCACATTCCCCACTTCCGCAGGGGAGCGGCACACCGCCGGCCGGCTTTCTCGGGGGCTGCACAGATGTTCCCTTAGATGTTCCCCTTAGATGTTCCCCTTAGATGTTCCCGGTGCATGCCATCTCTCTCCTCCTTTATAGTCCTCCTCTGCCAATCCCAACTCGGCTGCCCACACGCCGAGTACGCTGCTCTCCTCCAATCAGGAGCAAGTCCTACAGTTTATTGGTTGAACTGGAGGCAGCTGTGCAGAAGCTGTTTTCTTCTCTCCCAGCGCCATATTGTGGGAGAGCAGATGCATAGAATAAGTCTTAATTCCAGTAACTCAGTCTAGTCCGGGTTGCTCCCCACAGTCCATATACATGTCATTATATAGTTTATACTATTTTGGTAAAATTTCTTTCCCTTAATATTCAATCTAACATTTCTCTTAATATTAAATCTAAAACTAACCTAAAAAGAGCCAGAACTGGTTGTGTCTTCAGGAATCTGGCAGAGGCTAATAATATCCCTCTCTGGAGGAACTAACACATATACAAGTCCACACGAAACAAATTTTCCCAAGGAAAATAAGACTTCAAAAAATCATTAGGCTAACATGCAGATAATAAGACACCATGAGAAAGAACAAGAAGAAATTAAATGGAAGAAAACTCAAGAGAGGCTTATCCATTGAAGTCATCCTAAATAAACCTAAATTTGAGGCATTTTCTCCAAGTATCCAATGACAAGTTAAAATTTATGCAAGGTACATATGATAATAAAGACTAAAAACATAAAATCCAATGGCTGAATTTGAAAATAAATTTAAACTTACATTTTTATATTAGGCGTGAAAATCCAAATTTACTTTTGGGTTCAATTTGAGCATGTTGATGATTGAACCCAAGTAGTTAGAGAATAATAAAAACATCAAGTTTGTGTGACCTCACATTAAATTTGTAGCTTGATGCTGGTCTTCTGTTTGCCTACTCTTGCAGATTCATCTTTTACATTCTGAGATGTTGCTGTGTCCTGAAAGGCACAAACACGAGGATGTCTTTTTGCTGGGTGACCACTGTCTGATTTTAGCCAGTTGAAAGCACTAGTGTTAGAACAGGTAGAAGAAAGAAACAGATTGGGATATTTCTTCCATGATGACTCTCAGCTTTGATGGAGCATCTGTGGTCATCCCACTACCAAGGCTGTGGCCAGGCAATTCCTATCCCATGATTCCATTTCTGACTGGGCTCCCTTCACATTATTTCCTCCTCTCATCATTGAGCTATCTCTGGGTATTTTTCCATCTCCTTGGGGTTTTCTTTTACATTCCTTAATGGTTTCTTCATTTAAGTCTCATTTCAACCATCACTTTTAAAATCTCTTTCTTTTTGTGTTTCTATTGCCATACTTAAACTTCAAATGGGCCTTCAGTACTACACAACATACCTATTACATTCCCTTGATCAATTAACCCTCACATTCTCTGTATGATGGCTATTTCACAGCATCTCCATTATCAGAGAACTCAGAAGAACTCTTTCCCGCTCATACTCTCAGTCGGTTATTTTATTGAATAATAAGACTGTTTATTGAATAACAAAACAGAAGCAAGGCAAAATGGGTGTGCATTATTTCACAACTGAAATCTAGCAATGTAAAAATTTATTCCCCATATTTTCCAATTTCACTCTTATTAAAAATGATAGAATCATTTCTGTCCTTTTATGTAGCCATCTACTCAATTTATGGATTCAATCCCATCTGCTGTTGCTGTAGAAGTTCATATCAAAACATGGACTTTCTTTAGAGTTTAAGAGGATCCAATTAGCAATCACACCAACATAATAGGTAAAAGTAGTACAGACTTGAACAAGATAGTGCACATAAAAACTGTGTATGAGTATTTATATGTTCAGTGATTTTTCTATCATTTTCTCTCACATACATAATGTTTCCTTTTATTTGGACATTACCATAAACAAAGAAGTTCAAGTAGGAGAGTCATGACAGCAAGATGATGGAATAGGATATTCACATCTGAAAAATACTCCCACAGTAACATCTAGACTTGTGTTTGAGCAAACATCTGGACAATATAGTCTAGCTACATTCACACATAAAATAAATCATCACAGCACTGGAGTTTTGCACAGTGGTTAAGACACCACTTAGGACACTCACATCCCAATTTGGTTAGAGTTTTGGTTCCTCTTGCTTCTGATCCAGCTTCCTGCTATTGTGCACCCTAGGAGGTAGCACGTGATTCCTCAAGTACTTAGGTCCCAGACCTGGATTCAGTTCCAAGCTTCTGGCCTCAGCCTGGCCCTGTCCCAAATAAAACGAAAATCAATAGTTTTTTTTTTTTTTTTAAAAAAAACGACCACACCATCAGTTATGCTACAGAAAATATAATAAATGCATGGCAAATATTAAATTTAAATGTCAATATTTATTTAAATTTCAAATAAAGCTTATGGCTTATATTAGGATCCATTGACTTATGAAGAATTAATGTTGGAATCCAGGGATACATGTTTATTTCCCTACCGCTGCTATAAAAATTATCATAAATTTAGCAACTTAAAACATTAATTTATTCTCATAATTGGAAATCTAAAACCAAGGTGCTTGCAGGGCTATTTTCTTTCTGGAGGTTTCAAGGGAGAATCTGTTTCCTTGCCTTTTATAGCTGCTAGACATGCAGCGTTTCTCCTTTGTCATTGCCCCTGCTGCCAGCTTCAAAGCCATAGCAAGCCTCTTCCGTTATCTCTGACCTTCAACCTTCTAATAAGCACCCTTGTGATTATATCAAGTACCCAGATAATGCAGAGATAACCCCTCTATGTTGAGATTATTAACTTAATGACATATGCCAAATTGTCTTTGACATGTATAACAACAGCCTCACAGGTTCTGGGGATTAGGGCATGGCCATCTGTAAGGGGTACCATTATTCTGCATATTACAATATGAAAATATGTATTATGGTGTTAAATGTGAAAATTATATGTCCCCCAAAATAACATAACAATGGCTTTCTATTGAAAAAATAACAACACAGGAAATATTCTGTGTTAGCATAAGCTTTCCTTTCATGTGTTTTACAAATGAACACTGGGCCGTTTTAGTGCCAGTCTTCAGAGTACAAGCCACGAGTGAAAAAACTCTTTTGTACTTTTCCATGTTTAAAATCCAAGATTTTACATTCAGCCAGGATGTGATGTGGTGCTGAAGAGGACTTTCCTACCAGGGTTGGGGAGGTCAGGCTGTTTTGCCTTTGGTGGGAATGGCCAGAGCTGTGTTGTGGAATGGGCCATCTAATGTGTATGATGTACATATTAGAGGCATCAACCCAGAGGAAGCTCCTGCTCCTGGCTTTGGCTTGGCCCAGCCCTGACTATTGAGGCCATTTGGGAAGCAAACCAGAAGATGGAAAATCTCTCACTCCCTCTATCTCTCTCTCTTTCTCTCTCTCTCTGGCTCTGACTTTTAAATAAAAGTTAAAACAAACAAAAGAACAGCTAAATTAAATCACATTGCAAATAAGCAGATATAGAGTTGACTATAACTCTAGTAATGTGGATTCTTCACTAGATGTTTAACCAGAAGGAGAATTCACATGTATAACACAGCACTTTCCTTGTTGTCCTAGACAGTATACCTACCAAGAATGTGAATTAATATCTGAAAATATTGTTTATATAATCTGATTGAAAAGTAACTAGTGGGGGCCTGGCACTGTGGGACAGTGGGTTAAGCCACCTCCTGTGGTGCTGGCATTCCATCCCAAAGCTCTAGTTTGAATCCCTGCTACACCACTTCTGAACTAGCTCTAGATAATGTGCCCGGAAAAAGTAGAAGGTGGTTCAAGTACTTGGGCTCCTGACACCCATGTGGGAGACCCAGATGGGACTCCAGGTTCCTGGCTTTGGCCTGGCCTAGTCCCAGCTGTTGCAGCCATTTGGGGAGTAAACCAGCAGAAGGAAGATCTCTCTCTTTCTCTGTCTCTCCCTCTGTCTCTCTGTAACTCTGCCCTTTAAATAAATAATTTTTAAAAAAGTAACTAGAGGGGGGAGGGCTCCAGGATGGCAGAATAGGGAGGGAGCTCACTGATAGTCCAGGAAAAGATAGTTTAATAAAAGTAGAGATACTGTAGTCTCAGGGAAGAGCTAGGGAAAAAACGGCAGAGAAAACTCTTCCGGAATTAGAGGTACACAACAGATCTACATGGAGGACACAGGGGCCCACGGCTCAGGACCCTAGCTGTTGAGTCTACGCACCAGCGCTGGAAAGGGAGGTGAAGCGAAACCACAGTAGCCTGAGACACTGGCAGAAAAGTGGCAGGAAGAGCTTAAAGGGAACAAGGCTTGAAGCCCTGTGTGGGAAAGTACACCAGCCTAACTAAAGGAGAGAAAAAACCAAAAGAGAAGGTATGGACATGATTCTCTCTCTCCACACACCTTACAAAGGCATGCAAGACAATAGAGCAGGCGCCATTTGGGGCATACACAACAGCTGCGCCAGCTTGGGGCTGCACCCACCCTCAACCAAACAGAAAAAGCTTGACTCTGGTTGGGAATAATAATAGGAGACTAACACCTAGTGAATGTGTGGAACTTATGAACCAGGACTCTGGAAAAAAAAAAAAAAACAAACTGAGGGTGTGTGGGAGAACTCACGATGTGGCTGAGACATGAGTAGTCTCAGTGGGAGATGCCACAAATTTGGCTTTGGCTACCCGGTGAGAGACAGTGCAGGGGAATCTGAGCTTACACAGAGGACTGCACAGATCCTTTGTGTGGTCCTTGGAACAGAGCAAATATTAAACCCACTGGGGCTAGCGCTCAGGCACTGATTGCCATCAAGGAGAAAAGCTCAGCTGAGCAGAATTACTTCCCTTATGAATAAAAAAATAGAGAGAGAAGATTTACCACGCCAAACCTGGGTGTGTCACCTTTGACAAACCCTTAACACTGAAGAACTGCAAGGAGCTCTCTGGCCACACCCACTGCAAGCCTCTAGAGATTCACTAAAAGCGGACAGTCTAGTTAATATAGAGTCATAGTATTACGAGAAAAGCCACCACAATGGAAAAAAAAAAAAAAAAGAAACCAAAGAATATCTCCATAATGCCAAACAACAAATGCAAAAACTGAGGAAACAAGAACAAGGAAAACATCATGATGCTTCCAAATGAACATGACACTCCAATACAAGATTATGTAGATGATGACATAGAAGAAATGCAAGATACGGATTTCATTAGGGAAATGCAAATCAAAACCACAATGAGGTTTCACCTCACCCCAGTTAGAATGGCTCACATTCAGAAATCTACCAACAACAGATGCTGGCGAGGGTGTGGGGAAAAAGGGACACTAACCCACTGTTGGTGGGAATGCAAACTGGTCAAGCCACTATGGAAGTCAGTTTGGAGATTCCTCAGAAACCTGAATATAACCCTACCATTTAACCCAGCCATCCCACTCCTTGGAATTTACCCAAAGGAAATTAAATTGGCAAACAAAAAAGCTGTCTGCATGTTATTGGTTATTGCAGCTCAATTCACAATAGCTAAGACCTGGAATCAACCTAAATGCCCATCAACAGAAGACTGGAAAAAGAAATTATGAGATATGTACTCTATAAAATACTATACAGCAGTAAAAAACAATGAAATCCGGTCATTTGCAACAAAATGGAGGAATCTGGAAATTATCATGCTGAGTGAAATAAGCCAGTCCCAAAGGGACAAATATCATATGTTCTCCCTGATCGGTGACAACTAAGTACCTAAAAGGAAACCTGTTGAAGTGAAATGGACACTATGAGAAACAGTGACTTGATCAGCCCTTGTCCTGACTGCCGAGGAACAACTTACTACTTTATTCCTTTTAGTATTTTTTTTTTTGTTCTACTTAATACCATTGGTTGAACACTTTAATTAACACACAATTTTTCTTAGGTGTTTAACTGAAAAGTGATCCCTGTTAAATATAAGAGTGGGAATAAGAGAGGGAAGAGGTGTACATTTTGGGGCATGCTCAATCGGACTTACCCCTAATGGGAGAGTTAGAAACATGCCAGGGGATTCCAATTCAATCCCATCAAGGTGGCATGTACCAATGCCATCTCACTAGTCAAAGTGATCAGTTTCAGTTCACAATTGATCATAATGATAGGATTAGGAATCAAAGGGATCATATAAACAAGACTTGTGTCTGCTAATACTAACTGATGGAATTAAAACAGAGAGAACGATCCAACATGGAAAGCATGATACACAGCAGACTCATAGAATGGCAGATGTCCTAAACAGCACTCTGGCCTCAGAATCAGCCCTTAAGGCATTCAAATCTGGCTGAAAAGCCCATGAGAGTATTTCAGGCGTGGAAAGCCAAGACACTCTGGCTAAATGAAAGATCTGATCTAAATGAAAGATCTCTGCGAGTGAGATCCTAGTGGAAAGAATGGGCCATCAAAGAAGGAGGTACCTTTCTCTGAAGGAAGGAGAGAACTTCCACTTTGACTATGGCCTTGTCTAAAATAGATAGGAGTTGGTGAACTCAAGAGTCTTCCATAGCCTTGGTAGCTCATGACAAGAGCCTGGGGGTGAATACTGATGTCATAATAAGAGTGTCAATTGTTAGATCAACAACAGGAGTCACTGTGCACTTACTCCCCATGTAAGATCTCTGTCCTCAATGTGTTGTACTATGTGAATTAACGGCATAACTAGTACTCAAACAGTACTTTATCCTTTGTGTTTCTGTGTGGGTGCAAACTTGAAATCTTTACTTAATATATACTAAATTAATCTTCTGTATATAAAGATAATTGAAATGAGCCTTGATGAAGAGTGGGATGGGAGAAGGAGTGGGAGATGGGATGGTTGCAGATGGGAGGGAGGTCATGGGGGGAAAAGTCGCTATAATCCAAAAATTGTACTTTGGAAAGTTATATTTATTAAATAAAAATTAAAAAAATAAAAAGTAGCCAGAAACATTTGAAACGTATGGAACAATAATATCTGTGAGAGTCAAGTCAATCATCTTTATTGAGGGTACATGTTCTTGGAATAAAAAAAAAAGATAAAAGCAAGGAGTGCAAGAAGGCAAGTCACAATTTTCAGATGGAAGACAAGCCTTAGAGATATGGGAGAAAGAGTTAAGAACACTTTGTGATAGCAAATATAGTATGATACTGCAGAAATGTAAGCATACACATGAGTTACTATTTTAGCAACACTTAGTCGAAATTAGAGAAATAATAGATAAGCAAGATCTCAAAAATGAAAGTATCTTTAAGGAAGAGTTTCCAAAGACACAGGAAAAAAAATATTCAAAAGCTCTGGACAGATTAAATTTACAATAAATAAAATCATTTAAAAACACTTAGATTCTGCTAAAGTCAGTGAATGTGGAATTTCAAAATTAAAACTAAATCAATTGATTATAACAGGAAAAATGTTGGCCAACTCACCAATTGTCTGTGTCAAAACTTGTCTCCTTGTTCTCCTTGGGAAAACAAATTAATTAATTTCATTTCTGTCCAAGTTAATTGCCATAGATACAAAAGGAAATGGGTGAATGAGTATTTGCTAGGCTACTGATAGCTACAAATTTTCCTAATGCCAGCCCATTCAGAATGAAAGCAGATATTTTTTTAACCCCTTGGTGTTGTTTCTAACACTTTTCAAACTCTAGATAACGGACATAAGTTCACTTTTATTCTACACATGTGAATAGAAAATATTTCATATTATCTGTCCTTTTGTGCTATGGTATAGTTTAAAAATTTCTTCCCCATGTTATACTGTTAATCAGTTGGGATGAAATAAAACAAGATACCAATCTGCAGTAGAGCCTTCCAATCTCCTCTAATATGAGTCTTCAAAAAGTTCATAGGAAATGCATATTACCAAAAATATTATGCAAGAATTTCAAAATGTTTCCCACCAAAATAAACTTATCCTTTAATTCCATTTTCCACAAGCTTTTAAAATTTCTCTCACTTATATTTATTGTCTATCTTAGAGTATTAGCTTCAAATTACATTTTTGGGCCCAGATTCTGCTAAGGAGTACTGCAGTTTTCTTGAGATAAGTGATAATATTAGAGTTTATTCATATTACTTGAATGAACAAACAGCATGATAGATCTTTTTTTTCAAAGAGCAATTTTATTTTTATTTTTTTAAAGATTTTTACTTATTTATTTGAAAGTCAGAGTTCAAAAGAGAGAGAAGGAGAGGCAAAGAGAGAGAGGTCTCCCATCCTCTGGTTCACTCCCCAATTGGCCACAATGGCCATATCTGTGCTGATCTGAAGCCAGGAGCCAGGAGACTCCTCCGGGTCTCCCATATGGGTGCAGGGGTCCAAGTACTTGGGCCATCCTCCACTGCTATCCCAGGCCACAGCAGAGAGCTGGATCAGAAGTGGAGGAGCTGAGACTTGAACCGGCACCCATATGGGATGCTGGCACTGCAGACAGAGGGCCTTACCTGCTACGCTACAATGCCTGCCCCATGATAGATCTTTATTTTTTTTTTTTTTTCTGATAGGCAAAGTTAGACAGTGAGAGAGAGAGAGAGAGACAGAGAGAAAGGTCTTCCTTCCGTTGGTTCACCCCCCAAGTGGCCACTATGGCGCGCCACCTGCGGCCGGCATGCTGAGCCAATCCAAAGCCAGAAGCCAAGTGCTTTCTCAGTGCTTTCTCCTGGTCTCCCATGGGGTGCAGGGCCCAAGGACCTGGGCCGTCCTCCACTGCACTCCTGGGCCACAGCAGAGAGCTGGCCTGGAAGAGGAGCAACCAGGACAGAATCTGGCGCCCCGACCGGGACTAGAACCTGGGCTGCCAGCGCCACAGGCGGAGGATTAGCCTAGTGAGCCGCGGTGCTGGCCCCCATGATAGATCTTTAGATAGCTACTGGGGAGTTGTTAGTCACCATGTTAACGGAGCCAAACCATCACCTAAGACATGCATGGAAAATAAATTCCTTAGTTTTGAAATTCGACACTGAATGGTTTCATTTTGAGTTAGCCCATTTTCACTCAATTTTTTTTTAATTAGAATCTGATAAGTATTTCAATCTGTCACATAATTCCTGTAATTATATTACATTTTGTGTCACTAACTCCTAGGCCTTGTAATTTAATATTCAGAATCTATATTCTCACAAACAGGTAAGGGCCTCTCAGTTATGTAAGCTTTGTTGTAGACCTATATGCTCCCCAACAGTAGTCATTCCTAGTTGTAACAGACTTCTCCCATATATAATTAGGGAGCACTCTGATTGCTATCTGCCTAGTTAGAGCAGGTATTCATGTTTCCCTGGGGAATGATTTATTGCTTCTATATCTAAAAATAAGACATGCTTTCTGAACGAGAGCTGCTAAGAGTCCACGTACTTACTTCAGTGTGAAGGTACTTGGATGGTACTAACAACTCTATCTAGCAGCCCAGAGGCCCTCAGTAAATTAGCAATCCAATTTGGCATCCTCTACCACCCATACACTAGTACCTAATTTATTCTATTTCAATATCTCTTAATTTCTTTTTTTCTGAATTTTCTTTAAATTTTTAAGATGTATTTGTATAAAGGGAACAGATTTCATGTATTTCATATATACAGTTTTATAACATAATGATACTTTCCACCCTCCCTCACTCACTCCCACTCTCCCTTTTCCTTCCTTTCTCATTCTTTTAATTTTTGTGATGACATACTTCCAGTTTACTTTATAATCACAGGCTTATCCTCCACTAAACAGAGGATTTAAAAAGTAGTAAGTAGGAAAGCCCCTTTCCCTCAGGAGTATAGACAAGGGCTATAAACAATAATGAAATCTCAAGATGTCAACTTCACTCATACACTTTACATTTTTTGTACTCTATATATTGCTTACCGAAAATCAGGGTAACAGAACCTTCATTATAGTTTCCATTTGTGAATCCAAACAGTCCAAGTGTTTATTAGACTAAGATGTAAGCTTACAAAGTACAGTCTGGGTACTTCTCCAGGGTTCCTGAATCCCTTTCACAATGTCCTAGAGGTCAAACTTTTTTTTTTTAATTTTTTTTTTGACAGGCAGAGTGGACAGTGAGAGAGAGAGACAGAGAGAAAGGTCTTCCTTTGCTGTTGGTTCACCCTCCAAGGGCCGCCGCAGCCGGCGCTCTGTGGCCAGCGCACCGTGCTGATCCGATGGCAGGAGCCAGGTGCTTCTCCTGGTCTCCCATGGGGTGCCGGGCCCAAGCACTTGGGCCATCCTCCACTGCACTCCCGGGCCACAGCAGAGAGCTGGCCTGGAAGAGGGGCAACCAAGACAGAATCCGGCGCCCCGACCAGGACTAGAACCCAGTGTGCCGGCGCCGCAAGGCGGAGGATTAGCCTAGTGAGCCGCGGCGCCGGCCAAACTTGTTTTTATAATAATAAGATGCTATTTCTCTTTTTAATTGTCATTTTATTACAGATGTAGAGTGGAGTTTTCTAGTAACTATATGGTACATGATGAGCTCATTACTGTGACAGGTTCATGGAATAGGTGTCTTATATTCTTCTGTTTTCTAAAATTTGCAAAAGTGTAAAAGAATGCCGCTTACGGTATTACTTTTGTATCTTGGACAATATAGACTTTTCATTAAAATACTTATGAAGCATCATGAATTTATGTTAATATGAACTCAACCATATGTAAAACATACTGTATTCACATTGTTAAGGCTATAGCTCAGCGGTGTGAAGCACATTCGTGTTGTTGTTTAACATCACCAATCAACCATTCCCAGAACTTTTTTCATTTCCCCACACTGAAACTTCATACCATTACACACCAGCAACTCATTCCCTTCTTCCCCTAGCTCCTGGAAACCAGGATTAAACTTTCATCTTTATTGTTATTTTAAATGAATTAACATAGTTATTTATTTATTTACTTATTAACATAATTTTAAATGTTCATTTCATGATTTCTGGTCAAGACAAGATAGCATATTCATTCTTCCTGGCTCCAAATTCTAGAATAACACAGGAAACAACACAACAGCTCTGAAATATGATAGGAAAACAGGAACCTGGGCCCAGGATTGGAGAAAGAGCACAATGATAGGGCAACTTGTATACCCCCACCCAATAACAGACAGTGATACTAACCCAGAACTTCCTAGCTCTCAACTTGGCAACAGAAGACAGAACTGATTGGTTTGTTACTCCTTCTGAAGGAATGGTAGCCCTGAGACTCCCCTTCTGCCATCTTACCCCACTGAGGGAAACTGGAGTGGTCAAGGGGCCGATCTAGAAAAGTCTCTAAACCCGATGTGGCTAGCAAGACCCTTCCCTACCCAGGGACACCAGAAGGGGCTGATAGTACCAGCAGGAGGAATCTTGCAACAACAAGCAGTCCAGCCTGGAAAGTCTCTTTGCTTCCACATAGATGAGAAACCTGTTGCCTACTTAGAGAAGCAAGGGAACAGCATCTGCAGGGAGGACAAACCTCTGCCATAATAAGGTGGCCTAGTCAAGGAAATTTCTTTGTTTCTGGGGGCCTGAGACTCCTCTGTTCCTAAAGGAACCCATGGACCACATGGTGTGGAAAGAGAGATTCCATCACAGTAAGTGAATCCTCTTTCTTCATGCTGGCACCACTTAAACTGGGTGAATTTCATGCTCTTTAAGCTATCTCATTAAAACTGTATAAAAATAGTTTGAGAAAACTACAATATGATGCCGTCTCTGTTATGGGTTGAATATTTCTGTGCTGCAAAGTTCGTGTGTTGACACTCTAACCTGGAGATAGCGTTCAGCACAGTAATTAAAACTCTGCTTGGGATGCCTGCATCTCAGAGCGCCTGGGTTTGAGCCCTGCTTCCAATCCAGGTTCCTGCTAACACGCACCCTGGGAGGCAGCAGGTGATGATACAAGTACTTGGGTTTCTGCCATCCATGTGGGAAACCCAAATGGAGTTCCTGGCTCCTGGTTTAAGCCTGGCCCAACCTTGGCTGTTGAGAGCACTTGAAAAGTGATCAAGTAGATGAAAATTTCTCTCAATCGCAATCTCTCTCTCTCTCTCTCTCTCTCTCTCTCTGTGTGTGTGTCTGCCTTTCAGATGAAATGAAAGTAAATATAATTTTTAATAAAGCAAATCATTTTTAGCCCTAATATCTTCTCAATCTTTCATTCTTTATCCCATCTCCTTGATTTTATCAGTAAATCCTGTTGCTTATGTACCCTAAGAATCTTTAAAATTAGATTCTGCCCTTCCATTCTTTTATGTGTTCTATAAAGTCACTCATGATTTCTAATTATAATTAATTTAATTCACCTAATTGTCCTCCATTTTTCTCACCTCCAGATTAGTGTCCTAATAGATATGACCAGTTACATTATGCTCTTATTTAAAATCATTTTATTGATATTTTTAAAAGGTTTATTTATTTATTTGAAAAGCAGAGTTACAGAGAGGGAGAGAGAGACAGAGAGACAAGAGAGAGCCCCAGCTTCCATCCTCTGGTTCACTCTCTAAATGGCTGCAATGGCCAGGACTGGGCCTGGCTGAAGCCAGGAGCCAGCAGTTTCATCCAGGTCTCCACGTCAGTGCAGGGGCCCAAGTATTTGGGCCATCTTCTATTGCTTTCCCAAGTGCAGTAGCAGGGAACTGGATCCAAAGTGCAGCAGCCAGGACTTGAACTTGCATCCATATGGGATTTCGGCAGTGCAGGCAGCAGTTTTACCTACTATACCATAGCACCAGCCCCTTATTGGTATCTTAATATTTCGAGATAATATTCAAAGTTCTTTATCAATTGCACAAGATCCTTTATGCTTTAGCTACCTCCTATATGTCCATGTTTGGATTTCACTCCTAACTTCACAATACTATAACATCAGCTAATAACCAACTTCTTGGCTATTCCCTAACAAAGCTGTTTCTTCATGCTTGTAAATCTTCATACATTTCCCTTCTTTTTTTGTGTGAAATATCGTTTCTAAACCTCTTCACCTGAATAGCTTATTCTTATTTCAACTCACTCCTGATCTACTCCATGAAGTATGTCTGCTACCATTATTTATCTTTCTCCCCAGGCTAGGTTACATAACTGTTTTTCACAATTTGAAGAACTGTCAAATTTTTAGAACTGACTGCTTATGATGTGTGCCCAGTAGTATGTGATACGTACTTCTTATGCTAAATATTAATGGTCAACTAAAATTATCTAATTTACTGTCTCCATATTTTTATGAACATATTCTAATATAGTAGATGTGTTACAAATGTTTTTGAATCACTGAGTACATAGAAGTGAATTATAGCAAAATTTAAGGGTGCTTTTCTACTTACCCCAAAAACCTAGTAAACCTCTAATATCCACTCATAATTCTAAGACTTTTAAGTCATTTTTTATTTTCAGGTATTTTGTATATTCTAGTCATCTCATGTTTCCATGCAAACTATTTTATAATTTAATTTTTTCATTCATTTCAGAAGCTATAATTTTAGATTATGATAAGCAATTTTGAAATAAGCACTCAAATATGAATAAAAGGTGGTTCGTGGCTTTGTAAAATTCATGATCCTGTAACGGAAACATACATAATATGATAGTATGGATGACGCATATAGGAAAATTTGATTAGCTTTTTCTGGAAAGATTTTTCTAAATGGACAGCCTCTGTGCTTTGCATTTTTGTGCATGTCTGTGTATGTATGTGACATGCAATTTTCATCTTTCAAGAAGATTTTTGAGAATGTTTCTCCATAATTAACAAGTCCATAAAATCCGCACATCAGTGATTCCCATTCTCTACAATCAGAAGCGTTCTCGTAATCTGAATTGGGTCATAGTAATCCTGCAGAATTGTGCTGGAGTGGTCATTTTTGCCACCTTGTGGCAAGATCCAGCTTGAGAAGTATGCTAACACAAAGGGAAGGAGAGAGCTCACAGATGCTGAGAGACAGAGCTCTGATGATACGTTTTGAACACTTGGATACAGCTGTGCCTCAAGTCACAGATGGTGAGCTCATTTGCATGAGACAATCAATTCACTTCTTAAGACATTTGAACTGGTTTTCTGTCACCTGATCGAAAGGTTTCTGATTATCACTGTTTTCATAAGCTATTTCGGATGGGATATGTTCTAAATAATGTTCTAGTATATTAGATGACATTTAATGGCAGGAAGGTTAGTGGGAAGAGACCAGCTTTTGGACACAGAACATATGCTTAATTTCCATTTATGCAGTTGACCAGATGTGTGACTTTGCACACATCATCCCTTTCTGCATATTAGCCTCAATATCCTCAATAAAGATGATGATATTCAATATGCCTATTTCCTGGGCTTGTTGCTCTAAATATATAAATTTCAAAAATGAAGTCATGTCTCTAGACCAAACACACTAATTTGTCATATAGTTAAATAGTCTTTGCATATAATAGGATCTCATTAAATATTTATTGAATGAGTGATTGAGGAAATCTATCTGCAAGTTATTTTTACAGGCTGTGTGATGAATAGACAGATGAACCATATATAGCCACTGTTTCAGAGAGCTAAAAACCATTTTTTACAATGCTGGATATTGTAGATTTGAAATATAATCTTAATGTAGCACCATTTTCATAGACATTTTAAGTTCCCCTTCTTCAAGTTGAATGGCTAAAAACGGAGGGATTCTGAAGTAATAGGGATACTCTATCATATTGAAGAATCACTACCATTTTAAATTACTGTTGGAATATTTATAATTAATATATTTCCCCTTTGTTTATCTTCCTTACTGTTTTCATTGAATCACAAATGAAATTGCACATTTCCTCTTTTCCACTTTCCTTCTCCTTTAAGAATAAAAGTACAGGTTTCTTAAATTACTCACCTACTTCAAATTTGCAAAGAAAACCAGGGACCAACAAGGAATTGAGGTCATATTCTCAAAACTACACAACAATTTAGAAAGAAAGCCAGGCATAGATTAGAAATTTTTCATTGTAGCCCAGTATTTTATTTTCTAAATGAATTCTGACAATTGAAATTATTTTTACTTTTCAGATATATTCTTAAAGCAGAATTTCTTACCGGAAAAGTGAAGCCCCATAACCAATTTTAACATTTACATTTATAAAAAAGCTAACCGAAGGATTCTGTCCCCTTTGGCAACAGGATCAAATATGGACTATTTTCATGAACTAAGAAAACATTTATTACAGATTTCGGTATATATCATAAAAGACAAAGGAGAGGATTCTCTAGTCTAAAATATGAAAAATATATTTTAGAAAATAGCTACAAAGCAGATATGTATGTATATATGTATACACACATGTGTATATATATATATATATAATATGTACTATATTGGAGGCAAAAATGTAAAGTGAAATCACATAGCACTGATAATTTTCTAGGTAATTGCAGGTGAATTCATTTATTACTTTTCTGAAAACTAACATCTTAGATACCAAATGCTTTTAGTAATACTGATGTGCAATATATTTTCTGCTTATAGAATTTCTAAAGTCATGCTTACAAGTAGAAAACAATGAAACCTGGGGCTGATGGTGTGGTTTAGTGGGTAAAGCTGCCTCCTGTGATGCCAGCATCCCATATGGGTGCTACTTTGAGTCCCAGTTGCTCCACTTCCAATCCAGCTCCCTGTTAATGGCCTGGGAAAGCAGCAGAAGATGGTCCAAGTGCTTGGACCTCTGCATCCATGTAGGAGACCCAGAAGAAGTTCCTGGCTCCTGGCTTCAGACTGTCTCAGCCCTCGCTGTTGCAGCCATTTGGGGAGCAAACCTGCAGACAGAAGATATCTCTCTTCTATTCTCTCTCTCTCTCTCTCTCTCTCTCTCTCAGTGTGTATCTGTGTGTGTGTCCCCACCCCCCATAACTTTGCTTTTCAAATAAATAAGTAAATCTTTAAAAAAAAAAAAAAAAGCAAGGAAGCAATGAAACCAATTGTACCATCCTCGGAAAATGACATTATCAGGATCCCATGGAAGAAAATGTCATAGTCTAAGTACTTGCTTAAACTGCCAATTAGTATATCTTTGATTTTGATTAGCAGTTGATAATTTAGGGACTGGAGTTATCCAATTCTGCAGAACTATAAGCTGACATACAATAGAGCTCAATTGTGGTTTTGATACCATTATCTTAACCTCTTATTTTAGCTTCAGTTAAGTGTATTTCTCAGCATTTATCACAATAGAAAGTACAACACTATAAAACTTGCACAAGAAAACTTGATAATTATTTAAGTCTTTAAAGTGTTGATTGTTTTCAACGAACTTAGAATAATTTTAGATTTACAGAAATATTGAAAGATAATAAGAGAGTTCCTGCATAACTGTTGCCCTGTTTCTTCTGCTTGTAACATCTTACATTGCCCTGGAACATCTGGCAAAAGTAGCAAACCAGCAATGATATATTACTATTAACTGAACTCTAGGCTATTTGGATTTCACAATTCTTTTTTCATCAATGTCCTATTTCTGTTCATAGATCCAGTTCAGAGCACTTACATTGCAGTTAGTTGTCAGAGGGTTGTTTTCTCACTGTGATTAATTGAGTCCTTAAAGTTTAATAAGTTTTTTAAATGGGAAGCACAAATGAATTGGCCATTTCTTTTTCCTAACTAATAAGGTATATGGGGTGATCAAAAAATATTTTGTAGTTGTCAATGTCAGTATATGAAAACTTACCTTTACACATTTTTATTTCTTTTTTTTTTTTAACATGCAGAGTGGAGTGAGAAAGAGAGACAGAGAGGAAGGTCTTCCTTTGCTGTTGGTTCACCCTCCAATGGCCGCCGTGGCCGGCACACCGCGCCGATCTGAAGGCAGGAGCCAGGTGCTTCCTCCTGGTCTCCCATGGGGTGCAGGGCCCAAGCACTTGGGCCATCCTCCACTGCACTCCCTGGCCACAGCAGAGAGCTGGCCTGGAAGAGGGGCAACCGGGACAGAATCTGGCACCCCGACCGGGACTAGAACCCGGTGTTCCGGTGCCACAAGGCGGAGGATTAGCCTAGTGAGCCGCGGCGCCGGCCAAACTTGTTTTTATAATAATAAGATGCTATTTCTCTTTTTAATTGTCATTTTATTACAAATGTAGAGTGGAGTTTTCTAGTAACTATATGGTACATGATGAGCTCATTACTGTGACAGGTTCATGGAATAGGAGGATTAGCCTAGTGAGCCGCGGCGCCGGCCGTACACATTTTTATTTCAATAATCCATATACATTTTTTATTGTATGCTGTATTAATCATCATACCTTATTCTGGATATAAATAGAATTATTAACACCCTTCCCCCAATGCTATTCATTTTATACCTACTAAAGGCTCAGATATTAGTTGATACTAAATGTAGCATTAGCATATTGAATTTCAAAACGTAAACTGAGTATGGTATTTAAGAGTCCCACATATTGATCAATGATTCACTCCAAAACTCTTTTTTTATCTTCAATTATAAATATATTTTTATTGCATTCATGAGATATTTTTCCCCTTTGGAGGATTTTCTTCTGATATAGAGAGGAGTATCATCATGTGCTATAATTAATGCAAAGTGTAAACTAAGGACTATTTGCATGAAATGCTTTTTAAAAATATTATTAAAAAATTGCTACCAGTATTCTTCCTCATATAATTAATGTGAATTTTCTAGTGCCATGGAATAAGCAGTTTTTTTCTTTCCTTTTCAGCTTAGTGAGTTTGATGGCATATGTACCCAGGCACAAGCATCACACAAAAAAATCATAATGAAGCAGCAGATACATTTATCCCATCACATTTTTCATGACTCCATTTAGGGCTCCCTTGGAGATTCAATGCTATTTTTTCCAAGATGAAAGTGTGACTTAGTTGGAAAATTTGCATGTATTAAATTCAGGACTATCTTTACTGTATATTTGTATTGAGATTAAGATACTTTATTTTCTTCCAAGAGCTTAATATCATATCACGTAATATTTTTGCATTAGCACAGTAGCTTCTGTTCCAATCCAACTTACTAGTTTTTGAATTCACTGTATACTCCAGTATACATCAGGGAGTCATTACAACTTAGTTTTCTATTGCTCATACTTAAAATGCCAAACCACACTCAGTGTTAGTAAAGACTGAGCAAAGGATGAGTAAAGGAGATTAGATTATTTCTAGTGATGAGATAGAAATTAAACTGATATGGTAAAATCAATTCAGATGGAGATAAAAGTTCAAAACATTAAAAAAAATTTATTTATTTACTTGAGAGGTAGAGTTTCCCTGGATCTATGCATTTCACATAAATTTTAAAAATAGAAAGTTCATGAAAAATGTATATTATGAAAATGCTATACGTGTATTTCAAATTTTTTACACCAAAGTAAACATCTTTTAATTGCATTTTTCACATTTTATTGCATCTTTGTATTAAATGATACTTAAAGAAATTAGTGGAAATTTTTAGACCTGAAGAACAGAGCAGAAAAGGAAAAAACAAACTCAATTACAACAAATAATTCCAGTGATCTTAGAAACAATATGAAATGGCCTAACCAAGTGTAATGGGAGTTTCAGTTAGAGGCAGAACTGAAAATGGGCCATACATAAAATACTTATAAAATTATTATGAATAATTTCAAATACGACAAGACCTAATGGAGGAGGTAGGAAAAGCAACAGGGAATACAAAAACAAACAAGAAAAAGAAATGGAAAATAAATGACAGTCTAACAGAACTGAGCATAACTTTATTGATAATAAAATCCAGTGAGCAAGTGGATACTGTATGTTGTTTTATAGATACGTGCTATAAATATGACACATATAAGTTAAAAGTGAAAAAATGAAAAGTGCATCCCATCCAAACTCTAAGCATAATGAAGTTGGCATGACTATATGGATAACAGTCAAAGAAGACTTCCATATGACAGGTAGTCCTGGTGATGATGGGGGGACATTTAGCATTAATGGAAAAGTCAGTTTGTCAGGAGGATAAGTAATCAAAATTTGTATGTACCTTATGACAGCTTTTCAAAATAGTTGAAGGAGAATCTTATAAAGGTAAAGGCATTTAAAAAACTCATTTATCAGAACCAGAGATTTTAACATTTTTCTCAATATTTGATAGGACAAGTAAAGAAATGTCAATAAAGATACAAAAGATTAGGAAAAACGTTATCAACCAACCTGGTCTAATTGGCATTTATAGGATACTACACCAAACAATCTCAAGAATATGTATTCCATTCTGTGAATGTAGAAAATTCAACAAGATAGAATATAAGCTGAGCCTTAAGATAAGTGTCAACAAATGTAAAATGACTGATATGTTGCCAAGTATGGTATCTTAATAAACAATTATAATTAGTAGCCAAAAATAATATTTGAAGAAATTGAAAAACTTAAAATAAAGCTTCACAATACTCATTACTTTATGGTTCAAAGAAGAAATCATGAGGTATTGAAAAATAATAAGCAGCAACAAAACTTTCAAGCTGAGTGAGAGGAGAAAATCCTAATTTTCTGGAAATAGAGATGTCAATGTCTAAAGTAAAATTTATAGACCTATTTGCCTATATAAGAGTGCTTCAAAAAGGTAATGAAAATTTCAATTAAAAGAGAAGTTTATCTTGGCACAAAAATTTTTTGAAATGCGTGCAAATGGGGATCTTTAAGAAGTTAAGGGTAATGTGAATTATGAGAAAAAAAACTACATGACTTTCATTTTTTCATTAAAATAAGCCTATTGTTTAAGTCCACGTCCCCAACCTTCTGAAGTAGTCTCATATTAGATTTTAAATTGTGTGTGTTTCGATTTTAGGGAACATGAGAATAAATTATCCTCAAAGAGAAATATGTGATGACGGTAAAAGCAGAAGTCACCAAAATAGAAAATGGATAAGCAATGGCACAGATGAACAAAACTAAAATTTCATTGTTCAAAAATAATGAAATTGATAACTTTTAGAAAGAATGATCAAGAAAATGAGGAAGGAATATATTCTAATATAGTAATTACTAAATTACATGTCTGCAAAGCTGAAAACATACAGGTCCCATCGATATTAAAAGTAAAATAAAATATAATATGAACATTTATGTGATTATTTAAATGAAATGAGCAAATTACTTGATGAAACCCAATTTTACAAAATTAACAGAGTAACAGAAAAGCTCAATATTTCTGTTCTTACTAACAGGAGTGGATTGTGATGAAATACCTTCCCACACACAAAAAAAAACTAAATTTGCATGTTATCAAAACATTGAATTTTTCAAACTCTTAAGGAAGAAATAATATTCCTATAAAAAGACTTTTAAAAATTAGAGGAAGAGGAAAAGATAGTCCACTCAATTAATGAAGTCAAAACAACTCTGATACTAAATCTTGCAAGAGACATAATAAAAAACTACAAATCAATATCTCTCAGGGCCATACATATAAGAATCTCACCAAAATATTAACAGAGTAAATCAGACAACACATGAAAAGGATAATACATCATGATGATATTTATACTAAGAATACAAGATTGATTCAACATTTCATAATCAATGTGTTTTATGACATTAAAGAATCAAGAAGAAGAATTACATGTACCACTCAGCAGACTAATAAAAAAGCACCTATATAACTACTCACTGCAAGAATTTTCTGTAAAATGGGAAGAGAAGGAAACTTCCTTCAACTGATGAAGGATGAGAATGAAAAGAATACAGTACATAGATAAAGGTGAAATACAGAACAACTCTTCCCCTAATAAGGAGAACAAGGCAAAGCTGTCTGCTCTCACCACTTACATTCAGTTTGGTAATGGAGGCCCTAACCCTTGCAATTAGGCAAGAGATAAAACTAAATATTAGCACAGGAAATTAAGACTTTTAACATAAAGTGAGTACACAAAAAATCAATGGTGTTTCTGGCTATAAATAGTCAATTACACAAGCAATCAAACTTCTATATATGTGTGTGTGTGTATGTGTGTGTGTGTCTGCATATCTATATACCACTTGGAGTTACATTCATAACTATATGTAGTTATATATATATAATTTGTTTTTATATTCTCATATACAAATACATGAATAAATCTGAAGAAAGCGAACTACATTTATACTTAAAACTACAAATCATTTTAAGGATAATATAAATTCTATCTAAATAAATGGAGAGGTAAGTTTACATGTTCATTCTCTTTTAATTCATCTAAATTATCCAATGACAATGAAAGTAAGTGTATATTTATATCGTGAAAACCAACAAACTGTAAATTTTATGTGGAAATACAAAGGATGTGGAATAACCAAAACAATTTTGAAAAAAAAAATGGTAGTATTTTTCTAATTGGTTTCATGTCTTACTAAAAAGATATAGTAACAGCACAGTGTAGCATTTTGAGACAGATAAAGAGATCAATTGAATAAAATAGACATTGAAAATATATACTCTTCAAAAGGTACTAAGAAAATGAAAAGACATGTCAGGTACTTGGAAAACATTTTAAATGCATGCATTTTTCAGGAGACACGGAAGCAGAATATATAAAGACATTTGTGACACACCAATATGAAGACAACTTGGTAAAATAGTGTGAATTAACCTAAAATAACTATAATAGAGGTCGACCAATAAGCCCATTAAATGATGCTCAGTATAGTTTTCATCAGGCAAACAATTTAAAACCAACATAATGTTACTTTACACCCACTAGAATGGCAAAAATTACCAACCAATAAACAAAAGCAGTGACTGGTCAGTATTATCAAGAGTGTGGAATAACTAGTACTGTCATCCATTCATGTTCTGAAACATTACAATAACTATGGAGTGAGCTTTGGTAGTAATGTAAAACAAATTACATCCAGAAGTTCTACTCATGAAAACCAATGAATAAATTCATTGTATCTTTATAAAATGGACTACTACGTAACAATAAACAATAGTGATGATACATACAACAACAAGGATTAATTTCCAAAACATCATGCCACACAAAATAAGAAGACTATGCACAGCATGCTTTCATTTACATTAATTTCTCAAGCTGTGAAAAGCATTCTCTCGGTGCAGTGGTGACAGTGTTGTTTGCAGAGTTTTACTAGGGAATTAGTGATTGGGGGCACTGTTTACCCTAATTTATGCATGTGGTAAAATGGTTTCCTTTTACCTTTTTTATACTTATAGGCCCAATTCTATTGAAAGACTGTATATATCTGTACCGAAAATGTATCTAAACAAAGCTTGTGGTTATGCCTTGGAATAAGTAAAAGTAGCAAAGTACAAGGACACTGCTTTATTACATTTCAGAACAAACAAATATAAAGACACTGCACACAGTTAAATTGAGTATTAGTGTATATTTGCAGAGAAGAAAAGAGAATCAAGAAATAGAACACAGCATGTGTGGGTATGATTAAAAAAGTATACATCAAAGGTGGCTGTTTAATTCAGTAGAAAAGAGAACACATTATTTTTTAATGGTGCAACATGGTTGATTTTTTTATCTGAAAAAAAAAGCAAATATGTTATACATGTTAAAAGAACTGAGACCAGTTAAAATTAAAAAGTTTGAGTGAGAAGGTTCTACAACCAGGCAGCACTCTTGACCGAAGATGATTTGCAATGTCCACCCCACCACATCCACAGTTTACATTGATGTCATAGAACAACCATCCAAACCTGGTTGGAGGAATCACTATAGAACTCCCCAAACAGGGGTTCACTTACCCAAACCACACAAAACCAATCACTGACACCAGGCTGGTGGAAGAAAGGAATAAAATATTTGCAATGTGCAGAGCAAAGATCCAAGCAGCTATTGCTCAATTACCCAGCCTCTTTGAGGGAATAAAGGCAGTGAATTTTATAATTCGAAGTTGAGGTTGAGGCGTGTGTGTTCAGCGCATGGACAGATTCCTGGTTGGTTGGTGGTACTCAAGGCCTGCCTTAGTCGTTTGGAAGTTCCATGTTCTCTACGATGGAAAAGTAGGTTTCCGGCAGTCTGCGGGCTACGTATAGGTGGTAGTTACTTCCTGCCATGGACCACAATTCCCCTGAAACAAAACTCTGAGACAGTATCGAATTATCGGAGAATTTTGCAATGTCAGTTACACCACTCCCTCCATTCAGTGAGTCACTTATTCTTAAGTGGTTAATTGGCAATCATAAAGGAAGAGCAAGGAGTCGTTCCACCTTAAGCTAAGGGTGGGTAGTTAGGTGGCTGTGGCCTGGTGATATTGTGCCTCTGCGTTAGAGGCACTTCTATATGGATTTGGATTTATCGATAACCAGAACAAAAGAAGTGACATGCAACTTGATTGGCTGCAATTGCCATTTGCCTTATATGGTCATGATCTGATCAATTGGCAGCTTGTAATTGGCTGAAATTCAAATGCTGGGACTGGCTGAGACTAAATTGCTTGGTTATAATAAGGGCAAACTCTTAGATTATAATTTCTTTAGACGTCAGGTTAGGGTACAGTTCACTACATTGGAGGCTGCTGGCCCAATTAATATCTTCAAACATGAAGACAGGTTTAGGTCAATTTAACACACCACAAGCAATACATAGTTCATAAAGATTCAAATTAGAAGATAATAACATCAATGAAACTAATACATGTGTGTGGATTTCAAATTTTTTTGCAATGAAAGAAACAGTTTTTCATGAACTTCTTGCACTATGCTCACAGGATATGCACACATATATATATTTCAAGATAAGCTAGGAAATTAGATGGGAAAAATTAGGATCCGATTAATAACTGGAAACCTAGAACAAGTTAAAGAAATCACAAATATGTTTGACAATGTAAAAAATGTTTTTTTGAAGATTTATTCATTTATTAGAAAATCAGAGCCACAGAAAGAGGGAAGAGGGGGGGAGGGAGGAAGGGAGAGAGAGAGAAACATCTGATGTCCCACACCCTAGATGGCCACACAGCTCAGGCTGGGCCAGGCCAAGCCAGGAACCAGGAACTTCCTCCAGGTCTCCCATGTGGATGCAGGAGCCCAAGCAATTGGGCATCCTCTGCTACTTTCCCAGGCACACTAGCGGAGAGCTGGGAAGTAGAGCAACTGGGACTGAAACAGGCACCCAAATATGATGCTGGCACTGCAGATGGTGGTTTAACCTGCTGCACCGCAGCACCAGTCTCTGTAAAAATTTAAATATATATTATGGTAAAAAAAATCCAATAAAATGAAAAGTAATTAACTTATTATATCTTCATTATCGAATTAGCTGCTATAGAATAAATTGTTATTTTATAAATATTATTTCACCTTCCTGTTATATGTGTTAATGATCATGTTTTAGGTTTCAGATGTATAATCAAAACTTTAGTATTCTCTTAAATAGGTAGATTGTCACTGAATTTCTTACACTGAATACATGAGATAGAATATATATTAACTGTCAACACATTTTAGTGAAAAAGCAGTGTGCTTTTGAGGTATCTCATTTTATCTAATGTTCTTCATATTCTTTATAGTTTTTATTTCATTGGAAATATGACTATGGCATATAATTTTAGTATCATTTCTCCACAAAAAATTTAAAAATGAAGCATCATCTTTAAAGTTTATTTTATGTAATGTTATATAATGTTATGATCCCCCAAGAATCCTATAATGATTAGACTAGTAAAATATATTTTCTCTACCTTGTACCTGAAATTTAATTTTATAAATATTTTGCTTCAGAAGACAGAATGTTCTTTTTAAAGTTATCAATGTTATGCACTATTTCTTATTATTCACATTAGTATTAAATATATTATTTATTTGGTATTTGAAGGTTATTAATATTTTAACAGAAAATTATCACCTTTTACAATCATCATTAATTATTGCAGCAATTTCCCCTTGTGACAACTAATGAGCCACTATATTCATACTGACAGAATTTCAAATACATGCAGAGAAAATTTTAAATTGAAATTATATCTAGAATAATTGCCTATAATTAGATATGAATATTTACATATTAGCAATAAATTCAGATTATCTGTTCATGTTACTGATGTTCGTATTTGTGTATGATATTCACTCCAATCGCACAATCTATTCAACATATAAATATTTAGTATTGTCAGAAAAGGTGTTGAAGTAAGACTTGCAGACAGACACAGAAAGTAAAGACAAAACCAAATCAAAAATTGTATCCAAAAATTGAGACTAAAACTAACTTGGTGTTTTACTATGTTGGTATTTACTAACTTGGTATTTCATTATATTTCAAATAATAAAAGGTAAATATTGCACTAAAATAAACATGTATGACATAATCACATTTATCTATGTAAATTATGCATGCTTTTAAATGAATAAAACATATTAAAAATAAAGTATAGGTTTTTTATATATATATATATTTTTAGACAGGCAGAGTGGACAGTGAGAGAGAGAGAGACAGAGAGAAAGGTCTTCCTTTTTGCCGTTGGTTCACCCTCCAATGGCCGCCGGGGCCGGCGCGCTGCGGCCAGCGCACTGCGCTGATCCAAAGGCAGGAGCCAGGTGCTTCTCCTGGTCTCCCATGGGGTGCAGGGCCCAAGCACTTGGGCCATCCTCCACTGCACTTCCTGGCCACAGCAGAGAGCTGGCCTGGAAGAGGGGCAACCGGGACAGAATCCAGTGCCCCGACCAGGACTAGAACCCAGTGTGCCAGCGCCACAAGGCGGAGGATTAGCCTAGTGAGCCGCGGCGCCGGCCAAGGTTATATTGTTAGTTAATAGCATTCTTTGTTTAATTCCAAAAGACCGCATCGTACGCCTTTACATTTCTGTTTTACATTTTTTCAAGAATGTACAGGACAAAGTGTTTTAGATATTCAGCCTTGTGTGCCAAGAGACTGTAAGCTTATTGCTGAAGACAATTAAATGATGATGAAATGCTGAAACTGCCTTATTTTAATGACCAATGCCACACACTATACAGAAGCCTAAGGAAAATCTCAATCAATAGACTTTTTCTCATATTGTTGGTAGCCTTGAATTATTTTCCTTCTTTATTTGAGTTTTGGCCTATTTTCATTTATTTATTGATTTATATTTCAAACATTTACTGAGTGCATAACAAATGTACGGTTCTTTTCCAGGATGGGTATTATTTCAAACAGACGGTTTCTGACTTCACATAACCATGGAATCCGGTATATATTACCTTGCTTTGTCATATCTTAGTTACATTTTATAAGCCATGTCATGTTTTGTATGAAATGATAAGAAAGCATATGTAGGTAACTATGATTACACAAGTTAGGTTGTGGTTGTAGCATACACGAGAGTTAAGAAGGTTCTGTTCGCAATGTAACTAGTATGTAGCTCACGGAGAATTTGGCTAAGGTGGAAGGTGGAAGCGTTGAGGCAGATGAGAAAGCTCATAAATACTTAATTTATGGTGACTGCAGGAAGAAAAGCTGATTGCTTCTTTGTGTTTTTTGGTGGTCATCTATTTCTTGCCAAAATGTGTTTCTACTAAATAGACTGCTCCATTCATTTTCTTTCTCCCACACATATCAGCATGATAATTGCTACAAAAAAATGAAACTGCAGGGATTTAAAATAAGATATTTTAGATGCAATCTGATCCAATTCCCTTGTTTTATAACTGAGGGTCTGTATTCTTTATTATGCAGGTAAGTAATTGCAGAACTGAGATTAAAAATCAAGCACAATTCTGATTCCAAGTTCCTTTCTAATACATAGACATATCTGTATGCTGTCTTATTTTTCATTCAAATTGTGAGAATTGCTGTAATATAAATAAATTTTTAACTAACTTGGGGCCACGCGTGCATAATAAAATTTATGGGCTCTCTCTGTCTAGGGGAAGTCACATATATCCATAAACAGAAAATTGTGCATAAAATATCATGACATCAGAAACATTCTAAAACTTAGTTATGGATTCTTACAGATTCTGACTTATGACTCCTTGGTCTAATTATTCATTTCACGTGAGTTTTCAAGGCAACCTAAATAAAACAGTGAGACAAACACCTGAAAGTAAAAACAATAAACAGAAATGAAAAGGGGAACATTAAATTAAGGACTATTTGAAATAAGACAAATAAATTTGAATTAAAGATTCAATTTCAAGAATTATGTAAGGCCACTGCCACAGAGTGGGAAAGAATTCAACATGTTTTTTCTCTCCAGTTTCAGGGTTGACAACTCGCAGTTTTTAGAAAATAAAAATAAATAAAACAAAGTATGTCAGGGGGCGAAGTTCTATGTAATTTTTAGTAATTAACTTCTTACTTTGGTTGAATATATGAGAAATATGAGATCAATGTTGCATTAGAGAAGCGAACATAAAAAAATAAGCAATGATTGAAATATGTAACTAAAAGCCACCAATGAAATACTCCCTTGCCTTAACTTTGATTTCCAAAATGTGTATTAGAAACAAGGATAATAGGACTATGTAGCAAACCTACATTTTAATTTTAGAAAAGGGTACTTTTCACCTGTGATCAAGATCTACACAAACAGCATGCTTTGATATTCTTTTACTCTCATCATTCTTTAGATTTCTAGAGAAGAAATCAATGTAATTTTTTTCTGTATATACTTACTACATAATCATTGCTTAATACAAGAGATAATTAAGAAATATTTGCCCT
The DNA here is from genome assembly GCF_964237555.1 of Oryctolagus cuniculus. Lineage (NCBI taxonomy): Eukaryota > Metazoa > Chordata > Mammalia > Lagomorpha > Leporidae > Oryctolagus > Oryctolagus cuniculus. The sequence goes on from NC_091453.1 coordinate 59,904,128, forward strand.
ACCTCTTTGGGCAAAGATAACTCTTATAAAAAAGATTTGTTTATTTATTTGGAAGGCAAAGTGACACAGAGAGAGAAACAGAGACATCTTCCATCCTCGGGTTCACTTCCCAAATGGCCACAACAGCCAGGGCTGGGCCAGGCTGAAGCCAGGAGTCTAGAATTCCATTGTACTCTGCCCTCTGGGTGTCAGAGGCCCAAGTACTCGGCCCACCCTCTGCTGCTTTCCAAAGGAGTATTTGTAGGAGCTGGATAGGAAGCAGAACAGCTGGGACTCCAACCAGCACTCTGTTATGAGATGCAGAATCCGGTCCTAATAAAAAGTAACCTTGCTTTGAAAATGCCCCAACTCGAATCTCCTAGAAGTCTAAGACTGACCAAGTTTGAAAGAAATGATGCTGGGAAAACCCTTCCATAGTTGGGATGAAGGGAGGAATGTTCTGACTTAATTATGCACAGAATGAGTGAGTTACCCATCCAGCGTTCTTTTGGTGAGGGTTACAAAGGTGTATCATTTCCCATCCATTTACTTTTAACTTATTTTTTGTCTTTATATTTGAAGTAAGTTTGCTGTGGGTAGCACATACATAGTTATATGTTTCAGAAAAAAGGACTTTTTAAATCCATTCTGAAAATGTCTGCGTTTCAATAGGAGTGTTTAGATTATTTAGATGTGATCATTGACATCAATAAGCTTAAATTTATCATTTGGCTTTTTGTTTTCTTTTTGCCTCATCTCTTCTTTCTTCTTATTTTCCTTTTTTTCTTTAATTTTGTTCTTAACTTTTTAAGTCAATTACTTTCTATGACTACACTCTATCTATTTTGTTGGCTTGTTATGTTTAAGGTTGCTTTAAGGTTTATAGTAGATATCTTTAATTTTTCAATCTATAATCATGTGATATTAAAACAAACATTTAGGAATGTATTTGTAACATTTACATAACAAATTATATATAATATAAGTATGTTATACATATTATAATAATATGTAAGAAACTTCTAGGAACATATTTCCATTTATCCTATTTTGTAATATTGTGACACATATACACCTCATACTAAAACTTGTGACCTTTTTTTGCTTTAAACAATAATTATCTTTTAAAGGGATTTAACTAATAAAAGAGATTTTTTCCTGGTGTTTTTACTGTTCTGTACACTTCATTCCTCTGTGTAGATCTATATTTCCATCTGTTATCAGTTTTCTTTGGGTAGATTTTCTGTAGCATCTCTACTAGTGAGAGTCTACTAGGGTGATTCTTTTAGCTTTTGTATCTCTGAACATATCTTTATTTTGCCTTAATTTTTAAAAGATATTTTTGCTCTATATAGACTTCTGAGGTGACATAGTTTTTGATTCAATACTTAAAACGTTGCTCTATGGTCATCTTTTTGGCGTTGTTCCCAGTGAAAAATATGTTATAACCTTCTGTATGTAATATCTCTGCCAACTTTTAACATTTTCTCTTTATCAGTAATTTTGAGACATTTGATTAGAACATGCTTTGCTGTAGTTTTGTTCCCATGCTTGGAGTCATTAAGCTCCTTTGGTTTTTTTTGTTTTTTTTTTTTTTTTAAACTTTTATTTAATGCATATAATTTTCCAAAGTACAACTTATGGATTACAATGGCTTCCCCCCCATACCGTCCCTCCCACCCACAACCCTCCCCTTTCCCACTCCCTCTCCCCTTCCATTCACATCAAGATTCATTTTCGATTATCTTAATATACAGAAGATCAGCTTAGTATACATTAAGTATGGATTTCAACAGTTTGCTCCCACACAGAAACATAAAGTGAAAAATAATAGATGATTTTTTTTAAATGATGATGAAATCAGAGCAGACCTATTGTCATGTTTAATCCCAGTGAGAGTCAAGTTGGGAATTGATAATTTCTTTTTTTTTTTTTTTTTTTTTTTTTACAGAGGATCAGTTTAGTATGCATTAAGTAAGGAAGCTCCTTTGGTTTTTAAGATGTTTAATTTTCTTTCGATTTGGATAATGTTGACATTGTTTCTCTCTTATTTGTACTACTCTGATCTGAAGAGTCTACCCATTTTCGCTCTCAGACTTCTAATTCTATATTCTAAATGCAAGGGATTCAGCAACTCTTGCTGGGTTCTGCTACGCTCTGTACCACAGCCTGGAAATTCTAACCAAACAGTGAGTGGGAACCTTTTTTGAGAATACTTCAGTTATTTAAAATATCACCATTGCTCATTGATTCCCAGTATGTTAAAACTATCATTTCATATATTTCGGTTGTGTGTAGGAGTGGTGGTGGTGGTAAATCTGATCCCTGTTATTCTACCATGACCAGAAGAAGTTAAATGTGTTTTTAAACATTTTTACCTAATTCAGGGACAATTTATTCGTCAAATTTTGTCATGTACTATTATGATAAAGGTCAGCTTTATCTTGCATGCCCTCATCTGAAAGGGCTTACTACAAAAAAAATAAATAAATAAATAATTGAAACTGCTAAGGCACTCATCTTTGTGCTTTATGTGTACGCTTGTGCTATCAATTAGATAATTGCTATATCTGCTAACAAAGACTACCATTTTCCAATAGAACAAAACACGAAATTTGCCATTGCCCCATTCTCCCACAGCCCTATTCTTTTCTATCTTAGTGCTTTTAAGCTTGCTATTCCTGTTCCTATAGCAACCTCTTCTATTCCTGAAGGAGTAAAGAAAGCATGTGTTTCCAGGGGAGACTGCTGAGAGAGAGGCCCACATGAAGCTGTGGACTTTAGTAGGTGGCAGCCTCTTGTTATGTTCTTCCATCCACAAGTCCCTCAGATAACATCACCTAATTTTCATGCAGAATAGTGAATTCTTTCTTGTACCACAAAAACTTCCAACTATCTTAAAATTTCCAGTGATAGTACATAAGAATTTCTTTTTATATAATTAGACTGGCAAATCTTTTAAGGAAAACATGAATTTTCTTTTTAGTTTGCTCCTAGATAACAGACATATATTGCTTAACGTATTTTTATGAGTATGATATCTTAAATATTAGGATCTTATGAGCAGTAATGGCTCAAGCTTTCTTATTAGTCTTTATGAAGACTCAAACTTCATTAAGGAAATTGGCCAAGAAAAATTAGTAATTCAACACTCCTCCTTCCTTGGAAACTGCTGCTTAACATACATCCAGATAAATAGGTTAGAAGAACAGTTCTGAGGTTATTGGAATCAGTATTAAGGCAGAAAGTAAAACACATAATGATCTATTCTAATTGTTATAATGTCAGTCAAGGTCTTCTTGGGAAACACATGGCATACTCAGACTAAATTGCTAAGATCTTAATACAGAGACCATTCACAAAAGTGTGGGTAGATTTTACACGAAGCATCAAGTGATTGTGACTGTTCTAGGGAGTGGAGGGAGAGTAGCGTGAGTATCCATTAGTAAATCTAGCATTGAAGAGGTAAGGCAAACATTGGGTTCAAGGAAAGCAAGGTGTTGCAGAGGCCCACTTCAATCTGTGGAATTTCAGGGTTGTGAGGGATTTGTTTACAACAAGGCGGGTGGGAACTCAGGTCATATATATATATATATATATATATATATATTTAATGCTCCTTTTTTATTCAAATATCCTGCCTGCATTCTCTGGCAGAATGGAAATCAGGCTGGAGAGCGAAGCAGCCCCTTTATTTATATCATGTGCAATTGCCTTTATGGACAGAGTTCTGGGTAAAGAATACAGAGAGTAGATCTGGAATGGCAAATGAAAAGTATCTGGCACAAAACAATATAAAAACGTCAGCAGTTTAACAGAGAAGTATATGTCTTGCTTACATGAAGTCCACAATAGTTATAACTGAACATGGATTGTTTTTCTTGAAATGTAACTTAAGCACCTGGGATCTTTCCATCTTCTGGTTTTAACACCATTGACATGTAGTTTCCAGAGTCCTTTGTAAGGAAAAAGAACATGGAAGATTGTTATGTGCGAGGTTTTTATGTGCTACTACTATAAGTGTCATATAGTTCTTCTATCCACTGTCCACTTTACAAAATTTAATCATTTGTCCACAACCAGGGAACAAGAGGAGAAGATTGGCCCAGAAGTCTATGTTGTGTGGTTGTGTGTGTGTGTGTGTGTGTCTCTCGTGGCAACTCAGCTTGCTTTATTTCATAGGCATATAGACTTTGAAAGGAATGGATGCTTTGATGGTTGTATGCATTAATGCTGTAAAATTGAGCAGGATTATTCCCTACTCTCTGCTGCTTTGCCAACTTTCCTTCTGCATTGTAAAGTAGAAAAGAAGAAGGGGAAATCAAGACAATGAAAGAGATGCATTTTAGAAATGTAGGATATATCATTTGAAATAAGAAAAATTCTGTGTATTTTCCTTACTGTCAGAAAAATCATGTTTGTTATAGAAACATTAGATAATACAGATACACAAAGTGAAAACGTAATCACATTACCCAGAGATAATCACTATGACACCTTTCATAGTCCCATGATAGTTTCCTATGTACACACATACATACAAATAATTAAAATGTGATAATGCCCCTAATAGTTTTAAATTTTTAATCAAAATACACATGAATACAGAATTTTTTGTTTGCCAGTGAATATAGATCTGTGTATCATTTCAAAGAATTGAAAATGGATTCCCTATAATGAATTTAAACTATATTTTTTTGGTGGGTATCTTGGGTTGATGTCATTACTTTAAAACTGAAACAATGATATACATACACCTTTACTCACTTACTGATATTTCTTATAATTAATGAAGCTATTCAATCTTGTACTCTGAGTATATAAAAACTAAAAGTTTCTAAATTAATGCATTAATATATTTAAGTTCAAATTCAGTCAACCAGAAAAGGAACTATCAATCTCTAAATAAAAACCAAAACATTTAGTTATTTCATGAGTAGTATATACATAATACTGTATAGTATATCCTTCACAAAAATAAACTCCATTAATTTTGCCTTGAAAAATTATGAAATGAACATTTAAAAAATAACCTTTGATCATCATACTTATTTACTTTTGATTCCCTTTGTATTGTTTTTTAAAGAAATATATAAAGGAAGAAAATCCATACGATCTTTTTAGTTTATTTTCAGTTATCCTTTATAAATATACTTGAAAACTGGTTTCTATTCTCAATCTTTGGGCTGTGAGACAATTAAGTGTTACATAGTAGGAGCAGGTGGCAGATTTCATTTATAATGACTTTCTTTCCTCAAGAGTTTGTTAAAACACTGGCACTTTGGACATAGTGACAAATGAGAACTTTAAGGAGAACTCAACAGAGCAGAAAAGTATTACCTTGACTTTATTCATTTTCCTTCTTATATTTGACAGAATTTTTTAAATGACTCGAGACATCTTAATTTGTAAAGAAGTCTGTAAATGCAGGTGGGTATACTGTGAATAATAAAAGATGAGTCCCTCTGTAGCTTTGCATTTTTCAGAATGCACACCAAAGTCATCCCACCTTTCAGTTTTCATCAAATGTTTATTGAGCACATGCTACGGTCTGGGCTTTGCTAGAAGTATAAGGAATATCAAAAAAGAAGAAAAAAAAAAGCCACAAAACAACTCTTATGAGACCTACGTTCCAGTTGGAGGGACTGAAAATAAACAAAATAAATCATGTGTATCACATGTTAGATAATAGTAATTGCTCAGGAGGAAAATAAAGAAGGAAGGGGGTGGGGAACAGACAATAGCTAAGGAGAAGAGCCATCGCTGTTTTAAAGTGTGTTCAGGAACAATCTCATTAAGAAAGTATCACATGAATAAAGATATGAAAAAAATGAAGAACCTAGCCCTGCAAATATCTGAGGGAAGACCATCCCAGACCCAGGAAATGGCAAGGGCAAAGGCTCTGAATTGAGAGGACACTCGTATTTTCACAGAAAGCTAGAGGTAGATCAGTGTGATTTGAGTGGATGGAGGAGTGAATGGGAAAGAAATATGAGTTCACAGCAGAGGGAGAGCCCTATACATCATTTTAGAAAGTTGGATTGTACTCTCAGTTATGTGGTGGGACATTATTAGATGGTTTTGAGCTAAAGAGTGACATGATATGACATATTTTGACAGGATTTCTCTGGCTTCTATGTTTGGAATAGATTGGAAAAATGCAGTGGTAGAAGAAAGCGGACCAGCTGATGAGTTATTGTAGTAACTCAAGCACAAAATGATGATGGTTTGGTCCAGGTTGTTGGCAGCAGGGGTGCTAGAATTAGGTGAAATGTGGATATATCTCTTACAACTCACATCTGAAGAAATTTGGAGTGTGAAAACAAAAGTCGAGGATTGCATCACAATTTTTGGTCAGAGAAAAGGAAAGTAAGGAGTTGAAATGAATTAAGCTAAAAAATACTGAGAGATGACTGGAAAAAAACAGAAGTTCAGTTTCAGACCTGCTAGGGTTTTTTATGCCTATTAAATAGATATTCAAGTGGGCATGTTAGGCAGGAATGTAACTATATGGTCTGAAATTAATTTCATGAAATTTACCCATTAAGAGAGTAATTGTGAATAGAAAGGAGTTTAAGAAATAGCACTAAAGGAGAGAAAGAAAACAGATCAAGATGAAAATTAGGAGTCTGTGATTATGATAATTTAGAAACATATATTGAAACATTACATGTTATACCATGAAGATATATCAGTTATATATGTCACTTAATTTTTTAAAAAAAATAAGTGAAGCAAATGGGTCAAGGAGAAGGTTGTTAAGTGAAGGTCATTGAATTCCACAATACAGTCATCATTGATTTTGATAAAAGCAGTTGGAGTAGAGTGACAGATGCAAAATCCCACAGAGAATGGATGCAATATAAAAAGGAGAAATTTGGAGATGATGCATTTTGAAAAAATACTTCAAATAGTTTGGTTCTAACCAAATGTATAGAAATGGGAAACTAACTGGAAGAAGAGAGTGTATAAAGAAAGGCATTTTTATATTCTCACAGGAGTGGTCTGCAGTTAGGGGAAAACGTGTGATGACGGAGAGTGACAGGAGCAGGCAACAGGGCGGGGATGGAATCTTCAGGAGCAAAAGGTACTTAGCTAAGAGATGGTAACTTCCTCTACAGTCAAAGAATACTGAGACAAAGCTGCAGGTAGGGGCAACAGAAACAACAGGTACATATAATTGTTCTGAGTTTTTTCTTAAGATTGATGTGATTACCTGTTTGAAATTAGTTCCATGACAGTCAGATGCTAATAAATGTAGTGTTGAATATTTGGACCAGAATTTTTGTATTAAATACTAGAAAGATTCATTTTCTTAGATTGATCAAATTTCTGTCATTTTGGAAAACCCTATAATATAAAATTCTATGTACTCAATGAATATTTGCTTGCTTGTATTAAATATCTTATTTAAGATTTGTGATTACAGATAATGCAAGAAATATTTGAGCCAATGCAATTTTAGGATGCTTAATAGAGATGAAGCAAAAGGCCAGTCAATTCAAATCAGTTCATTTTTTCAAATTAAAATTAACACCTGGAAGATTTCAATGGAAATAATTCCTAATAAAAGGGAAAAGGAAGAGGTTTTCAATTTGTTTCTCAAAGAGTTTGATAATTAGGCTCTTGACGCATTGCAATTAGCCTGCAATATGTACCATTTTATTTTTTCTTTCTTTGGCCTTTTTAAAATTAATAAATAGGGCCAGTGCTGTGGCTAGTAGGTTAAGCCTCCACTTATGATGCTGGCATCCTATACGGGTGCCAGTTCGAGTCCCAGGTGCTCCACTTCCGATCCAGCTCTCTGCTATGGCCTGGGATAGAGGGGAAGATGGACCAAGTGTTTGGGCTGCTGCACCTGTGTGGGAAACCTGGAAGAAGCTCCTGGTTCCTGGCTTCTGCTCAGGCCTGCTCCGGCCATTGCGGCCATTTGGGTAGTGAACCAGTGGATGGAAGACCTCTCTCTCTCTCTCTCTCTCTCTCTCTTCCTCTCTCTCTCTCTCTCCCACTCTCTGTCTATAACTCTGCCTCTCAAGTAACTAAATAAATCTTTAAAACACAATTGATAAATAAAAATTTGATATGATTCTCGTGTAAATGATGTGTTGAAATATGTATGCATATAGAATGGCTAAATTAAGCCTATTAACATATGTGTTACCTGATGTATTTACTTTTTTGTGAGGTGGAAAACTTAAAATGTATTTTGTTAGTAATTTTCAAGAATACAATATAATGTTATTAAGTACAGTCAACATGTTGTACAATAGATCTGTTGGATTCATTTCCTCTCAATGAAAGTTTGTACCCCTTTGACCAATTATCTCCATTACTCCCATCCCCACTCCCAGCTTATGGTAACCACCATTCTACTTCTGTGACTTCAAATTTTAAAATAGTTTGTTTTATTTATTTGAAAGGCATAGAGACAAAGTAGAGACAGAGATCTGCTGGTTCATTCCCCAAATACTTGCAATGGCTGGGGCTGGCCCAGGCTGAAGCCACCAGCCCAAGAACTTAATCACCTATCACCTACTGCTTCTCAAGGATTCCTCAAATCCAGGCACTCTCATATGGAATGCAGGTGTCTGAAATGGCATCCTAACCACTACATGAAATGTTTATTTAAAGTTACAATTTTTCAGTAAGTGAGCAATATGTCATTTTATTTTTGTTTTTTAAAAAAAGATCTATTGGGGACGGCAGTGTGGCGTAGTGGGTAAAGCTGCCGGCTGCAGCACTGGCATCCCAAATGAGAGCCAGTTCGAGTCCTGGCTACTCCACTTCCGATCCAGCTCTCCACTATGGCCTGGGAAAGCAGTGGAAGATGGCCCAAGTCCTTGGGCCCCTGCACCGTCGTGGGAGACTTGAAAGAAGCTCCAGGCTCCTGGCTGCAGATGGGCCCAGCTCCAGACTTTGCGGCCATTTGGAGAGTGAACCAATGAATGGAATACTTCTCTCTCTCTGCCTCTGCCTCTATGTAACTCTGTCTTTCAAATAAAATCAACAAATCTTTAAAAAGAAAAAAAGATTTATTTACTTATTTGAAAGTCAGAGTTATAGAGAAGGAGAGGCAGAGAGAGAGAGAGAGAGAAAATCTTCCATCTGCTGGTTCACTCCCCAAATGGCTGCAATGGTCAGAGCTGGGCCAGGCCAAAACCAAGAACCAGGAGTTTCATCTTGGTCTCATTTTCGTGCAGGGGCCCAAGGATTTGGGCCATCTTCCACTGCTTTCTCAGGTGCATTAGGAGGGAACTGGATTGGAAGTGGAGCAGCAGAGACTTGAACCCAAGCCCCTGTGGGACGCCGGCACTGCAGGCAACGGATTTAGCCACTGTGCCACAGCACTGGCCCAGCAATATGTCATTTTAAATTCATAAGTTTGGGGTAATTTGTCATGGAAGTATTATAAAATTAATACATTCAGAATCACACATTGCACTTCTCAGTATTTTTCTTACAACTAATACTTTTCTCATTAATGTAATATATTTTTATGGTTTAAATTCAAGTAGATCTACAAGGCTTTCAAATATCAGTTTCTTTCCTCACAGCTCTCTATCAACAACCTCTACTCCCAGAGGAAGACATTATCAACCCTATTAGGTATTTCTTCAGCTACTTGCATTCATTTATTTCCTAAATAGAAATCTTCTATTCATCTTTTATTTTCCAATATTCTATTCTTTTGAATTCATACTATGAACTCAATTATTTTACCTTTTCCACTCTCCCCCTGTGAGCATATGCACAGATCTTTTTAGTGTCTGTGTTTTCATTAGATTATTAGTTACATCAAAATTTTTGTTATGAATAATTATTAATATATTTACATAAATAAAGATAAGGTTATATAAAAAGTAAATTTTTAGTCTTCCATATATCAAAATAAGTGAATAGTTGTGGTAGCAAATTATCATTTAAAAAAATCTATATGTTGATTTCAAGGGCCCTTTACCATCGTTTTATTTTTCCTTGTTAGATGTTCAATGCCTGTTTGATTACCAATGGTTCCAGGTAACATAGATCCTTCATAAACCCAGATAATTTTAAGATATTTCATTTTTTCCTGCAACTCTAGAATTTTGCAATAAAAGTGTTTATTTATAAAGCATAGTCTATTCATTTTTCCTCCCAATATTTCTATGCATTTTCCATGTACCCAGCATTGTTTTGTATCTTATAAATAAGGTATTGAATAAGGTAAGTATTGCTATTGCCTCTGAAGTATTTGCACTGTAATAGGAGGAATGAAAAACAATTAGCAAATTAAATGGATCAATTTATGGGGAAATGAATAAATATCTTTGGGGTCATAAGTTGCTATGCCGAATACAATATAGGATAATATAGTAGGAAGTAACTAGGGAATACTATTTACTCAGGGAAATTTGGAAGTATTCTCTAAAGCTTTACCATTTTAGTTTGGTTTCTGACTTGATTTATGAAAAGGAAGCATCAGTGCAAATATATAGAGAAAGAACATGTAGACCTGAGGGAGGGATAACTTCGGCTTCTTAGCCATATAAAGTGAGTATGGCTTGAGTATACTGAACAAGGATAAAAATGTTAACAGAAATTCAGGAGGGAGACACATAGACAATGGCATACAGGCCTTGGAACTCACAGAAAAGAGTTTAGAATTTTAATTTTGTTATAATGATAAAGCATAAGGGGTTTTTGGTAGGGTAGTTTTCTATAGACCAGATGATATATGATGATGTATTTGGCTAGAATTTAGCAATAGAGATGGTAGGAAATAATAAGATTTAGGACACAATTTAGAGCTATTGCTGATAATACTAATTGGCCCATTTAAAAAGTTGCGTGGAAAATAGTTGAATTAAGAATAACTGCAAGGGGCTAGTGTTGTGGACAATGAATGAAGTCTCCACTTGCAATGCTGGCATCCCATAATGGAGCTCCAGTCTGAATGCCATCTGCTCTGCTTCTGATGCAGTTTCATGCTAATGTGCCTGGGAAGACAGCAGAGGATGTTCTTGGAACCCTGCCATCTATGTGGGAGAGCAGAATGGAATTCTTGGCTTCTGGCTTCAGCCTGGCTCAGACCCATTTATTGTAACCATTTGAGGAGCAAATGGAAGATCTCTCTGTCATTCTGCCTTTCACATAAATAAATAAAAATAAATAAATAATTAAAAGTATAAAATAACAAAAATAAATTCATCAGCAGATAACAATTAACACTCAATATTATATTCTATTTTAGTTAAAACCTGGACCAAGTCACTTAGCAGAAGTAGTCAGCTGATGCAGAAGACTTCATTAAAACAAAGCATTTTAAAACAAATTTGAGTGTAAATATAGTCATATAATATTAAATACAAACCTAGAAATACAGTGCTTCCAATTGGTGGTAATAACTTTGAGACAAATTGCTATTGCAAATATTCTTATTTACAAATATTCAAATTTATAAATAAATCTTATTTGGGAATTGCTCATTTAATTTTTTGTTTTATGAATCATTTAATCTTGCAATTCATAAAAAATTGCATTTAATTTGCTTGACTATACTGGAAAAAATAAAAAAATCTATTCCAGGATATCAGAAGGGCACTGCTTTACAAGTAGATCACAATGTTTCATTTATGTCCTAAATCATTCTTAGCAATAACTTCACCTTGGTTTGTAGGAATGCCAGTAATACTTTCACTTATAAAAGATGCATCACAACCTCTTTTCTCAAAGGAAAAGTTTTACAGGAGAAAGAAATACTGTTGAGGTGTTTGGCTCAGCTATTCATTCTTAGCCACATTGATTTAATAGTAATAACAGTAAATGTTTATCAGTTTTGGCAGGTTGTGTTTGTAGGGTGGTTTTCTAAATATAGATTTTTAGATTTTGATATTTTTGGATTTTTTAAAAGAATTACTTATTTATTCAAAAGTCAGAGTTACAACGAGAAGGAGAGACTGCGTGGGGGAGGAGGCTTATCTTTTATCTGCTGATTCGCTCCCCAAATGTCCACAAGCTAGGAACTAGGAGTTTCATTTGGGTCTCCCACATCAGTGACAGCTGCCCAAATACTTGGGACATCTTTTGCTGCTTTCCCAGGCCATTAGCAGGGCACTGGATCAGTAGTGAAGTGTGGGCATGAACTAGTGCCCATATGGAATGCAGGCATCATAGGTTGTGGCTTTACCCGCTAAGCAGGCCCCTCAGTATTTTTGATATAATAGATCTGGTGTCAACAAGCATTCCAGGTTATTATGCTTGATTCTCAGATTTTTTCTGAGATATATGGAGACAGTTTTATAAAATAACTAACATCATATTCTTTACCATTACACTATTAATACCTTTCCTCATGTTATTGTAATACTCTATTTTGCCATCTGTTTATTTTTTTAAGATTTATTTATTTATTTGAAAGAGTTAAAGAGAAAGGTAGAGACATAGAGAGAGGTCTTCCATCCGCTGGTTCACTCCCCAATTGGCTGCAACAGCGGGAGCTGCGCCGATCCGAAGCCAGGAGCTAGGAGCTTCCTCTGGGTCTCCCACGTGGGTGCAGGGGCCCAAGGACATGGACCAACTTCTAGTGCCTTCCCAGGCCACAGCAGAGAGCTGGATTGGAAGAGGAACAGCCGGACTAGAACCGGTGCCCATATGGGATGCCGGCGCTTCAGGCCAGGGCTTTAACCCGCTGCTCCACAGCGCTGGCCCCTCACCATCTGTTTCTAAGAAAATCTGCCTCTCCCCCTCCATCTTCCAACCCTGACATCAGATACAAACTCCTCTCTGAAGTCCTCCATGAGTTCTACCTCTCACCCCCTACTCACCAGATAAAATATCTCCAACAGCAATGGGACGGGACCTAAAGTGACAATAGTTCAGCAAACAGGGGACTTTTGTGAAGACTGAAATGGCACAGTTGGGAGGTTGTTGCATTGAAGTGTCTATAGTTTATCCTGTGGTTTTGGATCAAAGATTTTGGTCATGAGCTTACAAAAAGGGCTCTAGGCTGAGTAAACTCATAACATGGTAAGTAACAAGTTTCTAATGGAACAGAACAGTGAACATCAAACATGCAGTAACATTGGAGAGAAGTACTGATTACATAAACACAGAAGGTGAGGACAGAAGATGGCTGCCAAATAGTAAACTGCTGATTTGAGGCATGTGAGTATGCAGGCCCTAATGTTCAAAACGGCCTCCCTCATCCAGGAGCAGAGCAAAATATGCAACTGTCGTCAAAGAAAAATTGCACTGGATAGTTGTTTAAAAAAGCCAAAGACTTCATTGCAGACTATTTCAATAGAGGTCAAGATTGTTTTAATTGGGGGGGGGGGGGGTTTGAACTCAGATCCGAATATAACAATGGGAGCTATGAATTTATGGACAATGAGTGGGAATCAATAAATGGAAAATTACCAAAAGAAAGTTGATTAACTGTCAGAGATGGGGGAATTCTTGCTAAAATGGGGCTCAAAAGGATCCTTTGCCAAAACTGGCTTGACAGGCTAAGTATTAGGCCTAGTTGAAATGGGCTCAGAAGAACCTGATAAATCTTTGGTTAAAGAGAGAATCCCATCACTGTGTAACTGAGTTAGCATACGTGCGTGCAAGAGTTCTGTCATAGAAACACAGGAGAGGGGAAGGGAAGAAAACACTGAGCTGGAATTAACATTTAAGAACAATGTGGGCCAAAAGGAATGTGGTAAGTAGCAGAGCAGGCATTTGATCTCACTTTCATTTGTCTCTGAGTCATATTTTCATATTATACTAGTGGTTCTGGTGTGAGTTAAACCCAGGGTGTTTTATAAAATGCTGATTACTTGGCTCAACTCTCTGAGATTTTAATTCAGTCAGGTAATGAGATGTGGAAATCTGAATTCTAGTAGGCATTTAAGGTGATTGTGATATTTCCGAGAAGTGCATTGCCAGAAAACATCCAATCATACCATATATGTGACTACATATTTATGCTCAGTGTCAGTATCTTTATTTTGTTGCCACTCCTACTTAAATATGCTTGGGGGCAATAAAATGTTTGCCAGCTAAAGGATGAGGATTCTTTGGGGGTGAACCTGCAGCAATCAGTATATTTAATTTTCTTCAAGGGAAATATTTTACTGTGCTTAAAAATTACAGTGAGAAATTTTGCTGAACATACTTAGAAAACAACCTTATTGGCCATTAGCTAAGGCTTAGAAATACATCATGATAAACTTTGGTGTGTTAAAATGTGATTTGGCCTTTAGCTTTGAATAAACTTTAAACTAAATAAACTTGTCTTTTTATATTTTGTTACCATTATTTAAAGATATAAGAAGACCAGTATACTTCAGTTGCAAAACCATGATTTTCCCATAATTTGTTTTAAAAAGTCTCTATTTGAGCTTAATGCAACTATTACCTAGAGTTATTTAGAATTCATTATGCTAACTGACCTGCTTCTGACCTTTCTCTGTTCAGACAGTACATTTGAAATACATGAAAAATTTTGAACTGGAGATCCAAAAGGCAACTAAAATTGGTAGCGTTCCAAGATTCTCCCTTCCCCCTCTTTCTGAGACTTCTGTAGCATCTGAGAGAAAGTTTTATATGGATTAAAAAAAAAAAAAAAGAGGGAGGGTAGTCCTATACATGCCTTGGAAAAAAAACTATCATTTTGGTTTGACATGATAATAACATGTATTTACTAATGTATTCAAGAATTTTTTGAGGATTTATTAGGTGACAAACCTGGTTTATAGGCATTGGAAATATAACAATAACAAGGATATAATTCACATTCATGAAAAAAAAAGAAGGCAGAGGAGTGAAATCAAAAACCATTAAGAAGACAGAAGAAAACAATAAAAAATAAGCAAAGTAAGCTGATATGATAAAAGGTATATTAACAAAACAATACATGATAATGTGGCTCTGATAGCTCTACATTAGATATATGAGCCAGAGGAAGCTTCCTGGGGAATTGTTTTTGAACTGAGAATTGAGTGATAAAGAAGTAACCAAGTATGCAAATAGTCATGGGATAAGTCAATGACCAAGAAGACAGGCCATTCACAGCCACTGGGAAGGGAACAAGCACAGTGTTTTGGAAGCCCAGCAACAAAGATATGGCTGGGGCTTGGAGAATCAAACAGAAGAGTGGAAAGTGAGGAGATTTGAACTGGTAGATAGGCAGGAACCAAGTAAGGCCTTGTTTTCCATGGCATCAAGTCTGAAATTTTAGTCTTGGTTTAATGCAAAGCTATTGTGATTTAATCAGGGAAGTGACAAGTCTGATTCTAAGGATTTCAGCCTGAGTATTAGATAACTGCTGGCATCTTTTATGGCAATGAAGAATAATATAAGGACGATAAATTTATGAGAAATATTCAGAATTTTTTTGTTGCCATGTTGTTTTTGAGGTACCTGTTAGACACTTGAGTTTAGAGTAGAAAGCTTTTCATAGAAGTCTGGAGTTCAAATAGGCTAATCCTCCACCTTGCGGCGCCGGCACACCGGGTTCTAGTCCCGGTTGGGGCACCGGATTCTGTCCCGGTTGCCCCTCTTCCAGGCCAGCTCTCTGCTATGGCCAGGGAGTGCAGTGGAGGATGGCCCAGGTGCTTGGGCCCTGCACCCCATGGGAGACCAGGAAAAGCACCTGGCTCCTGGCTCCTGCCAGGATCAGCGCGGTGCGCCGGCTGCAGCGGCGGCCATTGGAGGGTGAACCAGCGGCAAAGGAAGACCTTTCTCTCTCTGTCTCTCTCTCTCACTGTCCACTCTGCCTGTCAAAAAAAAAAAAAAAAAAAAAAAAAAAAAAAGAAGTCTGGAGTTCAGTGAACAAATCAAGTTGAAGATGCAGTATTTATGTGATGGAACTAGGTGAGGTCATCTATGGAGAAATTAACGATAGAAAACTAGGTCTAAAATATGTACAGAAAAAATGTGAATGTCATTATTTGGTGTGTAGATTATTTGTAAATGTTATCTTCATGAATTATATGCATCACATAATAATATACCCTTTCCCCCTCATGTGCTTTGTCTAAAAATTCTATGTTATCTGATATTAATAAATGGACCCCGGATTCTTTGTAAAAGAAAAATTGAAATAAAAAAACGAGTCTTGGGCATTCTATTAATTAAAGCTCAGTCTAAGAATAGGATGAAGCAATCAGTAAAGAGAAAAATGAAGAGTGTGGAATTGAAATTGGACAAGACCCCTAAAATTCACACTAAAATGTGGCCCCTGAAAGTTCCCTAGAAATGCTATCTGGGATGTCACATGTACTACCGGAATTTGGGGTGCCTTACGATTTCACCACGGGCTTATTACTAAATCCCCGATATTAATAAGCCCAAGAGGGTTCTTGCCTAGTATTTAGAGAAGAATTCTAAATACCAGCACAGATAAACGAGGCAGCATGGTCATGGTACGTTTTAAGCTTTTATTTAGTGAGAAAGATGCATAGGAGAGTGAGATCTTTATTTAAGAGAGAGAAGTGAATAGGGGTTCATACCAAGCTCCAGGAACCAGCCACATGGAAGAGCATCTAGGCCAGGAAGCCTAGAACACATAGCCAGAAGGCCATGCGCCCTGGAGGCGCAGGGCTACAGCAAGCCCCCTTCCTAGCAAGAAGCCAGGGAAAAAGAGCAGGCCGGGCCACACTGTGGCCCGGCTTTTAACCCACTTCCAAAGGGGAGTGGCTAATTAACCTGATTGGCTGGTGGGCACCCAGGTGTGGCCAGGTAGGGGAATGAGGCCACACAGGGGTATGGCAAAGGCATCAGGTAGGGGCATGAGGCCACACAGGGGCGTGATGAAGGCGTGGTCTTCCAGTTCACAAATCTGATCAATTTTAACTTGTATGCCTGCCTACTTCAGAATCATGGAATCAAAGATAAGAAAATAATTCGGGGCCGGCGCTGTGGTACAGCAGGTTAATGCCCTGGGCTGAGGTGCCAACATCCCATATGGATGCTGGTTTGAGACCCGGCTGCTTCACTTCCCATCCAGCTCTCTGCTATGGCCTGGGAAAGCAGTAGAAGATGGCCCAAGTTCTTGTGCCCCTGTACCCCGATGGGAGGCCCGGAAGAAGCTCCTGGCTCCTGGCTTTGGATCGGCCCAGCTCTGGCTGTTGCAGCCAATTGGGGAGTGAACCATTGGATGGAAGACTCTCTCTCTCTCTCTGCCTCTCCTCTCTCTGTGTAACTCTGACTTTCAAATAAATAAATAAATAAATAAATCTTTTTTTTTTTTTAAAGAAAACATTTCAAGAAGCAGCTTGTTAATCATATCTAGTACTGTTGAGAAAGTAAATATGACAAAACAAAGAGTATTAAGTTTGATTAGATCACTGGTGTACTTAACGAGAACAGTTTCGGTGGAGAGATAAGGGTTGAGGGTTTAGTTGGTATGTTTTAAGAATGAAAGCAGGCTACCTCTTTCAAGTAATTATATTGGGAAAGTAATTAGAGGAATGAGTTGATAGAGGAGAATTTTACGGTTAAAGTGTTTTTAAGATTTTTATTGGGGACGGCGCCATGGCGTGGCAGATGGGGCTGCCGCCTGCAGTGCCAGCATCCCATATGGGTGCCAGTTCCAGTCCCGGCTGCTCCATTTCTGACCCAGCTTTCTGCTGTGGCCTAGGAAAGCAGTGGAGGATGGCCCAGGTCCTTGGGCTCCTGCACTTGTATGGGAGACCAGGAAGAAGCTCCGGGTTCCTGGCTTTGGATTGGTGCAGCTCCAGCTGTTGCAGCCAAATGGGGAGTGAACCAGCGGGTGGAAGATCTCTTCTCTGCCTCTCCTTCTCTCTGTGTGTAACTCTTTCAGATATATAGATACATATTTAAAAAAAAGATTTTTATTAACAAGTGTGCATATTTATTTCAATACAACGTGTACTAATCGTAACAGGATAATCAACATTTCCCCTTTTGTATCATTTTGTGCTTGGAGGCTTAGGCTTCTTTCTTTTTGTTCATACAGCATATAGCAGGTTATTGTAAGCTATGTGCTCTCCATTGTAAAGTATATCCAAACTCTATCTTCCACTCCTCCAAGCTTATAATAATTGCCACTTTAGATTCAGATTTTTTTTTGCTCCCACACATGAGGAAGAACATAGGTATTGGTCTTTCTGTGTCTGACTTCGTTTTATTTAACATTATGTCCTGCAGTTCTATCCATTTGCAGCAAAAATAGAATCCATTCGTTTTATGGCTGAATAACATTCCATTGTATATAATAGTATGTTTTCTTTATACATTGATCTGATGATGGACACCTTGGTTGTTGCAGTATCTTGGTGATTGTGAAGAGTACTACAGTGAACATGGTGGAGCAAGTATCTCTTTGATACAATAATTTCAAGTTTTTTGGATACATACACAGCAGTGGGATTGCTGGATCATTTAACAGTTCTGTTTATAGTTTGTCTCTTAAGGAATCTCCATACTGTTTTCCACTGTGGCTGTACTAATTTTCATTTCCAATAACAGTGTTTAAAAGTTCCCTTGTCCAGGGGCCAGTATTGTGCCACTGCAGGTTAAGCCGCTGCCTACAATGCTGGCATCCCATACCAGAGCCCTGGATGCAGTCCCTGCTGCTCCACTTCTGATCCAGCTCCCTACTAATGAGCCCGAGAAAGCAGCAGAGATGGTCCAAGTCCTTGGACCCAGATGGAATTCTAGGCTCCCAGATTCAGTTGCTGCATCCATTTGGGGAGTGAACCAGCAGATGAAATATCTCTTTCTCTCCCTGTCTCTCTTTCTTTGTCATTCTGCCTTTCAAATAATTAAATAAATCATTAACAAAAGACAAAAGAGTTCCTCTTTCTCCACCTTCTTACCAGCATTTGTTATTTTCTTTTTGATAATAGCCATTCACTAAGGATGAGGTGATATCTCATTGTGGTTTTCATTTGCATTGCTCTGATGGCTTGTGATATTGAGCACTTTTTCATATATTTGTTGGCCATTTGTATTTCTTCTACTGAGAATTGTCTATTCAGGCTCTTTGCCCACTTTTTAACTGGATTGGTTGTTTTGTTGTAGTGGCTGCTGTTAAGTTTTTGTTTTTAAGTTTAAGGATGTGTAAAAATTGGAAACCAAAGTGCTTTTCTGATGGGATTGTGAATTCTGCAACTACTGTGAAAATAATATAGCCTGGGAATTCCTAAAAATATTGAAAAAAAGAAATACTATATGATCAAAAATTTCCATTTTAGCTATATATCCAAAAGAATTGAAGGCAAGGATTCAAACAGATATTTGCACAGCCTTGTTTGTAGTCATTATTCACAACTGCTAAGATTTAGAAGCAACCCAAGTGTTCAGTGATGGGTGAATTTATAACACAATGTGATATATACATACAATGAATTATCATTCAGCTTCAAAAGAGAAATTCTGACACATCTACAACATAGAAGAATTTTGAAAGTATTATGCTAAATGAAATAGGCCAGTAAAAATACATTGTATAGAATTCTATTTATACAAAGGGATACAATTACCTTAAGTAATTAAAACAATTAAATAATTAAAATGGTAAATTTTATGCTATGTGTTTTTTTACCACATTTTTTTTTAAAAAAGGAGTCAGTGAGCACCTTTTCTATCATTTTTGTATAAATTCTTTGAGTAACCATTGGGTTTCCAATTGCGGACTTTGTTTCAATTAAAAGTTTTGCCTTCCTTCATCTGTTTCTTTTTTCTTTCAATAATTCTTTTTGAGTTGTTTGTTTTCTTTTGCTTTGTCACTGGATATACTTTAGGGGTATTTTGCTCCAGAGAGCCTCAGAGCAGTGTTATCAGAGTTAAGGGGCTTCTTCACGGCACTGGTTAATTTATTGAGTCTAAGGACCAGGTCTTAAGTCAGATTTGAATTAATCCCTTTCTTGTACAACAGGAGTGACATGGATTTTCTTTTAAAGATTTATTTTATATATTTGACAGGCAGAGTTACAGAGAGAGGTAGAGACAGAGAGAGAGGTCTTCCATCCGCTGGTTCACTCCCCAATTGGCTGCAACAGTGGGAGCTGCGCTGATCCGAAGCCAGGAGCCTCTTCCAGATCTCCCATGCAGGTGCAGGGGCCCAAGGACTTGGGTCATCTTCTACTGCTTTCCTAGGCCACAGCAGAGAGCTGGATTGGAAGAGGAACAGCTGGGACTAGAACCGGCGCCCATATGGGATGCCGGCACTTCAGGCCAGAACATTAACCTGCTGAGCCACAGCGCCGGCCCCAGTGACATGGATATTTTTCTCTATAACCCTGAGGTCATGATAAACAGAAAACTCGTGCAGTAGAAATATGTTTTGACTTCCGCAACCCAGAATTCAATGAATTGAAAACATTCTTTTCTAAAGCCCTACCTTTGCCCACAACATGGGCACCAAATTCCTAGAATATGTTGGATTTCTAATCATGTAATATCACGGCTTTCCATTTCTATCTTTATTCAGCAACACAGGTAGGGCCATTCTGGATAGTTACTGTAAATTTCAGAAGCACGGGGCCTGTCCCATCTCATAAGTAGCCACCCTTTTCCTCTAGGAATTGACAGTCAATTTCTTTGGGAATGAGGTCTGTGTTCAGTAAGGTCATTTTGCAGATAGCCTGGGAGGAGGCCATAAGACCCTTGTATTACAAGATTATTCCTTTGGTATATTGATGAGCATTAATAGTGAGGAAAATTCAGGTGTGTTGGCAAATGGTTTTGCATTGGGAGAGCAGTGGAGCACCAAATGCTTCTTCTTTATCTTAAGTAACTGGGCCAAGCCTCCATGGATGTGCGGTTCATTACCCTTGGGGATCAGGAGAACGTGTGGAAAAACAGGAAGAGAAGCAGCACAGAAAATATGTGAAGTTGTTACTATGGCCTGAATAACTACCACTCTTAGGCAACAAGGGAACATGTTTAATTCTCAAGTCTGTCTTGTTTTTCCTTTGCATAAACCTCACAAAGGCTGTCTCCTGGTCTATCCCAGTGGTAAACAAAGCCAAAAATATTTACATGGCTACCCCAAGCAGCAAATGACAGTTACCAGTCAAGAATAACTTGACCAGAGAGCTGTAGGCTGATTCTGTAAAGCAGGACACAGTTGTCAACCAGTTAGAATGCTGTTATTTTTTTTTTTCCATTTTTACAGATAGCGGCACCAGAGACTACCTACAAAACACAGGCCAAACTCAATAGGATGCCATGCTATATTACAGTCAATAAACAATAAGTTTTGCCTGTGGCACAAAAGCATTTTAGGGTAGAAAGAGATGGCAATACCCAACATAGAGACAGCAAACTACCTTAACAAGCCAAAGCACAAGACCACAGGCACCAGCAATGATCAATTCTGTCCAAGGAAGGCTTTCCCTAACGTGGAACTCATTTAGTTAGCCAGGAGCTGTTAATTAAAACTTACCAGGTGTCCTCAATAATGTTTGGACCATCATGTTCATGATAGCTCTGGTTATAATCACCTCCTATTCACCTGTTGGTGATAGGGGAATTTCCACACCAAAATTATAGGAATGGTTAAATGCACAAAACCTGTCGCTTGACAGATATATTTACTAGTCACATAAACACACAGCTGGAATCCGGAGGGCACTGCATATTGGTCATGGCTACACAAAATTGTATTTGAGGAAAATGGGAACCAGTTTTGGTTGTGTGAGGTAGGATTTTAATGACAAGAGGGTAGGATGATCCATGATTCCTAGAGGAAGATGAAGTTGGCTAGTTTGAATAATTATGCAGGCTGCCAGTGAACTGAAGCTTGCTCTTCAGAGATAAGCAGGAACTGCCTCTGGTCCCCTTGATACAGAGTTGTTTGACTGGGACAGCTGATCCTCATGAATAGAATGGGGAGGGGAGCTTACAGTTAGGTCATTTGAGGCCTTATGTAACATCTTTCCTTTTTCTTGATGATTTCATTTGAAGCATAATTGTTTTTAGTTTTTACTTGATCCAATTTATCACTTGTACTTTATGTATGATACCCACGAAACTCTTACCTAACCCAAAGTCACGAATTTACTATCATCTTTGCACCTTTGTCAAAGATCAGTTGATTATATTTGTGTGATTCTATTCTGTTCCATTGACCGATTCACGTTTTCCCCCCAATACTACACTGCTTCTTAAAGTTGAGTAGTGTTCATGTCTCAACTCTGATCTTCTTCTGAATTAGGTAGTGATCAATATATTAGGTCTTTTGCCTTTCTATATAAACTTTAGAATCAATTTGACACTGTCCACAAAATAAACTTCCAAAATATTTATTACCTCTTATTTTAACTATATTAGCTAAGACCTCCAGTATAATGTTGAAAGGAAACTGGGGCCGGCATTGAGGCACAGCAGATTAAGCCTCTGCCTGTGACACCCACATCCCATATGGGCACCAGTTAGAGTCCCAGCTGTTTTACTTCCAATCCAGCTCTCTGCTATGGCCTGGGAAAGCAGTAGAAGATGGCCCAAGTGTTTGGGCCCCTGCACCCCCATGTGGGAGACCCTGAAGAAGCCTGGTTCAGCCCCAGCCATTGAGGCCATTTGCGGAGTGAAGCAGCAGATGGAAGAGCTCTCTGTGTCACTCCTCTTTCTGTAATTTTGCCTTTCAAAAAAATAAAAAATATTAAAAAATATAATAAGGGAACCATTAATGGCTTGTTCCTAATCTTTGGGTGAAACCATTCAGATTCTTATCATAAGGTGCGATGTTAACTATAGATTTCTTTTTATAGATGTTGTTAAATAAAATTAAAATTGTGTGACTAGTTAAAGCTCAGGCAAACTGAGACTGTTGTATCCCTGGCAAGTGATGCTCTCTCTCTCACTCTCATTTTTTTTTAAAGATTTTTATTTATTTATTTATTTGAAAGTTACAGAGAGAGAGAGAGAGAGAGGTCTTCCATCCATGGGTTCACTCCCCAAAAGGCTGCAACTGCCAGAGCTGAGCTGATCTGAAGCCAGGAGCCAGGAGCTTTCTCCTGGTTTCCCATGTGCCGGTGCCTCAGGCCACCGCACTAACCGCGTGATGCCATCTCTTTAAATGTCAGTTTGATATGCCCACCTTCCAAGAATGCATCTGTAGCTTCAGGAACAGGGCGCATGCTCACATCCACCGCACCTGTGTATCTGGTTGTGGTACCACCCACTTCCTTATAAAAAGAGGCCGACTCAGGAAAGCGGTCTCTTTCCACTACGGAGCGCTCACTGATTGACTGTTCCAGTTTTCCCTCTTCTCTTTGAAGGTTGGGTAGGCCTTCCCCACACTCGGTTAGAGGTAATGTTTTCTATTTTTTTGCTTTTTTTCCCCCCTTCTCTCTCACTTATGGGGAACTCTTTGCCCTACTTATGTTTGGTATTTCTCGGTATGGGGCAGCCCACACTTACAGGTGAAGGTGGGTTTATTCCCTGATTGCTAAATAAATTCTGTTCCTATATGGACATACTAGTCTTGCTCAGACATTTTTAAAAAGATTTTATTTATATGAAAGGTAGAGTTACAGAGAGTGAGAGAGGAAGGTCTCATCCACTGCTTCACTCCCTAAGTGGCTGCAACAGCTGGAGTTAGGCCAATCCGGAGCCAGGAGCTTCTTCTGGGTCTCCCATGCAGGTGCAGGGGCCCAAGGACTTGGGCCATCTTCCACTGCATTCCCAGGCCATAGCAGAGAGCTGGATCAGAAGTGGAGCAACCAGGACATGAATCAGAGCCCCTAAGGGGTGCTGGTGCCACAGGCAGAGGCTTAACCTACCACAGTGCAGCACCGGCCCCTATTTATTTCAAAAGAGTTAGGGAGAGAGAGAGATCTTCATTTGCTCATTCATTCCCCAGATGGCCGCTTCTTCCAGGTGTCTCACACAGGTACAGGGGCCCAACCACTTGGGCCATCTTCCACTGTTTTACCAGGCACATTAGTAGAGAGCTGTATAGAAAGTGGAGCAGCTGGGTCTTGAACCAATGCCCAAATGGGAAGCTCGTGTCCCAGGTGGCAGCTTTACCCGATATGCCACAATGCTGGCCCCTGCTTAGTGTGGGAGATAAGAACCTGCATTGGAATTTAATATATTCATTGCCCACATCTAAATGAGGATGTGTGCCCCTTTATTTCTGGTTTGCAGAGAGTTTATTATGGATGGGTGTCAGAGTTTGTGAAAGGCTTTTTCTACGTCTAGCGGTATGGTTATATGAGTTCTCTTTTGAATTGTTAGTGGGATGGGCTAATTCATTTGATTTTCAAATGTAGGACTAACCTTAATTACTTTAAATAAATCCCACTTGATTAGTGTGTTCCTTATATATTGTTGAATCCAACTTGTTTATATTTTATTAACATGAATCTTCGTGAGGGAGATCCATTTGTAGTCTTTTTGTGAGAGGGTGCAATGCCTTTGGTTTTGACATTCAAGTAATTGTTGCCTAATGACTTTGAAAGTTTTCCCTCCACATGTGTTCTCTAGCAGAGATGATAGGGAATTAGTATCATTTCTATCTTAAATATTCTGAAGAGTTCACAATTGAACCATTTGGTGATAGTGACTTCTCTTTTGGAATATTATTAATTATGGATTAAATTTTCTGAATCTATTTCATTTTCTTCTCCGTGTGGGTTTTGTTATACTAAGTTTTGAGGAATTAGTTTAATTGTTTATTACCCCTTTAATAATAGTGGGATCAGTGGAGAGTTGCCCCCTCATTTCTGATGCTAATAATTTGTGTCTTCTATTTTTATCTTGATTAGTAGGACAAAAGGTTTAACAATTTTATGGATGTTTTCAAAGAACCAGATATTTGTTTGTATTTTATCTTTGATTTTCCTTTGATTTCTGTTGTAAATTATTTTCAGTCGTCTTGTATTTCCTGTGCTCTAGTTTCCTAAATTGAGATCTTAGGTTATTGCCTTTAAATTATTTTTCTCTTCTAATATATTCATTTAGTGCTGTAACTTCTTAACACTACTTTCATTGTATCAAAGTTTTGACAAGTGCTAATTTTGCATTTTCATTTATTTCAAAATGTTTCTTTTAACTTTATTTGAAAGGCAGAAAAACAGGATTCCTGTCTGTTGGTTCACACCCCAAATGCGTAACAGCCAGTGCTGGGCCAGGCCAAAGCCAGGAACTGGGAACTCAGTCCATGTCTCCCATGGGCTTCGCAGGGCCCCAGCTTCTTATGCCTCCAAGGGAGTCCATCAGCAAGAAGCTGGAATTGGGAGTGGAGCCAGGACTGGAACCAGGCACTCCAATATGGGTTGTGAACATACTAAGTGATGTCTTAACCACAGCAGAAAATACCTGCACCTGTGTTTTCTTAACTTGCCTTAAAACTTCTTGTTTGATACCTTGGTTATTTAAAGCTGTGCTATTTAATTTCTAGTGATTCTTTTGTATTTTTCAAGTTTCTATTGATTTCTAGTTTAATTCTACTGAGATCATAAAATAAAACTTCGATGATTTCCATTATCTTAAATCGGTTAGGTGGGATATTATGGCACAATGTGGTCTTTATTGGTGAATATCCCCTGTGAGCCTGGGAGAATGTGCCTTATGCTATTGTTGGATGAAGTATTCTATAAATGGTAACTAGACCCCGTTGATGAATGGTGTTCTTATGTTCAACTGTAGCCTTACTGCTTTTCTGCCTGCTAAATCTGTCAATTGAGATGTCGAAGTCTCCAGCCATAATAGTAAATTTATCTACTTCACTTTATAGGTTTATCAGCCATTACCTGACGTATTTTGACTCTGTTAGGTACATACACATTAATGATTGCTATGTATTCTTTGATAATTGTCCCCCTTTTTAATACATAGTGCTCCTCTTTATTCCTGATAATTTTCCTCGGCTTAAACTCTGCTTTCTTTGAAATTAAGATAACTACTCCAGGTTTCTTTTGATTCATGTTAGCATAATATATCTGTTTACTACTGTCTTTATAGTTAAGCTATATTTATTGTAAACAACATGTAATTGATTTTCTATAACTTATTGTAGATTGATACATTACAATTTTATATTGGGGCCAGAGCTGCGGCGTACAGGTTGAGCCTCTGCCTGTGGTGCTGGCTACTCCTCTTCTGATCCAGCTCTGTGCTAATGGCCTGGAAAGCAGTGGGAAATGGAATAAGTGCTTGGGCCCCTGCACCTGCACGCAAGACCTGAAAGAAGCTCCTGGCCCCTGGCCTCAGATCAGCCCAGCTGTAGCCATTTAGGGAGAGAACCAGCAGATGAAAGACCTTTCTCTGCCTCTCCCTCTTTGTCAGTAACTTTACCTCTAAAAGAAATCTTTAAAATATTTTTATAAACTTATAGAATAAAGTGATGCTGTTGTAAATGCATATAAAATTATTAAATCAGATTGATAAGCATATTTCAAAACCTAAAACACAAATTTTTATGAGAATATTTAAAACTTTCATAGTAAATGTGAAATATATAATACATTATTATTCTAGTCACCATGCTGTGCAGTAGGTCTCAAATTATTATATAACTGAAACTTTGCACCCTTTGAATCAGTATCTACCCATTACCCTCTCCCCAACAAGCCTCTAGAAACTACCATTCTTGTATCTATGAATTCACCTGTTTTTGATTATACGTATAAGGCAGATTATGTGGCATTGGTCCTTCTATGCCTGGTTTATTTCACTTAGCAAAATATCTCCTAGTCATCTATGTTGTTGCAATTGACAGGATTTCCTCCTTTTAATGGCTGTATAATATTCCATTTTCTACATAAATCATTTTTATCAATGCAGCAACTGATGGACACTTAGAATTATAGTTTACTATTATGAATCATGCTGAAATGAACATCGGAATGCAGATCTCTGACATACTGATCTCAAATCCTTTGTATATATACCCAAACATGATAGAGTTTCCCAGAATCTCCTTAATGTTTTCTTTAATGGCTGTACTAACTTACATTACCATTAAGTGTATCACTTGTGAAGTGAAATCATGGTGAATTTGCTTTTTACTTTTATTATACTCCAACAATACATGTCTTTTGAGGTATTTAGGTCATTCATATTCAAAGTGATTGTTGATAAAAATTGTCATACTATTTAGCTGTGCTTGTCTTTTTTTTTTTTTTTTTTTTTTTTGACAGGCAGAGTGGACAGTGAGAGAGAGAGAGACAAAGGTCTTCCTTTGCCCTTGGTTCACCCTCCAATGGCCGCCGCGGCCGGCGCGCTGTGGCCGGGGCACCACGCTGATCCGATGGCAGGAGCCAGGAGCCAGGTGCTTTTCCTGGTCTCCCATGGGGTGCAGGGCCCAAGCACCTGGGCCATCCTCCACTGCACTCCCTGGCCACAGCAGAGAGCTGGCCTGGAAGAGGGGCAACCGGGACAGAATCCGGCGCCCCAACCGGGACTAGAACCTGGTGTGCCGGTGCCGCTAGGCAGAGGATTAGCCTAGTGAGCCGCGGCGCCGGCCTTGTGCTTGTCTTTTCCATCCCTCACAACTGTGCCACTTCTGTACCTTATATTTTGTTTTTCAACTTTTTTCTGCCTCCTTTGGCTTTTATCCAATATTTTATGTAATTCTATTTTCTCTCAAACCTTAGTATATCAATTATACTTTTTAAATTTTACTTATCAATTTCCTGCATTAGCAATATATAATTGAAACTAAGTTCCCTTTCAAATAATAGTACACTACTTCATAAATAGTATATGAGAATATTCCCCATCCCTTCCTTATTCC
Organism: Oryctolagus cuniculus; assembly: GCF_964237555.1. NCBI lineage: Eukaryota > Metazoa > Chordata > Mammalia > Lagomorpha > Leporidae > Oryctolagus > Oryctolagus cuniculus. Next base: position 59,931,783 of record NC_091453.1, read on the forward strand.
CCCTATACATATCCTGAAACCTCATTGCTTTTATCACTTTGAAAATGTAATTATCTATTATCTACCAATAAGAACAATGGATTTCATTTTCTCTTCATCGGTTCCTTCTCTGATGCTCTTTTTAAAAATGTAGATCTGACTTTCCAACCTTTCATTTTCCTTTACTCTGGAGAATTTTTTTTAACATTTCCCACAAGGAGATTTCTCTGGCTATGAGTTTCCTCAGACTTTGAGGAAATGTTTTCTTTTTCCTTTACTTTGGAAGGTAAATTTCTCTGGATATAAAAGTGTAGGTTTTCTTTTCTTTAAACCTTTCCGTATTTTATACCACTCCTTTCTTACATGGTTGGTGACAAGTCTAAAGTAATCCTCATTCTTGGGCCTCCTTCTCCCAGCTACCTTCAAGATTTTTTTTTTTTTTTTCTGCATGTTGACTACGGCAAGCCTACATGTAGTTTTACTTTATTTTATTTACTTAAAATACTTAATCCCCTTTGTGTCTCCTTCTGGTGTTGTTGCCATAGACATTGTTCCTTTTATAATAGCCCCATGATTGTCTGTTCTTTCATTGTTTTCATGATTTCAATTTGCATTTTAGTTTCTGAAGGTTCTATTGACATATCGAAGATCATTCTCTTTCTTAAGCTGTTTGCAGACTACCACTGTGCCCACCAAAGGAATTGTTGGTTTCTGTTTAGTGTATGAGTTGAGGTGAAGCATTTCCTCAGAGTCTCCATCTGTTTATATAAACCATGTATTCTTGAATGTTGTCCACTTTTCCAATTACTGCTCGTTGCACATGAATCAGTTGTTTAAATTCTCAGTTTGATCATTTCCAAATCTGTTATATCAGTCTGTGTCTAATGCTTACTTTGTATTCTCATTTTTTTGATTTTTCAGCATGCATTTTTAATTTTGTTGAATAACCATGCATGACGAATGATAGTAAGAAGTGAAGTAGAAAGGACATTTGTATAAGGTTTTATGTATATATGCCCAGGAATTGGGTTCTTGTTTATAATTCACCATGGCTGTAGGTGTCATGGACTTCAATATCCTCATGTCCTTGGTTTTTTCTTTTGTGGTGTTTCTTAGTTATCCAGAAATACCTTAAATAGAGCATGAGCCTTCCAGGTCATTTAGCTAAAATACATTGTCTTTACACAGAAGTCCTATTGATATGATTGTGAAGTATGAGTTGAGGTGAAGCATTCTGTACTGCTGTTTTTAGATCTGAGTCATTTAGTGGACTAGAGTCCCTGGCATGTGGCCTTCCCACGTGCTTCTCAGTTTTACTCCTCAGTTAAGGAGAGTCTGAAAGGTTGGAGAGGACTGGAGAAGGATTACTTTCCTTGTCCCACGTGTATATGGTCCTGGTGAAGTCTTACTACTTGGCTGTGTAGCCTATTTCTTACAGAAAACACCCTAGGCATGAGATTTTCAAAATGTTCATTGAAAATTTGTACTGGCTGATCACTGCATTTTTCCCACAAAATTTTAAAGACTCCTTGTATTTCACAATAGCTGCTTTTTCCTTACTACTGGTCAAACATGAGAGGATTTTTCTTTGAATTTCACCATAAGAATCTGGGTTCTTGGAGGTAAATTCCCTGAAACCCTGATTTTAGACTTGGTTCCCAAGTGATTTTTATGTTCAGCCTGGGGCAATTTATTGGAATTCATATGTACTTACTAGTTGATTATTGATTAGTTCCTTCTGCTTCAAGTAACTTGATATCAAATATATTCTCTATATTCACCCATTTCTCTCATTTTTGAAGTGGCAGTTTGTTCTGTGACCCTAATTCACTGAAATATTTGAGTAAGAACATTTGTTCATTTTCATTTTGCTTTGCTTTTTATCTTCTTTTAAAGATGGGAATAACTTGTAATATCTTTACATATTGGAGCAGAAATCAGAATTCTTCCATCTTAGTCCATGTTGTGCTGCTAAAGCAGAAGACAATACGTTGGGTAATTCATAATGACCAGAAATTTATTGGTGCATAGTTTTGAAGTCTAAGGCCAAGACAGAAAGACCAACATCTGGTGAGGAACTTATGTAGCATCATTCCACTGTAGAAAGGCAAATAGAGGGCAAGAGAGTGCAAGAAGGAGTTGAACTATTCCCTAGGAGGAATTCAGTAACTTCATTACAAACTAACTCCTTCTGTAATGGTAGTAATCCTTTTATGAAGGCAGAGTCTGTGACCTAATCACATCTTAAAGGCCCCACCTCTTAATTCTGTTAGACAAGAAAATTTAATTTTTATTTTAATGCATTTGGGGTGACATATTCAAATGATAGTGTTCTTATTTATTGGGGTAAAAAGCATAACATGGAATGTATACGACATATTTTAATAGTATAGTACAGTATTGTCAACTCTATGCATAGTGGATCACTAGAAGTTTTTCATCTTGCATGACAAAATTTCTACACCCATTGAACAAAAACTTTCCATTTTCACCTCCCTCCAGCCCCTAGAAACTACCAATATGCTCTCTTCTTGGATGACATTGATTTTAGGAGCCGGGAGCTTCCTCCGGGTCTCATGTGGGTTCAGGGGTCCAAGGACTTGGGCCATCTTATGCAGCTTTCCCAGGCTACAGCAGAGAGCTGGATTAGAAGTGGAAGCCAGTGCCGCAGCTCAATAGGCTAATCCTCCGCCTGTGGTGCCAGCACCCCAGGGTTCTAGTCCCAGTTGGGGCACCAGATTCTGTCCCAGTTGCTCCTCTTCCAGGCCACCTCTCTGCTGTGGCCCAGGAAGGCAGTGGAGGATGGCCCAAGTCCTTGAGCCCTGCACCCGCCTGGGAGACCAGGAGGAAGCGCCTGACTCCTGGCTTCAGATCAGCACCGTGCACTAGCCGTAGCCACCATTTGGGGGGGTGAACCAATGGAAAAGGAAGACTTTTCTATCTCTCTCTCTCTCTCTCTCTCTCACTGTCTAACTCTGCCTGTCAGGGAAGGAAAAAGTGGAGCAGCTTGGAACTTGAATCAGCACCCATATGGGATGCCAGCACTGCAGGCAGCAGCTTTACCTTACACCACAGTGCAGGCTCCTGTGACTGGCTTATTTAACTCGTAATGATGACATCAAGGTTCTTGCCTATTGTAGCATATGAAAAGATTTTGTTTTAAAAGTCTGAATAATATTCTACTGTATATGTATACCACATCCATTTATGCATTCATTCTTTGATTATAGTCTCAACCCCTTTGCTCTTATGAATAATGCTGTAATGAATGAGTGCCAATATTGATTTAAGACTGTTTTCTCTTCTCTTGGGTAAATACTCAAATAGGAATGTTGGATCATATAGAAGTTCTATTTTAAGCTTTGTTGAGGAAACTCAATCATGTTATCCATAATGGCTATGTAACTTGACATTTCCCCCAACTGTGCTCGAGGCTTCTAATTTTTCCACATCTACATCAGTATGTATTATTTTATACTTTAGTTTATTTGAAACACGGAGTTATAGAGGAGAGACAGAGACATCTTCCATCTGCTGGTTCACTTCCTAAATGGCTAAAATGGCTGGAAGCCAGGAGCTTCCTCTAGATCTCCCATATGGGTACAGGGACCCAAGAACTTGAACCATACTTCACTGCTTTCCCAGGCACATTAGCAGGGAGTTAGATTGGATGTGGAGCAGCTGAGACTTGAACCAGGGCCCATATGGGATGCAGGCATTGCAAGCAGCAGCTTAACCCATTGCACCACAATGCCGGCCCCTATTTTGTATTTGTTCAATAATGGCCACCCTAGTAGGTACATTGTGGTGCCAAAGTGTGATTTTTTTTTTGATTTGCATTTCCCTGATGATTGATGTTGAGCATCTTGTCTTATACCTGTCAGCTACTTCCATTTCTCCTCTAGAGAAATATCTATTCAATATTTACCAATTTGTTAATTGGTATTTTTGAGTTGTATAATTCCCAATATATTTTTGAAATTAATGCTTATCTGACATGTTTTTCAAATTTGTTATCCCAATCTATAGGTTGATTTTTACTTTCTGTGCAGAAATCATTTAATTTGATATCCTTTCATTGTGTTTGCTTTTAGTGTCATAACTGTGCAATTATAGATAAGACTAATGATATAAAGCTGTCTCCCTGTTTTCTTCTAGGAGTTGATCATTTCAGGTCTTACATTTAAGTCTTTCATCAATTTCATTGTTTTGTGTGTGGATATCCAGTTTTCCCAATACCATTTGTTGCTTTTGTTGAAAGGACTGCCTGTTCCTATTGTGATTTTTATACCCAGCAAAGGTCAATTTACCATCTGTACATGAATTCATTTCCATCCTCTCTCTCCTTTTCTATTGGTCTATATATTTTTCCTATACCAGTACCAATACTATTTAATTTTTTTATTTGACTTTTTTACTACCGTGGCTTTGTGATATATTTGACTTCAAAATATAAGATCTTCAGTTTGTTCTTTTGTCCTTTATAAATTCTTTTGACTATTCAAGGTCCTTTGTAGCTCCATATGAATATCAGAATAATTCTATTTAAATAGTTTTGGGAATTTAGTAGGTAATATGCTGCATCTGTATATTACTATAAGAAGTATGGATGTATTAAAAATGTTGTCTTCTATTCCATCAATACAGGATGACTTTTTTATTTGTGTCTTTATTCACTTATTCACACAGTGTTATAGAGTATACACATTCTAGGTTAAGTTTACTTCTATATATTTTTGATGGTATAGTAATATGCTTTGAAGTCAGATATGATGCCTCCAGCTTGATTTTTCTTCAAGATCACTTTGGCTACTCTAGGTCTTTTGTGATTTCATATGAATTTTAGGATTACCTTTTCTCATTCTGTAAAGAATGTCATTGCTATTTTGATAGAGATTATGTTGAATCTGTAGATTGCTTTAGGTAGTATAGATATTTTATATTGTCTGATCTCGAGTAAGGAATACCTTTCCATTTTTTGTGTCCTTGATAATTTTATGCATAAATGGTAATTTTCATTGTAGAGATCTATCACTTATTTGGTTAAATTGATTCCTTAAATATTTGATTTTTCTTATTGCTATTGCGGATGGGATTTCTTCCTTGATTTCTCTGGGTTCATGATTAGCGTATAAAGAAGCTACTGGTTTTTATATGTATATTTTGTAACCTGCAACTTTACTGAATCGGTTTATCAATTCTAACAGCATTTCATTGGAGTGTTTAGGTTTTTCTGTGTACAACATCATGTCATTAACAAACTTGAATAATTTGACTTCCTCTTTTCTAATTTCGATGCCCTTTAGTTCTTTCTCCTCCCTAATCGCTCTTCCTAAAACTTCTAGTACTATATTGACTAAGCATGGTGAAAATGGACATCCTTGTCTTGTTCCAGATCTGAGGGGAAAAGCTGAAAGCAGTATATTTGCTGTTGGTTTGTGATATATACCTTTATAATTTTGAGGGGTGTTTCTTCTATACCTAATTTGTGGAGGCTTTTTTTTTTATGGTGTTGAATCTTATCAAACACTTTCTCCATCTATTGATGACCACATGGCTTTTGTTTTTCATTCTAGTCATGTGACTTATGATTGTTGATTTGCAAATGTTGAACTACCCTTGCATTTCTAGGATAAATCTGACTTGATCATGTTGTATGATCTTTTTAATGTGGTTTTAGATTCAATTTGCTAGTATTTTCTTGAGAATCTTTGCATCTATGTTCATTAAGGATATAGGTCTGAGGTTTTCTTTTTGTGTTGTGTCTTTGATTTTGGTCTCAATAGTGCTGGCAGAGTTCCATCCTGTTCAATATTTTGAAACAGTTTAAAGAGTATTGAAGTTATTTCCTTCTTGAATGTTTTGTTTTGTAGAATTGAGTAGTAAAGACATTGGGTCCTAGAATTCTACTTGATGGAAGACTCTTGATTAGTGCTTCAATCTCACTGCTTGTTATAGGTATGTTTAGATTTTCTGTCTTGATTTAATCCTTGTAGGTTATGTGAAGCCAGGACTTTATCCATTTCTTCAAGGTTTTCCAGTTTATTAGCATGTAGTTCTTCATAGTTTCTTATGACCCCTTGTATTTCATTGGTATTGGTTGTAATGTCTTTTGTCATCTCTAATTTTATTTATCAGAGATCTCTTTATTCTGTTAGTTGGGGTCGAGGTTTACCTATTGTTTCTTAAGTCAACCATTTTGTTCATATTTTGTATTTAGTTTCAATTTCACTTATTTCTGCTCTACTTATTTTTTTGCCTTCTGACTTTGCATTTAGTTTGTTCTTTAAGTCTTCAAGATACATCATTGTATCTTTAATTTGAGACATTTGTTTCTTTAACATAAGCACTTAATGCTGTAAACTGCCCTATTAATACTGCTTTCACTGTATCTCACAGGTTTCAATATGTTCTATTTTCATTTATTTCATGAAATTTCCCATTTTAATTTCTTCAATGACCCATTTTTTTTAAAGATTTATATATTGATTTGAAAAGCAGAACTACAGAGAGGCAGAGAGCTTTAATCTGCGGGTTCACTTCTCAGATGGCTATAATGGCCAGAGCTGAGCTGAGCCATAGGCAGGAGCCTGGAGATTCTTCCCAGGTCTCCCACATGGGTGCAGGGGCCCAAGGACTTGGGCCATCTTCTACTGCTTTCCCAGGCCATAGCAGAGAGCTGGATCAGAAGTGCGGCAGCTGGGACTTGAACCGGCATCCATATGGGATGCATATGCACTCCAGGCGGCGGCTTTACCTGCTATACCACAGCACCAACCTGACTCATTGATCATTAAATGGCATGCCGTTTAATTTCCAAATATTTGAGTGTTCTATGGTTCTTGTTTTTTATTTTATTCCTTTTATTTTTTGAAGATATGTGGTGTAATTTAAGTCTTTTTAGAATTACTGAGATTTGATTTGTGGCCTAATATGTGATCTATCCTAGAAAATGTTCCATGTGTTGATGAGAAGAATGTGTATTCTGTAGCTATTGGGTTAAATGTCCTGTAAATATCTGTTAAATGCATTTACTCAATAGCATGTGTTAATTCTGATGTATCTTTATTGATTTTCTGTCTGGATGATCCGTCCATTGACGAGTATAGGATATTGTAGTCACCTACTATTGTATTGGGGTCTAATACTATTTTCTGTAATACATCTGGTCTTATGTTTGGCACATATATAAGATTATTATGCCTTGTTGCTGAATTTTTTATCAAAGTACAGTGTTCTTTATTTTTACAGTTTTTGATTTTAAAATCTGTTTTTAAAAAAGATTTATTTATTTGAAAGACAGAGTTGCAGAGGGAGGTAGAGACGGATAGGTCTTCCATTCACTGGTTTTGCTCCCCAGATGGCTGCAATGTCTGGAGCTGCGCCAGGAGCTGAAGCCAGGAGCCGGGAGCTTCCTCTGGGTCTTCCAGGCGGGTGCAGGGGTCCAAATACTCGGCCATCTTCCACTGCTTTCCCAGGCCATAGCAGAGAGCTGGATCGGAAGTGGAGCAGCCGGGACTTGAACCGGCACTATATGGGATGCCGGTGCTTCAGGCCAGGGCGTGAACCCACTGTGCCACAGTGTTGGCCCCTTAAAATCTGTTTTATCTGATAGTAGAATAGGTCTACCTTCTCACTTTTGGTTTTCATTTGTTTGGATGAATTTTAAACCCTTCACCTTCAGTCTGTGTCTATCTTTGTGAAGTGAACCTCTTGTAGGCAACATATAGTGGGATTGTGGTTTTTAATCCATTCAGCCAACCTAAGTCTTTTAGTTGCTGAATTTAATCCATTTACATTCAAGGTTTTGCCTTGATATGAGTTAAGACCTGTCATTTTGTTGGTTGGATAATGATCCTACCAGCTCTGTTAGTGAGTTTCATGGTTATGTGTTTACATGATGTTTACTTCTAATACATGATGCCCTTCCAAATTTTTTGTAAGGCTGATCTGGTGATGGTGAATTTTCTCAGCACTTGCGTATCTGGAAAATACTATGTTTCTCTTTCACTTTTCTTTTTATTCATTTATTTCTCCCAAAGAAACCTTTTATTTAAGGAATACAGACTTCATGCATTTCATAAGTACAACTTTAGGAATATAGAGATTCTTACCATACTTGCCGTCCCACTGACTCTCCCACCTCTCCTTCTCCCTTTCCATTCCCAGTCCAATTCTCTACTAAGATCCATTTTTGATTAACTTTATACACAGAAGACCAACTATGTACTAATAGTTTACCAATTTGCATGGTTAAAAAAATGTGTTCCTCAACAGCTGAGACAAGGGCTGTTCAAAATCATTGCATCTTGAATTCCACTTTTTTTTAAGAAACTTAATTAACTTTAACAAAGCATCCAAGAATGATACATCTTTTGAGAGCACTTAGACATGATTATAATATAACTCTTTGAGGATAGAGGTCCTGCATGGGAAATTGGAGCACAGTGACTCTTGTTGTTAATTTAACAAACACTCTTGACATGAGCTGCCTAGGCTATGGAAGCCTTTTGAATCCCCAAACTCCTTCAGTATTTAGACAGGGCCATCAGCAAAGTGGAAGTTCTCTCCTCCCTTCAGAGAAAAGTACTTCCTTCTTTGACCACTTCTTTCCACTAGGGGCTCACCCACTGAGACCCTTCATGTAGGGCATTTTTTTTGGTTCAGTGTATTGGCTTTCCATGCCTAAAATACTCTTATGGGCTTTTCAGCCAGACCAGAATGCCTTAAGAACTGATTCTGAGGTCAGAGTGCTATTTAAAGTAATTGCCATTCTATGAGTCTACTGTGTGGACTGCTTCCCATTTTGGAGCATTCACTCATTTTTAATTGTATTACCAGACCCTTAATCCTATCCATATTATCACTTTAACACTTAAGAAAGTATTTTTACCACCCAGCTTAAGGAGATTTGGGGTCCCATGGCAAGTTTTTAAACTGTACCCTTAGAAGTAAGTCCATGGGAATGTATGCAGAATATACAGCTTTACAGTTACAAAGTTCATACACTTCATAATTACAACTTTAGGAACATGGTGGTTCTTCCCACTGTGCCCACCCTTTCACCCACACTCCCACTCCTCTTCTTCCTCCCTCTTATTCCCACTCTAATTTTCTTACTGAGATCTATTTTCAATTGACTTTATATGCATGTTTAACTCTATTAAAGAGTTAATAGGGCCGGCGCCGTGGCTCAATAGGCTAATCCTCTGCCTCCGGCACTGGCACTCTGGGTTCTAGTCTCTGTCAGGGCGCCGGATTCTGTCCCGGTTGCTCCTCTTCCAGTCCAGCTCACTGCTATGGCCAGGGAGTACAGTGGAGGATGGCCCAAGTGCTTGGGCCCTGCACCTGCATGGGAGACCAGGAGGAAGCACCTGGCTCCTGGCTTCGGATCAGGTGAACCAACGGAAAAAGGAAGACCTTTGTCTGTCTCTAACTCTGCCTGTCAAAAAATAGTTAATAGTGTGTATAAAATAGTATATTAAAAAAAGCTGTTCCTCAACTGTCAAGGGCTATTCAAATCATTGTGTCTCAGTGTCAATTTCACTTCTACAGATTGCATTTTATGTGCTCTATTAGTTATCACAGGTCAGGGAGAACATGTAATATTTGTCCCTTTGGGCCTGGCTTATTTCACTAAGTATTATGTTTTCAAGATTCATCCATTTTTGTGTAAATGACTGGATTTCTTTTTTTTACTTCTGTGTAGTATTCCATGGTGCACATATTCCGTAATTTTTTTTCAAATAAGGTTTATTTGAAAGGTGGAGTTAGAGAGCACACAGAAAGAAAGGTTTTCAATCCGCTGGTTTACTTCCCACATGGCCACAATGGCCAGAGCTGCACTGATCCAAAGCCAGGAGCTTCTTCCAGATCTCTGTCATGAGTTCAGGGTCCCAAGGGCTTGGGCTATTCTCTACTGCTTTCCCAGGTCATAGCTGGATCAGGAGTGGGGCAGCCAGGACTCGAACCAGCACCCATATGGGATGCTAGCACTGCAGATGGCAGCTTTACTTGCTACACCACAATGCCAGCCACCCCCCCCCCCCCCATAATTTCTTTATCTAGTCTTTTATTGACAGGTATTTAGGTTGATTCCATGTCTTAGCTATTGTGAACTGAATTGCAATAAACATTGGTGTACAATTTTCATGTGCTGATTTCATTTCCCTTGGGTAAATTCCCAAAAGTGGGATGGCTGGGTCATATTAGGTCTGTATTCAGTATTATGAGGTATTGCCATACTGTCTTCCATAGTGGCTTTACCAGTTTACATTTCTACCAATAGTGGATTAGGGTACCCTTTTCCCCACATCCTCATAAGCATTATTGTCAATTTCTGTATCAAAGCTATTCTAACTTGGGTGCGGTGAAACCTCATTGTGGTTTTGATTTTCATTTCCCTGTTGGCTAGTGATCCTCAGCATTTTTCCAACTGTCTGGCCATTTGGATTTCTTATTTTGAGAAATATCTAAGTCCTTTCCCCACTTAACTGGGTTGTTTTGTTGACTTTGATATCTTTTTGTTCTGGTTATTAATCCTTTTTCAATTGAAAAACTTGCAAATAACTTTTCCCATTCTGTCAGCTGCCTCTTCAATTTTTGACTGTTTCTTTTGCAGTACAGAAGCTTCTCAATTTTATGTAATCCTGTTTATATATTTTGGCTTTGAATGCTTGTTCCTCTGCCAATGTCTTATTTGGTTTCCCCAATGTTCTCTAATAATTTGATGGTGTTGGTTCTTAGATTTAGGTCTTTAATCCATTTTGAGTGGATTTTTATGTAAGGTGCAAGATAGGGGTCATGCTTCATACTTTTACATGTGAAAACCCAGTTTTTTCAGCACCATTTGTTGAGACTGCTTGATGCAGGGATTGATATAGTTTCTTTGTCATATAAGTTGGTTGTAGATGATTGGATTGATTTCTAGTTTTTTTATTTTAGGTGTTATATTTTTTAACTGTAAAAATTTAACTTTGCCAATGAAACTATAGGTATTTTGTTTACATTCTTTGAAATGTAATTCACATATTTTTCTTTGCCTCCTCAGTTAGGATTTTCTTTAGTTCTTTGACTATATTAAAAATTGTTTATTTAACGTTTTGTCTAGTAATCCCAATGTCTAGGTTTTCTCTGTGAAAGCTCCTATTGAAAGCAATTTTCTTATGTATTAGTCATGTATACTTTTTTCTTAGCATCCCATTGAGTTTTCACCAAAATGTTATAGTTTAAATAGATGTGGCAATTCTAGAAATCAGATTGTCTGGGGGTGTATTGTTTTCTTGTGACTTCCCTGAAATAATTCTGGAAAGTGTTTCTCATGTGCAAACATGAATCCTTTGTTCAGCTTACTGGTCAGCTAATAATCAGCTACAATATTCTTAAATATTTAGAACAATTAACCCTCTCAGTTCTTGTTAAATGGATTTGTGTGTTTGGAGCTTACCTTCTACACTCAGCCAGGCATTTGGTAATTATCTTAATGTTTACTTCCTGTGTTCAGAGCCTGAAGATCAGCCCTCCATGAGACCATGAGACTTCTTATATACATATTTTTTAAGATTTTATTTCATTTGAAAGAGTTGCAGAGTGAGACAAGAGATATCTTCCACTGGTTCACACCACAAATGGCTACAATAGCCAGAGCTGGATCAACCTGTAGCCAGAGGTCTCTTACGTGGATTGCAGGTAACAAGTATTTGGGCCATCATGTGCTGTTTTCCCAGGCACATTAGCAAGGAGATGGATCAGAATCAGAGCAGTTAAGACTCAAACTGGCACGCTGATGCCTGCATGACAGCAGTGGCTTAACCTGCTGCACCATGACATTAGCCCTGTTTCTCACATCTTAAATGAGAAGGCTCTTGGTGTCACTCATGTGCATACACCTTTAGATTCCCAGTAACATACTAGAGCTTATCTTTTCTTACTAGGCATTTTTGTCAGTCTATCATTTGTTCGAACTGTTGTTAAAGTCTTAGGCAGCTACAATGTTAAACAATTGCCTCTACCTTTTATACAACTGTCCCTGAGTAAAGGCTTTCTGCAGTAGGTGAGTTAGAATTAAGTTTTAATAAACCTGTTCTTGTGAATGGAGTCTACTTGGGAACCACTACTCAGATCAAATGACATTTTTTTTCTGAAATGGGCTATTGAAGGACCTCTGGACTTATTCTGTTACCTCAGATGGCTGTCAGAATGCTGGATTTTACAGTGTTACAAGATGTTCATGTGTACAGTGAAGTTGAATATGAGAATAAAACAGGTGAAAATCTTGTAAAACTCACTGTTCGTACCAAGATTCAACTATTTTTCATGAACAAACGCTCCCATTGGTTTACTTCAAAAGTTTCAAAAGATGCATTTATTACAACTTTTTTATCAGTGCTCAAATTGAATTTATGGGAGAAAGAAATTTTGGAGTTTGTGATTGTCGCTGATGCCATTGTGATTAGTTTTCAGTTATTTCACTTAGATGGCAATGGAACCCATAGGAACAATAATGATCTAGATAAAACTAAGAATAATTTATGATTTAATTCATAAACAGTACATTTGAAAAGATGAAAGGTAATGAGCAACCTTTTTATAAGCATTGCTTCTATCTATCCTTTATCACCTGATATCAACATATCAACAGTTAATAAATTACCTCCCCTTCCTACAGTGAAATACCAAATGAGTCCTAAAAAATATTAAATAATGCCCATCATTCTATAACTAGCCATTTAAAAAGGGAGAAACTGCATAAGGTGTCATATGGGGAAAAAATGTTTCAGTCATGTATCTCTTCAAATTTGAAATACTAATGACAACGTCTTATCAAAATCCACTATACTTGGTATTAGTCAGAATTGGATAGGACAAGCCATGCTAAAGTAATCATTTTGGGCCTAAAACATCAGTGGCTTAGTCGAACAAAATTTATTACTCAGTTTCAGTAGTGTATAGTGTTTCTCTCCATATGTTGACTCAGTCAGTGTCCTGTAGGGAGTTTTTCCAGTTCAAAACACACATCTGGAAATAGAGAAGCACAGGGATATTCAGTAAGTTCTAAATGTCTGCCAAAAACATCACATCTAAATCACACAATATGTTCTGTTGTAGAGATATAAATTATAAAACAGTTTGTGAAATCCTGGAAGTATGAGGTACTTCAATATGTTCATAGAAAAATGGAATTAAAAGTATGAGTTTAGTTTGGAGAAAAATTTTTGAAATTCATGGTTTTTTTCCATAATACTGTATTTTTCATGTATTATGAGAAAATGATTTTGTACTAGATTATTTTATATTGAAATAAACTCATGCTATTCCATTTTTCTGTGAATGTGTTAAAGTTCCTTGTACCTTGCATTTTGAGAAAGAAATGGATAAATATTACAGCATGCTAACTGACACTGTGAGTGGTGCCATGCATCACAGAATAGAGGACTAAGAGAACCATTTAAGACAGTAGTTGGATAACTGGGGAAGGATGAAGCAGTAATGTTTTCCAAGAGGAAGTAATATTTAAAAGTACATTATTATGGTACAGAGAAGGAAAAAAGGGCATAGGATATTTTAGGCAGGGAAGGAAATGTCCTTGTCCACACCAAGTTTGATAGAACTTGGTGAAGTTTAAAGTCAAAAGATTTCTCAAGAAGAAACACAATAAGTTACTTAGAAAGTACTGGATACATACAGAGGTGAGTGGCTGTTCAGTTTTCCTTTGTCTCACCTTTATATACCTTAGAAACATCAATATGGTGGATGGCTTTCCAGGGTCTTCACCCTTGGTAGGCTGCAATCATTTAATTTGTGCACTCAGCCATATGATGCTGTCTATAACTCCAATTTTGGAATTTGCAAAAATATCCAAGAAAAAAAAAGCCACACTGAATGCAGGAATTAGTTCTCTACAGGTTTGGTAGAATTCAACAGTAAAGCCATCCAGTCCTGGGCTATTCTGTGATGGTAAATCTTTATCACTGATTAAATCACCTTCTTGGTTTGGCCTATTTAGATATTCTGTCTTCATGACTCAGTTTTAGTAGATTATGTGTCCAGACACCTATCCATTAATTCTAGATATTCCAGGATTTTTTTTGACATAGCTGTTTGTAGTATTCCTGATAAGTCTGTATTTTTGTGGTATCCGATATAACATCGTTTTTTTGTTTTTTTTTGTTTTTGTTTTTGTTTTTTGACAGGAAGAGTGGACAGTGAGACAGAGAAAGGTCTTCCTTTTCCATTGGTTCACCCCCACAACGGTTGCTGTGGCCAGCACACCACGCTGATCCAAAGTCAGGAGCCAGGTGCTTGTCCTGGTCTCCCATGTGGGTGCAGGGTCCAAGGACTTGTGCCATCGTCCACTGAACTCCTGGGCCACAGCAGAGGGCCAGACTGGAAGAGGAGCAACTGGGACAGAACTCGGTGCCCCAACCAGGACTAGAACCCGGTGTGCCGGCGCCGCAGGCAGAGGATTAGCCTATTGAGCCATGGTGCCAGCCCAACATCTTTGTTTTCATCTGATTTTATTAATTTGGGTGTCTCCCCATTCCCTTTTTTGCTGGTTGATTGGGCCAATAGTGCATCAGTTTTGTTTATTTTTTCAAAAAATCAGCTCTTTATTTCACTGATCTTTTGTATCTTTTTGTATCTTTTTTAGTTTCATTTTGTTTTAGTTATTTCTTTCATTCTACTAATCTTGGATTTGGTTTGTTCTTTTCTGTGTCCTTGAGATGCATATTGTTAGATTGTTTGATGCCTTTCCAATTTCTTGATGTAAGCACTAATTGCTATAAACTTTCCTCTTAACACTACTTTTGCTGTATCCTGGAAGTTTTGATGTTATGTTGTCATCTTCATTCATTTCCAGGAATGTTTTCATTTCACTTTTAATTTCTTATATGACCCACTATTCATCTAAGAATGTGTTGTTCAGTCTCCGTGTGTTTGCATATTTTCTAGTTTAAGTTGCTAATTAAGCCATCCACCAGCTTCATTCCATTCTAGTCAGAAAAGATACATGGTATGATTTCAGTTTTTTATTATTATACTGAGACTTGCTTTATAGCCTGGCATGATTAATCCTAGAGAAAGTTCCATGCACTGATGAAAAGAATGTGTGCTCTGCAGCTGTGGGATGAAATGTTCCATATATACCAATCAGGTGCATTTGGTCTATAGTGTAGATTTAGCTCTGTTTTTTTCTCTAGGTGATCTGTGCATTGATGAAAGTAGGTTGTTGAAGTCTCCCATTACTATTATATTGGAGTCTATGTCCCTCCCTTTAGATCATTAACATTTCTTCTAATAGCCAGTTGTCCTGGAATTGGGTGTATATACATTTACTATACTCATAATTTCCTATTGAATTGATACCTTAATCATCACATAATGCCCTTATTTGTGTCTTTGAACAATCTTGGTGTTAAAATCTGTTTGGTCTTCCTGCTTGTTTTTTGCTTTCTGATAGTATCAAATATCTTTTTCCATCCATTCACTTTCAGTCTGTGTATCTTTTATAGTGAGATATTTCTTGTAAGCAGCAAAAAGATGGGTCATATTTTAATCCATTCAGCCAGTCTGTATCTTTTAACTGGATAATTTAGGCCATTTACATGCAAGGTTATTATTGATAATGACTTGGTCCTGGCATTTTTACATAAGTATTCCTATTGTTTAGTTTGGATTTCCTTTGTATTTTTACTGACTTTCTGACTTCACATTTTTTCCTGATGTGTATCATTCTCTTTTCTGTGTGTAGAACATCCTTAATCATCATTTGTAAGGCTGGATGAGTGGTGACAAATTCTTTCAATTTGTGTTTTATGCAAAGTCTTTATTTCACCTTCATTCATAAATGAGAGCTTTGGGTACAGTATTCTGGGTGGACAGATTTTCTTTTAGGTCTTGGACTATGTCTCTATTCTGTCTTGGCCTGTGGGGTTTCTGATGAGAAATTAGCTATCTAATTGGGAATCCTCTGAATAATACAACATTTCTCTTGTACACATTTTAGAATCTTTTCTTTAGAGTAAAATTTAACAGTAAAATATAATGTGTCATGGTGAAGATCTTTTCTGATCATGTCTATTAGGAGTTCTATGTGCTTCCTGTACTTGGATGTTCCTATTTTCCTTCAAATTAGGGAAATTTTCTACTGTTTTACTGAATAAACCTTGTAGTCCATTCTCTTCTACATGTTCAGGAACTCCTAAAACATGTATATTTGGTCATTTGATTATATCCCATAAATCTAGAACACTATTTTCAGATTCTCTAAATCTTTTTTGTTTTGACATATTTCCAAGGTTTTGTCTCTACCTCAGTCTATCTTCTGCCTCAATAAGTCTGTTAAGGCTTTCTACTGTGAGACCAGTGTCAACTGGATTCCAACTCTTTCTCTTAAAAATGAAGCAAAATAAAACTGAACAAACTGTCTAAATGACTCTATGTAAATTGGAAGTTAGGAAGTACAAGTATGATGGGGAAAAAATTAAGTTCATTCTTAAAAGTCTCTTGACTGTCTGCTTGGAGATGATCTTAAAACCAGAAAGAGATGATTCATTTGGTTGAGAGAAGGTGTATCAGGCAGAAAGTTGAGTATTGAGAAAAGGCTAGAATTCAGAGTGAGTTAGCAGGAAGTTAGAGCAGTCAGACAAGGGAGCAGAATAAGGTTTCCAACGATCCACTTAGACCTTATTCTATTGATTCATTGAGCTATGATTTAGAAAATATTTAAAGAAACATTTTTACTAACAATTTCAAAAGCAAAATAAAATATGTATGCTAAAATTTATTGAGACTTTAGTGATATTCATTATGTAGTTTATCCATCAGGAAACTGATTTTCTTTTGCAAAACCTTTATTTCGGAGGAGGATCAAAGGATGTTTATTTTCTGAAATTGTAAACAGTGAACTCATTTCTGCTTTATATCAAGTTGCCAATTTTCAATTTTCATAAATTTTATGAGAGGCACATCTTTTCATGTATGGATATGAAAATTTAGCTCAGATTGAGATTGAAAGTAATTAGAATGTGAATATGTGATTTACATCACATTAAAGAGCATGTATAGGAGAACCTTACACACTTGGATTCACTGAAACATGTATGTAAGCATTCATACTTC
The DNA here is from genome assembly GCF_964237555.1 of Oryctolagus cuniculus. Taxonomy (NCBI): domain Eukaryota; kingdom Metazoa; phylum Chordata; class Mammalia; order Lagomorpha; family Leporidae; genus Oryctolagus; species Oryctolagus cuniculus. Next base: position 59,948,883 of record NC_091453.1, read on the forward strand.
AACATGAAGAAAATATGTGATAAGTATACAAAATTGCTACATATCACTTGTCATTAGGGAATTGCAGGTGAAAACAGTAACATACTGCTACCTACCTGTTGGAATGGTTAAACTTAAACCTGCATGCAGATTTTTTAGCAGCTTTATTCATGATCAAAAATGTAAATATTTGAGCATTAAGATAAATGAACTAATACTGGATTAGTTCAGAGTATGAAATTTTTATGGGTTCATACTGATAGAAATAAGTGATTGTCTATTCATCCTCCTTAACTTATTTATTCAATTTTTCCATGAAAAGAATCCTAAATGTATGTAGATTGTTTCTCCTTAAGAAGACAGAACATGACTCTCCACTCCTTAGGAATGAGCTTCAGAAAGTGACTTTCTAGAGTACAATGGAAAAAAAAAAAAACTGAGAGCACTACTTAAGGCAGGTGACAAATATTAGTGTCAATGATACATCTGGCCGGCACCGCAGTTCACTAGGCTAATCCTCCACCTGTGGCGCCAGCACACTGGGTTCTAGTCCCGGTCAGGGTGCTAGATTCTGTCCCGGTTGCTCCTCTTCCAGTCCAGCTCTCTGCTGTGGCCCGGGAGTGCAGTGGAGGATGGCCCAAGTACTTGGGCCCTGCACCCACATGGGAGACCGGGGGAAGCACCTGGCTCCGGGCTTCGGATCAACGTGGTGTGCCGGTTTTTTTAAATTATGCCTAGGTTTCTTCGAATATTAAAATAGTTATTCACTGCATGATGGAATCAACAAATAGAGGGCTCTGAATAACTCTGTGCAGACTATATTTTAAAATAGACTTAGTACTTCACCTTCACTCACCACCCTCAGGTTACTGTAGACAATTCAGAGTGAATGGTACTGTTAGGATACATTGTGTACAGAGGTAGATCTCTATACTGTTTATGAAGAGTGGTGACATATGAATCAAATCCTATACCAAATAAGATTTCTCAAGGTGGCTTTCCAACTATAATGATGTAAACATTCCAAAAAATTACTAAGTATGTTTAACAACTAGTTAAGTGCACCATTCATGCATTATAAAAGTCTATCTTATCCAAGTATAAAGTTTTGACAAATTTCGTTCAAAATGCATTGATATGTTGGTAAGAAAACTGTTATATTTTCTTTCAAGGTATTCTGGTGTGGTGTAGACAGATGTGTTTGTATTGTACTTTGCGTCTAATCAAACAGGTCAGAAGAAAATAAGTTTCAAAGAGGGTAGGAAGAGGGATTTATGGTAAACAGAGGTAATTTATCAAAAGGTAGCATGTATTTAAAACCAAACAAAAAGATATGTCAAACATAATTGTAAGATGTTATTCTTGGAACCATCCCTTCAACTGAAAATAAAATACGGAGTTATAATATTCCACAGGAGGTTTAACAAGAGTTGAAACATCTTGTGGATTTGATTTCACATTACAAGACTCAATTTCCCAAATCAATTAATCATGGTTTCCATAGTTTCAAGCAGATGGACATAGATTTTAAACATGCTGTATTGGACTCTTTAACAATGATTCTCCCTAGAAAATATCAATAAGTAGAATCAATAAAGTGAGTTTGCATTTGCACTGAATCATTGAAGTTTCAATAGAAAGTACTTCTGAAATGGAACTTTTCCTTTCTCTTCCCTGTTAAAAGAAGTAACAGTATTTCTTTGCTCAAAGAGGTTTTTTTCTTTTCAACTTTTATTTAATAGAAATTTCCATAGTACAACATTTGGATTATAGCAGCTTTGTCCCCCCATAACCACCCTCCCACCCACAATCATCCCATCTCCCACTTGCATCCCATTCATCAAGATGCACTTTCAATTCTCTTAATATATGCTAAACTGATCTTCTGTATATAAAGTAAAGATTTCAACAGATTGTCTTTGTGTGTCTTTGTGGGTACAAAGTATAAAATACTATTTGAGTAGTTTCACCATTAATTCTCATAGTACAACACATTAAGGACAGAGGTGGTATATGGGTAGCAGGTGCACAGTGACTCCCGTTGTTGATTTAACAATTGACACTCTTATTTATGACATCAGTAATCACCCGAGGCTCTTGTCATGAGCTGCCAAGGCTAAGGAAGCCACCTGAGTTCACCAACTCTGATCTTTAGATAAGGCCATATTCAAAGTGGAAGTTCCTTCCTCCCTTCAGAGAAAGGTGCTGCCTTCTTTGATGGCCTGTTCTTCCCGCTGGGATCTCACTCAGATCTTTCATTTAGGTTTTTTTGCCACAGTGTCTTGGTTTTCCATGCCTGAGAAACTCTCATGGGCTTTTTAGACAGATCCGAATGCCTTAAGGGCTGATTCTGAGGCCAGAGTCTTTAGGGCATTTGCGATTCTATAAGTCTGCTGTGTATCCTGCTTCCCATGTAGGATCATTTTCTCCTTTTTAATTCTATCTATTATTAGCAGACACTGGTCTTCTTTATGTAATCCCTTTGACACTTGATCCTATCTTTTCAATCATGAAATTAAATTGATCACTTTAACAAGTAGATGGCATTGGTACGTGCTACCTTGATGGGACTGAATTGGAATCCCCTGGCACATTTCTAGCTCTACCATTAGAGGTAAGTCCTAGTGAGTATGTGCCGAACTGTACAACTCTTCCCTCTTATTCCCACTCTTATATTTAACAGGGATCACTTTTCAGTTAAACAGCTAATAGTGTTAATTAAAGTGTACAACCAATGGCATTAAGTACAACAAAAAAAACTAAAAGGAATGAAATAGTAAGTTTTTCGACAGTCAAAACAAGGGCTGATCAAGTAATTGTTTCTCATAGTGTTCATTTCACTTCAACAGGTTTCCTTTTAGGTGCTCAGTTGAAACAGATCAGGGAGAACATGACATTTGTCCCTTTGGGACTGGCTTATTTCACTCAGCACGATGTTTTCCAGATTCCTCCATTTTGTTAATGACCGGATTTCATTGTTTATGACTGCATGGTATTCTATAGAATATATGTCCCACAATTTCTTTAGTCTTCCTTTGATGGTCATTTAGGTTGATTTCAGGTCTTAGCTATTGTGAATTGAGCTGCAATAAACATTGAGGTGCAGACAGCACGTTTATTTGCCAATTTAATTACCTTTGGGTAAATTACAAGGAGTGAGATGGCCGGGTTGTATGGTAGGGTTGTATTCAGGTTTCTGAGGAATCTCCAGACTGAATTCCATAGAGGCTTAATGCCTTTGCATTCCCACCAACAGTGGGTTAGTGTCCTTTTTTCCCCACATCCTCGCCAGCATTTGTTTTTGGTAGATTTCTGTATGTAAGCCCTTCTAACCCAGTGAGGTTAAACCTCATTTGTGGTTTGGTTTGCATTTCCCTGAAGGCTAGTGATCCTGAACGTTTTTTCATGTGTCTTTTGGCCATTTGGATTTCCTCTTTTGAAAAATGTGTATTGATGTTCTTGGCCCATCTCTTAAGTGGTTGTTTTGTTGTGGAGTTTCTTGATCTCTTTGTAGATTCTGGTTATTAACTCTTTATCTGTTGCATAGTTTGCTAATATTTTTCCCATTCTGTCAGTTGCCTCTTCACTTTCCTGACTGTTTCTTTTGCAGTACAGAAACTTCTCCATTGGATGTAATCCCAATTAATTTTGACTTTGACTACCTGTGCCTCTGGGGGCTTTTCCAAGTAGTCTTTGCCTGTGCCTATATCATGCAGGGTTTCTCCAATGTTCTCTAATAATTTGATGGTGTCGGGTCATAGATTTAGGTCTTTAATCCATGTTGAGTGGATTTTTGTGTAAGGTATTTTGTTGAAGGATTTTGTGTAAGGGGTCTTGATTCATGCTTCTGCATGTGGAAGTCCAATTTTCCCAGCACCTTTTATTGAATAGACTGTCCTTGATCCAGGAAGTGGCTTGAATCCTTGATCAAATATAAGTTGGCTATAGATGTTTGGGTTGATTTCTGGAGTTTTATTCTGTCGCATTGGTCTATCCATCTGTTTCTGTACCAGTACCATGCTGTTTTGATTACACCTGCCCGGTAGTATGTCCTGAAATCTGGTATTGTGATGCCTCCAGCTTTGTTTTTGTTGTACAAGATTGCTTTAGCTATTCGAGGTCTCCTGCATCTCCATATGAATTTCAGCATCATTTTTTCCAGATCTGAGGAGAATGTCTTTGCTAGTTTGATCGGTATTGCATTGAATCTATAAATTGCTTTTGGGAGAATGGAAATTTTGATGATGTTGATTCTTCCAATCCATGAGCATGGAAGATTTTTCCATCTTTTTGGTATCCTCTTTCTTTAAGATTTTGTAGTTCTCATCATAGAGATATTTAACATCCTTGGTTAAGTTTATTCCAAGTTATTTGATTGCTTTTGTAGCTATTGTGAATGGGATTGATCTTAGAAGTTCTTCTTCAGCCATGGCATTGTCTGTGTATACAAAGGCTGTTGATTTTTGTGCATTGATTTTATACCCTGCTACTTTGCCAAACTCTTCTATGAGTTCCAATAATCTCTTAGTAGAGTTCTTTGGGTCCCCTAAATAAAGAATCATATCATCTGCAAAGAGGGATAGTTTGTGTTCTTCCTTCCCAATTTGTATCCCTTTAATTTCTTTTTCTTGCCTAATAGCTCTGGCTAAAACTTCCAGAATTATATTGAACAGCAGTGGTGAGAGTGGGCATCCCTGTCTGGTACCAGATCTCAGTGGAAATGCTTCCAACTTTTCCCCATTCAATAGGAAGGTGGCCGTGGGATTTTCATAAATTGCTTTGATTGTACTGAAGAATGTTCCTTCCATACCCAGTGTGCTTAGTTTTCATCTTGAAAGGGTGTTGAATTTTATCGAATGCTTTCTCTGCATCTGTTGAGATAGTCATATGGTTTTTCTTCTGCAGTCTGTTAATGTGGTGTATCACATTGATTGATTTGCCAACATTGAACCATCCCTGCATACCAGGGATAAATCCCACTTGGTCTGGGTGGATAATCATTCTGATGTGTTGTTGCATTCTATTGGCCAGAATTTTATTGAGGATTTTTGCCTCTATGTTCATCAGATAAATTGGTCTGTAATTCTTTCTCTGCTACATCTTTTTCAGGTTTGGGAATTAAGGTGATGCTGGCTTCATAGAAAAATTTGGAAGGATGCCCTCTTATTTGCTTGTTCTGAATAGGTTGGGAAGAATTGCAGTTTGTTCTTATTTAAATGTCTGGTTAGAATTCAGCAGTGAATCTCTCCAGTCCTGGGCTTTTCTTTGTTGGGAGGGCCTTTATTACTGACTCAATTTCTGTCTCAGTTATGGGTCTGTTTAGGTTTTCTATGTCTTCCTGGTTCAATTTTGGTAGGTTGCATGTGTCCAGGAATCTATCCATTTCTGATAGGTTTCCCTGTTTGCTGGCATACAAGTCCTTGTAGTAATTTCTGATGATTCTTTTTATTTCTGTGGTGTTACATTTCCTTTTTCATCTCTGATTTTATGGATTTGGGTCTTTTCTATTTTTAGTTAGTTGGGCCAATGGTGTGGCAATTTTTTTTCAAAAAACCAGCTCTTCATTTGGCTGATCTTTTTTTTAAATTTTTTTTTATTCAATCCTGTTGATTTCTTCTGATTTTAATTATTTCTCTTCTACTAGTTTTGGGTCTGGTTTGCTGCAGTTTTTCTAGACCCTTGTGATGCATTGATAGCTCATTTGTTTGGTATCTTTCCAATTTCTTGATGTAGGTACCTATTGCTATAAACTTTTCTCTTAACACCGCTTTTGCCGTATCCCATAAGTTTTGATATGTTGTGTTATCCTCATTTACTTCAAGAAAGTTTTAGATTTCTCTTTGGACTTTTTCTATGACCCAATGTTCATTCACGAGCATGTTATTCAGTCTCCGTATATTTGCATAAGCTCTAGGGATTCCTGAGTTGCTAATTTCCAGCTTCATTCCACTGTGGTTAAGAAGATGCATGGTATTTCAATTATTTTAAATTTGCTGAGACTTTCTTTATGGCCTAGTATGTGCTCAATCCTAGAGTAGGTTCCATGTACTGCTGAGAAGAATGTGTATTTAAGTGTGGAATGAAAAGTTCTGTAGATATGTTAGACCCATTTGGGCTATAGTGTCCATTAAATCTGTTTCCTTGTTGATCTTCATTGGTTGATCTTTCTATTGCTTAAAGTGGAGTATTGAATTCCCCCAGTACTATTTTATTGGAATCTAAGTCTCCCTTTAAGTCCCTTAACATATCTTTTAAATAGACTGGTGCCCTGTAATTAGGTGCATATACATTTATAATAGTTACATCTTCATGCTGAATTGATCCCTTAATCATTATATAGTGCCCCTCTTTGTCTCTCAATAGTTTTTGCATTAAAGTTTATTTTTGTCTGATATTAATATGGCTATGCCAGCTCTTTTCGTTTCTGTTGGAATGGGATATTTTTTTCCAACCTTTCACTTTCAGTCTGTATGCATCTTTGTTGGAAAGATGTGTTTCTTGTAAGCAACAAATAGATGGGTTTTATTTTTTAATCCATTCAGTCTGTGTCTTTTAATTGGAGAGTTGAAGATATTTACATTCAATGTGACTATTGATAAGTAGAGACTTTGCCCTGCCACTTTTCCAAAGATATTTCTAGTATTTTCTTTGAGCTTCTGGTGATCTTTTACTGAGAGAGTTTCTTCCTTTACCTTCTCTCATATTGATGGCCGTGTTTCCGTTTTTCTGTGTGTAACATATCCTTAAGCATCTATTGCAGGGCTGGGTGAGTAGTGACAAATTCAATTTCTGTTTGCTATGAAAGGTCCTTATTTCACCTTCATTCACAAATGAGAGCTTTGCAGAATATAATATTCTGGGCTGGCAGTTTTTTTCTCTTAGTACTTGGGCTATATGTTGCCATTCCCTCCTAGCCTGTAGGATTTCTGATAAGTCTGCTGTGAATCTGATTGGAGATCCTCTGAGAGTAATTGGATGTTTCTCTCTTGCACATTTTAGAATCTTTTCTTTATGATTCAGTGTGGTGAGTTTGATTAGTGTGTTGTGGTGAGGATCTCTTTTGGTCGTGTTTATTAGGGGTTCTATGAGCTTCCTGTACTAGGATGTTTCTATCCTTCTCCAAACCCAGAAGTTCTCTGCTAGTATCTCACTTAAAAGTCCTTCTAATCCTTTCTCCCTCTCCATGCCTTCAGAAACTCCTAGAACCCGAATGTTGTGTTTTTTAATAGTATCCTGTAGATTCCCAGTATTTTTTAGATTTTTAATTTCCTTTAATTTTCTTGGTTTGACTGTATACTTCCCTGTTCTGTCTTTGAAGTCCAATATTCTCTCTTCTGCCTCACTGACTGTTTAAGGCTCTCAAATGTTTTTCATTTGTTCTATTGAATTCTTTATTTCATTTTAGTTTCTCTTCAATATGTCAATTTCATATTGTACTGAATTCCTCATTTCATTTTGATTCCTCCTTGATTTCATTTTCACGAGAGATTTTCTGTCCTGTATGGATTTCTGTAGTTCATGCAATTTTTTTGATAACTTATAAATGTTCTTATAAATTTTTTGAAATCCATATCTTGCATTTGTTCCATGTCATCTTCATAATCTTGTATTAGAATGTCATGTTCAAGCCGGTGCCGTGGCTCACTAGGCTAATCCTCCGCCTTGCGGCGCCAGCACACAGGGTTCTAGTCCCGGTCGGGGCACCGGATTCTGTCCCGGTTGCCCCTCTTCCAGGCCAGCTCTCTGCTGTGGCCCGGGAGTGCAGTGGAGGATGGCCCAAGTGCTTGGGCCCTGCACCCCATGGGAGACCAGGGGAAGTACCTGGCTCCTGCCATCGGATCAGTGTGGTGCGCCGGCCGCAGCGCGCCAGCCGCAACGGCCATTGGAGGGTGAACCAACGGCAAAGGAAGACCTTTCTCTCTGTCTGTCTCTCTCTCACTGTCCACTCTGCCTGTCAAAAAAGAAAGTCATGGTCATTTGAGAGTGTCATGATGTCTTCATTGTTTCCTCAGTTTTTGCATTTGTTGTTTGGCATTGTGGAGATTCTTTGGTATCTTTTTTTTTTCTGTGGTGGCTTTTCTCATAATACTGTGACTCTAGATTAAGCGGATTGTCTGCTTTTGGTGAATCACTAGAGGTTTGTGGTGTGTGTGGCCAGAAAGCTCTGTTTAGTTCTTCAGGGTTAAAGATGTGCCAAAACTGACAGACCCAGCTTTGGCATGGTGAATCTTCTCTTTTATTCAGAAGGGATGTAATTCTGCTCAGCTCAATGGCAATCTGCCTGAGTGCTAGCCCCATTGGTTATAATATTTATCTGCTTTGTCCCAAAGACTACACAAAGGATCTGTGTAGTCCTCAGTGTAAGCTCAAATTCCTCTGCAGTGTGTCTCCCTGTGTAGCCAAGGCCACTTGAATTTGTGGCGTCTCCCACTGAGACTACTCACATCTCAGCCACACTGTGTTTTTTTTTCCACAGTTCCTGTTCATAAGCTCCACACATTCACTAGGTCTAAGTCTCCTGTTATTTCTCCCCACCAGAGTCAGGTTTTTATGTTTGGTTGAGGGTGGGCGCAGCCCTGAGCTGGCACAACTGTTTTGTATGTCAAATTGTGCCTGCTCTATTGTCTTCCCGCCTTTGTAAAGTGAGTGGAGAGAGAATTGTCCATACTGGCCCCTTTTATTTTTTCTCTCCTTTAGTTAGCCTGGTGAACTTTCCCCCACGGGACTTTAAGCCTCCTTCCCTCTAGGCTCTTCTGCCAGTTTTTCACCAGTGTCTCAGGCTACTGCAGTTTTGCCTCACCACCCTTTCCAGCACTGGAGCAGAGACACTCAGCAGCTGGGGTCCCGAGCCGTGGGCACCCGTGCCCTCCATGTAGGTCCACTGCGTCCCTCTAATTCCAGAAGTTTCCTCTGCCGTTTTTTCCCTAACTCTTCCCTGAGACTACAGTATCTCCACTTTTATTAAAACTATCTTTCCCTGGACTATCAGTGAGCTCCCTCCCTATTCCGCCATCTTGGAAGGTCTCCTGAGATCAGGTCCAAAGAGGTTTTTTATTGTAGCAGCAATGACTTTTAATATGTGGAATGGAGTTCTGTAACATAAATATGCAATTATCATTTTACACTAAAATTTATGTGGATATTTTAAATTATAGCAAAAATTTGTATCATTAACAGTCCAAATACAGTGTTTTGTGTATTCCTTTGTAGGTGAAGAAACAGATTTTCACCTAAACAAACATGACAGATGACAATAAAATTCAGCTTTCTTGATCCTAAGATGCAAAATAATTGGGAAAAGTCAAAGATACATCAAGTGTATCACCACACTATGCCTGATAAACTTAAGCCTGATTCTTGGTAATTAAAATGCAGATTTGTTACTGTCATTTCTTTTCAGTAAGGAAACTAGTGAGTACTATCCAAATAACTTCCAAGGCATTCTTCAACAACAATATGATAGGTATAACTCCCAGATGAAGTTAAATAAATCTAAACCACATATGTGATGTTTTGCCATGTTTATCATTACATGTTTTGTAACTCAATACATATCTCTCCTTACATACTTAGTTTTAAGCACCCCTCCCTTTCATGTTTTGGCATTATATCACTAGAATGTATTTCTTGGAATATAACTATTCAAAATAGAAATATATTAAGTCATTGTTGTAAGATTCAGTTTTTCAGTATGTGTTAGAATTCAGAAAATGTTAAATTTGTATGAGATTAGAGAAATGATTAGAAAGTTTTAAATTATGGGTACAATGCAGTGATTCAGGATAAGAGGCACTGTATTAGGAAAAACTGAACAGAAAATAAAGTTGTATCATGGAGTAATATATTGTGTATTAGCTAAGTTTGAAATAATATGCTCATGTCTGATGCAAGTTTTATTTAGAAGTATTTCATATGTTTATATTTGCATGTTTGAACTAATAGGTATGTATATTGTTTCTCCTCTTGTTCCTCCTGTCTTTACAGTAATTTAAACATATATTCATACTTTAGCTTTATTACTTCTATTCTTGGGATCTAGGAGTCTCCATTTATCTTTATAAAAATATATGCCTTCCTCTTAAGATTTTTGTGAATGTTAAAAATTGGAAACCTGATACAAATCACAAAACACTTGAATTTATCTTTTAATATAGTTTCAAAACATAACAATATTTTGTTCCTTTGAGCCAAAAACTGAGTATTTTATTGAAAAGAAATCAGTTTTCCAATGGACAAAACTACACAGGTCTGAGCATAAATTTTCTATTTTAATGAAGTGAACAGCCTTATTTAGATCTTGAGTTTTTCTTAGTAATGGTTCCATGAATTGAGTATATACTGAATTATTAATAAGTATAATGTGATACTATCATAAATTGAATTCCTTTCTCAATATTTTTAAAGATTTATTTATTTGAAAGGCAGAGTTAGAGGAGGAGGAGGAATGAAAGACAGAGGTCTTCCATCTGCTAGTTCACTCCCCAGATGGCCACAATGGCTGGGGCTGGGCCAGGCTGAAGCCAGGAGCCTGAGCTTCTTCCAAGTCTCCCACATTGGTGCAGGGGCCAAAGGACTTGGGCCATGTTCCAATGCTTTCCCAGGTGCATTAGCAGGGAGCTGGATCAGAAGTGAAGCAGCCAGGACTTAAACCAGAGTCCATATGGGATGCCAGCATTGCAGGCAGCAAATTAATCCATTATGCCACAATGCTGGCCCCTAAATTTTATTTTCAAATTTATTGGTCTCATATTCTGCAATTGTGCTGAACTCAATTTATTCTAATTTTTAGTGGATTCCTTAAGATATTTTATGTATAAATGTATGCCATCTGTGACTAGAGATAGTTTTATCTCTTTTAGTTATGGATGTCTTTCATTGCTTTTGCTTGCCTAGTTGCACTGGCTAGAATACCAGTGCTGTGTTGAATACAAGTCATGGGAGTAGACATCCTTGTCTTTTAAGGAGAAAACATATGATCTTAGCTGTGAATTTTATAAATGTTCTGTATCAGGTTTAGGAAGTATCTTTTTTTTTTTGAATACTTCTAAAATCTGTTTATCAAATGCTTTTTCTGTATCTATTGAAATGATTAGGTAATTTTTATTCTAGTGAAATGATGCATTTCATTAATTTTCAGATGTGAAATCAATATTACATTCAAGGTACAAATACCATTTGGTTATGCTGTGTTTATAGCTTGCTCTATTTAGTTTGCTAGTGTCTTCTTAAATATATATATACATATGTTCATAAAGACAAGTTGTTCCAGAGTTGTCTTCCCTTATAATGACTACATTTGGGCCTTGGCCCTTTTTTTGTGGTAAGTTTATTATCACTACTGATTTATTCTCTTCACTTGTTATAGGTCTACTGTTTTTACTTATTCCTGCATAAATTTCAGTAGTTTGAGTATTTCTGGGATTATTTTTCATCTATGTAACCTAAATTACTAGAAGATATTTATCTGTAGTATTTCTTTATAATCCTTTTTATTTCAGTGAGATTGGTGCTAATGTCATCTCTTTTGTTTCTTATGTCTTTGCTTTTCTGTCAATCTAGCTAAAGCTTTGTCAATTTTATTTCAAAAAATACCTTTTGGTTTCATTGGCTTTCCTAGTTTTTGTTTCATTAATATCATGCAAAGATTTGTTATTTAATTTCATCTGCTCACCTTAGAATCAGTTTGCTTTCCATCCATTGTCTTTGGCAAAAAGTTAGATAATTAAAGTGAAATATTTCTTAATATAGGGATTTATATTCACAAAATTACCAGTAAGCACTGTTTTAGCCTCGTTTCACAAATTTAACTATGTTGTATCTTGATTTTCATGCACCCCAAAGTATTTCTAATTTCTCCTTTTATTTCTTCTTTGACCTGGTTAAGAGTTATTGTTTCAGTGCTGGTGCTGTGGCGTAGACAGTTAAGCCTCTGCTTGCAGTGCCAGCATCCCGAATGAATGCTGGTCTGAGTCCCACCTGCTCCACTTATGATCCAGCTCCCTGCTAATCGACATGGGAAAGCAGTAGAAGATGGACTGAGTACTGTACCCATGGGTACTCTGTACCCATGTAGGATACCCTGGCTCCTGTCCTCAGCAGGATCCAGCTCTGGCCAATGCAGCCATTTGGGGATTGAACCTAGAACATGCAGGCTCTCCCTCTCCCCCCTCCCCCTTCTGCCTTTCAAATATTTTAAAGAGTTATTGCATTTCCATATTCGTTTCCTATTTTTTTCCTGTTATTGACTACTAACTTAAGTTTACTGTAGTTGGCAAACATACTTTGTATTTCTATCTTTGTAAATAAATGTAAGCTTGTTTTATTTCCTAGGATATTGTCTATTCTGGAGAATGTCCAATATGCATTTGAGTATAATATACACTCTGTTAAGTGAAGTGTCCTATAACTGTCTTTGAAGTCTACTTGGCTTATAGTCTTATCTCATTGTACATATCTTCCCATTTTTTCCATTCCATATTGAAAGTGAACTACTGATATCTCTTTTACTGTTCAATGATCAATAGCTCCCTTCCTTTCTGGCAATTTTTCTTCATGTATTTTAGAACGGTTTTAGTTACTATATCTTTCTGATGGGTTGTCACTTTTGTCATTAAATACCTCACTTTATTGCTAACAACATTTTTAACGTCTATTTTGTCTGATAAAAATTCATGGCTGTTACATAATATATCCTTTTTTCATAATTGTAGTTTTAGTTTCTTGTATCTTTTAATCCAAGTTATATTTCTTATAGTCAGCATATTGTTGAATCTTGTGCTTTTATGCAGTCTACCAATCTCTGCCTTTTGTATTATTTAATCCATTTCCATTTATTTTCACATTAATTTGTATCTACCATTTTTTTGTTCTTTGTCACCAGTCTTTTATTGCTTAATACCTTCTATCCTCCTAAACTACCTTTTTTGCATTAAATATTTTCAAATAAAGTAATGAATAGGCAATTAAATAGCAACAGCAGGAAATGTAAATATTCCACATTTAACAGAGTAATTAAGCAAAAAATCAGCAGAGATCTAGAAAACCAAAAATAGGACTGTAAAAATGTGAATTCTTATCTATAGAGTACCCCATACAAAAGCATTAGAACACACATTTTTCTTAAGATCACATGGATATAAGAAGTCACAATTAAAGCAGATACTTGGATTTTTTTTTTTTTTTTTTTTTTTTGACAGAGTGGACAGTGAGAGACAGGGAGAAAGGTCTTCCTTTACTGTTGGTTCACCCTCCACCCTCCGATGGCCGCTGCGGCCAGCACGCTGTGGCCGGCGCACCATACCAATCCGAAGCCAGGAGCCAGATGGTTCCTCCTGGTCTCTCATGCAGGTGCAGGGCCCAAGGACTTGGGCCATCCTCCACTGCACTCCCGGGCCACAGCAGAGAGCTGGACTGGAAGAGGGGCAACCAGGACAGAATCCGGCACCCCGACTGGGACTAGGACCTGGGGTGCCGGTGCCCCAGGCAGAAGATTAGCCTAGTGAGCCGCGGCACCGGCTTGGACTTTATTTTTAACTGGAAGAATGAATTTCTTATTTCTTTCATGATTTTGCAATATGTGTTATTAATAGTTCTAGCTATTTAAAGGTTTCAGATTTAGGGTATCTTAATTCCAGTGAAATATAGAAATGTTATTCCTATCTAGTTTTATCTTCCTCTTTTCTTCTCTTCAAGATTTTTATTTTACTTGAAAGTCAGTTACACAGAGAGGAAAGGCGGAGAGAGAGAATCTTCCATCTGCTGGTTCACTCCCCAGATAGCCTCAACGGCCAGAGCTACACCAATCCGAAGCCAGGAACCAGGAGCCTCCTCCGGGTCTCCCATATGGGTACAGGGGCCCTAGGACTGGGGCCATCCTCCACTGCTTTCCCAGGCCATAGCAGAGAGCTGGATCGTAAGTGGAGCAGCCAGGTCATGAACCAGTGCCCATATGGAAGCCGGCACTACAGGCGGCATCTTCACCTGCTATGACACAGCGCTGGTCCCCCTATTTTTTCTTTTACTATCTTTATATATATATTATACCTGTATATGTCATGAACATAAAATATTTTTAAAATTATTGCTTTATATAATTTTCAGTGCTTTAAAGAAGCTGAAAGAAATGAGATTAAGTACATATTCATGGCATGTGTTATGTTAACATTATTGATTCTTCCCATGTATTATGTATTCAATTTATCATCTTTTGCCATTCCCTTACCATAATACTGATTTGCTTCCATATACCCCTTTGCATTATTAGTGTGAGATACATTAAATTTCTGTCACAAACCAGTTATTCTTGGTGGAATACCCTATAATATCAGTTGCTGATAGTGTTTATTATTAGTTTGTTGGTAGTTTTGTTCAAGTCTTGTATAATTCTATTGAGTTGTAGTACTAAGCTGTTAGGAGTACACTGAAATTTCTTATTCCTTCGATTCTCAGTTTCTGCTGTGTATACTCCTAATTTGAGTCTGTGTCGTTAGGTATATATAATTGCTCTATCTTCCTAAATAAATGATCCATTTATCATTATCATATATCCCCCTTTCTTAGTGGCTATAATGTCTGACGTTAGTATAGCCACTCCAGATCCACTAGAATTTTTGCATAGTATATATTTTTAAATTTTTCTATTTTCAAAGTTTTTGTGGCAATAAATCTAAATATTTATTTATCTCTTATAGGTGCCATATAACCAGTTCTAGCTTTTAATCACATCTTAAAATATCTAGATTAGTTTATTCACGTTTTCATTGACATGTTTAGATGTCTTTTATACTAGATAGGTATTCCTTAAGAAAACATTTTCATTATTCTTACCTTTAGTTGTTTATAGTTATTTCCTTCATTGTTGCTCTTGACATTGCAATATATATTTTCATTGTTGACTTCAGATTAATATTTAATTATACACACACATACAGTCTGTTCCATTATAACTCCTCTTAATCCCTCCTCCTTTGTGCTATTTTTTTTAAAGATTTATTTGAAAGTCAGAATTACAGAGAGTGAAGAGGCAGAGAGAGGTCTTCCATCTCATGGTTCGCTCTCCAATTCGCCGCAACAGCCCGAGCTGCACCGATCCGAAGCCAGGAGCTGCTTCTAGGTCTCCCACATGAGTGCAGGGGCCCAAGGACTTGGGCCATCTTCTACTGCTTTCCCAGGCCACAGCAGAGAGTTCATTTGGAAGTGAAGCAGCCAGGATTTGAACCAGCACCTATATGGGATGCTGGTGCTTCAGGCCAGGGCGTTAACCTGCTGTGCCACAGCATCAGCCCTTCTTTGTGCTATTATAATTATTTACACCAGATTACTTTACAAACACTTAATGTATATTGACAACTATTGCTTTATACAATCATAAATTTCAAAGAAATTAAGAGGAAGAAAGATACAATTATTGCATCTTTCTATGTGAGGAAACTTCAAAAAGTTCATGGGAAGTAGAATTAAAATAAGTTTATTTTGGTGCAAAAAATTTAAATGCATGCAGTTTTTTTCATCATATATATCTTCCATTAATGTTTCTGAAGACTGCTGATGCAGATTTCAAAAACTTTTGTAACAAATTTTACCTATATTTTGATTACATTTCTTCATGAACCTTTTGACATACCTCAAATATTAATGAATTTATAAATCTGGCAATCTTTTTTCCCTGTTATGCTTCTATTTCAATATAGCTTCATTTCCTCCCACTTTTTTTCTGGTATTGTCACATATATTAAATCTTCACATGTTACAGGCATAAGAATACAACTTTATAATTGTTTTCACTTGTCTTTTAAATAACATACATTTATAATCTTTTATAACTAATTATTGTCATTTATTTTTGTTCATATAGCTTCAAGTTATCCTCTTGTGTCATTTCTTTTCACTTGAACTTCCTTAGTATATATAGCAATGCTTTACTACATCAAATTCTCTTAGCCATATATTCTCACTCTGGGGATTATTTTTACCTTCATTTTTAAAGGATAGTCTTGTCAGAAGTAAACTTATTTTTAGTTTTTTTCTTCTGTGTCTAATACTTCTTTTCAGTGCTTTGATAACTTATTCAATATTTTGTTAACCATGTATATGTTTTGAGAGATTTAATTTTGTATTTTCTGTTACTTTTAATATCTGTTCTCTCCTTTGGACTTCAGAATGATGATGTGTCTAGGTATAAACTCTGTTTCTCTTGGAGATTATGAGCCTGTTGAATAGCTAGGCTAAATTTTTTTTAGAAAATTGGAGAAATTTTCCCATTTCATGACTTTTTTAAATCAGTCTGATTATCCATCTAAAAGGGAAAGATACAATCTCTCTCTTCCTCTCTCCCTCCCTCCTTCTCTCTCTCTCTCCCTCCCTCCTTCTCTCTCTCTCTCCCTCCCTCCTTCTCTCTCTCTCTCCCTCCCTCCTTCTCTCTCTCTCTCCCTCCCTCCTTCTCTCTCTCTCTCCCTCCCTCCTTCTCTCTCTCTCTCCCTCCCTCCTTCTCTCTCTCTCTCCCTCCCTCCTTCTCTCTCTCTCCCTCCCTCCTTCTCTCTCTCTCTCCCTCCCTCCTTCTCTCTCTCTCTCCCTCCCTCCTTCTCTCTCTCTCTCCCTCCCTCCTTCTCTCTCTCTCTCCCTCCCTCCTTCTCTCTCTCTCTCCCTCCCTCCTTCTCTCTCTCTCTCCCTCCCTCCTTCTCTCTCTCTCTCCCTCCCTCCTTCTCTCTCTCTCTCCCTCCCTCCTTCTCTCTCTCTCTCCCTCCCTCCTTCTCTCTCTCTCTCCCTCCCTCCTTCTCTCTCTCTCTCCCTCCCTCCTTCTCTCTCTCTCTCCCTCCCTCCTTCTCTCTCTCTCTCCCTCCCTCCTTCTCTCTCTCTCTCCCTCCCTCCTTCTCTCTCTCTCTCCCTCCCTCCTTCTCTCTCTCTCTCCCTCCCTCCTTCTCTCTCTCTCTCCCTCCCTCCTTCTCTCTCTCTCTCCCTCCCTCCTTCTCTCTCTCTCTCCCTCCCTCCTTATCTCTCTCTCTCCCTCCCTCCTTATCTCCCTCCCTCCTTATCTCTCTCATCTATGTATGCTTTTGTAAAGAATGTCCGGCCTGCAGGCCATAAATGGCCCATGAAATCATTTGGTCTGACCCTGTCAAGGCCACCTGAGGCAAGACTTGAAATTCAATGAATATATAGCAAGTTTAAGTTGATAATTTTGTATGGCCCATGCATGGTGCTATAAATATCCAAATGGCCTTTGGAAGAAAAAGATTCCCCACACCTACTAGGATATCCTATAGATCCCTAAAGCTCTATTTTTCCCCATTCTTACTCGAGAGGGAGGGAGGGAGAATTTCTAATTGTACTTTTTCAAATAGCTTCCATCTTTTTATTGATATCCTCTACTTATAATTTCTGCATCTTTTTTTTTGTTTGTGCAGCTTGCATTAGTTCTTTGAAAATATTTTTTCTGCTTTGTCTGCTAAATCTAAGATCTGTGCTCCCAGGGTGATGGCTAGTCTTGAATGCTTTTTCTTTTTTAAAAAAAGATTTATTCATTTGTTTATTTGAAAGGCAGAGTTAGAGACAGATCTTCCATCTGCTGGTTAACTCTCCAGATGTCACCAATGGCAAAGGCTGGGCCAGGCCAGGCTGGAGCCATGAGCCAGAAACACCTTCTTGGTCTCCCATGTGGATGGCAGGGGCCAAGCACTTCTGCTTGCTCAGGCAAATTAGCAAGGAGCTGTATTGGAAGTAGAGCAGCCAGGACCCACATGAGAAGTCAGCATTGCAAGTGACAGTTGAAGCCACTGAGCCACAATGCCAGCCCATTCTTCTCCTTTAAGAATCACAGCTCCTATTTCTTTGTGTATGTCTCATTTTTATTGTCCTTGTCACTGTTTTTAATTTGACATTTTAAATGATGCATACAACAACTCTTGACTTTTGTGCTTGCTCTGTGTGCTGATGTGTTAACTATTAGATTCCACAGAACTAGTTTAGGTAAATCACTATTTCATATATATATATATATCCTTCCCCTGGTGATAATCCTTTCTTAAATATTTTTTAATCTGATTTCCTAAACATCATCCTGAGTCAGCACAGTTTATTTATCAGCTAATGATTCCAAGCCCATGCTTAATTGTCTGCAACCAATAGGATTCTACCACTTTTTAGTAGATATCTGTATCTTGAAGAAAGCTTTGAATTTCAAGCAGTCTTAATCTCATTTTTTTAAAAATGTATTTTCTGTTTTCACAAGGCCTAACATCCACGAGGGAAGTAGCTTGCAAAGGCACTCTCTAGTCTCTTCGGAGCTGCTATATCCTTGTGCTCATAAATAGACTGTCAATTCCCCTATATTAACAGAATCTTAACGTTGCCCCCTTTAGCTTCCTCATTTCTAAATAGTCATGCTAAATTTCTATTCGGTTTTCCTTTCTCCTTCCCTGAACTGATATTATGAAGATAGAGTACCAGTGATGTTAAACTTCCTGATGAATTGCTATTGATCAGTGTTTTGATTTCTATCTTTTTAAAAAGATTTTATTTGAAAGGCAAAGTGACAGAGAAGGAGTGACACAGGGTGAGAGATCTTCCATCTGCTGGCTTACTCCCCAAATGGTTGCAATAGGAGATTCACAGAAACCAATCAGAAAGAGACTAATCTACCAGAGTCAGTGTAATAAGGGAATCCCCGCTGCCATTACTTATAAGAAAAGTAACCTGATATAAATCAATCTGCTTTTTCTTATTGGCTTGTTTCCTTGTTCCCACCTTATAAAATCAGCCATTCAGTCTTCAGCCATGATCAGAGGATGACTCATTTGATTTTAAAGAATGAAATGCTGGCTGGTGCTACAGCTTCCTTGGCTAATCCTCTACCTGCAGTGCCAGCACCCCGGGTTCTAGTCCCGGTTGGGGTGCCAGATTCTGTCCCAGTTGCTCCTCTTCCAGTCCAGCTCTCTGCTGTGGCCTGGGAAGGCAGTGGAGGATGGCCCAAGTGCTTGGGCCCCTGCACCCACGTGGGAGACCAGGAGGAAGCACCTGGCTCCTGGCTTTGGATTGGCGCTGTGCGCTGGCCGTAGTGGCCATTTGGGGGGGTGAACCAACAGAAGACCTGTCTCTCTCTCCCTCTCTCTCTCTCCCTCTCTCTCTCTCTAACTCTTCCTGTCAAAAAAAAATGCTGCCTGATTCCAGAATTTGTAAATCCTATTAGATCTCTAAACTAAATTTCTTAATTTTATTTTATATATAACAGAAATAAAACAAATTATAGTATGAAAATCCTCATTTTGAATACCCAATGAATTAATGATTCTAAACATTGAACATTTGATTGGTAATATTACAAAAGAGTGACATATTTTGACATGAGAGCCATTTCTTCCATAAGAATTCAATGTCATATACAACTTCATTAGAGATAAATTTGGTTTCACCAATTTTTGGATACTACTGACAAATTGTTAGAAGCATTGCAAAGAAAGAACACATACTGTGCTCAGCAAAATATATCCTATGGGCAACTCTAAGTCAAAGATTTTCATTCCTTGAATGGGGAATTTGTTAGGAAATGAAAGAAATAGTGACTACAGAATTAATAAACAGGTTGAAGGGAACTTAAATACATATTTATATGTATTTGCATATTTATGTGTCTGCTTAATAGTTAAGGCAAATAATAGTCTCTAGGGATGAACACATGAAAATACTAATTTAAGAAATTCAAGGAAGTGATTTCACAAAGTCAGGTTAATTTGGAGAGAATCCCCTGACTGCAATTGGACTGGAACACACAGAAGAGCTTCTGTGGTTACAGACTGTAATTTCTTGAGTGATTATTACAAAGATATTTGTCTTGTAATACCTCATTTATAAAAATTTTGATATAAATTTGTTTCACTTTTAGAATTATCTCGAGCTATATTACAGATATAAAAATTAAATATAAAAATTTAATCCATTTAACAATAAAAACAAAGCTATAAACAATGGTGTAGTTGTGAAATATGGTTTTCTAATACTCAACATATAAAATTTATGAAGTCAAAAAATAGGATTCAAAACAACACATAGGTTTATCTTGGGTAAATATATAAAAGGCATTTAATAAGGTATGATACATAGTAATTTAAAATCCTCGGCAAAATAAAGAAATCTCTTTAATCCAAAAATATTTTATAGGAACATCATAAGTTCATCTACTGTCACCACTTCTTTTTAGCATTTTAGTGATGATTCTAGCCTGTGGGATAAAGGATAAGTAAAATCAGTAAATATTCATTTGTTACTCAAAATAAAACCCATAATGGTTTGTCTAGAAGGTCCAAACAAACCTACCAATAATGTATTAGACTTATAATTGAACTTAGCTAGGTAATTGAATCCAGATTTAATATACAAATATCTATATTGTGTCTCTATAGATGAATCATAAGCAAATAGCTATTAGGTGCTGATATTGTTAAGGACAAAAGACCAAAGAAACCAATGGCATTTTATAGGCTTCCTGAGGAATTACGCACGTTGACTAAGAGTCAAGCCCTGTTCCTTTGTCTTTTCCTGCTTTTGTACCCTACATTTAACAAGGCAGTTTTGGGGAGCACACTGTTTTCTTAGGACCTCAGGGATTAATAAATCACAACTGCAAGGTGATACAGGAGAGTAAATTATAATTTAAAGCAAATTTCAGGAAGCACACAACTATCTTATCTTAGGTATGTGTGTAGGCCTTTATGGCAGGTGGGGAACAGGTTTCTTCTAAGTCAGTATTGGTTTGCTTAGACTCAGCTGGCCCTTAGATAACAAGCGAAAGGAAGACTGTTGGATTCCCTTGGACTAACTCCTTTAATGTCCAACAGGAGAGAGTCTAACAGTATCATTTACATTAGTGATTAAATATCAGATATCTAGGAATATGTTTAATATTTATAATAGAAAAATGTAGTATGTTGCTGAGAAATAAGGAACCTAAATAAATGAAGATATTTCCTGTGTTTAAGAACTAAAATACTTATTACAATTAAATGATCCTCTATATTTAATCTGATCTTTAGAAGAATTCCAATTCCAATCAAAATCCTAGCAGGATTGCCTTGTAGAAATTGACAAGCTCTTTCTCAAGTTAATACTACTGGGATGACAAACTTTTTAAGCAGGACGAATAATCCTACTAGATATCAATACTTACTAAAAGTATACTAAATAAGACATTGTGTAATTAATACAAGAATAGACGAAGCAAGAAAGGTAATACAATGTCTTGCACTGGATACAGAAGAACAGATGAAACTTGGCCCTTTATGCACCATATTTAAAAATGAAATCCAGATGAACTACAGATGTAAACACCAATCACAAGACAACATATCTTTCCAGAAGGAAATATTTTTGCCGCTCCCTTGCCCGCAAAGGAACGACACTGTTCGCAGCTTATCGGTCTTCAGCAGACTTTTAATGGGAAAATAACAGGGACAGTGAAAGAATGAAAGGAGGAGAGTGGACAGGAAAGCCCCATCCTTCCTCAGCACACAGCTTATATACAAAATCTGGCCAATTGCAAGCAGGCTCAAGTCCATGCATGGAACACTCCAATCCGCTGTCTGTTCACGCAGTGTGCACGCGTCCTCGGGCCAATCAGATGAGGTGTCACGCAGCAGGCAGGCTCACCGCGCGGTCCTTGGCGCCATCTTGTTGTTTACAACATTCTCAACTCCTCTGGAATGTCCCGACCGTGGGAAAGCATTGCCCTAACTGAAACTAGGAACATTCGCCTTGTGATAAAGACACAGCAACATCTATCAGACCGACCTTGACGTGGGGGCTCCATGGCTGCGCATCCCATGGAGCCCCACAATTTTACAAACTTGGTGGTGGCCACTGCACAGATCAGACTTCACTGGCTTGCATGCCTCAATTTGCTTCCTCTGCAAACATGTCTTTCAAACCTGATATTCCTGAGATAGATTCATTAAATCAAAATTGAAGATAGAAATTCGAGAAATTGAACAGGAGAAACAAGTAGGCGAATCACAATGAGGTGTACACTGCCAGTACTGCCAGTACGCATTGTATATTCCACAAGCATTCTTATTAGGTAACTTCTTTTAGCTGTTTAACTTTTGATCCAACCTCTTTGTAAGATAGTTTAAATGACTCTGTTGCCTCTTTCATATCAATGAAGAACCACCGACAAGGAAAGCCATACCTACCTTCCCAATCTTCCTGTCTTGCTGGCAGGAAAGGAAAAGAACTTACGTATTGGGGAAAGGAAGAAGCTGGGTGTCACTATAGAGAAATCTAGAGTAAAAACCAAGCTGGTCCAAGGTTTCCTACGGGCTGTAAAATGCAGCTTTTATTTAGAGGGCCATTTTTATTGTTCAAATGGTTTTACTT
Source organism: Oryctolagus cuniculus (assembly GCF_964237555.1). NCBI lineage: Eukaryota > Metazoa > Chordata > Mammalia > Lagomorpha > Leporidae > Oryctolagus > Oryctolagus cuniculus. The sequence goes on from NC_091453.1 coordinate 59,971,224, forward strand.
ATTGGAAACTGCAATAGTTTAAATATACGAACAAAAAGCTTTAAAACCCAAAATAAAGAAAACATTTCAGAAGAAATCTTGAACTTGACAGATTATAAAACAGAACATAAACTATTGGTTATACACATACCTTATGCTACTCTATGACAAAATAAAAAGCCTGAATCCAAAAGATAGAAATAATCCTGTGTAGCTTTCTCCTGGTAAAACAGAAAAAGCCATCAGAAGGGTGTGATAACTTCCCCTTTCTATTCTCATGCTAAACTAAAACTCGGTGGAATCACTACTTCTTTGCTATTCTTATGATAAAACTGGATTTGGCACTTTTATCTTGCTAAAGGCAGCTTTTGGGGAGAAGCAGGCACTTTGTACCCTCTTAAAGAGATTTCCCTTTTCCTCATTCCAACCAAGACCCAACCTAACTGCCTATTAGTCTACCTCCTCACAGTTTTAGAAGTGAGGAACACTTTTTGTGAAAGAAGTGATTTCAGAGAGGCTTGAGGTGCTAAATTTTAAATTTTTTATCCTGTCTGGTTAAAAGGTTCTGAAAATTTTAGGAAAATTAATTATATTATGATTTTAGAAATATAGCTTAAAATGTACATTTGGATTTTAGTTTCTATAATCACATAGTCCTGAAAAATTAAATTTTCTAAGGTAGAAACAGACATTTGTTACTTCGTAGAGGACAAAATACTTCATCTATCTGCTTAGGTTCAGTGATAGGAGGACTGAGAACTGACCTGATCAAAGAACAGGAGAAAATACAAAGTTATTCACATACATATATGGGAGCATACAGAAAGATGCAGCTCAAGGAAGTACCCAGAATTTGGTCTTAGATAACATCCTACTAGGTACAGAGGAGAGAGAGAAAGGAAACTTGGGGAAAAAAATCTGGGAAACAAATTGCCTTTAGGAGAATAAATGGGAGTTATGATAGCTTGGGTTCTTAAGTAGAATAGATGGGAGGTATTATAGTTCTATGACATTGTTTTGATTTTTCAACCCTATACCCAACTTCTCGTCTCTGAGAGTGCTATGGGCGAAATGGTGAAGAAAAGATCACCTCAGTTCTTTGTCCACTTGGAAATCCTTCCATGGGAGACAATGCAAGGCGTCCAGTGCGTAACAAATCTTCCCAGGCAGACGAATCAATTCACAGGCTTTTATTGGGGTTCCGCTCTCGGGTGAGGTTCCCGGGTCCCAACAGAGCTGTTAACAGGGGGGCCGGGGAAGTCACGAGTCAGAGGTTGGGAGGGCTACTTTCATAGATTCAGGGCATGGGGGTTAAAGGTTGAGGTGGGTCTGAAACTCATTGGTTGACCTTCAGGCACCCACAGGGACCTTGACAAGGACTTTTCTTCCCCGGAAGTGCGGGTAGGGACTTCTCCATTCCCGGAAGTATAGGCCTGCCTTCCATGCAGATCCCAAAGCTACCAGACAAGGCAGAGAGAAAAGCAAGATTTACTTAAATCAGAGACCTCCTGGTGGAATGGCCAGGAGGAGGCCAATCTATCATAACTCCCATTTATTCTCTTAAGGGCAATTTGTTTCCTAGATTTTTTTTTTTATCTTTAATGAATATAAATTTCCAAAGTACGACTCATGTGTTACAATGGCTTCCCCCCCCATACCGTCCCTCCCACCCACAACCCTCCCCTTTCCCACTCCCTCTCCCCTTCCATTCACATCAAGATTCATTTTCGATTATCTTAATATACAGAAGATCAGCTTAGTATACCTTAAGTATTTCAACAGTTTGCTCCCACACAGAAACATAAAGTGAAAAATAATAGATGATTTTTTTTAAATGATGACGAAATCAGATCAGACCTATTGTCATGTTTAATCCCAGTGAGAGTCAAGTTGGGAATTGATAATTTCTTTCTTTCTTTTTTTTTTTTTTTTTTTTCAGATCAGTTTAGTGTACATTAAGTAAAGATTTCAGTCGTTTGCACCCCCATAGAAACACAAAGTGAAATATACTGTTTGAGTACTCGTTATAGCATTAAGCCTCAGTGTACAGCACGTTAAGGACAGAGATCCTACATGAGGAGTAAGTGCACAGTGACTCCTGTTGTTGACTTTACCAATTGACACTCCTGTTTATGGCATCAGTAATCTCCCTATGCACCAGTTATGAGTTTCCAAGGCTATGGAAGCCCCTTGAGTTCTCCGACTCTTATCTTGTTTAGACACAGTCATAGTCAAAGTGGAGGTTCTCTCCTCCCTTCAGAGAAAGGCACCTCCCTCTTTGAAGACCTGTTCTTTCCACTGGAATCTCACTCACAGAGATCTTTTTGCCAGAGTGTCTTGGCTTTCCATGCCTGAAATACTCTCATGGGCTTTTCAGCCAGATCCGAGTGCCTTTAGGGCTGATTCTGAGGCCAGAGTGCTATTTAGGACATCCGCCATTCTATGAGTCTGCTGAGTATCTCACTTCCCATGTTGGATCACTCTCCCCTTTATTTATTCTATCGGTTGGTGTTAGCAGATACTAGACTTGTTTATGTGCTCCCTTTGACTTAGTCCTTTCATTATGATCAATTGTGAACTGAAATTGATCACTTGGAGTAGTGAGATGGCATTGGCACATGCCACCTTGATGGGATTGAATTGGAATCCCCTGGTATGTTTCCAACTCTACCAATTGGGGCAAGTCAGCCCGAGCATGCCCCAAATTATACATCTCTTCCCTCTCTTATTCCCACTCTTATGTTTAACAGGGATCACATTTCAGTTAATTTTCAACACTTAAGAATAACTGTGTGATAATTACAGAATTAAACCAGTCATATTAAGTAGAACAGACAAAAAAAAAATACTATGAGGGATGTTTCCTAGATTTTTTTCCCCAAGTTTCCTTTCTCTCCTCTGTACCTAGTAGGATGATATCTAAGACCAAATTCTGGGTACTTCCTTGAGCTGCATCTTTCTGTATGCTCCCATATATGTATGTGAATAACTTTGTATTTTCTCCTGTTCTTTGATCAGGTAAGAGGCAAAACTGAAGGGGTTGCTGGTAGTGGGGTTCTTAAGTACAATTTTGGGGAAGAAAAACATGACGACCAACTTGACAATCAGTGAGGTGAGGCAAAACCCCTCAGAAGATCTGACTTGTCATCTTATTTGCCCTGTCTGGCTTGCTCATGATACAACAAAAATGCCATCTGAGGGATTGGATAGGTAACTTGATTTCACAGTAAACTGTGAGCTCAGAAGGATATAATTGCCACTCCCTTGCTATTCTCATGATAAGCTTGGAAGTTCCTAAGGAGTAGGGCAGGCATTTTTAACCTTGCTAAAGATAACATTGGGGGGAAAGCAAGTGTTTTTCACTCTCAATTTCCACCAGGACCAACCTGACTGCCTATTAACCTACCTGACTCCTCACAAAACGATCTGATTTGTAATCTTATTTGCCCTGTCTGGCTTGCTCCTGATAAAGATCTATCAGGGAGGGGCGAATCACCACACCCTTACTATTATAAGATTGGAAGCTTCCAAGGAGGGGAGCAGGCACTTATTAAAAAGGCAGCTTTTGGGGAGAAACATACAGTGGGATTCAGCACTTTGGTCTTGCTAAAGATAAAAACATTTGGGGAAAGCAAGCATTTTACATCATCAGTTTCCACTAGGACCCACCTGGACTGCCTACTAATCCACCTGACTCCCCACATTCCCTCCCCCAGAAGAACAGACCCTAACTTCCGTTAGGAGGTATGGGACAATGACTGCTCTGGCTTCTTCAAGCTAAGTAGGTACAGAGTAGGGACCAGCAGTCAAGACAGGGTTCTAGCAGGAGGTGGCTGCTTGAGGGTGACACAGTGCCAGCTTGTAGAAATTGCTTCCATCTGAGGTGTCATATGCATTGCCATCTAGAATTTCACCATTTCAAGTCTGGAGAAAACAAATCTAACAAGCAGATTAAATACAAGGGATCTAAAAGGACAGTGTCATTATTAGATGACCTAAGAAAGGTGCTGTCCAAATCACAAGGAAGTTTTCCCATTAAGAACAAATAGAAACTGGTAGGAGGGGCTTAATAACCAGGTGAGTGTTAAGGCCTGGTTAGATATATTTGTGGTCCAGACCTGTCTCTTCACATGGGATCCCGGAAGTAGCATCATAAGGGAGGTGTGAACCTCATTAGGGAAGGCACCCTGTGGACTTCTATTACCTAGCTGTCCTGGGGGGAGAACTGGCCTGAAAAGAAGGCAGATGGCATCTCTAAAAGAAAATTTACAATTCTTCCTGCAATGTTGCTGACCCTAGGCCGTCCTCTCAATAGTGGTGGTTACTTTGGAAGGTGGGCAGAGTGAAGAGCTTTTTTAGCTTAGAGCCCATAACATTTGCGGCTCTGACCTGGGAGTCCTTCGACTCCAGGGCAGTTCTGTTTCCAGTGACACAGATCTTCAGAGGCTGACTTCTGTCATGACTGCTGTCCATCTGAAGCCCTGGCTTTCCACATTGAAAACAGATGCCATCTAGGGTGGTGGACTGGCCTTTTGGGTCTCTTTGGCAGATCACTGTGTAAAGCTGTTATTAATTGGACTGCCACCTAACCTTATATTTCTCCTGCCTAGCTTGCTCCTTTTCCTTCTGGTTTCTGACAAAGTAGACCATGGAGACAGCCTTTAATGTCAGCCAAGAGGGTGCTCAGGCCTATCCCTAATTTGTGGTGGCCTAAGCTTGCAATCTACAGTCACAGGCATGGTCTGATAGTGGTTTTTCAGTGAAGTAGACAGTGCCCATGAGGAAAGCTATGTGATCAAACATGACCACCTTATGTAAACTGTCTATAAATTTTGAAGTTATTAGTAAAACTTATCTCTTCCTTAGTTTGGTTTGAAAATGGACATTTACCTGTTTACTGTTCCCATGGAAAAATAAATCTAGCTGTGAAATCATAATTTCCTCTATATGTGGCTAGATTATAAAAGGGATGACTAATTTCTGTAATAAAGTCTACAGATCAAACTGTACATCCTGATAGAATCCTTCAGAATAGAATCAGTTTTCCATCTTGAAGAGAATAGAAATGAGGGAACAAGTCAGGCTTTCCAGATTGCTTACTGTCAATAACTTAATATCAAATGAAAACTTCATAAACAATTTGTCAAATAACAAATTATGAAAATATTTACCAAAATATTCAATGCCTTCTATAAATTTTAAGACAGGACTACATGTATTTGGAAACACCTCTTAAATATCTAACACAAGTGTAACTTGTTTGACCAGCAAACCAAATGTAAATATGGCAATGAAACATTTTTAGTTTCTTCCTACCAACAAATTTAAAACATCTGATACAGAGATTGATTTAGGTCACATGAATCAAAAAGGTATCTGATTAATTTAGCAGTTTAAATTTGAGTGATCTTTTATCTATAAGCCAATTAAAACAGTTCTTAAATTTTACCCTATGGACATAAAATATGTACAAAGGTATAGCATACAAGATAGAACAATAAAGCATTTTTAGTAATAGCTTAAAGTCTTTAATTGCTTTTTTAAAAATCATCAATTAAAATTACCTCCTGCTCTTAGGAACCTGAATTAGCCATACTTTTTCTCGGTTGGAACCTATAGTCCATTATAGGCTTTATCTGCTTACAGAACTGTCCCAAAGTACTGAATACAACAGAGGTCAGGAGGAAAAAGAAGTCTTTTGGAACATAAAAGAGTACACATTTAAACACAGAACCAACAATGTTATAACTTCCATAAGCAGTAAATTTGATTTTTAGTGTTTGGAGAATATGAAACTGTGGATGACAAAAGACTTTAAACAGCTATGTTTAAAATTATACACTCATTAACCAACAAGACAAGGCACTTGCTTACTCCACACAGTATTTTAGAAAGCACCTATAAGATTTTATAAAACATTTATGTCTTTTAGGCCTCTGGGCCTTTCTCATTAAGATGACCATCATGTCTGATAACAGCATAACAAGATCATTAGACTTTTGTAGTATTGGGACATTTTTGTCAGCATTTTACATTATCATAACTTAAAATTTAGTACCATTTCACACCTTGACACTACCTTTAATATAATCCAAATAGCCTTATTAGTTCGTGTCTCTGCAGGATCCCTTAACATGACATAATGTAGACCAGATTTGATCATTGTTATAAAGTGATCACCAAAATGCTTTAAATATACATTTAAACAAACTAACTTAAAACTCAGCTGTTCTTAAGTCATCAGAACTTAACAGACAGTAGAAAACACAATAGATTATTTCAACAAAACACAAAATCTGTGTCTCTGGTCATCCCAAAATTCAGAAATAAAACCTTAAAACACATGAAATCATTCCATAACTTGGAACAATTTTAAGAGAACCAGAACTAGGGAAGAGAATATAGCTTGTGGAGCTGGCTAGAAAACTGACAGTCACCAATTAAAAACTATTAAAAGGACCTGATACAGTTTTTTTTTAATTGATTTCAAAAACAGATTTAAAGCTATTTCTAAATGTTTCTGCTGATCTCCTTGATTTACATTTTGAAGGAACCCTTTAAAAATCTCCAAATTAAGACAACATTTTCTAAATAAGATTCATCAAATTTCAACCTTACTTTCAAGCAGTTTTGAATTATTTCTTATGTGGACAGTGTAAGGCCACCACAAAACATACCAAACACCAGAGTAAGGGAAAGGGTTTATTGATGGCGGAAAACCCAACAGGCCGGAGGGACAGGGTGAAGAAAGGGAGCCTGGGCCAGAAAAACAGGCCTTGTTATAGACTCATAGGGATGAGGGGATGGGAACAGCGAATCTGGTTAGAGCAAGGGTGGGGTTGCTGCTTATGGTTGGGCCATTTGGTCACCTGACTCCTAGTAAGCCAGGTTGGGTCCTGGAGAGGCCAAGATAGCATCGGGGCCTGAGATGGCAACTTTAGATAAGGCAGCACTATTTCACTAACATTCCCCCATTTTGTTTTTTATACGGCAATTGTTATATGGGATTATATTGGCCCCAAAAGCCCAGGAGGGGTGGAGGGATGATGTTCTATCTTCTATAGCTGCTTTCTGCTGACATGGGGTGACAACTCAAGTTGTGTTCTTCTGAGGAGCCAGGTATTTCCCTGTAGTAGCATTTGGGTGACTGCCTGGTTGGTGAAAGCTTTGGTTTGTTCCATTATCACCTCCTGTAAACATTTAAACAGACAAGGTAGTATAATAGGGTGAGAATAGTAGCCAGTGGTCCCAGGAGTGGCATTAACCAAGTGGTGAAGGGACCCTCTAGACCCTAGGGCAGACTGTTTAATAGATGTGGCAATTTGTTGGAGCTTTAACATTTTGCTCTACCTGGCCCAATTGATTAACATAACAAAATTGTTCTCCCAGAAAAGCACAAGTTCCCCCCTTTCAACTGTTATAAGGTCCAGAGCTCATCTGTTTTGTAGCACTATATCTGCCAGTGAGGTGATCTGAGTTTGGAGGCCCCAAATGGCACCTGCTGAAGTTTCGATGGACCTGGTGACCTCCTCTCGTGGTTGTTGGAGTTGCTTTTGGAACTGGTTAATAGACATAACATGTGGCCTAGAGCAGTTCCTGAGACTACCACCAAAGAGAAGGAAGCTGCAGAGCTGACTCCAACTAAGACTGGGAGAAAGATTGCTCTTTTATTGTGGTGGAGGGATTAGTCTGTAAAAGTAACTGAGCAGTCATAGAATATTAGATGAGGGGAAAGGATCACCAATACACATGGACCAGGTGTAGAACTGTTGTATAGGGTATAGGTGTATAGGGTATACTTACAGAGAAATGAAGTTCTGGGTGGGCTAGAGGAGGAAGCTTGTGGAAATAATGGTTATATTAACACAGGGAATGTTAGGTGGCCAAATCCCATTAGGTTGTTCTGTTATGGTGGTAATCTAACATGTTGCATCCTGACCTCCAGAATTCAGAGAAAGATGACTGATGGCTCTCTGAGGATTAAGGGTGCAGGAATTTGTAGAAGCAGGAACATTAGTGAGTAAGGTAGCCACAACTGGAGGTTCCTTAAGGGGAGTGCATGTAAATCATCATTGTTGGTAAAGGGCTGAGGGTAAAGTAGAATTGGGTAGTTGGTAAAGTAGGGTGAGAGATTGATGAGTTGCAGCCATGTTAAGGGAGGTTTGGCTGGGTTAATTAGCTGGGATAGGTGTTTAGAGGACTCTTTACTTTAAGCTGAATGTATGCACTGATAATTTTTATGGTTCTGTGGGGGTTTCACAGGATATATCCGATATACAAAGTGACAAATCCCTACACCCCATCTTGCCAGGCCTGAAAGTGGGGGTCAGTTATAGTGAATAGTAAAAGGGGTTGGACTTGGTGGCCTGTGTCTACCCATGGTCGCCTAGTTAGACTGAGTTTTTTTGGGGGGAGGACCTTATAGAATTGTTTTCCTGGGAGGCCATATCCATGGTCAGCATAGTAGTCTTACAGGACCATGATGAGCACCCTTTCCAGTAAGCATCATTACATGATCCTGTGTTGTCCTTAGTTAGGCAGAGGTAATATGGATTTGCTATGAAATGAGATAAACTATATCTCGTCCAGTCATAACAGTTACACGTGCAGGCCTGAGAAAAATCGAAGTAGAGTGATAGGGCCTGCGCAGCCCGTGATGGGGCAGAAGGTCATGTTAAGTAATTTAGCAGTAGTGGAAATGGTATAAATCTGAATTGCCACGTGTAATGTGTTCTAGGGGCTAGTATAGATGCAGGGCAGACACAAAAGAGCAGAAGGGATGAGATTATCAGGAAAATTCACCATGGTGTATAGAAGAGGCAGTGAGACAATAAGAGAAGGTACAAAAAAGTATAGGGACTGAAGTCTGAAAGGTTCTCTGGAGGTGGAGAGGGAAAAGTAGAGTAGCTAGGTTCAGGGGAGGACAGGGTTTAAAAGTGAGGGTAGGGTCCTCAATTAGTGCCACCTGAAGGTCCAGAGTGCAAGATGGTAGGAGAGACTGGAGGCCCTTGTAAGTTAGGAGTTCTGAAAGATGATGTGTGAAAAGAGTGGTAAGCGGTGAGCCAAAGGTGAGGTTTTTTTTGACTCATATGAAGACCACTGCTGAGGCTAGCACCCATAAACATGGTGCTCAATCCTTGACTGTGGGATCTAATATTTTTGAGAGAGAGGTTACAGGAGCAAAAGAGGGACCAACTTCATGGCCAAGAACCCCCAAGGCCATTCCTTGGTTTCCAGTGATGTAAATAAGGAAGGACTGTGTGAGATCTGGTAAGTGTAAGGCAGGGACGTGTATAATAGTGTGTTGGAACTTACAACATTGGGAGGTGACTGGAGTTATGAGGGGCTCCTGGAGGGATCCCTTTGCAGTTCTACAGAGTGGTCAGGCTAGAAGTGAGAAGTTTGGGATCTGTGAGCGTAGGAATCCTGCCAGGCCTAGAAAGGAAAGAATTTCTTCTTTGGTGAAGGAGGTGGGAGGTTAGCTATGAGGTGCGTTTCTGTCAAGACTGATAGTCTTATGGGTAGGAGTGAGATATACCCCTAGATAGATTACCTCAGATAAGCAGAGCTGTGCCTTGGTGAAGGTGTAGTGATCTTCTTAGATTCAAAAGAGAGATCCCTTTAAATCTAATGTCCAGTTACAATTGAAACAAATTTTCATATATGAGATTATTATTTATCAAAGACATCAAGATTTTAAATTGAACTTGAGTCTAGTTCTTTTGCCACCCTATCCCCCCAAAAAAACACCTTAGGCCAATGATGCTTAGTTAACAGTCAGCCACTTGGGACTGTCTTTGAAACACTTGTTTAAGCAGCTGCAAGACAGGTCCCGAGGGTGACTATGGGCCAGAAGCCAATGTGCCAGGGATGAGAAGTCCAATGGAGACTGTTCACCATTCTGTTAGGTTTAATGGGGGAAGGCATCCATCAGAGCAATGGGCACCATTCCACATGTAAACTTACAAAGATGCTACTCTGGAAAAGAATTTCATGCATACTGGAGCACATGCAGGGAAATAGAGGCGAGAGGCCATTTAGGAGACAGTTCTGAGACAGGGTGTCAGAGTAGAGGGCCTGGCACTTTTCACAACTCACGTAGACTAGCTTCTTCATCCTCTAGCTTGTAACCAGGCCAGGTAGTGGCGGAGAAAAAGATGAGGCATTTTTCTATAAGATCAGGGATCAAAGGAGTTTCAGAGTCTAAGGATGTACCTCTAGGGAATGCCTACTGTACATGGTTTGCCTCCTGGCTGGAATGAGAGGATAAAAATGGAAGCATCCCCAAGTTTTTATCACCCCTGAGTTTGAGACATCTCTCAAAACTCTCTTGCTGCCTGTGGTGTCCAGATGTGCACTGAAGCCCACAGGGAAGGGAGGAAGATGAGGGTGGGATTAGCACGTATCACCTACTCTTGATCAGCCTTCTGTGCCTGTAATTAGGGTATATATTTGTCAGAATAGCACATGCAGGGATTGATCAAGAACTCTAAAGAAAGCTTGAATTTTACTTAGGTTTTTCTCTGTTGATATTGTCAGTGCTATAATTCAGAAATTAGTTTGCATGTACTCATATTGTAGGCTAGAGTAAATGAGTAATTATATTGATATCATTAGGACTTGTGCTCATTATATGGTAGAGAGGAGATAATTATGAAATAGAAGAAAAACAAGGAAAATGATTTGACATTTACTACACTGAAATTGAAATTACTTATATAAACTTCTTATTTCTGTCAAATGAAAAAGTCAAGGGACCAGTGCACTGGCTTAGCAAGTAAAGCTGCCACCAGTGGCTCCAGCATCTTATAAGAATACCTGGTCCAGTCCTGGCTTTTCCACTTCTCATCCAGCTCCCTGCTAATGTGCCTGGGGAAGCAGCAGAAAATGGCCCAAGTCCTTGAACCCCTGTACCCACATGGAAGACCAGGAAAAAGCTCCTGGATTCAGATCGGCCCATCTGGGGAATGAGCCAGCAGATGGAAGACATCTCTGTCTCTCCCCCCGCCCCACCCCACTCTGTAACTCTGCCTCTCAAATCTTTAAAAGAAAAGTAAAGTAAAGCAAAGTAAAAGTCAAGAAAGTATAGTATTTCCCAGTAGAAATGATTAGTACTTGTTCCCAAATCTTGATTTCTTTTTTTTTTTTTTTTTTTTGACAGGCAGAGTGGACAGTGAGAGACAGAGAAAGGTCTTCCTTTGCCATTGGTTCACCCTCCAATGCTGCCACGGCCAGCGCACCATGCTGATCTGAAGCCAGGAGCCAGGTGCTTCTCCTGGTCTCCCATGGGGTGCAGGGCCCAAGCACTTGGGCCATCCTCCATTGCACTCCTGGGCCACAGCAGAGAGCTGGACTGGAAAAGGGGCAACCGGGACTAGAACCCAGTGTGCCGGCACCACAAGGCGGAGGATTAGCCTATTGAGCTGCGGCGCAGGCCCCCAAATCTTGATTTGATATCTATTTGAAATGGATGCTTCCAAGTGTGAGACAGGAAAAAACTCAATGTCAGCTTCAATATCAAGGTGAAGTAAAAAATCAAGTTCTCAAAAATTGACAGATTATAATAAAATCACATAGAATTAAACTCCCACCTGTCAAAATTACAAAATTTTTTCATCCAAAGAAACAAATATAAGGAATGTTATTAAAAATAATACTGTGAGTCCATGGTGATTTTCAAAAAGATTGGAGAGGAGACAGAAAAATCTTTGCTTAAATGAATGTGCCACCTAATCCATGCAGAAAGAATAATAGAATTATATAATACATGGAATAGTATAAATAGAAAATGAATAGTTTTCAATCATCATACTAATTGGTTGAGGAAATGTCAATTGATATTAGAAGCATTAGATGAAAGTTTGATTAAACATTCAAACTATCTCAAATTACTCATAACATTTCAAAATAATATCTTACAGATTATAGTTACAGAGTTAGGAGTTTGTCTTTACAATGGAGAAGTTTGGCAGACACCATCTTATGTGAATGAGCAGGCTTATTGCATAATTAATGAAACAACATGGCATTATTTCTCAGATTTCATTCACTGAGAAGGGCACAATTCACCTATAAGGTATTCTTGGCACTATGTTAAATGAAATGTATTCATAAGAAAATATCCAGACAAATCCAGATTATAGAATATTCTGTAAACAACTAGCCTGGAATCTCAAAAAGACTACATAAAATGCTTAAAAATGTCTAAATGATCCAAATAGAGAAAAAAAACTAATGTACATAAAAACTTAAATGATCAATAGTTTAGTAAACTTTCAAATACATTAGAAAGACAATTAGAGAAATTTTAAAATAAACTATCTTTAATAATGCTGTAATTAAGCTTTTTGAATCAGGCATTAATGTCATTTGAATAATGTTCTAGTTCTTAGTAGATACATGCTGAAATATTTAGTGATAGTCATTATATAAGGAATTTCACAGGACAACACACACATACACATCACAAATAGCAAACAAGGACAAATATGAATAATTGGTGAATCCAGGTCAAGTGTAGATGGGTATTCATTTTATTCAAATCTTCTGCAGTTTGGAAGTTCATCAAACAAAAATATAAGGAAAGTAAGAAAAGTCCAAAGTTCAAATAAGTTTTAAAATATTTTGGACTTTAAAGATCAATATTATAGTTAATTAGAAGTTTAATTTCAGGGCCAGTGCCATGGCACAGTAGGTTAATCCTCTGCCTGCAGTGCCGGCATCCCATATGAGCACTAGTTCCAGTCCCAGCTGCTCCTCTTCCAATCCAGCTCTCTGCTGTGGCCTGGGAAAGAAGCAGAAGATGGACCAAGTGCTTGGTCCCCTGCACCCACATGGGAGACCAGGAAGAAGCACCTGGCTCCTGGCTTTAGATCAGCATAGCTCCGGCCATTGTGGCCATTTGGGGAGTGAGCCAACAGAAGGAAGACCTTTCTTTCTGTCTCTCCCTCTCACTGTCTGTAACTACCTCTCAAATAAACTTTTTTTTTAAGATTTTTATTTAATTTCCAATTTCCAGAAAAGATAGAGTGCTAGAAAATAGTGCTTACGTAGGGGCTGGCCCCATAGCACAGTGGGTTGATCCTCTGCCTGCGGTGCCGGCATCCCATGTGGGCGCTGGTTCTAGTCCCAGCTGCTCCTCTTCCAGTCCGGCTCTCTGCTATGGCCTGGGAAAGCGGTAGAGGATGGCCTGAGTGCTTTGACCTCTGCACCCGCATGGGAGGCTGGGAAGAAGCTCCTGGCTTCAGATCGGCCCAGCTTTGGCTTTTGCAGCCATTTGGGGAGTGAACCAGCAGATGGAAGACCTCTCTGTTTCTCCCTTTCTTTGTAACTCTCTTTCAAAGAAATAAATCTTTAAAAAAATGCAGTCAACTGAAGGGGTTCAAAATACATCACCCGAAATTATGCCATCATGGCATATCAATTACTTTGAAATAAAAGAAATTGAGAACAAGCCAATATAGGAAAAATTCTTCACCTCTTCTTTTACCTCCTTAAGTATGAAACCCTCTTCTATAAAACAAAAATATCTGTAATAGAAAAGTATGTATATTTGATAGGAGGCTGCTCTAGACAACTTTTATTGCCTAAGCGACTTTTTATCTGTATAAATATGTGGGGCTGGTGTTGTGGCATACCAGGTTAAGCCACTGCTGTGATGCTGGCATCCCAAATGGGTGCTTGTTTGGAGTCCTGACTACTCCACTTCTGTCCAGCTCCCTGCTAGCGAACGTGAGAAAGCAGTGGAGGATGGTCAGAATGCTTGGGCCTCTGCACCCACATAGGAGACCTGGAAGAATCTCCTGGCTTTGGCCTGTCCCCATCCTTGTTGTTGTAGCCATTTGGGGGGTGAACCAGCAAATGGACGGGTCTCTCCCTCTTCCTCCCACAAACCTTAACTCTGACTTTCAAAAAAATAAATCTTTTAAAAGATATTTAATCCACCATACACTTCCTCCCCTCATTTTTCCATAACTTGTCTATACCACCGCCCAAAACCCCAAGCCCTTATTCCTTTCTGTAGCTCAGGGTGTTGCTGTACAAATCATTTGGCCTTTCTTGGAATAGTGCATCTCACTGGACTCTTATTTGGATATATATAATTAAAATTGTTTTTACACTGTTAATCTTTCTTGTGTCTATTTAATTTATAGCCCAACCAAAGGGAAGCCATTTTTATGTCTTCTATGTAACCTAACTATATTGCAATCACTGCCCCATTCCACTTACAAGCATAATCTGACATTTTCCTAACAATGACAGTGCAGTGTAATCCCTGTTAATCATTGCTTACGAATTTACCAAGGAATAGTTAAATGCAGGAAAAAATGCAAAACAGAAATGTCAAATGCATTTGTTGATTATATCAATTTTGCTTATTCTTGCAACCAAGCCTCTTCCCTGTGGTTTAGTCTCTTTGCTCCGGTTTGATGATTGTAAATTAACCTTACACCAAATACTAATTGAAATGAAGTGGTACATTATGTCCAACTGGCCCCATATGATTCAGATCACAAGACCCATGAGTTCATTTGTCTTCTCTATAGAGATAGCATCTTCATGTTAGACCTTGTCTTCAGGGTGTTTAGTTGTTTTTTTTTTTTTTTTTTTAACATGAACCCCAGACCCAAAGCAAAGTAACAGCCACCTGCACATAGCCTCTGTGTTAACCAGAGCCCACTTTGCCATCATCAAAATTCTCACAAGAGCACGGTGGCCACCCTTATATTGACCAAAGGAAGGCCAAGAGCACTGCAGACTAATCAGAGAGCTACACATGAACTGAACATACACCTTTCAACACCAACTTCAGTCTATAGGATTCCTTGCCCTTAATCCCTTATGGGAATTAAACATTAGCTACCAGCACTGCTTATTCTGTGCTTTATAAAAATGTTTACTTTCATTTGGTATCAGTGATTGACTCATTGTGCATTAGACAAACAGACTCAGGTTTTGAAGTTCTGCAACATTATTCAAGTGTGAGAAAAGACACATATTTAAATGTTCTGAGTCAGAGTCCTCCAAGATGGAGGAATAGGGAGGGAGCTCACTGATAGTCCGGGAAAAGATAGTTTAATAAAAGTGGAGATACTGCAGTTTCAGGGAAGAATGAGGGAAAAAACAGCAGAGGAAATTTCCGGAACTAGTGGGACACAGTGGACCTATGTGGAGGGCAAGGGTGCCCACAGCTCGGGAGCCCAGCCGCAGAGTCTGTGCACCAGAGCTGGAAAGGGAGGTGAGGCGAAACCTCAGTAGCCCGAGACGTTGGTGGGAAAACGGTAGGAAGAGCCTAGAGGGAATAAGGCTTGAAGCCCCATGCGGGAAAGTTCACCAGCCTAACTAGAGGAGAGAAATAAAAGGGCCCAGTACAGACATGATTCTCTCTCTCCACTCACCTTACAAAAGCAAGCAAGGCAAAGAGCAGGTGCCATTTTGTACATACATAAAAGTTGTGCCCACCATCAGTCAAGCAGAAAAACCTGACTCTGGTGGGGAGAAATAATAGGAGGTTAGGACCTAGTGAATGTGTAGAGCTAATGAACTGAGACTGTGGAAAAAAACTGAGGTTGTGTGAGAACTCACGGAGTACCGGAGATGTGAGTACTCTCGGGAGAATACACAAACTCGGTAACCTTGGCAACCTGGGGGAAGACTGCAGGAGAATTAGAGCTTACACTGAGGACTGCACAGATCCTTTGTGTGGTCCTTGGGACAGAGCAGACAAATATTATACCCACAGGGGCCAGAGCTCAGACATTGACTACCTTCAGTTCAGCTCAGCTGTGAAGAATTACTTCCCTTCTGAATAAAAAAAGATTTACCATGCCTAACCTGGGTGTGTCGCCTTTGGCACACCCTTAACCCTGAAGAACCGAACAGAGCTCTCTGGCCATACCCATCACAAGCCTCTAAGGATCCATCAAAAGCAGACAGTCCACTTAATCTAGAGACATAGTATAATAAGAAAAGCCACCACAGCGGGGGGAAAAAAATCTCCACAATTCCAAGCAACAAATGTAGAAACTGAGGAAACAAGAACAAGAAATTATGATGCCCCCAAATGAACAAGATACCCCAAACCAAGATTATGAAAATGATGAGATAGAAGAAATGCAAAATACGGATTTCAAAAAATTTATAAGAACATTAAGTCCTCAAAAAATTCTTGAACTACAGAAATCCTTTTTGGACAGGATAGAAAATCTCTCGTGAAAATGAAACCTTAAGGAGGAATCAAAATGAAACTAGAATATGAAATTGTGATAGTGAAGAGAAATCGAAATGAAATGAATTCAATAGATCAAATGATAAACGCATTAGTCTTAGTGAAGCAGAAGAGAGAATATTGGACTTGGAAGACAGAGCACAGGAAAGTATACAGTCAAAGAAAAGAAAAGGAAATTAGAAATCTAAAAAATATTGTCAGGAATCTACAGGATACTATTAAAAAAACCAACATTAGGGGATTTTGCAGGGTTGGCCCTGCAAAAATGCTTAAAGATGTGTTACACACAAACACAGAAAAACGGCCATCAATATGAAAGAAGGTAAAGGAAGAAAACATCCCAGTAAAATATCACAGGAAGCTCAAAGCATATATTAGAAATATCTTTGGGGAAATGGCAGGGCAAAATTACTACTTATCAATAGTAACATTGAACGTTAATGGCCTTAACTCTCCAGTTAAAAGACAGACTGTCTGAATGATTTAAGGAACAAAACCCATCTAATTGCTGCTTACAAGAAACACATCTTTCCAACAAAGATGCATGCAGACTGAAAGTGAAAGGTTGGAAAAAGATATTCCATGCCAACAGAAACCAAAAAACAGCTGGCATAGCCATCTTAATATCAGACAAAATAAACAAGAACACAAAAACTCTTAAGATATACAAAGAGGGGCACTATATAACGATTAAGGGATCAATTCAACAGGAAGATGTGACTATTATCAATGTATATGCACCTAATTACAGGGCGCCGGTTTATTTAAAAGATATGTTAAGGGACTTAAAGGGAGACTTAGAATCCAATACAATAGTACTGGGGGCTTCAATACTCCAATCTCAGAAATAGATCAACCGGACAGAAGATCAACAATGAAACAGCAGATTTAACTGACACTGTAGCCCAAATGGATCTAACAGATATCTATAGAACTTTCAATCCTACACTTAAAGAATTTACATTCTTCTCAGCAGTATGTGGAACCTACTCTAGGATTGGCCACACACTAGGCCATAAAGCAAGTCTCAGCAAATTCAAAAGAATCAGAATCATACCATGCAGCTTCTCAGACCACAGTGGAATGAAGTTGGGAATTAGCAACTCAGGAATCCCTAGAGCATATGCAAACACATGGAGACTGAACAAAATGCTCCTGAATGAAGAGTGGGTCATAGAAGAAATCAAAAGAGAAATCAAAAACTTTCTGGTAGCAAATGAGGATAACAACATATCAAAACTTATGGGATATGGCAAAAGCAGTGCTGAGAGAAGTTTATAGCAATAGGTGCCTACATCAAGAAATTGGAAAGGCACTAAATAGATGAGCTTTCAATTCACCTCAAGGATGTAGAAAACCTACAGCAAACCAGACCCAAAACTAGTATGAGAAGAGAAATAATTAAAATCAGAGAAGAAATCAACAGGATTGAATCAAAAAAAAATTTAAAAAAGATTGGACAAATGAAGAGCTGGTTTTTTGAGAAAATAAACAAAATTGCCACACCATTGGCCCAACTAAAAAAAGACCCAAATCCATAAAATCAGAGATGAAAAAGGAAATGTAACAACAGATACCACAGAAATAAAAGAATCATCAGAAATTACTACAAAGAGTTGTATGCCAGCAAAAAGGGAAATCTATCAGAAATGGATAGATTCCTGGACACATGCAACATACCTAAATTGAACCAGGAAGACATGGAAAACCTAAATAGACCCATAACTGAGACAGAAATTGAATCAGTAATAAAGACCCTCTACAAAGAAAAGCCCAGGACCAGACGGATTCACTGCTGAATTCTACAAGGCATTTAAAGAAGAACTAACTCCAATTCTCAAACTCTTCAGAACAATCCAAAAATAGGGAATCCTCCCAAATTCTTTCTATGAAGCCAGAATCACCTTAATTCCTAAGCTGGAGAAAGATGCAGCATTGAAAGAAAATTACAGACCAATTTCTCTGATGAACATAGAGGCAAAAATCCTCAAAAAAATTCTGCCATTGAATGCAACAACACATCAGAAAGATCATCTGCCCAGACCAAGTGGGATTTATCCCTGGTATGCAGGGATGGTTCAATGTTGGCAAATCAATCAATGTGATACACAACATTAACAAACTGCAGAAGAAAAACCATATGATTATCTCAATAGATGCAGAGAAAGCATTCAATAAAATACAACACCCTTTTATGATGAAAACTCTAAGCAAACTGGGTGTAGAAGGAACATTCCTCAATACAATCAAAGCAATTTATAAAAAACCCACAGCCACCATCCCATTGAATGTGGAAAAGTTGGAAGCATTTCCACTGAGATCTGGTACCAGACAGGGATGCCCATTCTCACCACTGCTGTTCAGTATAGTTCTGGAAGTTTTAGCCAGAGTCATCAGGCAAGAAAAAGAAATTAAAGGGATACAAATTGGGAAGGAAGAAGTCAAACTATCCCTCTTTGCAGATGACATGATTCTTTATTTAGGGGACCCAAAGAACTCTACTAAGAGACTATTGGAACTCCTAGAAGAGTTTGGCAAAGGAGCAGGATATAAAATCAATGCACAAAAATCAACAGCTTTTGTCTACACAAGCAATGCCATGGCAGAGAAAGAACTAAGATCAATCCCATTCACAATAGCCACAAAAGCAATCAAATAACTTGGAATAAACTTAACCAAGGATGTTAAATATCTATGATGAGAATTACAAAACCTTAAAGAAATAGAATTGGATACCAAAAAATGAAAAAATATCCCATGCTCATGGATTGGAAGAATCAACATCATCAAAATGTCCATTCCCCAAAAGCAATTTATAGATTCAATGCATTACCAATCAAGCTACCAAAGACATTCCCTTAGATCTGGAAAAAATGATGCTGAAATTCATATGGAGATGCAGGAGACCTCGAATAGCTATAGCAATTCTGTGCAACAAAAACAAAGCTGGAGGCATCACAATACCAGATTTCAGGACATACTGCAGGGCATTTGAAATCAAAACAGCATGGTACTGGTACAGAAACAGATGGATAGACCAATGGAACAGAATAGAAACACCAGAAATCCAAACATCTATAGCCAACTTATATTTGATCAAGGATCTAAAGCCAATTCCTGGAGTAAGGACAGTCTATTCAATAAATGGTGCTGGGAAAATTGGATTTCCACGTGTAGAAACTCCTGCGAGGAGATCCTGAAAATGAAGATTTTTGGGAAATTGGGACATTCACAATTGCCTGTGTACTACTGGTATTTCAGAAATTTGTATGCATGCTCAGGGCAGGAAGTATGCTTAGAATTGTGAGGACTCTAAACTTTCCACAAAGGCACATCTTTAGGATCAGTGCCAGAAGCAGGTAAAAGGCTCAAAGCTCCAGATGGCTTGACTACGTGTTGAAAAGTGCCCTAGCTAAGGTAAGTCTTTTTCCTTTCCCCTTTCCTTCCTTCACTTTCCTTGTCTTTAATATCTAACTCTGTTTCTATGTATATTTCTCCTACATTTTGGACACTGACATTTAAGGAAAGAGATTTCAGACCACACATAACAAAGGATGTACACTTTACAAAAATAGTTCAGAAAAGATAAACATCTGTATCACACAATAAGCAAGCAACAACAAACTTCAAAGAGATGAAAATTTTGAGTTTCATAGCTACCACAGTATAATATTTAAAATATCCAAATAAACAAAAATGGAATGATGTATGCAAAGAAAGCATTGACCAATTCACGAATGCAATTAAGTAGCTCATCGGAAAGCAACAACACTGTACTTACTAGAGAAATACTATAAATCAACTGTCTTAAATAAGTTCAAAGAGATAAAGCAAATGAGGGAAGCAATGTATGAACAATGGTGAATATTAATAAAAAGAAATTTTAAAAACTTAAACTACAGGGTTTCAAAATAAGATTTCAGAAAGCAAAAGGAATCATTGAAATTGAAGATATGTTTATCAAAATTATCCTGCCTGGGAAAGGCTTTTTGCCTAGGAGTTAAGATACCCATGTTCTGTATTTGGAGAACCTAGGTTCAAAGTCTGACTGTGTCTCCTTACCCCAGCTTCCTGATGATGCAGACCCTGGGAGGCAGTGGTGTTGGCTCAAGTGATTGGGAGCCTGCCACTCATGTGGGAGACCTGGCTTGAGAACCCAGCCCCCAGCTCTGGCCTGGCCCAGCCCTGTTCATTGTAGACATTTGGGGAATGAGCCACCACTTGGGAGTGCTCTCTCTCTACCCCCACCCTGGCTCCTCCCTCTCAAATAAGTAACATTTGTTATCACGGATATGCTTAATGTTGAAATTCTCTACTGTGACAATCTTAGACATGAGAATATTTGTCATAGAAGAAAACCTTGGATCTGAACTGCCAAGATCTCTTAGTAAACTACGCCATCAATCCAATTTTAGGACTGGCTACTTTCCCAGATTTCTGGGTAAGAATGTGATTTTGGGTCTTGCTACTTCTAGAATCTATACAACATCAACTGCTTAGCTTTCCTTCCTCCATCCTAATCACTTTGACTTATAGTATAAAATTATTAATTTACTGAGACAAAGAACTCGGAACAAAAAAGAAAGCTCATACAAGACAGTACCTGACTTACAATGGTTCATGTTAAGAATTTTTTGACTTTATACTGGTGTGAATGGAATACACAGTAGAAAAATACTTTGATTTTAATTTTTTCCCCAGGCTAGTGACATATGATATTCTTTTATGGTGCTGGACAGCAAAAATGAGTGGCAGCTCCCAGTTAACCATGTAATTTCAAGGACAAATAATGGATACTCTACAATGTAAGCTATGATGGGTTATGTATATTAAATGCATTTTTCAACTTACAATATTTCAAATTTACAATGGGCTTATTGGGACATAACACTGTTGTAAATCAAGTAGCATCTACATTTTGATATGGAGGAAGACTCTTTCCTTCCAACAAGAGGAAGACTAATAAATGTTTCAATAGATTTTTCCTGATTCCCTTTAATTGATTTTATAGCAATGTAGTTTACATGATTCAAAAATATAAAATCTTATAACTAATTCCCAGTCTTCATGATTTTTCTAATGACATCAGTAGGAGAGCTATCTGTTAATCAGAGACTGTAAATGTTTGAAAATCAAATTTTAAAGTATGAAGTAGTAGGACCTCCTCATATTTTATAATTTTGCTCTAACACAAAATGCATCAAGAGTTTTCTGTTCCTTTTACATCTAATTGGTAGATGAGCCAGTGGTACATAAAATGTTATATATTCCCATTGACATTCAGACTATATACCATTAGAGATACAATAACTGTCCAAAATAAAACAAGAACAGCCCAACATTTATGAGAGTACTTTGAAGAGTTCATAGAAGAGTTGACTTAAATATTTTTGAAATTCATGGGTTTTTCATACTTTCTGAAGAAACCTTTTATGCATGTGTTTTAAATAATCTTTTTTTTTTTAGATTTTTTTATTTATTTGAAAGGCAGAGTTACAGAGAAGCAGAGGCAGAAAGAGAGTGAGTGAGAGATCTTCTATTCGATGATTCACTCCCCAGATTGCTGCAAAGTCCAGAGCTGGGCCAATCAGAAGTTTCTTCCAGGTCTCCCATGTGGGTGCAGGGGCCTAAGCACTTGGGCCATCTTCTACTGCTTTTCCAGGACATAGCAGAGAGCTGGATCGGAAGTAGAGCAGCCAGGTCTCCAATTGGCACCCATATAGGATGCTGGCACTGCAGGTGGCAGCTTTACCAGCTACGCCATAGTGCCAAACCCATTAAATAATCTTATGTTTTGAGTCCATTCTTCTATGAACTGTTTGAAGTATCCCTGTACTTAGAATAATATGTTAAGTAAGGATTAGAATCACTTTCAGCAAGAAGCTGTCTATTGTGCTCATATACTCTATTTGTGGTTGTTGAAAACAAATAGCGAAGAAACCCACTAGGATTTGGGGGCCTGCCTTGGTTAATTTATTCAAATTTACATTTTATCTTAACATAGTAAGCGTATTTGTTAGGAAAATAACTCTACATCAATCACATCACCTTATTCTTCTAAACATACTTAACACTTTTTAATAATGATTATGTAATAGATTTTATATACCACAGCTTTCCAGTAAACCAATAGTTCTCTCTTGATACTTTAGTCTTGGCCTCTCTTCACACTCACTCTTAATTTATAATGCCCCATCCTAGATAAAATTGAAAAAATTCAGTGAAAACTGATAATTTTCTTCTGGTGAGGGTCCTTTTTGCCTTTTGATTCACTTTATAACCATCAGTCTAATTCCTGGTGACATGGCATTTATCCTTAGTTTCAAAATTGTTTTAAAATGTAGCCACTGTGGGCATCTAGCAATTTGCTAAATTTACCAGGCAAATAAGTGTTATTTTGAATAATGCATATAGAAATAATATAACACAGTATCTCTACCTTTGCTATCTGAAGTTTATGAATTCTTACTATTACCACTGATATTTATGATTCCTGTGTAGTTTTCCTAGGATTTTCTGCATATTTGCTGCTTGTTTAAAATTATTTAATGCTGCTGAACAGTCTCATTCGTCACATATCAGTGACATCTGCCACCCGCTACAAAGAGATAAGCTTTATTAACACATTTATATTTGTACTCCAATGTTTTAAGTATGATGGGAACATCAGGTTACTAGAAACGAGAACCAGAAGAAGAGGGCAGTAAAAAGCCACTATAAATAACTATAAAAGGAATGTGGCATTTACTAATGGTGTGTACTATAAAAGATACTGAAGATAAAGTAGTGAACAGAGCAGATACACTTGCCAGTATGTCATTTTAAGCGTTGTAGAGAAGATGAGAGTAAAAACAAAAATCAAGCAGTAGTGTGAGATTTTTATATAAAATAAATGGATAATTATAAAATAATGGAAATTATTTGTGGAGGATAATCAAAGAAAGGTGAACTTGAAGTGTGAACTAATGAGAAAGAGAAAGGGAGAGAAGGCGGGAAGGAAGTATGGTTATCTTAGAATTGTACCTATGATATACATGAACTCTATTCTTTAAATTCTTTTATAAAAAATGAGCCTTTTGAATTGTAAGCAAAACATTCTAGGTAGAGATAAGAATATATAAAAGAATATATAAAAGCATCTTAGTGTGGTGGCAGGTATTTGGCTTAGCGGTTAAGACCCTGGTTAAGGTGTCCACATACCATACCAAAATGCCTGAGATTAAGTACCAGATCCATCTTCCGATCCCAGCTTCTTGCCAGTGCAGACCCTGGGAGACAGCAGGTAATAGCTCAAGCAGTTGGGGCCCTGTTACTTACATAGGAGACATGGATGGGATACCTTATTCTTGGTTTTGATCTATCTCAGTCATTTGAGGATTGAGCCAGTAGATGGGAGTGCTCTCTCTATATATGCTTCTCTAATAATAATAATAATTGTTTTAGTATGTTGTATGAACTAAGTCTTTTAATTTCTCCAGGTATAAAGTGGTAATGATAAAGAGGAATATAGATCTTAAGCTGTTAACAAATTCTATTCGAAAAGAAATTCTTATAAGAAAAAAAATGTCAGAAAGGGGCCAGCCTGCAGCATTGTCATCCTGTATGGGTGCTGGTTCAAGTCCTGGCTGCTCTACTTCCAATCCAGCTCCGTGCTATGGCCTGGGAAAGCAGTGGAAGATGGACCAGGTACTTGGGCCCCTGCACCTGCATGGGAAACCCGGAAGAAGCTCCTGGCTCCTGGCTTTGGATCAGCTCAGCTCTGGCCATTGTGGCCATGCAGGAAGTGAACCAGTGGATGGAAAACCTCTCTCTGTTCTCTACCTCTCTCTGTGACTTAATCTTTCAAATAAATAAACCTTTAAAAATAATTTAAAAAATTTTTAAAAATCATAAGATCAACTCAAATCACTGGGACAAATCTGTATGCTACTTTTTGGTTTTAATGTTTATATATTTTTTAAAGATAGATTTATTTATTTGAAAGTCAGAGTGACACAGAGAGAGAAGGAGAGGCAGAGAGATAAAAGTCTTCCATCCGATGGTTTACTCCCCAAATGGCCACAATGGCCAGAGCTGCACCGATCTGAAGACAGGAGCCAGGAGCCTCCTCCAAGTTTCCCTCACGGGTACAGGGGTCCAAGGACTTGGTCATCTTCCACTACTTTCCTAGTCCATAGCAGAGAGCTGGATCGTAAGTGGAGCAGCCAGAACTTGAACCGATGCCCATATGGGATGCAAGCACTGCAGGTGGCAGCTTTACCTGCTACACCACAGTGCTGGCCCAAATAACATGGTTGTACTAAAAGTAGCTTCAGGGACCAGCATTGTGGCATAGTAGCTTAAACTACCATATGCAGTGCCAGCATCCCAGATGGACACCAGTTCGGATTGAGTCCTCGCTGCTCCACTTCCCATCCAGCTCACTGCTGATGCTCCTGGGAAAGCAGCAGAGCATGACCCAGGTGCCTGGACCCCAGCACCCACGTGGGAGACACAGATGAAACTTCTCATTCCTGGCTTCAGCCTGGCCCAATCCAGGCCACTGGGGCCTTTTGGGGTGTGAGCCAGTGGATGGAAGACCTTTTTCTGTCTCTCCCTCTCTCTCTAACTCTGCCTTTAAAATAAATAAATTTTTTTAAACATTAAAAAATAAAATTAGATTTAAATTTTGTAAAGTAAAATTAATCTCTATGTTTTACTTTGTATTTTAAAAAGTTCTAATTTTAGCTGAAGGTCCGCTTGGAAGTAAAAGGGCTGCCAATTATTCCATATAAAATAAACACAGATGGAAAGGGTCAAAAGTGATGACAGAAAAAACGACAGAAAAGCAAACAAATACAAAATAACAGTGGCTTTTTTGAAAAATCAGGATACAAGATGTGAAGATGAAAATGTCAGAAGAATACTGACAGGACATAATTCTTATTGCTGTTTTCTTTTACATTTTAAGCTAATTAAGAAGAGCTTTAGAAACTCAGATGAATTTAAGTCCCTTATATTCAAGCAAGTTTTTTTGGAAGTGATTTTAGCCCATATAAATAAGATAGTTTACTTTGAATGAAAAGACCACTGACTGGTGAGAGATTAAAAAAATATAGCCAGCACTTGAGCACCTGTTTATGTAGATACTTTATTATGTGAAAGGCATGGAGAGGAGAGAAAGAGAAAATATCTCCCACCTGCTGATTCACTCCCCAAATATCTGCAACTTCTGGCATTGTGCCAGGCCCAAGTGGGAGCTGGTAATTCTGAATCTAAATTTTCCACATTTAAGGCAGAGACTCAACTTGAGCCATGACCTGCTGCGTCCTGGAGTACACATTAGCAGGAAGCTGGATTTGGGTGTGGAGCCATCATGGAAAGCAGAGATACTCCAATATGGGAAGTGTGTGTCCCCAAGTCTTAACTGCTAGACCGCATTCCCACCCCAAGCATCTTCTTATAAGTACTCAAATGTTATCAGGCAGACTCAATTACAAAGTTTAAAGTAAATTTTAATAATTAAATCATAGAGTTATAAGTTTGATTTTATTTTAGGCTTTCTGTTAAGGTTTTGCTCTTTGTATTACATTGGTAAATGTACATTTTTCAGTCATTTTCATAAGCAAAGTATACATAAATTTACATTTATCCTTAATTACCAAAATATTTTCCATATGACAGGGAACTTAGAGATATCCAGGGCTTGTTTACTGAATCTCAAATCCTTTATTACTGCCAAACATTGTACCAGAAACTGACCAACCAATCACGCAATTCACATTCTCTTCCTGGGCATGGAACTAGGCTGCATTTCCAAGTTTCCCTTACATTGAACACAGCCATGTGACTGAGACCTAACCAACAGCATTTGAACAGAAATGCCATGTGCCACTTTCATACCTGAGTCCAAGACATCACAAAATTTTAATCAGCTGTGCTATTTCCTTTTCTTTCTCTAAAATGCTGAAAATTCTGTGAACCCATATGAGGGCAGGGGCACAGGAGAAAGCATTGAGTCTTTGAATGTCAGTGTGGTAGCATGTTTATCCAATAGAATCAGCATTATATTTATAGTAATGTAAATAAGGTTTTTGTTTCAGCATCTAATACCACTGTAATATAACATTCATTCTCATTGCTTTTTCTACTGAGTTGTGTATTTTTCAAACACTTTAAACAATGGTATTCAAACTTTATTTTAATTCACTCAAAAACTATTCATGTGTACCTGCTATTTACCAGGTCCTGTTTAGAACCATGGGATAATGTTTCAAAGATTAGCAAGGTTGGACAAGGGTCAAATTCTGTAAGGTATTGGGGCTATGATACAAATCCACATTCTAAATGTGATGAACAGGCGTTGGAAGGCATTAAGGGAGAGAAACAAAATATCTTTGCTCTATGGAGTATCAATTCTACTTAGATGTTTGGGGCAACAGGGCAACCATTTTTTTTTTTTTAATTTTTAAATTTTAATCGAATCAAGAGTTTTAGAAACTTGGGTGGATATGAATCCCCTTTATGATAACAATGTAAGAGCCTCAGTGGAAAAGGCTGGGTTTGAGCTGATATGGATTAAAACTCAGAAGGTGTTTGGAGTGAAATATAAAGAAGTAAACTAATTCATGAATATAATCAACAGAACGTGTACATAATTAGATGTGGTATATGAAAAAATTGAAAACTAAAAGATAGCTTTATAATTTTTAACAAAGAACTCAATGGTATCATCTTTAAAGCTGTGGAAAATTGTAGATAAATTTGCTTTTATACTTTTGCTGGTTGGAGAGGCTGTTCACATCAAGGGCTTTCTGAGGAACATATCTTTAAACTGCCCATTAGACACCAAATGCACAACCGTGTATCATTCTGAGACAGGTGGCTTCATGAGCATGTAACTGATGCAGGCACAGAAAGGGCTTACTCATGATTAAATGCCCTGGTGGTGTTTCCATTTTTGAAATTCTCATAGAGTTTTAAGTTAGGGCAACTATGATGGTTAATTTTATATGTGAAATTGAGCCAGATATGTGGATGGCCAGTTATTTCTTAAACACTGAGTTTTGTTTTTGTTTTTGAGTGTGGTTTTTTATGTTTAATATTCAAACTGATACACTCAGTAAAACAGATTGTGCTCCCTAATGTAGGGGGCTAAGTACGCTGGCACCTTGATCTTGGATCTTCAGAACTGTAAGTAAATTAATTTCTGTTGTTTAATCCAGAATAACCCAATCTGTGGTACTTTGTTATGAAAGTCTGATATTTAAACAACTCAATTTTTGTTTTTTCTTCAAAATTAACAGATCATAATTCAAATATAGATAAATGCATTATCTTGAGAAATGTCTATATCCTTTTCTGTAGCTATTTTGTATCTGTTGTAAAGAATTTACTCCCTTTCAATTCCAAAAACCTTTTCTTTTCCTTTTTTTTTCTTTTTTTGACAGGCAGAGTTAGACAGTGAGAGACAGAGAGAAAGGTCTTCCTTTTCCATTGGTTCCCCCCAAATGGCCACTACAGCTGGCGCCCTGTGCCAGTCTGAAGCCAGGAGCCAGGTGCTTCCTCCTGGTCTCCCATGCGGGTGCAGGGCCCAAGCACTTGGGCCATCCTCCACTGCTTTCACAGGCCACAGCAGAGAGCTGGCCTGGAAGAGGAGCAACCAAGACAGAATCTGGTGCCCCAACTGGGACTAGAACCCTGGGTGCCGGCGCTGCAGGTGGAGGATTAGCCAAGTGAGCCGTGGTGCCGGCCATCCAAAAACCTTTTCTTAAAGCAGAGAAAAATACAGCCAAATGTAACAGTAATTGACACACATCATTATCAATATTTGAATTTAATGTAGGGAAAATCTACTTGAGCACCAAAAATATTAGTTATAAAACTCACAAATGAGCTTTTTTTGTAGTGACATGAAATGTCTCTTTTGTCTGATTGTAGTGTTATTGAACAGTAAAATATTGTATTTTGAAAGGAAATATACTAATTTTTTTACACAGAAATATGCAAATGATAGTAGGGAGTGTTTTTTCCTTATATGTGTATATATATATATATACACACACACACCATCACACAATTTTCATTTTATTTTAAAGACAGTTCTATCTGCCCATTCACTCCCTCAATGCCCACAACAACACAGGCTGCACCAGGTTGAAGTCAGAACTCAATCTGGGTCTCCTACATGTGTGACAGGGATGCACCTACTTGAACTATCTCCTGCTGTCTCCAAGTATATGCGTTAACTGGAAGGTAGAATAGTGAATGGAGCCAGACTCAAATCTAGGTCTTCCATATGGGATGCAGGTTTCCAAGTGCTGTCTTAACCGCTACACCAAATGCCCATCCTTTTCCCTTATATCCTTTGGTGCTTACATTTGGGCCAGCTGAATTCATGGCATTCAAAAGGGAATCTAAAATAATTTACAAAAAAACCCTATTTCTGAAAGAAAAAGAGTTTATGAAATAGGAGCATTGAAAGATCCTTACTAGAAACGTTTTATGGTCATACACTCATGTTTCTGGATTAAATTATCTTTTTATTAAATCACTGTATTATTAGAGAAGGTTACATGTGTCCTGTGTCTAAGACTTTATTAAAAGCTATAATAAATCTAACAAAATTTTCTGTCAAATCTTATTCTTTCATAATTGAAAAGACACAGTAATAAAAACAATTATGTGAAAGTCTTTCAGTTAATTGTTCTTTAATAAGTATTCACAAAGTACATGGTACAATTAAATGTATATATTAAAAAATAATCCTTCATCTGTATCTTAGTCTACTTGTGAACTTGTATCTTCATCAGTAAGTTAATTATTATAAATAGAGTACTATATAAAATTATATTGGCATTATAAATATAAATGTGTGTGACCATTGATCAATTTATAGTATGTGAAATACTTACAGTTGGCAGAACAAATGCGAATTTGAAATGCAATCTTTTTAAAATGCTAAAATAAATGGTCCTAGAAAAAACAAAAGGAAATTCTTAATATTCTTCCCTTGTTTGTGGATAAATATATATTTCAATATATTTCACAACTTCTTTAATGTGATGGTAAATGGATGGGGGCTGACAACTGATTACCACAAATTTTTGTGTGGCACATTTTCAGCATTACTGATGCATCCTCAAAAAATACTTGATAGTTCAGCATTCTTCAAATTTTAGGGGATTTTATGAATCAATATTCCATTATGTTATGCCTTTCTGAATTTCTTCTTAAGATACAGTATTGTTATATGTAACAAGCTGTATGCAATGCACACTTCATTAAGATCAGATTTATGTTAATTTTTATATTTATATTAGCATGCACATTGAAAGCCACTATCATAGTATTATGTGAATCACTTCTGCACAAGTTCATTGCAACTAACAATTAAAACTTAGCCAATGTGCAGTGTCAGCATATTGTCAGTTTAGCATTTCTCAGTGGTTTGGATTTTTTAAGCCTATTCAGCACACTTTTCTAATTAAGTGCATTCGCACTTCTACAGGAGTGATATTTTCATTTAAATATAAAATAAGTATAACCATATGGAGACATTGCAGAATATTACTGCTACTGCTAATATATACATCCTTTCACAGTATTTACTGAGAAACATATTTAATATCAAATAAATTATTATAAGCACATAACCACCACAGTTCAAATACACTGTAAAATGTGGAATGGCTGTCATGTGCATTTTGAACAGCTACTATATTAGGTATCAAAAAAATGGATAATCACTGCTCTTGAGAGAAAATTCTCTCTTCCTCTTTAGTCGATGATTAAATATCATTAACCTATCACATGGTACTCAAAATCCCATTCCTAGCTCTGTACACAAATGAAGCAAAATAGAAATTACTTCTTACATGGGCTACCTCTAATTGCCACAGAATGCCTATGATGACATATATCAGTGTGATGAGCTCATGCTAACTCTTCATTTCCAGAGTAGGAAGAATTTAGCTTTATGAACTCTCTTGTCAAACACTTTATATTCTCCAAGTGTTTTACCATTATTTATTAGATTATAGATAAGGAATATTTATAAGGTCTACAGATACTTTCAGCAATATGTAGTTACTGGCAAGATTAAGTACAGGAAATGCACTATTCTCTGAAAACCATAACTTGAGTGTTACTGATGCAGAAACTGTAGGAAGACTTTAAGCACAGAAAGGTCCTAAATTTGAGCTATACATGGATTATTACTCTCAAAGTATTCCCATATTTGACAATTAAAGTTGTTTTTTCTTATTGAAGAATGACAAACATCAAATCTGTATTTTCCAGTTTCTATCTAAAATTTTGTTAATTCTACAAAATAATTGCTCAAGTCATAAGGAATTCTAATGATATTATAGCCTAATTTTTCAAACTTTCAAACTTCACATAATTTGTAATTGAAATAAAAGCATGTATGTATGTGTGTATATATATATATACATAATGGGTACATATAGGGCATTTATGAGAAGTTAAAAATTACTTTGTGTTAATACAGGCATGCATATATTGCACTAATAACCTCAAAAGAATTTTTTATCATTGTTGACATTGACTGCCTTTCATAGAAGAGCAATAATGCCTATACTCTAGATACATCACTTTATATGTTTCCCGTGCTCAATTTAGTATTCTGCTGTTGTCAACAAATACTAGCTAGCAAGGACAGAGATTAATTTCTAGAGATTTTTCAAGTCACATGTTGAAAGGGCTTCAAAAAATTGGTTGAACATGGAATTAAAAGATGTTCATTTTGTGCAAAAACTTTCAAAATCAATGCATATGAGGGATCCTCAAAAATTTATGAAATGCATATAAAAAACTATGCATGTTGGGCTGGCGCCATGGCTCACTAGGCTAATCCTCCGCCTGCGGCGCCAGCACCCCGGGTTCTAGTCCCATTTGGGCGTCGGGTACTAGTCCCGGTAGCTCCTCTTTCAGTCCAGCTCTCTGCTTGGCCCGGGAGGGCAGCAGAGAATGGCCCAAGTACTTTGGTCCCTGCACCTGCATGGGAGACCAAGAGGAAGCACCTGGCTCCTGGCTTTGGATCGGCACAGCACCGGCCGTAGCAGCCATTAGGGGAGTGAACCAACGGAAGGAAGACTTTTCTCTCTGTCTCTCTCTCACTGTCTATAACTCTCTCTCTGTCTCTCTCACTAACTCTGTCTGGCAAAAAAAAAAAAAAAAATGCATGTTGCTCAAAAATATTTTTGCCAGAACATTTTTAAATTCTATTTTTTTTCCATGAATTTTCAAGTACCCTTGTATAGCCATTATTATACAACAAATTATGTAAATTTATAATAAGGTAGATTATATTTTAAAAAGTTTTATAGATGGCAGACTTATGAAGTTATAGCATAATAAGCTTTGTAGATCTTTCCAAGTGAAATAAGCATAATTGTCAAAAATTATTAAAAACAGTTGAGTGTTAAGTTGCCCCAAGAGAATAGAGAAACTGGCTAAGAAATTTGAGAAAATATCCTAAATACTGATAAGAGCAGTAAGAATCTATGGCACTTGGACGATGGTATGCTCTTTCCCATCACTATCCTTATTCTACACAGTAGAAGTTCTACCATGATATGGGAGGAGGGATGCAATCAAGAACATGGAGCTACTTCTCCCTCCACCTTCCAGTCTAAGGATACAGCATCTTTGTAGGAGGGGCAGACTGCCAACATTTTTCATCCCCATGCAAAACATGTAGCTGAAACTATTCTAGGCAAGGGTTGCTAGGAGAACTGGGATTTCATTCATCCACCCAGTCTCTACTCATATAGTAGAAACTGTATTCCTAGTTCAATTGGCTGAAGTTCCTCAGAGTGCATAGGTTCTATGCCAAGAGAGAGAAGCTGAGAAGACCTGAGGTTACCATAACCTTCCATTGCACTTGTCAGACAGCAAGATTGTCATTTTGGGAGGAGGAAGGTCACTGCCCCCCATCTCCAACTGTTGAAGAATATGGCACAGGGATTTTTCCCAGGAGATGATGCAGTCCATTAGAAGATAGGGTTCCCTCTAAAGTTTCCTCCAAAGCAACTGATATGAGAAATTTAAACATATAGCAACTGTAGAAAACAACTGAGATTTTGGTGATAATCAGTTAAGACTAGCAGCTACATGAAAGCAATAAGCTAAATTATACACCACCTGGAAGAGTAATAGACCAATGGAAATAGAGAGCTAAGAAGAGTTCTCCTAGTATCAGAAAAAAGTCTTAAAGTTTGGCCTCAAATATCCTTACAAAGAGATCAACATATTATTGAATGTTGTGAATCTGTCTATGCTCCAGATATGGTTAACTATAGCACAATCAGCCATGGTTTAGTGGAGCCTAACATCTCACAAAAACAGACATTGAACAGGTCCTGGAAGGGGACAAGCAGAAGATGCCTTAAAACAAGCACAATGCTGTCTTCTGGAATAGATGCATATCCGGGGAAATCTGTGCCTTCTGAGGAACAACAATAGAGGCTTCATAAAGCAAGAGAATAAACGTCAGTAAAAGAGTATGGCCAAGTTACTGAAAAAGTAACAGGCACACAAAAATTAAAACAAGCCTCCCGGATTAGGAAGGAGACTCAATATTCAGAGTTCCTGCATATATTATATTTGATATTAGACGTCCAGCTTCTAAATGTGTGAGAAATTTCTGTTTTGACAAATTACCCAGTATCTGGCATTTTGTTACAGCAGCAGGAGTAAACCAAGACAGGGACCTAGAGTCTTTTACCAATGTGACTACACATGGGCAAAAGAAGATAGACTTTTCAGGGGATACTGGACACTGGCTCTGAACTGACACCAATCTAATTCTAGGAGACCCCAAATGTTATAGTGGTCTACCAGTAGGGCCTTGTGGAGGTCAGGTGGTCAATGAAGTTGCTTCCTCACTTCTACTTCACAGTACATCATACTGAGTCTGAACCTCATCCTAGATTTTTTTCAGCTTCAGAATACATAATTATGATGGACATGATCAGCAACTGTCAGAATACTCAGGGTTTCCTGAGTTGAAGAGTGAGGGCTATTTTGAAAGAAAAGAATAATAGACCCTGTTAGAACTACTACTAAAAAAAGTGGTTAAAAAAAATCACAAAGAGATTATAGAGATTGCTGACTGTTGAGTCCTTGAAGGATTCAAGGGTGAAGATTCCAATTTTTCTCCATCCAACTCACCTGTTTGTCCTGTGCTGCAAAGTAAGTTAATCTTGGAGAAAGCACATTGTAGTAAGCTGAACCAGGTGGTGAATCCAATTGCAGCTCTAATCAGATGTGGTTTCATTGCTCGAGCAAACTACCACATCTTTTGCCATCTGGAACATAGATATTGATTCAGATAATGCTATTTCCTTATTACTGATTACTGTTAGTGAAGACTATGAACAGCAGTCTTCTTTCATTTGGCAAAACCAACAACCTACTTTTAAATACTTGTCTTTGGGATGTATTGACTCTCAGGTCCTACACCATAATTGAGTCTACAAGAATCTTGATCTCCTTTCCTTTCCACTCATCAGTCTGATTATTTTTATAAGTCCATTATTTTTATGTTATGGTAATTGGAACTATTGAGCAAATAGTAATCTAGGCTTACTGGTAAGATTTTTGCATGTCAGGTAGGAAATAAATCCAATAAAAGTTCAGGAAACTTGGATCTCAGTGAAATTCCTCAGGATCCTGTGGTGTGACGTGTGCTGAGATTTTTCTCTTTAACCTCAAGAGTAAGTTGCTACAATTGGTCCCTTGTGCAACCTAAAAAAAGACACAAGCTTAGTGGTCCTCTTTGGATTTTGGAGACAACATAAGTGTATGTGATTTGGGTGTGCTAATCCTGCTATTTATTGAGTGACTTGAGGCTGCTAGTTTTGACTAGAGCACAGATTTTTTTTTTTTCAGTACCAGTAAGTCTTGATTTATTCATTGTATTTCCCCAGAGAAAGGAGAAGGGATGGGGAGAGTCAGCATATGTGTTACAAAGCAATTAGAAAATGGGAAAGGAGGAACCCAGTACAGCAAAAATCAACCTTCAAATACACACTCCCCAGTGATGAGGTCACCAAACCCAAGGGGGCTTATTCTGCAGTTCAGGAATGAGGGGGGAGGTCAGCCAAAGAACAGACACAAGCTTTCCTACCCTCCCTCCCTCCCTTCCTCCCGCCCATAAATTCAAGATTTCACACAAAGCTTTGGTTTCTAGCAGTAAACATGGAGTTACATTCGTCTGTCTCCTATCAAACAATCTTATGGCCACTTTGACATAAGTTTCTTGCACCTGCATAAAAGTTCCTGCGTGACTTGGATGCACATTCATAGTCCCCTTCTTGGTGTCTCAACCCCTTTTCTACACAGAAGGCGCCCAATAGCTTCTCTTCTTTCAGATACAAATTGAGGTCTGACCCATCCAAATACATCAGTGTCTTCAGTCTTTGGCATGAGTCCCATCAGGAAATGGTCTTGACTCTGGAGGTTGGGAACAAGGGGTGGAGGCTTCCTATTTTGTTCAGGATTTTTGTAGGAATCCTTTAGATGTGTGGAGACACCCAGGATTCAATGTTTACGTGTGGGGGTGCAGGTTTCCTTTTGTGGATAGGGGAATGGAGAAGAGGGTAGGTTAGGAGTCAAATTTTAAGGACAGAAGATCCAGAATAGGATAGGGGAAGGGGAACACCAAAGACAGTTTAAGATCCCCACTTCAAGAAGAGAGCCTCCTGTGTTTCAGATCCTTTTGCCTGGTGCAGAACCTTCTGTCAAAGATGCTTTGGCTATTTTTCTCTCATTACAAAAAGAAGTTTGTAAACAATGAAACCCCAAAAGAACATGGAGAAAGACCAACACATTATATTTACACAAACTAGGCCACCTAGCAATCACCAACTCAGAGACGCAGTGAAGTCCTACAGAGCCCAAATACAATAACTAAAGGGGGCAGCATTTGGGGGAGACAGGAACCCAGGAGCAGACACACATCACCCAATGCGTTCTATTGCATTTGTCCCGTTTCAACACAGTGAGGTAGGTTTGCGGTGATCTCTCAGCATGTACATGAC
Organism: Oryctolagus cuniculus; assembly: GCF_964237555.1. NCBI lineage: Eukaryota > Metazoa > Chordata > Mammalia > Lagomorpha > Leporidae > Oryctolagus > Oryctolagus cuniculus. Next base: position 60,006,477 of record NC_091453.1, read on the forward strand.
ACCCCCTTCTCCTTTAGTTACCATGACACAGTCATCACTACAGTCACAGGGCAGGACACTGGCTCCGGACACCACCACCGAGGCCCTCACTTATGGGTCTCCCTGGAAGCCAAGAATTCGGGAAGGTTACGGATTTTTTAGTCCTTGCTTCATGTTCACCCCTGGACAGCACTGGATGGGTACAGGGGTATTGGTTTTCAACTCATCCTTACCAGCTCCCATTTTTCACACACATGTGTGTGCACGCAAACACACACATCCTGCTGTGCATAGTGGGCCTCACATAAATTGGTTGATGAAGGATGGCTCTGTTAACTGAAGCAAAGGTCCTGTGTCCTAGGATCAGGCAACCCTGCCCATGGCTTCCTCTCTGGGCCTTTCAGCTGGCGTGGCCTGACTTCTCTGCACCCTGTTTTCCTGTCCAGACTAATTTTCAATCTTCCGGGAGGAGGAGCTCAATCACGGGGCAACCCCATTAACGCTTCATCTCCCTGAACATTTTCAAGGTGGAGGGGATTTCAAGAGGACACTGTGGCAAAAAAGCCAGCTCCAATTGGCAAAATGAGGTAGTTCAATAGGCTGTGCACTCCAAATAGTTGCTCTCCATGGTGATAAAAACAAATGAAAGCCTTCCTGCTGTGCAGACCTGGAGCTGCTGCGGACTTAGCCCCGAGCTTGCTCATGGACCTGAGAACACAGTGCAGGAATGAGGGCCTTTGATTAAAATATACAAGAATACAAACCCAGACTATTTATATTAAAAAAAAAAAAAAAAAAAAACACGTTCAAATGCACAAGATACGTCGTTCACACACAGTTAGTGCAGTTGGCATCCTGGAGAAAGTGGGACCCAAGGTGCAGTTATCCAAGGGAGCAAATAAATAAATTGCATTGGCCCAGAATGGGGTCAGGAGTGAGCTCAGGAGCAGCGGGTCTGTGACTGTTCCCCAGCCACCCTTTTTGTGGATCGTCACAACCCACTGCTTGGGACAGTTCCCAGCACCCTGTCCCAGGATCGAGTTATGAGGAAACAAGATGTGAAAAACCCTGCCTTACTCCCGAGAGTCCCTCCCACAGGACGTAGTGGTTTGGGGGTTGGGTCCAGGAATCTGGTCACACAACCAATCTTCTCACCCAGGCTAGGGAAGTATTATTCCATATCCTTCCTTCAAAGGAAAACTTCCCCCATCCAGGCGACTTTCCAAAGCTAGAGATTTGGCACGCGGGGCCTCAGATAAAGCATGCGGGTTACAGGGTGATATCCTCCCAAAACCCTTAATTGCATTTGGATACAACATGGTTGGAATTCCCTGCCTCCTTCCTCCCAGCAAGAAGGAAAAAGGGGTGATGCTGTGAACCCCAGCCTGGGATACGTGGCAATGCCAGCTCCCCCCAACCCACCCTGTCCCCACTTTCTCCACTCTGCAGTTGATGCCTGCTCCTTGAAACTTCCTGACAGCCAAAAAACCAGCCCCTACCCACTGTGGCTCAATTCTGGGCCTCGGGGAGCATGGCAGGGCTGTGGATCGCCTCTTCATCGTCCCGGAAGTAGGCTGGTTTTCCCTGGGCGCTGGGGGCCTGCTGAGCCTTCAGTGGGCACGAGGCCACCATATGGCTGATGCTCTGGCAGAAGTGGCACTTCTTGGGTTGGGTGGCAGCTTGCACTCCTTGGCATGGTGGTCTAGACCTCCACAGTTGTAGCCCCTGTCTCCTTTAGATCTGCGCTTTTGCATGCTCTTCCCCTTTGGCCACCTCTCACTGCCAATACAGAACACCCCACCAGGCCTGGTGACACGGACGGATTCCAGGCCCTTGGCGGTCTTCTTGAAGGTGAATTCCACTGCTTCACCCTCCTTCAGGCTCCGGAAGCCCTCCATGTGCAGCTTACTCTGGTGCACAAAGACATCCGGGGGGGGGGGCGGTATCGAGCACGACCCCATAGCGGGCGGTCATGGACAGGAAGCCGAACCCCATGCGCACGTTGAATCACTTACAGATGCCGGCCCCGTGTGACAGACAGCTGTGGCTCGTCCGCCGCCCAGGCCGCGTCCTCCGGCGCCTCCTCGGGTGCGTTCTCCGCCGCCTTGGTGCAGCCACCTGCAAACTGCTGGTTGGACACGGAGCCCATGGTTGTTGGCAGAGCCTGCGGCCCCGGGCCCCTAGTCGGGCGGCTGCTGGTCTCAGAGAAGTCCAGAGGCAAAGGGGTGGTTCGGGGAAGAGGCAGCTACATCTTCCCCCGCACTAGAGCACAGATTTTTTTTAAAAAGGCCCCGAAACAGGTCCATGCTGTTATATAAGTTACTCTCCCTCTTGTACCATTCCATCCTGCGTATCCAATGACTGTCCAAGTGTAACTATCAGTGAGAGAGAGAGAGATGCTGATTGGAACCTTTGTCCTGCAGGTTAATTACACTGCAGACCCTTAGGGTTTTTGGAACAAAGCCCTTCTATCTTCTGCAGTAACTACTTTTCTTTTGAGAGAGATCTTTTCCTTGTTAATGGAAGTAGAGACTAAAGGCTCAACCAGCAAATTATTTGACCAGAGCCACCCTTTTTAAACTTCATATCGTCTTCTCCATCAGGTCATAAAGTCATATATGAAAAGCGGCACACTAGCCTCTAGTGGAAATCAAGGCGATCAAGCTTGAGTTAGTCATGGAAGAACAAGTAAATTAAACAAGGAAAGGGCCAAATTCTTTGCATTTGCCACTCTTACTGTATCACTTCCTCTCTTGCAGCTTGCATCAATAGCCTTATGCAGAGTTCCCTAAAATCAGTTGATTGAGAAAGACAAAACTCATGTAGTTTAGAGATGGTTCTGTGTGGTATTCAGGCTCCACCCAAAAGTGGACAGCAGCAGAACTATCATTTCTTTCAGAGATATCCCTGCAGGACAATGATAGAGGAAAACCTTCCCAGTGAGCAAAACTTCAAGCAGTATACCAATTTGTTCATTTTTCTTGGGAGAAGAAATGGCCAGATATGCAAATAAATGCCAATTCATGAGTTGTGGCCAATAGTTTGGGTGGTTACTGACCTGGAAGGAACATAATTGGATAACTGGTTAGAAAGAGGCTGGGGGAAGATATATCTGGACATAATTCTCTGGAAAGGCCATAACAGGAAGATATCTGTGTCTTATGTAAGCATTTACCAGAGGGTTACCTCGGGAGAGGAAGATTTTGATAGTCACAAGGATAGAATGACCTGTTGATCATTTTCTCCAGGCACACCTCTTATTGTCCTTTAGACTCAAGAATCAATTGGCCTTGGTGGCAGGGATGGAGAATATGTGTGGCTCAGTAATAAAGATTTTCACTTAGAAAGTAGGACCTGGCAACAGTCACTGTTGTATGCCCACAATGCCAGCATCAGAGACCATCACTGAGTCTCCAGTATATCACAATTTCCTGCAGGACTCAACCAAATGATATCTGGTGGTAGGTTGATTACATTGAACTGCTTCTATCATGGAGGGGGCAGAATGTTGTTTTTTCTAAAATGGGTACTCTGCATAAAGATTTGCCTCCCTCAAACACAATGCTTCTGCCAAAACTATGACCCATGGATATATACAACGTCTTTTCCACTGCTGTGGAATTTCTCATATCATTGCTTGTGAACAAAGGTCTTACTTCACAGCAAATTAAGTATTGTAATGCACTTGACCACATGGAATTCTTTAGTCTTGCCATGTTACCAGCAGGTAATAGAATGTTGGAATGGCCTCTTGAAAATGGTATTAATAGTGTTAGCGAATTGGTAGTACCTTTGTAGGTCTGTTCAAGATGCTCTAGAAGTATGTGCATCCTCTAAGTCAACATCTGACAAATGTTGCTGTTTCTCTTTTAGTCACATTTTATGAGTACAGGAGTCCAGTGGTAAAAGTGAAGGTGGCACTGTTCACTAGTACATCTCGTGATCTACTCCAAATTTTTGCTGCTGTTTCTCACAAACCTATGATATACTGATCTAATGATCTTAATTTTCAAGGAGAGATGCTTACATCAAGAGATACATCAATTATTTCATTGACTTGGAAGTTAAGATTCCACTCAGAAGGGCTGACGTTGTGGCATAATGGGTAAAGCTGCAGCCTGCAGTGTTGGCATCCCATATGGGTGTCAGTTCGAGTCCTGGCTGCTCCACTTCTGATCCAGCTCTCTGCTATGGCCTGGGAAAGCAGTAGAAAATGTCCCAAATCTTGGGCCTCTGCACCCATGTGGGAGACCTGAAAGAAGCTCCTGGCTTCAGATCAGCCCAATTTCAGCCATTGTGGCCATTGGGGTAGTGAGCCAGTGAATGAAAGATTTCTCTCCCTCTCTCTCCCTCTCTTTGCCTCTCTCTCCCTCTCTCTGCATCTCTCTCTCCCTCTCTCTGTCTCTCTCTCTCTCTCTCTCTCTCTCTGCCTCTCTGCCTCTTTCTAGCTTTGCCTTTCAAATAAATTTCAAAAACAGTGACTTGATCAGCCCTTGTCCTGACTGTTGATGAACAACTTAATACTTTATCCTTTTAGTATTTTTTTGTTCTACTTAATACTGTTGGAACTCTGTAATTCACACACAATTATTCTTAGGTGTTTAAATTTAACTGAAAAGTGATCCCTGTTAAATATAAGAGTGGGAATAAGAGAGGGAGGAGATGTACAATTTGGGACATGCTCAATCAGACTTGCCCCAAATGGTGGAGTTAGAAATGTGCCAGGGGATTCCAATTCAATCCCATCAAGGTGGCATGTACCAATGCCATCTCACTAGTCCAAGTGATCAATTTCAGTTCACAATTGATCAGAATGATAGGTCTAAGAGTCAAAGGGATCACATAAACAAGACTAGTGTCTGCTAATACTAACTGATAGAATCAAAAAGGGAGAGAATGATCCAACATGGGAAGTGGGATACACAGCAGACTTGTAGAATGGCAGATGTCCTAAACAGCATTCTGGCCTCAGAATCAGCCCTTAAGGCATTTGGATCTGGCTGAAAAGCCCATGAGAGTATTTCAGGCATGGAAAGCCAAGACATTCTGGGGGGGAAAAAAAAAAAACCTAAATGAAAGATCTCTGTGAGATCCCAGTAGAAAGAACAGGGCCATCAAAGAAGGAGGTACCTTTCTCTGAAGGGAGGAGAGAACTTCCACTTTGACTATGACCTTGTCTAAATAAGATCGAAGTTGGTGAACTCAAAAGGCTTCCATAAACTTGGCAACTCATGACTAGAGCCTAGGGAAATTTCTGACACCATAAACAAGAGTGTCAAATTGTTAAGTCAACAACAGGAGTCACTGTATACTTACTTCTCATGTGGGATCTCTGTCCTTAATGTGTTGTCCAATGTGAATTAATGCTATAACTAGTACTGAAACAGTATTTTACACTTTATGCTCTGTGTGGGTGCAAACTGATGAAATCTTTACTTAATATATACTAATCGATCTTCTCTATATAAAGAGAATTGAAAATGAATCTTGATGTGAATGGAATGGGAGAGGGAGCGGGAGATGGGAGGGGTGCGAGTGGGAGGGAAGTTATGGGGGGGAAGCCATTGTAATCCATAAACTGTACTTTGGAAATTTATATTTGCTAAATAAAAGTTAAAAAAATAAAAAAATTCAAAAATATAAATAGTTTAAAAATCATGTCTTTAAAAATATTCCATTCAGTCTCTTTTGGTTCTACATGTCCCTGAATTAATGGATGAAGAAAGGAGTTATTCTGCTGGCTGTGGTGATTAATTCTGACTCCAATAGAACTATGCACTGCTACTTGAGAATAGAAAAATGAGAAAGTCTCTCTTGAACCCAAGAGATCCTTGAGATCTGTTATATTCCCATGCTATGTGAGTCAAGTCAACAGGACACTCTAACAACCCAAGTTAGACAGGACTACTAATAACAGACTATTCAACAAAGAATCTTTAACCATCAGGCAAAGAACCACAATCAGCTAAAGTAATTGCACTGGGCAAATGGAATATTAAGTGATTAATGGAAAAAGATAGCTATAAACATCAGCTATGACCATGAGCCTTCAGAGACAAGGAATATAATTTTATTATGAGTCTTTCCTCATTTTCCTATGAATATTTGGATGTATATTAGGCAAATATATTTAATCCTCTTATCCCTTAACTTCTAAGATATATTAATTTTTACCATAATATTTAAATTCCATGATTTTGAGAGGCATAAACATCACCAGAGATCACTGCATTGTATTCTACAGAAGTCAGTGGCGGGGACCCAAGCACTTGGGTTATCTTCCTCTGCTTTCCAAGACACATTATCAGGGTGTTGGATCAGAATAGGAACAGCCAGGACTCAAACAAGTGCTCATGTAGGCTGGCAGCATTGCAGGTAGCAGTTTAACTTGCTGCACTATAACACCAGCCCCAATTCCAGTGAAATTTTTTAAAATGATGCTCCTATATAGCCCTAACCCTTCTCCATTTCATGCGATTAATGTTACACATATGTTATGTATGTGTGTTGGAAGCAATGTTTTATATATTGTTTGAAATTATAGTTATTACTTTATAGAATTATTACACTATATAATTTCTTTCAATCTACTTGAGGGAACAAAGTTGGGCAAATTAACATTTACAGTATTTCTACAATAACTTTCTTCTTATATATGATTCTCTATTGATTACTGTGTATTTGAGTTAGCTGGTGTAATTTCTTATACAGGTTGCTATAATCCATATTCTTTCTGCTATTACTGTCAAATATATAACATTCTGACATTCTCTATATTACAGAAATAATGATGCAATATTACATATTTTTACATATAATTGCTTTTAAACTCGTAGCCAGAAGGTAAGGAAAACTAATTGTGATTATACTTGTTTTAATTACCTACATAATAACCATTATAGTCACCTGTGTGTGTGTTTGTATGTTGTGTATATGTTTTTACAAATTGTATTCTTTTGTGCCTGGAAATCCTCCTAAATTTTTTCTAAAACAGAACTGCTAACAATGATTTGTTTCGGTTTCTATTTATTTATTTGAGAATGTGTTCATTTTGCCTGCATTTTTAATTGTTGAGGAAATGAAACAAAACACTTACAACCTGAACAATTTCAAATTTACAATTCAGTGGCATTAGTCACATTCATAATGTTGTGCAACCATGAATACTGTATACATCTAGAACATTTTCATTCACATGAAACCCATTGTATTAGTGTGCTCAGGCAGATCCCAGCTGCCTCTAGCTCTGTACAACCCCTGTCATTGGGCTGTCCTCATAGCCACAGGCTTTGGGTCTATTCCATACCATCACAAAATAACACAGAACTCATGGGTTAAAAAACAAAAATTTGGGATTATGTGTTTGGCCTAGTATTTAAGATACTGATTTGGATGTTCATGTCCCATATTGGAGTACCTGGGGTTGCTTGTTGCCTCTGGCTCTGGCTCCTGATTCCAGCTTCTTTTTAATGCAGACGCTGGGAGGTAATGGTGATGGTTCAAATAGATGGCTTCCTGCTACCCATGATGGAGACTTAGATTGAGTTCCTGGTTCCCTGATTTGGGCCCCTGGCTGCTACAAGCATTTGGAGTATGGGAGCACACACACACTTTCTCTGGCTCAAGTAAGTGAAAAATAAAATAAGGGAGGCCAGCATTGTGGCATAGTGGGTTAACTACTGTGCCAGAAGAATGGCTCACAGTTTTTACCCAGGAGGCAGAACAAACCGTAAAACAGATAGTTCTTCCTCTGAAATAAGCCCTTCAAAAGAGTTTCAATTTTATTGGATTATTTTATGGAACAAATTATTCCCCAGAATTGTTTTTTAACAATTGGACAAACAACCTGTAACTAGTAGAATTTAGCAGCTGGTTGTGCTATAGATAAAGCAGGGCGGGGGGGGGGGGACTCCTACAACATCCACAGTCATACTAGGGTTACTGTTGGCCCACCTAAACCTGTTATTTCTGTGGAACAATTTCAAAGGTTTAACAAAACTGGAGAGAAGTAATTATCAATAACATAATGCGATTTGTCACTAAGGAAATAAACAGGAAAAGAATAGCAGCCCCAGAGGAAGATGTTATGTACCATCAGTCTTCAGGGAAAAGCAAATCAAAACTACCATATACACTTAGATAGGTAGAGTCAAAATGTTAGATAATAGCAAGTGTTAATGAAGATGTAGATGAATCAGAAATTTCATATACTTCTGTAACCACTTTGGAAAACAGTCTGGAAATACTTCAAGTAATTAGGTACAGAATTTCCATGTGACCTTGAAATTCTACTCATAGATACATACTGAAGAGATAAGAAAAAAATGCCTACACAAAAATTTTTGCATGAATGTTTATATCAGCATTATTTGTAAGAGCCAAAAGGTGAACACAACCCCAATGTCATAAATACTGTGAAATGAATAAACAAATTATTATAGCTATATAACGGATTATTATTCCATCATAAAAAGAATGAAGTCCTCATGTATATTACAAAGATAAAACATGAAAACATCTTGTTAAATGAAAGAACAGTCATCAAAGACCATATAGCATATTTCTATTCCAGGCTTCTTGCTTTGGCCTGGCCCAACCTTGGCTGTTATGGGCATCTGGGCAGTGAGCCAGGGAATGGAAGATTCTCTCTACCTCTCTCAGTGTCATTCTGCCTTTCAAATCAAACAATCAATAAATTTAAAGAAATGAGATTGAATCATTTCTTTGTGAATTAAAATTAGGAAATTTTCTGTAAGCACTTGAAACCTATTATTCATTTCAGAAGTAAATTAATTCATTAATTGTATAAAATATATCAGAAATTTTTCTTATTTCATTTTTGTCTTTATCATTAATATGAGTGAAGATACAAACCAACATTCCTTAAATCATAGTTTGGATATGAATAAAAGGTTGACAAAAAAAGTTTTTCGAGAATAGTTTGTATAGAATTTCAACTACAAAATGTTGTAGAGTTTTTATTTATAAGTTGAAGTCTATACACCCTTTATGAAAGTTAGATTTATCATGTACACACACACACACACATATGAAGGATCATCAGAAAGTTCATGGGAAATTGTATTATGGAGAAACTATGCATGGATTTCAAAAAATTTGCACCAAAACCACTTTTTAACATAGTTTTCCCATGAACTTTTTGAAGTACCCTCTTGTAGGAGTGTGCATGAATGTTTTGTTGTTTGTGTTGTTAAACATTTACCAGAATACCGTTGGCTAAATTCCACATTGGGATCAACATTTGTAATAATAGCAGGAAGATATTGAAAATGAGGAATAGGTAGATAGCTTGCAAAGATATCAGGTAGTTGAATATAATTTGCCACTCAGGAGAAAAGATTCTAAAATGTTTGAACAAATGTGTAAACAAGCATATAAGCATTTATTTTATTTATTCATGGGAGAAATGTGCTAGTTTTGAAGTAGACCATTCTTGCTGGTATTTGCTTATTTTATATATTCATTTCTTATTTTGGAGAGCTTTTGAAATGAAAGTAGTGGAACAGGTAAAGAGTACAGGATGGATGGCATACTTATGGCTTGTTAAAATATGAATTAAGAAGGGAAAGGAAATATGAGACAAATTTCCAAATGTTATGCTCTCTTGAAATCAACACTAGCACTCAAAATCTAAAACATGAATAAAATAAAAGATATAGTATATTGAATTATTTTAAAGCTTCTAAAATATTTAGAAAGGACATAGCATGAAGTTGCCATTATTCATTTAAAATTATTTGCTTATGAAAGTCCCTGGAAAATTGAACATGTTGACTCTTTTTTAGTGTATAAAGCAATGCAAAATATGGGCTACATGTACTAGGCAGAGTTCATGGCATCAGATCTCACTGCGTATATTGTCTATGATGCTAGCACCCTGATTCCCTTCCCATTTTAACTTCTTATTACCTGTGTTTAACCTCCACTCCTGAGCTCCTTCTACTTTTTAAATAAAACAGTTTAATTGTATATTAAAAGAGAATATGATATTCTACAAATACTCAAAAACAATAAGAATTACTTGAGTATATGGAAACTATAGTTCATTTCTTGTATGTTATATAAATTTATGTTTATAAGTTTGGTGAAACTAGCCAGTAATTTACTTTGGGTCACAGACCACTCAAACAAAATAATTGTTGATATCCATTAATTGTTTTTCCACAATATACATTGTTCATGAACCTTCTGTATACCTCTTGCATGCATGGTTTTCCTTTTTTTTTTTTTTGGCACCAAAATAAACATATCCTTTAATTCCATTTTTCATGAACTTTTTAAGGTCCTCTTAAATGATTTTAGACATGCAGACTTTTGCATGTAAAATCATACTCTAAATTAAGCAAACATTCTAGGTCCATGTCAACTTTCAATTTTATGCCATTTGTAATCCCCCATACTGCCTCTGCTAAAGTATTGACCTGTACAATAAAACACATTTTTGGCCTCCTGCTTTCTTGTGATTTCCAAAGGGAACTATATATTCAGAAAACAAAATCAAGAAAGTGCATTTGATTTATTACAGCAAGATTCAGTGTACTCCTTGTGATCCAGACTGGACCTTAGGAAAATTAACTTCTATACAGAGTGAAATCAAGCCAAAGAATGTTGCACTCTAGTCTAAATAGCTTCCTTGGCCACTTTCCTGATTATATCACATATAAATAATTACGGCTTCACCTGCCACAATAACAGCAAAATGTTGACATAATTGCAAAAATGAATGGACAAAAATGAAAACAACTGACAGATGTTTTTGATTTTTTTTGTTCATAATATCCACAGTGAACCTCCCCACACCAAGAAAAAAATAATCAGAGAGACCAAAGCTAGTCAACCTACATAAGGCCTTTTGAAGGACATCGCAAAAATGGGAGTTACCTGGAAAAACTGACCAAGCTTAGGCAGAAAGAGGAGGTGGGATAGGGGAGGGAGAAAAAAGAGAAGGAAGTGAGGAAGAGTCCTATTTGATCTTATTTTTCCAGCTAGTGGGGGCAGAGGAAGGAGATGGGCTGAGAAAACGCATTATTTTCAAGAGAAAGCATTGCAAGAGGGAAACAAATGAAAGGGAAATTGAGGGGCAATCATGATTCTTACCACTTGCATGGCAATACAAAATTATGTGGCATAGTGAAAGGAAACCTGCATCTGGTAGTGTTTTGAAAATTTTGGGGAGGGGAATATTCTAAGACGTCTGAATTACTCTGATGCATAAATATAAACTTAGACATACCAACCTAGGACTGTGATTATGGTTACTAAAAAATCTTTTTTCATCAATTTTCTTAAGCAAAGTATGAACATTAATCATTCACTACATCCTCTCCTTCAAGGTCACATTGCTCCTGGAGTATTTTGGCAAAAACTTCTCCCAAGGCAGTCTCTCAGAACAATCTCATGGCACTAGCAACACCTTTATCATTCTTCTTCTACTTCTGATAGTCCACTCATCATACAAGGTCACTGGTTCACAATACTCTGATATGTCAGGCATTTCTCTTTTACATCATCAGCAAAAGTACTACTCTAGTACATTGGTGCTTTCAAGAAACAGTTCCATTAAAAATATATCTATTTAAATGTTTTATTCAATTTTTAAGTACTCAAAAGGCAGAGCAAAAAGAAGATTAGATAAATATTAATCTTCCACCTGTTGTTTGACTCTCCAAATGCCTCAAATAGCTAGGGCTGGACAAGCTTGAAACCAGGAAACCAGAACCCAATACATGTCTCCCACATTGGGGTGGCAGGGACTCAAGTACTTGAGCCATCCATCTGCTGCTCATAGGTGCATTAGCAGGAAATTGGATCAGAAACAGAGGATCTTGGACACAAATAGCCACTCTGACATAAAATAGTACTTCTTCAAAAATGTGATCAAGTTGAAAGAACTAATGTGACAAATACTATTGCTAGGGGGAAAAATGAGATAGGCAGATGGTTTTCTCCCCTTTGTACCTATTATCTCACACTGTGAGAGTGCTCTGGCATTTCCCAAAATTAGTAGGCATAGGTTACCTGTTCCCAAATCAAACACAATGAATATACCATGGCACATACCTTTCCCATACTTCTATTCATTTCCTCCATTTAGTCTTTAGACTCAGCTTATTGAAATTTCAATTCAGGGGTCCAGATATCACTTTTGAATCATCTTTTTACTGTTCTTCTCTTGAATCTCTTTTGAACTACACACAAATAATCCTAATTGATCCACCACGACATACAGTTAGGCATGACTGAGTAGCAGTGTGTTCTGGAAACTTCATTATACAAACCTTTAAGGTGACTTTTCAAGTTTGTCATTAAACCTCTAGAGAATTATCTACAATTAACTGAGGATTAAACATCTCATAAATATGTTCAACTGAAATAAGTTGATTTATTTTTGATTTCTAAATGACATATCAATTGTCCACTAGATTTATTATTCACATATATCAAATTTTGGAGGTGGGTCTTTTCCTTGTACTAGAAAATTTGTAGCCTCCCTGAAAACAAAACTTCTGTAAAAGTTTAACAAGTTAATCAGTTGTAGATGGTTTGCATAGGTATATAAAAAGAGAATATGCAATTGTTTCTAGCAATGTGAGAGAAATTTTAGATATGTCAGAAATAAAACTCAATGATTACCTTAATATCAGTTCATTTGGCTTAGTGGCTATAGAGGTGAATGCCTTGGATTAAGCTGTAAAGCCCAAAACAAAAAGAGCCAACAGATTCCTTGAGAACCAAGAACTGAGAGTTTGTGAAAATATAAAAAATGCCATGCTAATAAAAGGGAGAAATGCAAACACAACAGTGATGTAAGTACTTAGAGATGTGTATGCACAGAAATAAAAGGAGACGACATTTTGTGTAAAAAGAAAAATATAAGACCATTTGAAAATCATCCATCACTGGACTTCTTTTCAAAAAAGTCACGTTCTTTGCTCATGCTTGACTCCCAGAAGAACAAGCAGCCAAATGATATAGAACTAGGTCACGTGTATGACTGCCGTGTGCTGGATGTGACTGAATTAGAAAGGACTCACAGTATCAGATAGCCACCTGCATCACAGTACATTCTGCATGCCGTTGAAGAAATCTGGTTGCAAAACACTTTGGATTGAATTAAAAGAGATGGGACACTTATTGGATCTGGTTCTGAGGAGGACACACTTGGTATCAATGACCTTTATAAATTATCTATGAAAACACCAGAAGCTCTCAAAGAAGAAGAAAATTATCTCTCATGGTGCTTTTGACACAATTTAGAGAGGATTCATATGCAGAAGCAAGACTTAAACTACAAACCAAGAAAATTAAGAGATTGAAGAAGTGATATGGAAAAAAATATAATAAAAGACCAGGAGGAAAAATCAGAGAATTAAAAGTAAATGATGGAATTTAGCTAAAAATCATGCTTTCAAAAAGATTTATTTAGTTAATTATTTGAAAGGCAGAGAACAAGAGTGAGAGCAAGGGGAAGGGAGAGATCTTCCACCCACTAGCTCACTCCCCAAGTGGCTGCGACAACCAGAGCTGGGTCAGGTCAAAGCCAGAAGTCAGGAACTCCATCTAGGTCTCCCCCATGGGTAGCAGGAACTCAAGTACTTGAGACATCATTTGCTGCTTCCCAGGTACATTAGCAGGGAGCTGAATTGGCAACAGAGTAGCTGCGAATGGAACCAATATTTGGTACATTATATTGATTAGAGTATATTCATTACATTGAGGTTGACTCCTTGTGTTGTATAGTTCGTGGATTTTGACCAATGTATAATATCATGGGTCCACTGTTAACAGTATCACATTAAATGGCATTACCACCCTAAATGTCTCTCATACTTTACATATTCATCCCTCTATTCCTCCCTCTTTCTTATTCCTGCCAACTACTAAACTTTTTCTGTCTGTCGCTCCCCCTCTTCGTGGAGGAACGACACAGGACCCTGCGCTGTTCTTTCGTCTGCTCGGCCCTCCCCGGGTTTGCTGCTGGTTCTTCCCGGGTTGGCTACTATCCCTTCCACCTCCGTGGAAGGGCAGTTCCCCCTGGCTGCATTCCCCACTTCCGCAGGGGAGTGGCACACCGCCGGCCGGCTCTTCTCGGGGGCTGCACGGGTTCCCTTAGATGTTCCCCATAGATGTTCCTGGTGCATGCCGTCTCTCTCCTCCTTTATAGTCCTCCTCCGCCAATCCCAACTCGGCTGCCCACACGCCGAGTACGCTGCTCTCCAATCAGGAGCAAGTCCTACAGTTTATTAGTTGAACTGGAGGCAGCTGTGCGGAAGCTGTTTACTTCTCTCCCAACGCCATGTTGTGGGAGAGCAGATGCATAGAATAAGTCTTAATTTCAGTAACTTAGTCCAGTCCGGATTGCTCCCCACACTGTCTCTATAAATTCTCCTTTCTTAGAAAAGCCATATAGTGGGAATCATAAAACATGTAGCTATTTTATACTGGTTCTGTTCACTTAGAAATATACATTTAGAATTTCTCCATGTCTTCTCATAACTTGATAGTTTACTTATTTTTATAACTGAATAATGTATTTCACTATATAGATGTACCACAGTTGTTACTGGGTTGTTTTAATATGATTACCTATTAAAGGCCATCTTAGTATCAATTTTTGTCCATAATGAAAAAATGCTATAAATATGTGGGTTCAGGTTTCTGAGTGGACATAGTTTACAATTTATTTGGATAAAAACAAGATTCTTATTGCTGTATTATATGGTGAACCTATAATTAGTTTCATAAGAAATTGCCAATATGTGTCCTAAAGTGGCTGTACCATTTTGTATTGCCATAAGCATGAATGAGAGTTCCTATAGGTCCTCATCCGTATTAGTGTTTGGTGCCATCAGTGTTTAGAATTTTAACTATTACAATAGACATGTAATGGTATCTCATTGATGTTCTCATTTGTAAATTCCTAATGACATATGATGTTGATTATCTTTTCATTTGCTTATGTGGCAAATACATATCTTCTTTAGTGAGGAATTTGTTCAATTTTTTGCCTGTTTTTCAATTGTGCTGTTTGTTTTCTTTTGAGTTTTAAGGATATATGTGTGTGTATGTGTGTATACACATACATACTTTAGGCACAAGTCCTTTGCTAGATATGTTTTGTAAATATTTTTTTCTGTGACTTATATTTTCATTAGTATAATTATGTATTTCACATGGTAGAAATTTTCATTTTCAATAAAGTACGAATTATTAATTTTTTCTTCCATAGACTATACTGTTGATATCAGATCTAAAACATTACCAGATACAGGGCCATGTACATGGTCTCTATGTGATATTCTAGAAGTTTTATAGTATTGCATCTATATTTAGGTCTATGATACATTTTGAGTTAATTTTTATGAGTGTGTAACATCTGTATCTACATTTTAAAATTTTCTATATGGATGTTCCATTGTTCCAGCACTGTTTGTTTCATGACTACATTTCATCTACTGAACTGGTTTTGCTCCATTGTTAAATATCAGTTGACATTTGTCTGGGTTTATTTTTGGCTTCTGCATGTTGCTCCATTGATCTAATGTCTATCCTTTTTCCAATATCCACTCTCTTAATCATTGTAGTTTTATAGTAGGTATTAGAGATGGCTAGTGCCATTCTTCCAATCTAGATCTTCACCCTTTGGGATTATGCGGTTATCATGGGTCCTTTTGCCTTTTTATATAAACTTTACAATTAGCTTTTCTACCCACATAACAACTTGCTGATATTTTGACTGGGATTTCATTGAATCTATAGATTAAGTTGGAAGAAATTACACCTCCACAATACTGAGTCATCCATAAGCATGGATTACTTCTCTATTATTATACATTTATTACTTCTTTGATTTTTGTATTTGAAACATGATTATACATACAATGTACCATGTGTATTTTAATACATGCATACATTATGTGATGTTCAATGTAGTACAAGCCTGTCTCCTCAAACATTTATCACCTGCTTGTAGTGAACATCTGTAGACCTATTGTGATAATGTCATTTATTCTTTTTCTCAAGAAGCCAGAACCCCAGTCCAACCATTTTAAAAAAAATGAAAAAAGAAAGCACAAAGACCACTATTTAAAAAAATACAAAATGCCTGAACAGTGCTCCTTAAAACTGTAAAGCTCATGAAAAATGAGAACAACCTGAGAAACTATTGCTGACAAGAATAACCTCAAGAGCTGATGCAAACTGTTGAAATCTTTACTTAATATATACCAAACTGATCTCCTGTGTATAAAGAGAATTGAAAATGAATCTTGATGTGAATGGAATGGGAGAGAGAGCGGGAGGTGGGAGGGTTGCTGGTGGGAGGGAAGTTATGGGGGGAAAAAGCCATTGTAATCCATAAGCTATACTTTGGAAATTTATATTTATTAAATAAAAGTGAAAAAAAGAGCTAAAGCAAAAGCGAAAACAAAAACCAAACATGATTACTAAATGTAAGGTGACATATTAGTCAAGAAAGATATTAGTTTAAAAACAGGAAATTCAAATTAGCATGGGCTTTAATTTAGTAATTTTAACAAATATGTCATACTGATAACTGGATATGGGGAATATGGGAACTTCCTGTTCTATCTTTGTTTTGAAAAATCTAAAGATATTCTTAAAATACATTTTTAAAAATAATAAATTGTGCAAATGATTTTCATAATTATAAGTTATAAATGGAAATTTCCTACTGTATTTATAAATGAGGATGTCCATACTGGCAATGATGAGAACAGTTTCATTAAATGATGGAGACAGAAGCCTGAATACCATCTATAAAAGAGAGAATGGGAAAGAAGATGAAGAAACAGTGAAAATATATGTCTCTTTTGAGGAATTCACTGAACAAAATGTGAAACAACTCTTTTCAGACATTTATCATCTATAAGTACAGAATATAAGCACTGAAGAAAGGAAAGAACAAATTGAATACCACAAACATCTTGAACTTCTGCCTAAAGGCACTTTGGAGCAACAGTACCAGAAGGAGGAACAAAACAGTACAAGGTGCTATTGTGGAGTTAAATAAGCAGTGATACAGAGGAAGACAGTTTGAAATAAACAACAGCAATTTTCAATAATGGTTGGAGTTATGAAGAGAAAAAATAGCATAAATGTTTTATAGGTGTACCTTGAGTTTTGGCTGAAGACTTAGGTACACATGAAAATGGTGAAATTCCCCACAGATGAACAAAAGCAACTATAGGTAAAAGAAAATTGCCTGGTGAACTGTAAGTTGAACTCTTTCCAGAACAGACACAGGGAGGGGAAACAACCATTTTCCAAACATCTAAACATCTTAGAAAAAGGAAAAGCCCACTAAGCACCTTAGGAAATTCCATAGAGATACCCAAGCGTCAAATCTTAGTTTTAGTGTTAAACTACCCTTATATTAAAGGCTACTGTAACCATGCCCTATAAAGCCCTAGTCAGAAGGTTTAAAAGAATCAAGTCAGTGTGAAAGTAAATAAATAATTTGTTTAAATAAATCAACAGACTTTACAGATATATAAAAGCATTAAAATATTCAATAATGTAATGCACACAGTGTACACAACCACTCAAAAATGATGATATACTGTTACTGAAAGCTTGGTCCCTGTCCTGGTGCCAAATCAAAATAACAAGGACAAGGTTTTGGTGTGGGGAGCAATCCGGACTAGACTAAGTTACTCGAATTAGGACTTATTCTATGCATCTGCTCTCCCACAATATGGCGCTGGGAGAGAAGTAAACAGCTTCCGCACAGCTGCCTCCAGTTCAACTAATAAACTGTAGGACTTGCTCCTGATTGGAGGAGAGCAGCGTACTCGGCGTGTGGGCAGCCGAGTTGGGATTGGCGGAGGAGGACTATAAAGGAGGAGAGAGACGGCATGCACCAGGAACATCTATGGGGAACATCTATGGGGAACATCTAGCTGAAGGAACACCTGTGCAGCCCCCGAGAAGAGCCGGCCGGCGGTGTGCCGCTCCCCTGCGGAAGTGGGGAAAGCGGCCAGGGGGAACCGCCCTTCCACGGAGGTGGAAGGGATAGTAGCCAACCCGGGAAGAACCAGCAGCAAACCCGGGGAGGGCCGAGCAGACGAAAGAACAGCGCAGGGTCCTGTGTCGTTCCTCCACGAAGAGGGGGAGCGACATTTTGGAATGAAGGAAAAATATTTAATCTGTTGACATATAGGATGATATCATAACTCTGGGTCTCAAGAACTATCAGTCTGCTGATGAAAGTGTCTTGGGGCTTATAAAGAGTACATGGAAGGAGGTGGAGGCCTCTTGTGTCAGACATCCAAGCTTGTCATTAGATCAGTAGCAATAACTTCCTTCTTTGTGTTGTCATAGTGGTCCTTGTGGTCAGCAGGTGGTGAGATTAGATGTCTTCTGACCAGGTTGTCCTCTCTTCAAAAGAAGTTGAGATAAGAAACTAGGCAATGTGTGCCTTAGGGCATGGGTGGGGCGAAGGTAGCAGTCTAACCTTGAAGCATCATTTTCCTGGGTTCACATTTTAAATAAGTAGCTAAAATTTTTTTGTTATTTTATACCTGGTTGCAATACAAGGAAACAGAATGATTAAAAAAAAAAAAAAAAGTAAATCCATCCATTAAATAAATCAGACCAGCCATGACAAACATAATGAAATTATCAGACAGGGCATTTAAATAAGCTATAATAAATAGATTTGACAACTTATGGAAAAATATTAACATACTAAAGATGAATTTGGAATGTGCATTTATACCAAACTAAAAAATATAAATTTCTAAAGGAAAAATTACAGCATGAGCTTATTAAACAGCTGGTTATAATTGAGGAGAAAAACAAATAAAGGTTAAACCTAACAATGAAAATATCCAAACTTAAGTAGAGAGGAAAGTGAAAAAAACATATGATTACTAAATCTAAGACAATTAAAATTGGTTTAATATATATTAAGTTGGATCACAGAAGGTGAGACAGAAAAGATTATTTGAAGAAATAATGGCTATTTTCAAAATGTTTATTTGTTTTAATCTACTTAAAAGATGAAGAGAGACAAAGATTTTCCAACCACTGGTTCACTCCCAATATCCCAATATCCCCAACAGTCAGGGCTGAGCCAGACTGAAGCCAAGAGCCTGCAACTCCATCCAGGTCTGCCAAGTTGGGAGCAGGGGCCCAAGCACTTGGAAAATCATCTGCAGCCTCACAGGATTCATTAGCTGGAAACTGAATCAGAAGCAGAGAAGCCAGGACTCAAACTGGCACTCCAATATGGGATGCAGGTATCCAAAGTTAAACTTAATTCACTGTGCCAAAATGCCAGCAACCAGTAATGACTATGCTATAATATTATGAAAGCTGTGTATGTACAAAACCAAGAAGCTTATCAAGATTCAAACGATAAAATACAAAGAAATTCATCAAAAAGCACATCATTATGAAACAGCTGAAAAACAGAGAAAAACTATGCATTCAAATCATGAGAAAAAATTATACAGACTCTCCACTAACAATGAATTTCAGCAGAAAACAGAATGATGAAATAGATTAAATATTAATGCATACTGTATTTGTATTATACAACTGTTATATTGAATATCCGTATAGAATTTTCATTATCAAACTAATATTTAGTATATTAATATATGAGTTTATTAATGGCATATGTATTTTTGAAGAATATGTGATTTGAAGATAATGGTCTGTAATATATACCTTTGAAGAATGTAAGATTTAAGGGCACGTGAAATCTGATGGTGAAGTAGAGGTTGGGGACGGTAGACCTATATGATATATGCATTTAAGATAGAATTTTACACTGATGGATTATTATATCAAATAAAAATGACAACAGTAGCCAAAATAGAGCATATGCTGGATCATAAAAATGTCCCAATAAATTTTAAGTTGTGAAAAAGATACAGATCATATTCTTTTCCTCCTAGCAATCACTGATATTTTTATTCTCTCCATAGTTTTGCTCTTCCTAGAATTTCTAATTATTAGAATTATATAATATGTAGTCTTTTCTCACTGACTGCTTCCAATTTACACTATGCGTTTAAAGTTCTTCCATGTCTTTTGGTGGCTTGATGGCTCATCTCCTTTTAACACTGCGTAACTTCCTTTATTGAAATGTATCAGCGTGTGTTTATCCATTTACCTGTTGAAGAACACTCTGATTTTTTCCATATTTTTGGTATATATGCATAGAGCTTGCATATGAAGATTGCAAGATTATTTTTGTGTGGATTTAAGTTTTGAGCTCATTTGAATAACTGCCTGATTATGATTGCTAGATTTTATGGCAAGACTGTGTTTATCAGTAGGCTCTCTCCTTCATGAGCTGTAATATTTGTTTTTCCACAGCAATGAATGAGTGTTCTGTGGATTCACATCTTTACCAGAATTCTCAGTGCTTTCAATTTTAGACACTCTAATATATGTATACTGGTATCTGATTGTTTTAATTGGCAATTCTTTAATGGCATATGGAATATGATATTTAGCATATCTTCATATATTTATTTGCTATTTTTATATGTTCTTTGATATAATGCCTGTTCAAAGAGTTTTCTCATTCGTTGTTGGTTTTGTTTTCTTATTGCTGATTTTTAGGAGTTCTTTGTGTTGGGTAAAAGTCCTTTTTTGGATATGTGCTTTACAATATTGTGTTCCAGTTTTTAGCTTATCTTTCCCTTCTCTTAAAAACTAAGCAATTTGAAATAACTGAAGAGGGCAAGAGAATATCACAATGGCAAATAGTATTTTGAATTCAACAGGATAAACATTTCAGAACCAATGCTGCCTCTAACCAACATTTAATGAATGTATTTGTTGAAACACTCATTAGAAAGATAGAAAATCGCTGGCGCCATGGCTCACTAGGCTAATCCTCCACCTAGCGGCGCCGGCACACCGGGTTCTAGTCCTGGTCGGGGCGCCGGATTCTGTTCCGGTTGCCCCTCTTCCAGGCCAGCTCTCTGCTGTGGCCAGGGAGTGCAGTGGAGGATGGCCCGAGTACTTGGGCTCTGCACCCATGGGAGACCAGGATAAGTACCTGGCTCCTGCCATCGGATCAGTGCGGTGTGCCGGCCACAGCGCACCGGCCGCGGCGGCCATTGGAGGGTGAACCAACAGAAAAGGAAGACCTTTCTCTCTGTCTCTCTCTCTCACTGTCCACTCTGCCTGTCAAAAAAAAAAAAAAAGATATAAAATCAATAATTTAAATGATGTAAGCTGTACAATATGAATCTAGAGAAAGCAAGAAGGTATTTTTAACCCAAGATCAAGGCACTTAAGAGTTTTTTTTTTTTTTTTTTTAACTGCTATTGGAATGGCACCATTCCCAGGTCGTCATAAGTGACAGAAAAGGTATAATATATGAGTGTGTGTATCTACACGTATATATGTAATGAACCAACATACAAAATGTTACCCACCTCTGTTAATATATTAATTTGTGTTATTATATGAAACAAACGTATTTGTATGTGCATGTTGTAACCATTTATTCAGTATAAATGCCCATGTGAATACACTGCATTTGTAGTGTATGAATGATTGCTTTACATTCTTCAACAACATCACCATAGTAGTATAGTTTAAGTTACAATTAGTTAAAACAGTTGGTCCAATCAATATAGCTGGGAAAGATAACAACGTGGATGACTTGGTCCTCTGATAGCAATGGAGGTAACTTCTCATCAAATTTTGCCTAGATTGAGTATAATTGACCGAATAATAGAACTTCTGAGGATGATATTTTAATTAACTTTTCATTTATAGACACAACCTATTATTTATCTGTAGATAATTTTTAGATCAAGTAACCCTTTAGCATCTTGTTCTTCCACCACTACCTTACTTAAGTATAGAAAATTTGGAGGACTGCTGAGATATCACTTGAGGCATAGATATACCTAGCACTTTATTTTTGTTCACAAGATGTGGCAATTCAAAGAGTCTCACGTTTCACTTAAGATTACTTGATTTGCCTATATTGTTAGACAATGCAAAACTAAAAAAACAAATACCAAAATACATCATAATTTTGGAATAATAAAAAAAGTATGCCAGATATCTAGCCCAAGTAAATGGTCAAAACTTTAAAAAAATTTTAAGATCTTAAATTTCCTGAACCTGTAACTAAAATGCTCAGTGCTTACACAATTACATATATAAGTAATATAAGTAAGTTTACAATGCTTCATAGAAAGCATTAATTCTGAGTAAAGACTGATTATTAAAAGTTCCAGACAAATGAATATTTAGAATGAAAAAGCAATAAATAGAAGCATAAAAATATCACTAAAAGTCCCCTTATACAGTCAGGTTAAAGACATAAATGATAGAAAGATAGATGATAGGTAGGTAGAAAGAGAGGTTGATAGATAAATATATATAGAGACAGGCATAGAGATTTTTATTTGTATAATTTAAAATTATATTTTATATAAAAATAAATCATGCTTTGACTTAAAATATGCAATTTAGTAAAGCCCTGTTCATATTTTTAACTGTGCTAAAATGCATATATAAAATTTATCATCCTAGCATCCTAGCAACTTTTAAATACACAGTTTAATAGCATACAGTACATTCACATTGTTACATAACCATAACTGCCATCCATCTCTGGAAAATTCTCCTCTTGAAAAATTGAAAGCCCATATTATAAGATATGGACTCAAAATATATACCTATTAGACAACAACATTTCATTTCTCCTCTGCCAGACCACAGCAACCACCATTCTACTTTATATCTTTACTGTCATTTTGTGACTGGTTTGTTTTGCTTAGCGTAATCTTCAAGCTTCACCCATGTTGAAACATGTGTAAAGATTTCCTATCTTTTTTTTTTTTTTTTTTTTGACAAGCAGAGTGGACAGTGAGAGAGAGAGACAGAGAGAAAGGTCTTCCTTTTCCGTTGGTTCACTCCCCAAATGGCCGCCACAGCCAGAGCTACACTGATCCGAAGCCAGGAGCCAGGTACTTATCCTGGTCTCCCATGGGGTGCAGGGCCCAAGCACTTGGGCCATCCTCCACTGCCTTCCTGGGCCACAGCAGAGAGCTGGACTGGAAGAGGGGCAACCGGGACAGAATCTGGCCCCCCAACCAGGACTAGAACCCAGTGTGCTGGCGCCACAGGCAGAAGATTAGCCACAGCACCGGCCTAAGATTTCCTATCTTTTTAAGGCTATATAATATTCCCTTATATGTACATACTGTAGACTGTTTATTCATTTTTCTACCTTTTTGGCGATTGTAAGGATTGTAAGTAATGCTTCTATGAACATGTGGATCCACGTATCTGAGTCCAACTTCCAATTCTTCTAGGAATTTCTCTAGAAGTGGAATTGCTAAATCACACAGTAATTCTATTTTTTAAATATTTTTGGTTACTGTAATACTCTTTTCCATAGAGACTGTACCATTTTATATTCTCACCAACAGTGCACAAGAGCTGGAATTTTGCCACATTCCCATGCACACATTATTTTCCTTTTTAAATATAATACCCGTCCTAATGGGTGTGAAGTGATATGTTTAGTTTTGACTTGCTTCATCCCAATGATTAGTGATAATGAGCATTTTTATATGCTCATTGAATGTTTGTATATCTTCTCTTGGAAATGTTCATCCAGATCCTTTGTTTTTAAAAGCACATTATTTGTTTACTCGATATTATTTATGATTGAATTATAGGAGTTACTTTTAAGTTTTAGATATTATCCAGTTATCAGATATATGGTTTACAAAAATTTTCTCTCATTCTTTAAGTTCCCCTTTTATTTTATTGATTGCTTCTTTGCAGAAGTTATTTTAGTTTGATGTAGTAACAATTGTCTGTTTTGCTTTTGTCTTCTATGCATATGGTGTCATATCTAAAAAATCATTGCTGAGACCAGTGTAAAGAAGTTTTACCCATGGTTTCTTTCTGGGATATTTACAAATTCAGGTTTTATGTTTAAGTTTTTAACCACATTTAAGTTGATTTTTGTGTTAGGGGTAAGAAAGGCATCCAATTTCATTCTTTTTCATGCAAATATTCAGCTTTCTTAACACTATCTGTTGAAGAGATTATCTTTTCTCCATTATGTATGCTTGGGATCTTTGTGAAATATCACAATATCACAATATATGTGTGAGTTTATTTCTCCATCTTTTATTCTGTTCCATTGGTTTATGTTATTGTCATTATGGCAACAATGATGTTTTTATAGCTATAGCTTTGTAATATATTTTAAAATCAGGAAGTATAATATCACTAGTTTTGTTCTTTTTTTCTTGATTGCTTTGGCTATTTAGGATTTTTGTGGTACCATGTGAATTTCAGAATTTCATTTGTCTCATTTTAAAAATACCATTGAAACTTTGATGTGAATAGCATTGAGTCTGTCAATTGTTTTGGGCATAAGATGTTTTTCTACTATATTTTGTTACATTTCTGTCATCAGTGTTTTGTACTTTTCACTGTAGAAGTTTTTCATCTTTCTTGGCTAAATCTATTTGTATTTTATTATGTATATGCTATTGTAAATGGGACTTTTCTTGATTTCCTTTTTTTTTATTTTTAAAAGGTTTTATTTATTTATTTGAAGGTAGAGTTACAGATAGTGAGAGGGAGAGACAGACAGAAAGGTCTTCCTTCTGTTGGTTCACTCCCCAAATGGTTGCAATGGCCAGAGCTGCGCCTATCCGATGCCAGGAGCCAGGTGCTTCTTCCAGGTCTCCCAAGCGGGTGCAGGAGCCCAAGGAGTTGGGCCATCTTCTACTGCTTTCCCAGGCCATAGAGAGCTGGATCAGAAGAGGAGCAGCCGGGACTAGAACTGGTGTCCACATGGGATGTGGGCACTGCAGGTGGAGGATTAACCTATTGCGCCATGGCACTAGCCCCATTTCCTTTTAAGATAGTTTTTCTTAGTACATAGAAACATAACTAATATTTGTATGTTGATTTTTATCTTGCATTTTTATTGAATTCATTTATTGATTCTAAAAGTTGTTTTGAAGAATCCTTTATTCTTTTGCAATTTAGATGGCTTTTTTGAGTATTTATTTTTCTTGATTAAATTTCTAACTAGAATTCCAGTACTGTGTTGAATAGAACTGATAAGAGACCTATTTTTCTGATCTTAGCACAAAAATTTCAGTTATTCACAATTGAGTTTGAAGTGAACTGTGGATTTAAATAAATGGCCTTTGATGTTGAGATAAATACTTAACAAGTATAGAGATTGAATCAGTCATCAGAAGCTTCCCAACATAAAAAATTTCAGAATCAGATGATTTGAATTAATTCTACTAAACATATAAAGAATAATTAATGTCAATGAGTTTCAAAATCTTAGAAAAATAAATGGAAGTAACACTTCCAAATGCATTTTTTGAGGCTAGCGCTTCACTGATTGCAAAGCCAGATAAAGATACCACACAAAAAGAACACTGATGTAAACATCATCAACAAAATATTAGCTAACTTGTTTAACAGCACTTAGAATGGGTCAGACATCATGGTCAAGTAGACTCTATACCTAGGATTAAAGGATCTTTTAAAATACGCAGATCAATTAATGTGATACACCACATTAACCTACTGAAGAATAAACATCACATAATCATCTCATTTGAAGCAGAAAAAACATTTGAATTCAATACCCTTCCATGATAAAAATTTATAATAAACTAGGTATAGAATATATTTACTTCAAATCTCTAGATTTCTATTGTATTTCTCTGCTGATGTTATCTTTTTTTTTTTTTTTTTTTTTTTTTTTTTGATAGGCAGAGTGGATAGTGAGAGAGAGAGAGAGAGAAAGGTCTTCCTCTGCCGTTGGTTCACCCTCCAATGGCCACCATGGCTGGCGTGCTGCGGCCGGCGCACAGTGCTGATCCGAAGGCAGGAGCCAGGTGCTTCTCCTGGTCTCCCATGGGGTGCAGGGCCCAAGCACTTGGGCCATCCTCCACTGCCTTCCCAGGCCACAGCAGAGAGCTGGCCTGGAAGAGGGGCTACCGGGACAGAATCCGACGCCCCGACCGGGACTAGAACCCGGTGTGCCGGCACCGCAAGGCAGAGGATTAGCCTATTGAGCTGCAGTGCTGGCCTTGATGTTATCTTGTGTCCAGGTGCATGCTGGACCATGTCAGGAACATAATACTGCATTAAGCAGTTTCTGTGCTATCTAATATATAATAAACAGACCTATAGCACGTTTATTCGGAAATATGTTTTTTACTTTGTTATTCCAACACGTCAATTATGCATCATTTAAGCACTGAATATATTTATTTTTGAAAAATAAATAATCTGTCAAAGAAGAGAAAATATATAGTCACAGGATTTAATACTATTTTAATGGAAAATTTGTGTTCCTTACTATCTTTAAGTTTTAAGCTTCTTACTAAAGAATGCGGGTGTTTCAAGTATGGTTAAACAATTAAACTCAATATTATTCAAAAAGAAATAAATACACTGATATATAAAGTATACTGACCGGCACCACGCCTTCATAGGCTAATCCTCTGCCTGCGGCGCCGGCACACCAGGTTCTAGTCCCGGTCGGGGTGCCGGATTCTGTCCCGGTTGCCCCTCTTCCAGGCCAGCTCTCTGCAGTGGCCCAGGAGGGCAGTGGAGGATGGCCCAAGTGCTTGGGCCCTGCACCTGCATGGAAGACCAGAAGAAGCACCTGGCTCCTGGCTTCAGATCAGCATGGTGCACCGGCCGCAGCGGCCATTGGATGGTGAACCAACGGTAAAGGAAGACCTTTCTCTCTGTCTCTCTCTCTCTCACTGTCCACTCTGCCTGTCAAAAAAAAAATAAATAAATAAAGTATATTTAAAACTTAGAAATCAGAAAATTCAAATATTATAAACTAACCCAAATAAAATGGTAATCATTATCGAAAGTATTTTGAATACCACTCACAATCTTGTAAGTATATGGGAATAAAAAAGTAAAATCCTTTAATATACCATTCTTGTAGTCCTATTGGCCATATTATATTTTTTCATCATTAATTTTTGGTTTGTCTAAAATTTATATTTTTTAAAATTTTATTTTTTAAGGTGAACAAATTTCATATATTTCATATATACAGATTTAGAAACATAGTGTTAATTCTCATTCTACCCTCCCTCCTGCCCATGCTCCCACCCTTTCTCCTTAATGTTAT
This sequence comes from Oryctolagus cuniculus, assembly GCF_964237555.1. NCBI lineage: Eukaryota > Metazoa > Chordata > Mammalia > Lagomorpha > Leporidae > Oryctolagus > Oryctolagus cuniculus. The sequence goes on from NC_091453.1 coordinate 60,033,634, forward strand.
GACTATGATACCAATGTGACTACATAACTTGATTATTTCAGTCAATTGAATCAGTAATATTAAATAGAATGTAATATTAATGTTCATTTACTTTGCAAAGACAAGTCAATTAGTATGTTTAATCCAAAGGAAATATTCACAATAATCTCAATGGTTCCTTGACAATATTGCTAATCTAAATATATTCTTTTTATTTAATATGCAAAACCTCACCGCTTCTCTAATTACATATCAATAATTAAAATATCCAAGATTTCAATTTCTTAAAATTACTAATAAGCAAATTAATAGTTCTCAATTTAGCATAATTTAAATGAGCATCTTATTTTTGTTTTATTATGTTTCTAATATCTGAGTTGAGTAGAGTTAAATATATGGTTCTAATTAGCATTTAAAATGTATTTTGCAATTTGCTATTCCGAATTATTTAGTTGTGCTCCAAGTTATAACAGATGAAATAGTTTACCACTATCCTTGAAAGGCCACAGTTTAATTTATGGCAAGAGACACATCTGTGTCCTCTATGTTGTGTAAAACATACCTTTTCTCCACATTTCGTTGATAATGCTCCATAGAACCTGATAGGCATAGCTTAGTATTTGCACACATATACATATGCATACAGAGGAATGACAGTTTTTTTTTTGCCATTTATTAGAAAAAAATTTGGTTTCAATTTGTTAGATACCATTCTAATTTGAAAGAGAATGCTATATAACATGCAATCTCATCTTTTACCTTGACCTCATATTCAGTTCCATGATACCTTCATTTTTATAGTTTTCCCTGGCCTTATCATCACTCTTATCTCTACTGTCTGGAATTTCCTAGATTTCCACTAATTTTAAGTACACAGTCCAGATGCCATATGTCCTAGGAAGCTTTCCTAAAACCTTAACCATTTGCCACACTTAGGTCTACAGACAGATTGGCTTTGGTGTCCTTCCTGTCTTCCCCCAAAATACCATGTGCTTGTTCTTCAAGAATAAATAAATCATACTCTATTGAAATATTCACTGATGTATTATTGGATGGTGATAATTTGTATTTAGAAATAATTAATCTTTTTTAATTCAGTACAATGCATGACATACAGTAAAATAATAGTATTTTTAAAAAAAAAACATATTCATTTTATTTATTTGAAGGGGAGAGTTAGAGGCAGAGGCAGATAAAGAGAGATTCATCTGCTGCTTCACTCCCTAGTTGGCCGCAATGGCCGGTGCTGTGCCACTCCAAAGCCAGGAGCCAAGTGCTTCCTTCAGGTCTTCCCACCTGGGTGCAGGGACCCAAGGACTTGGGTCAGCTTCTACTGCTTTCCCAAGCAATAGCAGAGAGCTGGATGGGAAATGGAGCAGCCAGGACTCGAGCTGGTGCCCATATGGGATGCTGGCACTGCAGACAGAGGCTTTACCCACTATGCCACAGCTCTGGCCTCGTAGACAATGTTTTTTAATTCACTCATTTATTCATTCACTTTTCAGAATTTAGAATAATTCACAGGAATGTTTCTTTATTCCTATAAATATTTTATTGAATGTTTTGAAACTATATATCAAACATGTATTTTTCATTAACATTTTTCTATCTGGGAATTAGAGATATTTTAAAAGCATTAAAATTTCTTTATTTTCTTCATTTCTTATTTAATGAAGTTGCAGTTAAGTAGACAGCTGTGATTTATGGAATTTTAAAATATGCTGCCACCTCTACAGCCAAATTCAAACATCAGTGTTTTAAAATTGTTTGATTTATTAATAAATATAAATTACTGACAGCATTTCCTGTTTTAATGTCACATTTCAACATTGCTGTGACTTTGACTTCTCTGTCTAAATAAAAAGAATATTTGTTGCAACTTTCTGAACACTTCCTATAACTTAGTTTGCTAACCATGAAATGTCCCTCCAACATTGTAGGTATTATTATCTGAGGAATTTGATGGTACTCTATTTCCAAACGCCTCAATCAAATCTGTTTTACTTATTTTAAGATAAATACTGAATAAAACTGGATAAAACTATTGTGTGCACTATATTGAACAATTGAAGAGTCATACATGTGTTTCAGCAATTTCAAAATATGGAGGAAGTGACATGTGATCCCTAAAATCTAACTCTGATGTCATTGATCTACAGTATCTTTATTCAGAACAAAGGCTGGGAAAATGCTCAGAAAGTACAAATTTACACTATTCTCCATTAATGATATGAATAGTGTAGTAGGAATTTCAGTTTCCAAGAATTTCCTATTTTCTCTGCTCATAACTTTGGGCATAATGATATTATGTATTTTGTGTTATATTACTAATTTTCAAATATGTTAGGTAAAAGTAGATACTTGAAATTAAAACTTTTGAAGTACTCTTACTTTGTACTTGACATATATGAGAAATTAATTAAGCGAATACCTTAAGCTAATACTGAATTCTGGCTTGACTTGGAAATCATGCACAGATTATTCAGGAAGAAGCAATTTTTAAGAGGACTGTAAGAAACACCTGTAAAAATTTAAATAGCACTAATTCTCTTCATGAATGTAATGATCTACTCTTTTGCAAAGATATTTAGTAGGTTTTCACATAATAGAAGAAAACTAAGAATGTACCTAGGGTCTGGGAACAGCTATTCTGTTCAATATGAAGTCAACTTATTTTACTCATGATGACTACATCCTTAACCTTAACTAAAATTTTTCTTTGCCTAGAAATTTGTGTGTGTGTGTGTGTTTTTTTTAATTTTCCTGTTTGGTAAAATTTAGTCAGGTAGGCATTTAAACTATGAATCATTTTAAACTAATGCTACTGTTTCTTAGCAGAAAATCAAAATATCAATGTTTTTAAATTAATAGATACTTTTTTTAATAAAGATTTATTCATTTATTTGAATGGCAGAGTTACAGAGAGGCAGAGACAGAGGGAGAGAGGTCTTCCATCTACTGGTTCACTTCCCAGATGGCTGCAACAGCCGGAGCTGGGCAAATCTGAATCCAGGAGCCTGGAGCTTCTTCCACGTCTCCCAGGTGGGTGCAGGGGCCCAAGGACTTGAACCATCTTCCCCTGCCTTCCCAGGCCATACCAGAGAGCTGGATTGGAAGTGGAGCAGCTGGGACTTGAACTAGCACCCATATGGGATGCCATCACTAGAAGCAGAGGCTTTAATCACTATGCTATAGCACTGTCCCCAATAGATACGTTTTTAAGACTAAATTAGGGCATGTTCCTATATCAATGTCTAGTTTGCAATATAGTCATTTTTATTCAGTTTAAATAAAAACTGTTTTCTAAATACTGACTCTGATTTAGTTTGGCAAATATCACTAATAATCCTGTAAGTGTAATCAAGCTAACAAGAGCAAAATAACTAACTCTGCAGATCATCATTTGCAGGATGTAGGAACTGAGGTTTGCATTACTGGCTGTTAGCATCTATGCTCCATGTGAGAAAAATCCAATCCCCCGTCTTGGAGGCACCTGCAGATGCCACAGTAGTACACTGCAATCATCTCCTGCTTAGTGCCAATTCTTCTTGATTACTGCTCTCAAAAATAAGGCTCTTCAAAGGGCCCAACTGCATAGTGGCAAGTCATGCACTATTGGAGTTCATTTTCACTCTCAGTGCCCAAATACAGCTCTGTTAGAAAAATCTATAGATACTACATCTCAAGGTTGAAAAACCAATACCTCTGATGTAAAGAAACCTTTAGTATTGGTTTCTGTTGGAACAGACTTGATGTTTGGAGAGAAACAATCTCATTCTAAGTTTTTAATACTTAAAAATTATTTAAACATCACTTTATTTCTTTTATAAGATCACTTCTTTCTCACTATGCTTTTGCCTAGAAATCCATTGCTGTACGTTTTGGACATGACTTCTATTCTGTTACACTTAAGAGAAATCAACTGTTCAGGTTGTTCTATTTGAGTCGTATCAAGTTTAGGCCATATGTCATTTTATTCTAAAACTTTTGGGAAAATTATTTTGAACTTCTGTGTATAGCTGTTTTCAGTGTATAGCACATTTACTAAAGAATTGTGACATAAAAGATAGCAGTGTTCTGTCTACTCAAAATACAGGGTATTAATGAACATCTGAGGAAATTTTGTATTCTGTCATGTTTTCTTAAAAACTACGAATCACACAAGTTTCCTCTCTATCCCTTTTTCAACTTAATATATACATTTTGTGGAAACACATAGGATTTTTAGGTGTCCTATTTACTTTTAGTAATCATTTGAACAAAATCAGAGAAATAAGCACAGGTGCTTGCTAGGGGCTTGGTATGGGGGGCTATGGAGTTATTTATTGAGCACAAGATTTTAATTATGCAAAATGAAAATATTTTGGGGGGGCTAGCACTGTGGCCTCGTAGGCTATGCCTCTGCCTGAGACACAGGCATCCCATAAGGGCACCAGTTCATGTCTAAGTTGCTCCTCCTCCAATCCAGTTCTCTGTTTTTTGGCCTGGGAAAGCTGAGGAAGATGGCCCAAGTGCTTGGGCCCCTGCACTCACCTGGGAGACCTGGAAAAAGCTCCTGGCTTTGGATTAGCTCAGCTCCGGCCATTGTGGAATGAACCGGCAGATGGAAGACCTCTCTCTCTGTCTGTCTCTTTCTGTAACTCTACCTCTCAAATAAATAAAAAACATTTTAAAAAATATTTCTAAAGTTGGATAGTGGTGAGGGTTCTTCAACAATGTAAATGTACTTAAAATCACAGAAGTGCTTTAAGTTTTACATGTGTTGGCATATCCATAATAATTTTTAGTTAAGATTTAATTATTTATTTTGAAAGAAAGAGTAACATAGAGGGAGAAACAGAGAAAGAGACTTTCCATCCTCTGGTTAATTCTCCAAATGGTTGCAGCTGAAACCAGGAGCCAGAACTTGATCCTGGTCTGCTGCATAGGCATGGGCCACCCTCTACTGCTTTCCCAGGCATGTTTGCAGGGAGCTGCATTGGAAGCAGAGCAGCCAGGGCTTGAAACAGCACTCTAATATGAGATTCTGGCATTATAATTGGTAGCTTAACCTCCTGAACCACAATGCCATGCTAGGCATGTCCACAATAACATTTAAGAGGTAAAAAACTCATCCTTCTTTCATTTGACATCGCCATGTCTGATTATGATGCCTAATATGGTAACAAGCCAACCTGTCATTCTTAGGTGAGCAATGAGTAATATCCATGGACCTATTGAAGATACCAGCGCTGAAAGAAAAAAATAATTTAGGTCCTGGCTGCTGTCAATAAGCCATTGAACCAACCCACCCTACAAACACCTGTCTATGGACTTGTCTCTCTGTGAGATGATACATGTTTTCATTTTAAGCAAACCGAGTTGATATTTACTGTCACTTGTAGCCAAAAGCATTCTAACTAATGAAATCAAAAAAGCACTCTAAATATTCCCCCTTTCTAAACCATGATTCCCATTTATAGAGCCTATCAAAATTACAAACATGCTTTATATTCTTTTTCAATGTTCTTTATTCTCAATGGAAAGTCTGTCACTAAAATTTTCCCTCATCAAGTTTATAAAAATCTCTCCCTGTTCTGAATACTTTTATTGTTTATCGTCTGTAACTATTATTTGCTACACAATGAATATGCAATTTAAATTCTTACAATCAAGTTGTTTTGGAAACATTATCTCCAGAATCTTAAACTGTAATTTTGACTCATTGCATAAAATTTTTGGTTTTGATTAATGGAAAATATGTTTAATTATGCATATATTTAGCAAGTTTTTTTTTTTTTTGACAGGCAGAGTGGACAGTGAGAGAGAGAGACAGAGAGAAAGGTCTTCCTTTTCCGTTGGTTCACCCCACAATGGCCGCTGCGGCCGGTGCACCATGCTGACCCGAAGCCAGGAGACAGGTGCTTCTCCTGGTCTCCCATGCGGGTGCAGGGCCCAAGCACTTGGGCCATCCTCCACTGCACTCCCGGGCCACAGCAGAGAGCTGGACTGGAAGAGGGGCAACCGGGACAGAATCCGGCGCCCCGACCGGGACTAGAACCCGGTGTGCCGGCGCCGCAGGTGTAAGATTAGCCTAGTGAGCTGCAGCACTGGCCTATTTAGCAAGTTTTTTTTTTTCTTTTTTTTTTAACTTTTATTTAATTAATATAAATTTCCAAAGTACAGCTTATGGATTACAATGGCTTCCCCACCCCCATAACTTTCCTCCCACCCTCAAGCCTCCCCTTTCCCTCTCCCTCCCCCCTTCCATTCACATCAAGATTCATTTTCAATTCTCTTTATATACAGAAGATCAGTTTAGCATATATTAAGATTTCAACAGTTTGCACCCACATAGAAACACAAAGTGAAAAATACTGTTTGAGTACTAGTTATAGCATTAAATCACAATGTACAGCACATTAAGAACAGAGATCCTACATGAGGAGTAAGTGCACAGTGACTCCTGTTGTTGACTTAACAAATTGACACTCTTGTTTATGGCATCAGTAATCACCCTAGGCTCTTGTCATGAGTTGCCAAGGCTATGGAAGCCTTTTGAGTTCACTGACTCTTATCATATTTAGACAAGGTCGTAGTCAAAGTGCAAGTTCTCTCCTCCCTTCAGAGAAAGGTACCTCCTTCTTTGATGACCTGTTCTTTTCACTGGGATCTCACTCGCAGAGATCTTTCATTTAGGTTGGTTTTTGTTTGTTTGTTTGTTTGTTTTTTTCCAGAGTGTTTTGGCTTTCCATGCCTGTAATACTGTCATGGGCTTTTCAGCCAGATCCGTGTGCCTTAATGGCTGATTCTGAGGCCAGAGTGCAGCTTAGGACATCTGCCATTCTATGGGTCTGCTGTGTATCTCACTTCCCACGTTGGATCATTCTCTCCCTTTTTTATTCTCTCAGTTAGTATTAGCAGACACTAGTCTTGTTTATGTGATCCCTTTGGCTCTTAGTCCTATCATTATGATCAATTGTGAACAGAAATTGATCACTGGGACTAGTGAATGGCATTGGTACATGCCACCTTGATGGGATTGAATCATTCACCCAATAAAATTATTAAATGTTCAAGCAAAAACAACAAAGAAAACATATTTATTATTAAAATTAAAATTGTGATGATACAAATCTGAAAGATAAAACGGCCATAAGAAAAATGTTGTAAATAGCTTTTCTTATGGAAAAAATATAAACACATTATGTCAAGAAATATGATTTACAATTAGATAAAAAAATTTTAAATGTTTCTCTTCATCTACTTGCAATGGGCAAGTTTGGGGGAGAGAGTGGTAGAGATCTTCCATCTGCTGGTTCACTCACCAAATGTACAGAAAATCCAGACCTGGACCAGGATAAAGCTAGTAGCCCAGAACTCCATTTGAGTCTTCCAAGTGAGTGGCAAGGACCCAAAAACTGAACTCATCATCTACTGCCTCCCAGGATACTGGATGCTTGATCCGAGGTGAAATAGCCAAGACTCAAACCAGCGCTCCTACATGGGTGCTCCAGGCTGCATGTTAATCTGCTGCACCACAATGCCTACTCTGATTTAAATAAAATTAAAGCAAAGTGTCTTATGTATGAAAAATTTCCAAAAAAAGGACAGATAAATCATATCTTTGAGTAAATATTTGTACAAATACTAAGGACAAAGTATTACAGACAATGGATTTAGGGGAAGAACACCACAAAGGTAAATTGTCCATCTCATTGTATAATGTATTGTATATAATATGATTATGACTCTCCCTGGTTATGTTAACATTATTAAAGCAATATTGGCTATATCTATTGTGAAGTTATTTTTTTCTCATATGTTGTATGTTTTGGAAGCAAGTCACCAAATTAAGGAGACCTGAAATCTGAAAAATACTGTGTCTTCCAGATCATGAAAATGATCATGAAAATCTATTTATGCTTATTCATTACCTTTTCTTCCATCAGTATTTTTCTATTTTTACATATAAAACTTTAAACATATCTTATTTTTACCTATACCTATGAATTTCATTTTATTGTGTCATTATAAGTGCCTTTTATTTTTATAATTTTACTTTCAAGTGTTTAGGTTTAGCATAAGGAATACAATTAGCTTTTTAACAGAGACAGGGAGAAAGTGAGAGGCGTCTCCATCAGTTGGTTCACTACCCAACTCTGCATAACTGCTGGGGCTGGGCCAGGCTGAAGCCAGGAAGCGGAAACTCCGTTGGAGTCTCCCTTATGGGTGGCAGGAACACAAGTTCTTCAGCCATCACTTGCTGCCTCCTAGGGTGCACATTAGCAGGGAATTGGCTCAGAAATGCAGGCAGGACTTAAACCCAGGAATTCTGATTTGGGATGTGGGCATTCCAGTTGGTAATTTAACAGTTGTACTGGATGCCCATCCTATGATTGGCTTTTACACACTAAGCGTATGTACTTTGATTTTGCTAATAACTCACTTGCTGGTCCCATGATGTTTTAAGAGACTTGTTTTTTGCCTTTTTTTTTTCGGTAGAGTTTTAGCTTTTCTACATAGATAGCTATATTATTTGTGAATGATGACTATTTTTGTTACTTTCCAACTCTTATGTCTTTTCTTTTTCTTGACTTATTACGTTAGCTAGAACTTCTATGATTTTGATTGGGAGTGAAAAAAAGATATGTTCACCTTGTTCCAGCTATTAAGAATAAGCATACAGAGTCTCAAAACATAGTGTTGCTAGCTTTATTAATGAAAGAAAATTCTTTATATCTCTAATCTTTATATCTCACATCTGGTAATAGTTTCTATCATGAATAACATTGAATTTTTTAGAGTTTTTGTACTTATTCACATGAATATATTTTTTCATCTTCATTTATTAATGTGGAAATTACATTGATTTGATTAATATTCAAATGTTTAATCACTCCAGGGTTTCTGGAACAAAACCCACCTGGATGTCATGTGTTGTTATTTTCATATATTATTGAGATTGATTCACTAGCATTTTACTAAAGGATTTTACATCTTTGCTCATAAAAGAAAATAATCTATAATCTGTAGTTTTGATGTTACAGTATCTTATGTACAATGAGTTGGCAGTTCCTCTACTTGTATACTCCTATTTTGTGGAAGAGCTTGTATATAACTTATGTTATTTCATTCTTAAACCTTTGATTGAACTCATAAGTGAAATGATCTGGGACTATATTACCTTAAATTATATTTTTAATTCCCAAATAATTAGATATTTTCTGTATATTATTATATTAATGCATTATCTTTATATTTATATGGTGCCAAAATAAATTTTGTTTGAATTTCATTTTTAAAAATTTAGGATGCATTTTATGGCTTGGAAAATGATCTGTCTTGGTGAATGTTCCTTATGTACTTTAGAAAATGTGTATTCAGCTCTTGTTGGATGTGATATGTCATGAATGTTAATTATGTCAAGATAGTTGATAGTGCTTTTTTTTAAAAAAGATTTTATTTATTTATTTGAGAAGTAGAATTACAGACAGTAAGAGGGAGAGAGAGAGAGAAAGGTCTTCCATCTGCTGGTTCACTCCCCAGTTGGCTGCAATGGCCAGAGCTGTGCCAATCCAAAGCCAGGAGCCAGAAGCTTTTTCCTGATCTCCCAGGTGGGTGCAGGAGCCCAAGGACTTGAGTCATCTTATACTGCTTTCCCAGCCACAGTAGAGAGATGGATCAGAAGAGAAGCAACTGGGACTAGAACCAGCACCATATGGGATGCTGGTGCTGCAGGCAGAGGATTAATCTGCGCCACAGTGCCGGCCCCAATAGTGCTTTTAATTTTATTTTTATCCTTACTTATAGTCCTCCTACTATTTCTATGTTATTGAGGAAGATGTATTGTTATCTGCAAATGAAAATGTAGATTTAGCATTAATGATTTTGTGACTGTTTTAAAATTTCTTTTATATGAGTAAAGTTGAATGTCTTTTCACTTGATTATTGTTTACAGGCTTTTCCTATTTTCCTGTTGGACTATGGTCTTTTTACTTTTTATTTGTTGACCACTTTATTAAATACAGTAGTAACTACATTTAATAATGACTATAATGTATGCAAAAATATATAATCACAAAAAATTTAAATACTATAAATACAAAATTATGACAAAAATGTGAGTTTATTACTAAAAATACACAAACACATGAAGGTTCAGAAAAACCATAGGTGAACTATCCCAAAGTCAACTAGGTCAGTAAATGTCCAGAGATTATAATCCATTTCTAAATATATAGAACTTACAACCATTAGTAATCCTTGTCATAGAAGTTATATTGGTTTGTTTCAGGTTGCGATGGTTTGGATATGGTCTGTCCCCCAAGAGTGCATGTGCTAGAAACTTAGTCCTCAGGATGGTGGTAATAGGAGGTGCTGTGGAACCTTCAAGAGGTGTGTACTAGTGGGCGGTCCTAGGTCATAATTGCAATAACATTAATGGCAATTTTGGTAACTATTATCACCTCATTTATTTCGCTTATCCCCACTACACTCTGAATAAGCTCATCTGAGCCAGTCTAAGCCCTGTCCCACCATCCTAATATCTTCCTCTCTTTCCCCTGTGCTTTCTTGAAAATACTTTTTAAATGGAAATCTTACATTTATGATAGCCTCGCAGTTTTCTTTCACCTTTTAAAACTTTTTGTTCTAACTAAAAGTGGTTGTACTCTGAGCACAGTTGCTTATAGGCATTTTGAATCAACACTATTCCTCTTTCTACAACTCACATACTTCAGTATCTATAGATGAATGAGTTGTCCTACTTTCCATTTTAAAAATATTTATCATCCTTTCTTCAAATACTGCAACTCTTACAAATGTGTATAATAATATTTATACCACCTTCTACCCTCCTGTTTTCTTTTATGCATGGACTGCATAGACAGTGCCCTTTAATTTGTAAAGTCTTTAGCAATATTTCTAATTCTTTTTTTCCCTACCACTCCTGTCATCATTCAACATCTATATGAACAGTCCTTCCTTAAGCTTGATATTTAAGACTCGGAATTTTTCTGCCTCCCACTTCCATCACTCATGACCATATTCCTCATCTAATCACTATGCAATTTCTAGAAGATCTATGTGAATTTTGTATTATTATAAATTCCTGCCGGCGCTGCAGCTCAATAGGCTAATCCTCCACCTGTGGCGCCGGCACACCAGGTTCTAGTCCCAGTCAGGGCGCCGGATTCTGTCTGGGTCGCTCCTCTTCCTGTCCAGCTCTCTGCTGTGGCCCGGGAGTGCAGTGGAAGATGGCCCAAGTGCTTGGGCCCTGCACCCCATGGGAGACCAGGAGAAGCACCTGGCTCCTGGCTTCGGATCAGCGTGGTGCACCAGCCACGGCGGCCATTGGAGGGTGAACCAATGGAAAAGGAAGACCTTTCTCTCTGTCTCTCTCTCACTGTCCACTCTTCCTGTCAAAAAATCAATAAATAAAATCCTGAAGGCAAATTTCAAAAGAATCACAAAAATCACATGACAACTTGCAATGGTTTATTTATGTGTTAACTTGATTAAGCTATGGTACCCAGTTGTTACTCAAACATTCCAAATCTGGTTTTGAAGACATTTTAAAAACATGATTAACACTTAAATCAGTAGATTGAGCAAAGCAAGATTCTTTTCATAGTGTGGGTGTTCCTCATTCTATTAGTTGAAAGACTTAAGAGGAATGAAACTTAGAGTCCCTGAAGAATAGTGAATTCTGTCTCCAATTTATCCCCATGTCTTCAGCATTCCAAGCTACTCTTTTTATTATTATTATTATTTTTGACAGGCAGAGTGGACAGTGAGAGAGAGACAGAGAGAAAGGTCTTCCTTTGCTGTTGGTTCACCCTCCAATGGCCGCCGCGGCCGGCATGCTGTGGCCGGCACACCACGCTGATCCGAAGCCAGGAGCTAGGTGCTTCTCCTGGTCTCCCATGGGGTGCAGGGCCCAAGCACTTGGGCCATCCTCCACTGCACTCCCTGGCCATAGCAGAGAGCTGGACAGGAAGAGGGGCAACCGGGACAGAATCCGGCGCCCCGACCGGGATTAGAACCCAGGGTGCTGGCGCCGCAGGCAGAGGATTAGCCTATTGAACCATGGTGCCAGCCCCAAGCTACTCTTAAGATTTTGGATGTGCCAGCCATCAGAATTGCATGGGGCAGATCCTCAAAATCTCTGTCTTTCTCAATGTATCTGTCTGTCTGTTTCTTTCAGATGTAACTACAGCTACTGCACTGGGAAACCTAAATGCAAAGGGACATAAATGGATCCCAGGATAGCAGTGGCCAAATGATGCCTTAATCACCAAGAACAAGGTAAGTGTGGTTACCGTAATTGATAGCAGTCAAAGGGGCAATCAAATTGTCTGACTCTCAAGAATTATGGCTTATTGAAAATCGTGTTCCTAGAAGTAAATAGAAGGGAATTCTTATTTCATATATGTAAGCAGAGGAGTTATAGGTCAAGTGAACAAAGTCTAACTTGAATCATAAAAAGGAAAGTCATGATCTTTGGCTCAATCCATAAGCTTAACTCACTTTATAGCTCCACAGCTCCTTGAACTAAAGAGAAACCAGGTCTTACTTTAATGCTGCTACTCTGCCAAAAATGTGTAGTGTTCATCTTTCACAGAGCATATACTCCCAAAGTATAGTCTTTTATTAAAGTGACTGTATGTTGGGTAAATGGAAATAATAAGGATATTCAGAGAGTATTGTATTCTGTACTGGGACTTATTTTAGCAGACTCAGAACATAATTTTAATCAACTAGTCAGAGTGGGGGGCATACAGAGATCATATTATTTTTACCTCATGTCAGTCTCATAGTGGGTCAATTGGTCTCCAAATCCATTCTGTGGTCATTTCCCATGTTTTGTTATGAATAAGATGAATAGAAATATTCAGCAATTAGCAGAATCCACTCATTTGTTCTCTGGCATATAAAATGAGGAGAATTATGGTGGAAAAGAACAAGTAAAGAACTGGAAGTGGCATTACTTAGAAAAATAGCAAACCAAGGCAGTATTCCATTTCTAGAGATAATACAGAGAATAGTGCCACCATCAAGGACTTTAATGTGACACATGTGATTTATACTGCCTTCTTATTTAAGTCTCCTATGGGTCTGTGCAGAAAGCAGGTGGATCTTGGAGAATGTTTGGATTATTATAAACTTAACTCAGTGGTGATTCCTATTGTAGCTTCTGTAATACGTATCATTTCATTGCTTGAGCAAATTAAGACATCCCCTGGTCCTTGCAATGTAGCAATTGACATAAAAATGGATTTTTCCCCATATATGTTAGTAAAGACCACCAGAAGCAGTTTCTGTCAACTGGAAAGGCAGCCAACACATCATCAGCATCCTGCTTCAATTGTCTAGCCCTTTGTCATCATCTAGTTCACAGGGATCTTAATCACTGTTCCCCTAAATAAGGTAACACACTACTCCATAGCACTTGACAGCATTATGCTGATTTAACCCAGTAAACAAGAATTAAGAATTACTCAATATTTATTTACTAATAAGATATTTTCACACGTTGTCATAGTGTATGAAATCAATTTGATAAAAACTCTGGGGACTTTTACCTTAGTGATATTTCTAGGTGCCTAGTGGTACTGTGAGGATGGTTGTGGCCCAGTTGAATGCTAACCAAAAGGTGACCTTGGCAAAGGAAGATTTTAATAATGAAGTTGGTAAGATGATTAGTTCTTTGGATACAAGTCAGATACAGTCAGACAATCTTGCCATTGCTCAATCGGCTAATAAACAAAGTGCCCCATTTTTGTAAGGATTTCGGAAATACGTTAAGAGAAAGTGATATAAGATTGCTTTTGGGCCTTAGGAGAATTGACAGGGTTATAGGTTTTACATTAAAGTGAAGGAAATCTGTGGATTGAGTACTTAATTTGAGACTAACTTCAAGTGGATAGCATCAGAATTGAATTGAATTCAGGACACATAGCTAGTGTCAGAAAATAATTGTCAGGCACTGCCATTATGGCTCAGTGGGTTGAGCTGACAAGTGGGATGCCAGCATCCCATACTAGAGTTCTGGTTAGAGTCCCAACTGCTTTGTTTTCTATCCAGTTTGTGGGGAGCAACTGGGAGCAACTCGGACTAGACTGTTACTGGAATTAAGACTTATTCTATGCATCTGCTCTCCCACAATATGGCGCTGGGAGAGGAGGAAACAGCTTCTACACAGCTGCCTCAAGTTCAACCAATAAACAGCAGGACCTGCTCCTGATTGGAGGAGAGCAGCGTACTCGGTGTGTGGGAGGCAGAGTTGGGATTGGTGGAAGAGGACTATAAAGGAGGAGAGAGACAACATGCACTGGGGAACATCTATCTGAAGGAACACCTGTTCAGCCCCCGATAGAGCCGGCTGGTGGTGTGCCGCTCCCCCGCGGAAGTGGGGAAAGTGGCAGGGGGAACCGCCCTTCCACGGAGGTGGAAGGGACGGTAGCCAACCCAGGAAGAACCAGCAGCAAACCCGGGGAGGGCTGAGCAGACAAAAGAACAGCGCAGGGTCCTGTGTCGTTCCTCCACGAAGAGGGGGAGCGACACAGTTCCCTGCCAATGCACCTGTGAAAACAGCAGAAGGCTCAAGTACCTTGGGCCCCTTCCACCTACATGTAAAATTCAGATGCTGTTCCAGGCTCCTGGCTTGAGTCTGGCCCAGACCTAGCACTTGCAGCCATTTGGGGAGTAAACCAGTGGGTGAAAGATCTTTCTCTCCCTCTCTCTGTCTCTGTCTCTACCTCTCTGTGTCACTCTACCTTTCAAAAGAAATCTTAGAAAATTATTGTCAGAACAGAATGGCATAATGACTGATGGGATGACAATCCTCACTGCTTTTCCTGTTAAGTATTTAACTTGGCCTATTCTTAAACTCAGAAAGAATGAATGACTCTTCATGGTATGTTACTGAAATCTTAATGCTCTTGTCCCATGCTCTAGGGAGTCCAAGTTCAATATTGCTGAAATTACTGATGCCATCTAATCAAAAAGTAGTAAATATTTTACTATTATAGATTTGCCTAATATGTTTTGTTTGAAACACTTTTCAATAGACTCTCTATTGAAGATTTTCTTCCCCTTCAAAGGAACACAGTACACAAATACTGGGCTAGCTAGGACATAGAAGCCTTATCATTGCACATGATTTTTGCAAGCATATTCTTTTTTTTTTTTTTTTTTTTTTGACAGGCAGAGTGGACCGTGAGAGAGAGAGACAGAGAGAAAGGTCTTCCTTTTGCCGTTGGTTCACCCCCCAATGGCCTCCGCGGCTGGCGCACCACGCTGATCCGAAGGCAGGAGCCAGGTGCTTCTTCTGGTCTCCCATGGGGTGCAGGGCCCAAGGACTTGGGCCATCCTCCACTGCACTCCCTGGCCACAGCAGAGAGCTGGCCTGGAAGAGGGGCAACCGGGACAGAATCCGGCGCCCCGACCGGGACTAGAACACGGTGTGCTGGCGCCGCAAGGCAGAGGATTAGCCTAGTGAGCTGCGGCGCCGGCCCGCAAGCATATTCTTAATTACATCAGTCTTTGTCTATAGTAAATTATACTGATGACATCTTCCTCTGAGATTTGTCTAATTCACTCATTACAGAAATACAAGCAAAAGAAAAACTTAGACAAAAGAAATGGGTCATTGTCCAATGCATAGTGAAAGGTCTTGCCAACTTTACCAAATTTCTGAAAAGGATTTGCTCCTTCCTCCCTGACACTATGAAGAAATGACTATTGATGTTCTCATTACGCACAATGCTAATAAAAATCCAATACTTCTGAGAACCTTTTGAATTTCAGAGGTAACATATTTGTCATTCACAAATTATCCTTAATTTCATTGATGTGTTACCTGAAAATGGGCCTACTTTGAACACAATCCCTTCGAACAAAAGGTACTAGAATATGCCCTAATTATTATTATTATTTCCTAATTTAAAGCAAAGGGCCTCCAAAATATTCCTTTGCTATAGCAGCTTTATGAAACTCTAAACAGTAACTCTGGCCTCAGAATCAGCCCTTAAGGCATTCGGATCTGGCTGAAGAGCCCATGAGAGTATTTCAGGCATGGAAAGCCAAGACACTCTGGGGGAAAAAAAGAGGACCTAAATGAAAGATCTCTGTGAGTGAGATCCCAGTAGAAAGAATGGGCCATCAAAGAAGGAGGTACCTTTCTCTGAAGGGAGGAGAGAACTTCCACTTTGACTATGACCTTGTCTACATAAGATCGGAGTCAGCGAACTCAAAAGGCTTCCATAGCCTTGGCAACTCATAACTAGAGCCTAGGGAGATTACTGATGCCATAAACAAGAGCCTCAAATTGTTAAGTCAACAACAGGAGTCACTGTGTACTTACTCCTCATGTAGGATCTCTGTCCTTAATGTGTTGTCCAATGTGATTTAATGCTATAACTAGTACTCAAACAGTATTTTTCACTCTGTGTTTCTGTGTGGGTACAAACTGTTGAAAGCTTTACTTAATATATGCTAAACTGATCTTCTGTATATAAGGAGAATTGAAAATGAATCTTGATGTGAATGGAATGGGAGAGGGAGCGGGAGAAGGGAGGGTTGCGGGGGGTTGGGGTGGGGAAATCCATTGTAATCCATAAACTGTTCTTTGGAAACTTATATTCATTAAATGAAAGTTAAAAAAAAGAAATTCTTCTCATTCCTCCAAAAGTCTCTGAACTATTTATGATGCACATACGTTGTCCCAGGCTTCCCAAGCATAAAAACTATCCTTCTAGGCTTAGCACTGTTCATCTTTACAAATATTGCTCATAAATGGAACTCTGAAATATAGAGGCTTTATCTGGGCTTCTAATCATTCATACCCAGCTATTCCTTATGCCTTGGAACATGGAAAGACTACCCTAATAAAATGGTATGTCCAAGGCTTACTGGATTCAAGATGAACCAAATAGAGGTTCTTTGACATATCTCTCCAATAGGAAGTAGTGGCCTTTCCTGTCGTCAGTCCCTCCCTGATGAAATTGTGTTGGAGGAAAACCAGGTCTCTGGACTTCTTGTTCAACTCCTTGGGATCATCTGAGTGAAAAACAACTGGAGTTCATATACATTACAGATGGAGTTGGCGCCAGCATATTTGAGGGGGCTCAGTGGAATGTGGCTGCTTTCCATCCTCAGCCAGCACTTCTTTAATAAAGGAAAGGATCCAAGGATCAGCACAAATGGTGAAACTTCAGGTTGTTATCATGGTAGTAGATGCCCTGGCCAATAAATCTTATGAACTCTTGGATTACTGCCTGAGAGTTGGCCCCTTTTGATTAAAGCAACCTAGGAATCTCTTGGCTCCCATGTATCCAAAACATTGACCAAGTTAACAGATATACATATATATACTAAGACCAGAATGAATATCTCACTAGGACGTTTTTCAACCTTTTTAGAATTTCAGCTATTACTGATGGTGACAAAGACATTTATTGTACCTCTTGGAATACACAGTTATCTTAAATAATGTATTCAATCTACTGTACACCTCCACCACAGGTCTACAGCAGGCAGTTTGAGAAGTATAATGAGATTTGCAAAGAAATACTTAGTGGATAAAATGTCAAATGAACCTCTGACTGGGTGTCATATTGCCAGAGGCATTAATTAATCTAAATTCCCATCCCTTGGGGATAAGCACTTCCTGTATCAATGCCATATAAGCACCTAAGCTGGCTTTACTAGATATAAGTGAAGTTGCATCTAAAATTCCTATTTTTCATAACTACCTCACTATGTATCCCTCTTCTTTCATTTTATTTGTCTAATTCATTTCCTGGGGAGGCATTCCTGCCCCCTAAAAGTTTTAGTCATTAGTGGATTTAAATTGATACAAAAGGGATCAAGTGTCATATAAGTCCTAAAGAGAAGGTGCAGTTTTATGTGCTGTCTTGACATCTGGTGAAATTCTACTGGCCTCAACTGGCCCAACTAGATATTCGCCACACCTTATGTTTCCATAGATGAGGCCTCAGAGAAAAACAATCATCTTTATACAATGCACCAGGGGTAGTTGTTGCTTATTCCTGAAAAGTGGGTTTCAGTTCCCTATCATGCTGCATAATTATTCAAAGAAGGCATTCATAAATTCTTTTGCAGCAATCAGATGCCAACCCACTCCCTTTATATTATAAACTTGTCTCCCACAGAACCCAGGTGGTTCACTTTTTTCCTGAATACAATTTCTGTGTGTCCTTGTGTGGTATGCAGTGTCTTCTTCCCCTGGAGCTGTGAGTGTGTCTGACAAATAATCTGCCCTCAACCTCATCTATCCAGAATCAAGTGTGCATTTGGACATCCCCATAACACTAGGGAATCCACCCCCACCCCAGATCAGTAATTGGTGATAAAAGCCTGAAGAATATGGAAATTCTTTTTTAGATCCTATGTTTGACAAGGGACTGATATCCAGAATATAGAAAGAGCCCTTAAAACTCAATAATGAAAAGAGCAATAACTTGTTTAAAAATGGGCATATAATGTGAATAGATATTTTTCAAAGCTATACAAATGGCCAGCATATGCCTGGATGACCAACATCATTGGTCATTTAGAAAAATCAAAATTATACTACAATGAGATACCACTCTACATGTTCAAGAATGGTTATAATAAAAAAGGTAGACAATGCAGGCCTTGTAGCTCACTGAGTTGAGCTACCACTTGCAATGTCTGCATTCCAAATCAGAATGCTGGTTTGAGTCCTAGCTACTGTGCTTCTGATCCAGCTTCCTGCCAATGTATCCTGGGAGATAGCAGAAGATGGCCCAAATACTTAGGCCCCTGCCACTCATGTGGGAGACCTGATTGGAGTTCTGGGCTCCTGGTTTTGGTCTGACCCTGCCCTGGATGTTGTAGGCATTTGAGGAATGAATTGGCACATACAAGATCTCTCAGGCACTCTCTCTGATGCTCACACTCTCTGTTTCTCTCTCTCTCCCTCACCCTCTCTCTTTTTCAAGTAGATGAAAACTAAAAAATAAGCAAACTTTTTTTTACGGATTTATTTATTTGAAAGGCAGTGTCTCTCTCTCTCTCACACACACACACACACACACCCTCCTAGATCTTTGATCCACAGGAACACTCCCAAAATGATCTCAATGAACAGGGATGGGCCAGGCCAAAGCCAGGAGCCTGGAACTCCATCTTGGTCTCCTATGTGGGTGGCAGGGGTCCAATTATTTAGGCCATCTTCTGCTTCTTTCATAGGTGAATTGGCAGGGAGCTATTTAGGAAGTGGAGCTAGCTGGGACTTGAACCAGTGCTTGTATGGGATGCCTGTGCTGCAGGCTGCAGCTTCACTCATTGCTGCACAGTGCTGGCCCCATAAATGTACGTGTAAGTGAGGTGGAAAATACCAAGTGTTTCAGAGGCTTTGGATAACTTTATAATTTTCTAAATTGCTGGTGGGAAAATAAAATGGTGCAGCTACTTTGGAAATCTGTTTAATGGTTCTTCTAACTTTTAAACGTATAATAAATTATCATAGCAATTCCACATCTTAGATATTTATTCCAGAAAATTTAAAATGTAAGTCCATGAAAAATGTAATATGATTGCTCATAGAAGCAATATATAGTAATAAAAAATTGATATAATCTAAAAGTTCAAAAACTAATGATCAACAAAAAATGACATATTTCTAAATTGATTATTATTTAATGATAAAAAGGAATGCAGTACTGATAAATGCTGTAACATGAAAAAACTTTGAAAACATTATGCCAAGCAAAAGAAGCTAGATAGAAAAAGCACATATTTTATGATCCCATTTATATGATATGTGTAGAATAGGTAAATCCAAAGAGAAAGAAAGTTTCCAGGGTGAGTAAGAGGAAAGAATGGGTAATAGCTGCCAATTAGTATAAAATTTTCTATTTGGGATATTGAAATACTCATGGGGCAGGCATTTGGCCAAGCAGCTAAATCACTGGTTAGAGCACCCACATCCCATATCAGAGTGCCTGAGTTTCAGTCTCAGCTCTACTGTGGATTCCAGCTTCCTGCTTGTCAGACCCTGGGAGACCAGGTGATGGATTAAGTGGTTGGGTCCTTGTAACCATGTGGTGGACATGGGCTGAGTTCTCAGCTCCCAACTTTAGTCTAGCGCAGCCTCAATGCTTGTGGACATTTGGGGAGTGAACCAGATGATGGGAGTGCATGTGCTCATGCATTCTCTCTCTCTCTCTCTCTCTCTCTCTCTCTCTCTCTCTCTTAGTGTGTTTGTACCTTCAAATAAATGTATACAAATTTTTGAAAATTCTAAAATTAGTGGTAATATTTTACATTCTTATAAATATGCTAATAGTGAATTGCATACTTTTAAAAGATACATTTTATTGGAGATGAATTATGTCTTAAAAAAGATTTAAAATTTTTAACCTATGAAAAAAATTTGTCATATTTTCAAGATATTGCCACCTATATTACTTTGTGTGCATATTTATCCTCAAAATCCATTGCTGAGGCTCCAAGATGGCTGAATAGAGAAAAGACATGATGATTTCAACCACAAGAAGGTAACAGAAGAAGAGACGAGGGACTGCATTCCCAAGGGATAGTTGGAGAGTACGTTGGGGTGGAATTTCTATTAAAAAAAAAGAGAGACACTGTGGGGAAGTTGGGAAGTGGAGCAGTTGAGACTTGAACAGGCATCCATATGGGATGTTGACATCTGAGGCAGCTACTTTACCTATTATGACACAACACTGGCCCCCACCCTGGACTCTTGACCCATTTTTGAGCAATAGCTAGAGCTTTCTGCCTACACCCAGCATGCTACTTGGATTTCCAATGAAGGATCAGATACTCCACTGTCTCAGAGGCATATTTCAAAGATAAAAGCCATCAGAGGAGAAAACCAAGTGTTTCCACAAATGCCTAAAAATAAATATAGAAATACATGAAACAAGAACAAGGAAGACACTTTGATTCCCCAAAAAGGAACACAACAACAGTTCAATATGAAAATATGAAGATGGGGGCTGACATTGTGGTCTAACAGGTAAAGCCACCACCCATAAAACTGGCATCTCATATGGGTACCAATTTATGTCCCGGCTGCTCCATTTCTGATGCAGCTCCCTGCCAATGGCCTGGGAAAAACAACAGAAGATGACTCAAGTGCCTGCTATTCATGTGGGAGATCTGGAAGAAACCCCTGGCACCTAGCTTCAACCTACCTCAGTCCTGGCCGTTTTGGCCATCTGGGGAGTGAACCAGTGTTATGGAAGATATCTCTCTCTCTCTCTCTCTAACCCTGACTTTCAAGTAAATAAATACATCTTTTAAAAAATAGAATGTAAAGATGAAGAGATTAATTAAAAGTCTAAAAAGGAATTCAAAAGAATTATCATAATTGTAAGATTACTCAAAAACTCAGTGATGCAAATACATGAGTTAAAAAAATCCATGCATGACAAGGATGAAAAATTTTTCTGGAAGATAGAGATATTGAAGAAAAATAAAATTAAAATATTAGAAATGAAGAATTCAATATGTTAAAATAAATAAAGTAGAAAGCCTTGACAACAGATTGGTGAGATAGAAGAAAGACTATCTGAACTAGAAGACAAATATTTGAAAATAGTAAGACAAAAAAGAAAAATTAGATAAACCTAAAATAGTGTTCTAGACTTACATGATACTATCAAATTACCAAACATACATATTTGAGAAGTTCCTGAATGTGTGGAAAGAGAGAATGGATTAGAACAGCTTTTCAGTGAAATAACTGCAGAAAACTTCTCTAACTTAGAGAAAGATAGAGAGATCTAAGTATAGGAAGCACATAGAATCCTTAATAGACATGACCAGAAAAGATCTTCACAATGACACATTATAGTCACATTTTCAAAAGTAAAACATGAAAAGATTCTAAAATATGCACGAGACAAACAACAGATTACATTCAAACTGTTTCCAATTAGGCTGACAGCTGATTTCTCATCAGAAACCTTATAGGCTAGGAGAATAGAACTATAGTTCAAGTTCTAAAAGAAAAAAACTGTCAACCCAGAATAATGTACCAGAAAAGCTCTCATTTACAAATGAAGGTAAGGTAAAATGAAGACTCCAAAACAAAAAGAAATTGACAGAATTTGTCACCACTTGTCCAGGCTTACAAATGATGCTTAAGGATGTGTGACAAACAGACCTAAAGAAAGATAATCATCATCATGAAAGAATGTGAAGGGAGAAAAATCTCCTGGCAAAAGTACAAAGGAAATTCAAAATAAACAATAGGATTATTTATGGAGAAATGGCAGGACCAAGTCTTTACTTATCAATAATAATCTTGATTGCAAATGGTATACATTACCCAATTAAAAGCCACAGACTGACTGAATGATTTAACAAAACAAAACCCATATATTTGCTGTCACAAGAAAAACACCTCACCAACCAAAGATACATAAAGACTGAAAGAGAAAGGATGGAACAAAGTATTCCTTGTCATACTACCCGAAACAATTTACAGATTCAGTGGGATCCTCCTAAAAATACCAACAATGTTCTTCTCAGATCTTGACAAAGAAATGCTAAAATTCATATAGAAACACAAGAGACCCTGAATAGCTAAAGCGATCTTAAACAACAAAAACAAAGCCAGAGGCATCAAAATATCAGATTTCATGACATACTACAGGGCAGTTACACTCAAAACAGCCTGGTACTGGCACAAAAATAGATTGTAGACCAATTCTACAACTTGTAGACTAGAAACCAACTTGTAGAACAGAAACCCCAGAAATTAATCCACACAGCTACAACCAAGTAATCTTTGAGAAAGGAGCTAAAATCAATCCCTGGAGAAAGGACAGTTTATTTAACAGAAGGTGTTGGGAAAATTAGATCTATGCATGCAGAAGTATGAATCAAGACCCATAATTTACACCTTATAAAAAAATCAACTCATGATGGATCAGGAATCTAAACGAATGATGTCATACCATCAAATTAGTAGAGGAAAACTTGGCAAGAAATTTTCAGAGGCAAAAACTTCTTGGAAAAAACTCTAAAAGCACAGGCAATCAAAAAAAATAGACAAGTGGGATTATATCAGATAGACAAATGGGATTACAGAAGTTAAGAAGCTTCTGCACTGCAAAGAAACACTCAAGAAAGTGAAGAGGTGACCTATAGAATGTGAGACAATATTTGCAAGCTATGAAACTAATAAAAGATTAATATCCAGGACCTATAAAGAGCTCAAAAAACTCAACAACAGCAATACAAACAATCCAGTTAAGTAATGGACAAAGGAAATGAACAGGTATTTTTCGAAGAATGAAATACAGATGGCCAACAGACACATGAAAAAATGCTCAGGATCACTAGCCATCAGGGAAATGCAAATAGAAACCAAAATGAGGTTTCACCTAATCCCAGTTGGAATGGCTATGATTCAAAAATAAAAAAATAACAAATACTGGTGAGGATGTTGGGAAAAAGGTACCCGATTACACAGTTGGTGGGAATGTAAACTACTACAACCATTATGGAACTCGGTATGGAGATTCTCAGAGATGTCATGCTGATTTCCTTAAATATACTAGTAACATGATTTTCTCATAACTTGCTATAAATAGATAGGAGTTTCTCCCTCTCCTCTACTATCTAAATAATTGCTTCCAGCCTCCATTTTAGTTTGCATGTCGAAACTCAGCCTTAATATTTAGATTAAGCTGCATTTAAGTCATGAATTGGCTATTAATAACATGTAGTTATTAAATTTAAAAGGTATCACAGCATGAGTAATTCTCCCTGTATTTCTCCTATATGAAATACCTTTTCAGTAACTACACTAATTAGCAGGAGCTGACGTTGGTATATTCTTTGAAATATCTCTTAATATATCTTAAAACATTGTAGTATATCCTAGTATGTTGTTTTGTATTCCCATACTATATATCATAGGGTAAAGAAATATAATTTGATGGGGACTAAGAAATAATTCTAAATTATCTCTCTTCTTAACACACATCTAATCTTGAATGAAGTTTTTGCAGTGCAATCTTTTAAGTATGCTCTTCTGTCTTTTCAAGTTTACTGGAGCAGTATATTTAGCACTGCAAATCTTAATCGCAAGAGTGTCAGCAGTGATGGCTCTAGCACATCATTGATGTTCTAAGTTAAATAATATAAAAAATTCTCATAATTATTCCACCTCAAAATTGAGATAATTCAAATTCTTCTCCATTGGTTCTGTTATTTCACTTTCAGTCTCATTGTTGCAAAATAGTTACTTTTGTATATTGGGATACAAAGCAACTTTTCAAATAAAAATATTTGAATTTACTAATTTCCTGAATGTCTAAAGCAGAGTTAAGCAAACTTCAGTCCACAGGCCAAGTTGGCCTATAGCCTAGTTTTGTAAATATAGTTTTATAGGATCACAGCCAGGCCCATTTGTTCATGAATTATCTGTGGTTACTTTCATAGCATAATAGCAGAATTAAGAAGTTAAGACAAAGACCATCTGTCCACAAAGCCAAAAATATATATTGTGGCTCTTTACACAATAGGTTCACTGACCTTTTGCCTACAGTGAGATTGTTGTAAGAACCATAATAATTGTATCAAATATTTCAGAAAATTAGGTTATAATAATATTGACAACAGTAAAAACAAATGGTAAAAAAAGGACAAACAGTATTACTGAGTCCACTCTTACTAAATATTATCCACACTATGTAACAACATGTGAGACTATTTCAAAAAGTCCTTGGAAAATGGCATTAAAAATCAATTAAAAGTCGGAGAACTCAAGGGGCTTCCATAGCCTTGGAAACTCATGACTGGTGCATAGGGAGATTACTGATGCCATAAACAGGAGTGTCATTTTGTAAAGTCAACAACAGGAGTCACTGTGCACTTACTCCTCATGTAGGATCTCTGTCCTTAATGTGCTGTACATTGAGACTTAATGCTATAACGAGTACTCAAACAGTATATTTCACTTTGTGTTTCTATGGGGGTGCAAACTGTTGAAAGCTTTACTTAATGTATACTAAACTGATCTTCTGTAAAAAAAAAAAGAAGAAATTATCAATTCCCAACTTGACTCTCACTGGGATTAAACATGACAATAGGTCTGATCTGATTTCATCATCATTTAAAAAATCATCTATTATTTTTCACTTTATGTTTCTGTGTGGGAGCAAACTGTTGAAATCTTTACTTAATGTATGCTAAACTGATCTTCTGTATATAAAGAGAATCGAAAATGAATCCTCATGTGAATGGAAGGGGAGAGGGAATGGGAAAGGGAAGGGTTGCGGGTGGGAGGGACGTTATGGGGGGGAAACCATTGTAATCCATAAGCTGTACTTTGGAAATTTATATTCATTAAATAAAAGTAAAAAAATAAAAAAAATAAATTAATTTGGTGTAAAAAATTGAAATCCATGCATAGTTTTTCAAAATATGTATTTTTCATGAACTTTTTGAAGACATTTCTGTTTAATAAACTTGACCAAAAACTCATTTGTATTTAACTGTGGACCAGTCTGGCTTTGAAGATCTTTTCTCATTTCCATCAAATTACATTGTATGAATATTTCTGTATTTTTCTCCATTATCCCTGATACAGCATGTAAATAACAACTTTGCACAGTTACATTTCTGTACAATGTTAACACCATGAAATCTTACTTGACTCAGGATCAATGATCAATACATTTTGTTGATTATCATGTAGGTTGCTTCATTATAAATTTTGAGTATCTTATTTCCATTTTTAGGAAGGAAAATGCCCACCACTTAGTAAATGCATAAGGAATCATTAGAAAAAAATGTTTAACCTTAAAAGATGAATGGAAAGAGGAAATATATATACTGCTGAAAATATTAACTGAGAAATATGCTCTCTGAAGAAAATAATTTACTGCATCAAGGTTTTTGATAACCTAAATTATCCACCTGTATTTATCAAAATGATCCTCTTTAAAAATATGTTAATCATCACTATAGATAAGAAACTCCTTCCCCAAAATAGTATGAGAATAAAAATATTTTTAAAATGTAGGATATACAGTTCTTATAACACATAGTATATACTGAAACTGAAATTAGATTATGAGAGATACTGTTCTGTGATTTTGATGCTAATAAATTCTATTTTAATAATGTTTTCATCCTTTTGTGATTAAATCATCTGTGTTATATCTTCCTCGTTAACTTTGGTGGGACTTTAAAAAAAAGATGGCACATGCACAATTCATAAAAGTTCATTAATGAATCTACTAGAAACATTTAAACACTAAAATATAATTTTCTAGAATATAGAATCTGTCCACCAAATTGGGAATATTGCTCTGGAAAAAAATTTAATGTGCCGCTATGCTTCAGAAAAACACATTTATATCATAATAACTCAACAAAGAAAATTTATTAGCTTCCTTTGATAAAGATGTTGGCTTTTTCAACTCATAAATTCCTCAGGGAAAATGTATTTGTCAGATGGGGCAATTTCCATTATCCTCTCTGGATAGTGAAGTACACTCACTTTGCTGTTGTCTGTGAGATAGGTACATCAACACTTATTTGTCACTTCTCTGCCACAGGTTTTATGCTTACCACATACAGGGTTTTCTGCTTAGAAACTTTTTATCAGGTTTATCTAACCCCTAAAAATCATGTTATACCAATCTGCCTTGCATCCTTCCTGAACTACGTGTCCTTGTATTTCATATTGTACTTGAAAATCCTGTGCTGTTGAAGGAAATTGCATCCACCAGTACTAGGATGCCCTGCTCCCATTTTGTCCTTCTTGATGGGAATGAAGTTCTTATTCTTTGACCACACAGAAAGGAGAGAAATGTGAGAGAAAAGCCACCCAAATCACTACATTCATTCTACTGAGAAAGTACCCCCTTGTTGACATGATACTTATTGTCAGATGTTTGGATTTCAATAAAGGGATCCATTTTGCGATCCTGTGTTCTTGTGTGTGTGTGTGTATACATTTTTCATTGTTTAGTATCATAGCACTTGTAATCTAATATCAATAAATGCTGAACAATTTTATTGTTAAAAATAGCTTTAGAGATGAAAAAATATATTGCAGGGAAAAAAGTGAATTAAATAATTTTCCTTTTATTTAGGAAAAAAATTTGCAGAAATAAGTTGTTAGAGAATTGTCGCTCCCCCTCTTCATGGAGGAACGACACAGGACCCTGCGCTGTTCTTTCGTCTGCTCGGCCCTCCCCGGGTTTGTTGCTGGTTCTTCCAGGGTTCGCTACTGTCCCTTCCACCTCCGTGGAAGGGCGGTTCCCCCTGGCCACTTTCCCCACTTCCGCGGGGGAGCGGCACACCGCTGGCCGGCTCTCTCGGGGGCTGCACAGGTGTTCCTTCAGATAGATGTTCCCCTTAGATGTTTCTCAGGTGTTCCTCGTGCATGTTGTCTCTCTCCTCCTTTATAGTCCTCTTCCACCAATCCCAACTCTGCTACCCACACACCGAGTACGCTGCTCTCCTCCAATCAGGAGCAGGTCCTACAGTTTATTGGTTGAACTGGAGGCAGCTGTGTAGAAGCTGTTTCTCCCTTCTCAGCGCCATATTGTGGGAGAGCAGATGCATAGAATAAGTCTTAATTCCAGTAACTTAGTCTAGTCCGAGTTGCTCCCAGTTGCTCCCCACAAGAATCTTCTTTGGAATTACAATTATTTAGCAACTAATTGACATGTAGCATTTTGGATGCAATTGATGCTACATTCTCTACTTTTAAAGCAATGCTTTTGCTTGAATTAAAATGAACTAAGATGCCAATTTATGTTTGGATATGTGGACAAATAAATATCTACATTATTACACAGGATTGATTTCTTATTTGACTTAAAGAAATATTCTGAGTTACAAATCTCATAGATACTTTTCCCTTTTGAGGAAATCTATTTTTTATTTCATTTTTCTCCTGCCCAAAGCAAAAGTTTTTTAGTAGATTTATTGAGATAATTTACATGTCATACAACTTACCTAGGCAAATCTATAGAAACAAGATTAGTGGTTGCCTGGGGCTATAGTAAATGGAAGTTGAGAAAATGAGTGCCAATGGATATGAGACTTCTTTTTGGAGTGATGAACTGTTCTGAAATGGTTGTGGTGATGGCTGTACAATTCTGTGAACACATTGTTATGTGCTTAAACACTATGAAATATTTCTTGGTCTGGCACTGTGGCATACTGCCTGCAGTATCTGCATCCCATATAGGCGCTGGTTCAAGTCCTGGCTGCTCCACTTCCAATCCAGCTCCCTGCTAATGGCCTGAGAAAGCAGTGGAGGATGGCCCAAATACTTGGGCCCCTGAACCCATGTGCGAGACCCAGAAGACGTTTCCTAGATTTGGACTGGACCATCTCCAGCCATTGAGGCCATCTGTAGGGTGAACCAGTGGATGGAAGATCTCTCTCTGTCTCTCTCTCCTTCTCTCTGTATCTTCCTTTCAAAAGTAAATAAATGAATCTTTTTTAAAAAAAGAAAAAAGGCCAGCGCCGTGGCTCAATAGGCTAATCCTCTGCCTGCAGCGCCGGCACAACGGGTTCTAGTCCCGGTCGGGGCGCCTGATTCTGTCCCAGTTGCTCCTCTTCCAGTCCAGCTCTCTGCTGTGGCCAGGGAGGGCAGTGGAGGATGGCCCAAGTGCTTGGGCCCTGCACCCCATGGGAGACCAAGAGGAAGCACCTGGCTCCTGGCTTCGGATCAGCGCGGTGCACCGGCCGAGGCGCGCCGGCTGCAGCAGCCATTGGAGGGTGAACCAACAGTAAAGGAAGACCTTTCTCTCTGTCTCTCTCTCTCTCACTGTCCACTCTGCCTGTCAAAAAAAAAAAAAAAAAAAAAAAAAAAAAGAAAGAGAACTATTTCTTATTCTATTTCTCTTATTACCCACATCTATAAACTATTTTTCATTTGCTGTTCTTATTCACTCCTTCATTTTAACAAGAAGCAACTCATAAAATGAGTGCAATACAATGTTATCAATCAAAACATTAGTAGTATCAGTAGCACTTATACAGTAAGGATAGAGGATAGAGGTCAATTTGTTTTCACCCATCTGTCAGTTGCAATTGGAAATGAGGTTAGTGGTCTATTTTACCACACCTTTATATTATGTAAAATGGAAAATTTTATTATGAATGTACACTTAATTTAAAAATATAAAAACTTCTATGTCCTGTTAACCTAAAATCATCAGACAATATTTCAGTTATTGGTGAAGCATAGTCTTCTCAGGTCAAGGGACTGGAATAAGGGAGAAATCCACTCATGTTGATATTCTTTTTTCTAAATTGACATGCACAGTTTTTCACTGGAAACATTTCAAAACCAGTTGGAGAAATTCCTATAAGGAAAGTGAGCGTTAGCTTGATTTTCATTTTTTAAGGATTTATTTATTTATTTGAACGTCAGAGTTACACACAGAGAGGAGAAGCAGAGAGAGAGAGGGAGAAAGAGAGGTCTTCCATCCGCTGGTTCACTCTCCAATTGACCGGAACAGCTGGAGCTGCGCTGATCTGAAGCCAGGATACGGGAGCTTCTTCTGGGTCACCCACATGGGTGCAGGGCCCCAAGGACTTGGGCCATCTTCTACTGTTTTCTCAGGCCACAGCAAAGTGCTAGATCGGAAGTGGAGCAGCCAGGACTGGAACCAGTGCCCAGTTGGGATGCCGGCGCTGTAAGCGGCGGCTTTACCCGCTACACCACAGCGCTGGCCCCAGCTTGATTTTCAAGGATGAAAGTATAATGAGCACTTTTAGGTTAGAAGGAAAGAAAGCATAGACTGTTGTCATAGGTGCAAGGGCATAAAGATAAAAAAATCAGACATTTTGTCCCGCAATTTTCTTAATCTCTTTGAATAAATTCTGACCATGAGCCAAGTGATAGTTTTGCAGTAGAAGTGGTGACTAAACATATTACCTGGTGGACCCTTGTGGTGGTATTTATTAATCACTCATGTGGAGAACCCACTCTACTATTTTAGATACATTCTGACTGGGCTAGTTGCTGCTTGGATATCAGTCATCAACTTCATGGTCACAGCTAAAATTCCTTTTAACTCCTATAACAAACAATCTTGAATGTGTGTTCATATTGTTAATAAAGTTGTCAATACATCATCCCCCAGATAATAAATTGCATATCCCTTATATACATTGTTGCAGACACAGTTGTCTTTTCACCGAAATTCATGCTTCTTTTATAGAATTGTCATTTTGAAATGGCTTTCTAGTCATGAACTATGCTTCTGAGATGGTCATGAATATGTAGGACAATAAAACTAATTCTCACAATAGAATGTGCACAGAAGTGGTATGTGTCACTTCAGTGCAAAGGCAGTTAGGAAAGCAATGTGACTCCACCTTGATTCTCCAAGCAAGCCAGAAAGCAATAGGGGACTCCAAAGCCCTGAGACTTGCTGAAGCTACAAGAAGGAAGGCGAATAGATCACTACAATGTACGCAATATAACTGTTCATCAATTATGAATAAGTTATAGGATCTTACATATAAAAAGAAAATTCTATTTAACTGTGATTGTAGAAAATTCCTCTTGGCTGGCTTCTGGGGCTATCGAAGGTAATGGAGAATATTTCATTAATTTAAGGCCTCATTGAGTTAGAACACCTGAATGTTTTGGCACATCAAAGAGTAGGAGATAAAACTGCAAAGGGCTTTGGGCAACAGAGGTCCATTAGTAATTATTAAACAAAGGAACTCAGTCTTCTAGATAAAAAGCATATTAAGGTGTTTCCTTTCTCTTCCTATCTCTTAGTTCAGATGACAGTGAGGTACAGTCATCATGTTCAGAGATGCAAGAGAGAAAGAAAGCAACAAACAAATCGAGCTTCATATTTATAGCCAGGAAAAAATATTTTATGTAGTTACTGGCATTTAAAAATGATTAAATAGATAAGAAAGCCACAGAGGTGTTTAGGGGATATTTTCTCCAAAAATGTAACGATAAAATTCACAAATCTATCTGTGCAGCTCATTGGAGAATACATGACTCCACAATGATGAAAACTGTGTATAATAGAAAACAGGGTACTTCTCAGAGAGTACAGCCAGGTGTCAATGGAAAAACTAAGTATAGAAGATCATAGGACCCAGTACATCTTTGACATTGCCATGCCGTCAGTGGATTGGCCTTTGGAATGTGACTATAAGATGAAATGTCTTCCTTCTGGATGCGGACCTTTTCCCTGGTAGTCTCCAGCCTGGAACATGCTGGCTGAATGTTTGGTTCTCCACCTGACAGATGAGTCGAATTTTTGAATGCCAGTATCTGACATTACAAAAAGAATTGTTTTTGTCTTCCTCCCTTCATTTCTGAGACTTATCAACCATTATTAGATGAAAACAAACATGAATATTCAAATAATTACTAAAAAGGTCAATAATAACTTCATTCAATTTCTCCAACAAATTCTCATTACTTCAATATCAGTAGAGAACAGACTCCAGAGTAGCTACACAAATACCCTTGTGACTTAAATTTGTATCACTAGCCGTCACCTTTCTAGGGATCTTCAGACTTTTATATCCATCTCATACTTGCTATTAAAGGTATTTAAAATTGCTATTCCACCCACCTAAAAGATTTCTCCCAGAAATTGACTATCCCTACAATCATTTCACATTATCTTTTCTTTATTTTTCTTCTTAGCATTTAATAGTTATGAATATAATGCATATTTATCTCTGAATCTTATGTATTTGTTATTATCTATATTTGTCTATAAAGATAAGTATTTCTACCTATTTTGGTTACTGAGTATTCCTGGGTATATAGAATGATAATTGACAGGCAGTAGATATGCAATAAATATTGTTTCAAATTATCATACATGGCTGGGTCTACTCTATAACAGTATATTTTTAAAGGTTTATTTATTTGAAAGTCAGAGTTACAAAGAGAGAAGAAGAAAGAGAGAAACAGACACCTTTCATCTGCCAGTTCACTCTCCAAGTGGCCACAACGGCGAGGTCGAAACAAGGAGCTAGGAGCTTCATCTGGGTCTCCCATGTGGGTACAAGGGGCCAAACACATAGTCCATACACATAGTCCATATTCTACTCCTTTCCCAGGTGCATTAGGTGGAAGCAGAATTAGAAGTGGAGTAGCAGATGTGAAGTGGCACCCATATGGGATGCCAACATCACAGGCAGCATCTTTGCCCACTCCGCCACAGTGCCAGCCCCAACAGTCTATTCTTTTTTTTTTTTTTTTTTTTTTTTTTGACAGGCAGAGTGGACAGTGAAAGAGAGACAGAGAGAAAGGTCTTCCTTTGCCTTTGGTTCACCCTCCAATGGCCACCGTGGCCAGCGCACCCCGCTGATCAGATGGCAGGAGCCAGGTACTTATCCTGGTCTCCCATGGGGTGCAGGGCCCAAGCACTTGGGCCATCCTCCACTGCACTCCCGGGCCACAGCAGAGAGCTGGCCTGGAAGAGGGGCAACCGGGACAGAATCCGGTGCCCCGACCGGGACTAGAACCCTGTGTGCCGGCGCCGCAAGGCGGAGGATTAGCCTAGTGAGCCGCAGCGCCGGCCCCAACAGTCCATTCTTAATAGTTCTATTTTAAAGCTAGATAATTTTTTTCCTGTTTCCTGCAACATATTTTTTCAAACCAAGTCAAAATAAATACAAACTCTGAAAAATTCAAACTTTAATATTTTAATTTGTAATGAATAATTTCGATTTTTATTTTGAAAAATATCCAAGATAAGGACTTTTGTAATAGTAAAAACAACCATTACTAATAAGAGCACATTATTGCTCTTTCTGTTTAAGTTACAAAATTAGGTTGTTTGTTTGATATCTTGTCTTACAAGTGTTTATAAGTATAAACTTTATTCTGAACACTGCTTTAGCTGCAACCTATAAGTTTATTTCTATGTTTATACTGGAAAATAGACTATATGCTCTTATAGTTGTTGAATATTCAGTTCTATGACTCTGAAATCAGACTGTTTAAGTCCTATTTTGAGATTATTAGATGTATGAAACTGAAGTAATTATTTGTCTTCTTTATATCATGAGATCCACATCTTAAAATGTGATGTCATATGTGCTAAATGACATGGAATTCATTTTCCACTGTGCAAATACATGCAATTTCCTAATTTATCATTGTGATTTTTTCTTCACATATATCTGTGCTTATTTCTGACATCTAAAAATTTGTCATCATTCTAAAGATTGCTTCTAAGTTCAAGGAAGGTGAATGAAGGCAGTTGGGAATCTTTTTTTAAGAATTTATTTATTTGACAGGCAGAAACACAAAGGCACATACACATTAACGGAGATGGAGGGAGGTGAGGGAGGAAGGGGGGGGAGAAGGGGGGGAGAAGGGGAGAGAAAGGGAACACTCTCATCCAAAGGTCTGCTTTCCAAATCCTGGCTGGGCTGGGGCCAGAGATGGGAGCCAGGAACATCATCTAGTCTCCCATATGGCTAACATGAACCCAATTACTTGAATCATCATTGTGCCTTTCATGGTCTGCATTAGCAGGAGGTTGGAGTTAGGAGTCAGTCAGATACTGAACCCAGATGCTTCAATGTGGGATGCAAGCATTTTAACTGCTAGGTCAAATGCCCATTCTCACAGTTGGCAATCTGTGCTTCATATTTGATATGAAACATTAATATAATTTTTGTTAGTATTTACTCTTTCTAGTCAATGATGAAAAATTCTGTCATAATAGCAACAATTTCCTATGCCTCTTTACCACTGCTGTAGAGCTACTTTCATGTTTAGTCCATAACCAGAATTGGGGGCCATTCTAGAAATAATAGAGTGTTTTTTACATCTAATGTGAAACTTTAATATCAACATATTCAGATTGACTCTCTTTTGCTAACATTGAGGTATGAAGTGATATGATTTTACAGTGATTGAAAGCAGGTTTTTGGAGATTAAGTATATTTCCCAAGGTCATATAGCTCTGGCATCTATTAACATTATTTCTATTATTCATCCTTGGTACTGCTTGTGATACAGATGTTGGTGCCCTCAGAAGTGTGTGAATAGGTAGAAGTGTTTAATAGGTGGTACAGACTGGGTTATATTTTGATTACAAAACGTGTTGCTAGTTTATACAGTAAATGCTTATTTTTCCTTTCTGCTTCTTGTCTAACACAAATCAGCATGGAGTCTCTAGCTACTGTAATCACTTAGGTATGCAACTAACAGATCTGGGACCACCACAGAAGCTTCCACACAAAGGAAAGCAGAGCTCTGTGGGATTCTAAACTGACAGTTAAATACCCTGAGCAATGAACGCCACACATTAATTCTGATCCTAACTGGCTGCATGGTCTCACCCTATCATAAGAGGAAACTGCAGTTGCAAAATAAGTTGTAATATTCTCATGTTACTGTAAAGGGGAAAATGGAAGCCCCGGGTGAACAGAAAAACACCACAGGGACAATTTGGCCCACTTTGGGCATATCAATAAGTGGCCTAAATGGACAGGATCAACATTATTTGTAGAGCTGATGTGATCTGTGAATTGGATATAACACAGATATAAGGTTGATATGATTTTCTACTGGCACAACAAGAATTGCAGCTCAGATATCTAAGTGCTTCTAGTCATGGATCTGTTACTGAGACACAGTGAGTACAATATCTGAATTTTTTGGTCACACCTGGTTATAAATAGTTATATGTCAGTATTACGTTCACTTATTCTTTTCATAGCATTCATTCATTGCTCATTTGGTTTTGGAAAACGCATTATTTTCCCCCAAAGGCTTACTATATTGCTGAAGATTGGCGGGGGGATGCAGCATTAGAGAGAGAGAAATAAATTCAGAAGGGATAGAGATAATGTCTTGCCAGCAACACTTGGATAACTGGATGAAGTCTTAAATATTAGCAGTTCTGTTTTCTTCTCAGAGGCCCCAGGCATCCAAAGTATTCAGGTTCCTGAGAAGTGCTCCCAGTCAGGCAAGACAGAATTTAGTGCCTCAGGTTAACCACCACCGCCACCACCACCACCACCACCACCACCACCCCCAGAAGCCTGAGCATTGGAAGCGTGTTCGCTCTCCTTTGCCTTACAACAAAGAAGCTGGCAACTGGGTTTTTCCACCACATCAGAACGAGTTGAGTTTGCTTCACAGAAAGACTGTTGTGGTTGAAATAAAATGGCTTTCCTTGCTCCTTCCAACACGGCTATTCTGGCCTGGAGAACTTCGACATGTTTACTAGTTTCTGGAGTTCTCCTGAACTGTATATTGTTGCTACATAGCCATTTTACTTACTTTTGATGACATAAAAGTAAACAATCATCACATGACCAATGTCTTAATTTTTTTTTTTGAAAGCAGAATTTTCTCTTCATCTCTCTGGTTTTCCATTTCTCTTAAATTTCTCTTAATTTTGCTATTCAGAAGTGAAATTCAACTCTAACACTGTGCCTGAGAACTCAATTAGCTGATCATCATGTAGTGACCTTTTATTGCATTTAATTTATAATTGCCAAAATATAATATCAGAAATATATTTGAAACCTGTGTGTATTTTGTATTCTACCATTTTTTAGAATTCTTGTTGATATCATACAAACTTGATAGCTTGTTAGAGCACTTGTAATTATATTTTTCAACCACATATTTCTGTCAGCAGTCCATCTCCAACCATATATTTGTATTTGATTGTGCTGTCTATCATTGAGGATTTAGTAAATCCATATGTAATGTTTGCTCTGATAATTACATGAGGATGAAAAAGTAAGCTAGAAGTGGAAATGAAAATACCATACTTCACAATTTTATGTTATGGTAATGCTTTTTAAATGATATGTAGTTTTAATCAAAATTAGAAGGATTAAATCTATATAAAGGTATTTACCAAAATTAGGCTACTGGGATTGTTGGCATTCTGTTTATCAGACAACAAGCTAACAGAATGTTTTTTTGATCTGTTATTCATGGGAATTTAAAAAAAAATATTTTATCATTCAACAAACATTTATCAAAAGTTTCTTATATACAGACATTGACATCAATACACTGTATTGAATATGAAACTACTCCCAAAG
Source organism: Oryctolagus cuniculus (assembly GCF_964237555.1). Classification (NCBI taxonomy): domain Eukaryota; kingdom Metazoa; phylum Chordata; class Mammalia; order Lagomorpha; family Leporidae; genus Oryctolagus; species Oryctolagus cuniculus. Next base: position 60,069,673 of record NC_091453.1, read on the forward strand.
AACTCACATTTTAGTGAGGGAAAAAGGTTTAAATTAGCAAATAAATTACAATACCAACATATGTACAATGATTTCATTCTAAAAGACTAAATTCATGTTTTCTCCTCTGGAAGTCTTTTCTTACTGTGCAGTCTTATTTATATGTCCCTGCACTATTTTCCTATTGTACCTTTTGCATATATAGGAGTTACAAAATTGTAAATGTCCCTACTTCTTTACAAGTATCACACCAATATAACTCCGTCTATTAAAAATAAGTGTTTGCTATTTATAGCTGTTCATATCCAGCAATTATTATAACACATACTACAATGAAAGCACTGAGCCAGAAGAGGTCTGTGTGGCTAAGGGAAGTTTCATGCAGAAAGTACTATCTGAAATGAGTCTTGAAGAATGATTATGCATTTGCCAGAAAGAGAAGGCAATTGCCAGCAGAAGTACATGTACAATAGCCTGAGCATGAGAGAATGCAGTCTGTTCGAGGTAAAATGAGGATTCTTAAGGTCTTCTCAGATCTTTTAAGAGCTGTCTTTCTGTGATCATGAATTGTGGCTTTATAAATTCCTCATATTCATAGTTATTTTACTGTTCTTTTTTGAGGGGCGTATGCTTTTTTATAGCTGTTTTTTTTCATATCCTCTGACAGGATATTATCCCTGTAAGTCATTTGAAATCCACTGCAGCCAGTGGGGTAAGATAATTATAGCCAGCCTCCATGACTACAATTTGGTGATCAAAAGCAACTATTGGATGTCAGAACAAGGAAGACCAACATTTGGATGGCAGGAGTCCTGTTACCACGCTGGCTCCAGAAAGCCATACCACAAATGTAGACTTTTGTCCCAATAGTTACTTGGCTGAATGCAGAGGATGGGTAGCTTCATTATACTGAATACAGGGATCAGTAGCTATTACCCACAATTTGCCAGGCATGATTACCCTAGAAGTTGTAAGTATTCAATAGTCATTTCATGGAACTTTCTGTCAGTACAGCTGATCTCAAATAGAGGAACATATTTTGACATTTCCTACTCCACTACCTCCCTGGCATTATTCTCTCAAAAATTCTTAATATTATGAAAGGAACAAATTTATTTCTTATATTCAAAGAGTCCAGTAGACAGAACATTGCTATTGTTCTGACCCAAGCATGCTTTCATCCCAAATGAATATGTGAAATAAATACTTAATAAGTAAGGCAGAAATATCTCAAAGGAAATTTTGTAATATTAGGATTCAATTCCTGATATTATCCCCTAGAAAAATCTTATACACACACAAACGCAGCTCTTATCCAGTTTATATTATACTCCAAGTATTTTGTGCTGACATGAAAATAAGGCTCCAAAATATTGTTTCCTGAAATGGATTATTATAAACATATATCCCTACAAATATGCATGTCCTTCAGTCAGAACAGATGCCTGAAATAATTACTCTAAGTATCCGATTCATTGTAATACAAAATAATTTTTATATTTCTTATTGAGAGTAGAATGTGTAATTAATATAAATCATTTTAATGACTGAAAATTAAATTGAAAACTAATGATGAGCAACTGTAATCATGATGAGTCAGAGCAGTAATAAATATTAACCTGTGGGTTTTCTATGTATAATGCAATTAAGAAGTAAACTAGCAAACAAGGAAGGTTCGTTAACTTATCTAAAACATCTTAAGTTATAACCTAAGTAATCATATTTCTACATGCCAAGCTACCTACCATGTCATTTATAATTATTTTTAACCATAACACATCCAATCTTTTAAAAGAAAACAAACTTACTTGTAATAAACTAGATTTGTATTAGAAAATGTTTTTTTTTTTCTCCATTTGACTTACATTGCTACAGTAATGCAAAGTTTCATTCAGGAGAATGTTAGATAATAAATTAGACCAAAGTGAACTGAATAAGGGCAGAGATCTAAGATTATTGTGTCATTCATTAAAATCATGCTTCCAATATATATTACTGACATTCTATTTCAGCAATGTGTGTGCAGATTCAATTCCTTTTTTGACTCAGTTACATTCCACTGAAACCTTGAAAAGACATCTTGCAATAATAGACATCATGAATTTTATTAACTTCCGCAAAGGGCAAATGCTTTTGAAATTAAAGAGGAAGAGTGATATTACTAGTCTATCCTTATTGTTTGTGGGAGGGTGCTTAAATTCACCTATAATTATCATTTCATTTAAGTTAGGAAATTTCAATCAGTAGGTGTAGCAGTGAGTATCAGCAATTAAATGTTTTCATGAGGTTTAAATATTTTAATTGAAGGTAATATAGATAACTGTTAAGAGTACATAATTACTAATAATTAGACTTATAATTAAATAGGATATAAAATGAGTATATACATATATAGTTTGTATATACACATATTTCAATATTCAATGGATATTTTTGTTCTTAAACTATTCTTAAAGTGGTTTGCTATTTGAAATAAAATATTAATAGACTATTTTACAAGGTAATTCATAAAATTCTTTTTTACTTTTTTAAGCTATCTTTGTGCTATTAATTTTTAAATATTTCCATGTTTTAAAGTTTGTGGACAGTACTAGACTTGTCAAAATAAAACCATATTATTTTTATGGGGTTTGTGTATTTCCTAATGAGACTTACCTAATATTACTCAAAGGTCATGTTTTTCTTAGCATTGTTCTGGCTATGAGTAATAGACAGTATAGAAGTGAATGCAAATTCATACCTTGCATATAACTTCTCCAATATTGTATTAGGTAATATATAAGGAAGAAATTAGCAAACTTAGAATTCTAAGTCTTGACCAATTTATTCATTCTAATATTTTGCAAGAAATCTACCTGCAGAATAATATAACAAACAAAATGTGTATTATTTTAGGGAAAATGCTTGATGGGAATTTTTATCTTTTCAAGGAAAAATATCTTTTATTTGTACTAGTAGCTCTATTGGTTTATGTTCATTTATTTTTGTTCAGTAGACATTTATTGAACTAGACACTCTGACAAATGATAAGAATAAGTATGAATAGAGCATAAATTTTACCCTTGGGAAACTGTCGGTCTACTAGGGAGCCAAAAGAAATGAAACATGTACATTAAATATAGTAAGTGTAGTAACATAGAAATGTCAAAGATTTGGGAAAGGGAAGGGGATTCAAGCATGGGGTGTTCTGGAAAGATTTTTTTTGAAGATTTATTTATTTATTTGAAAGTCATTTTTACATGGAGAGAGAGAGAGAGAGAGAAGTCTTCCATCTGCTGGTTCACTCCCCATTTGGCCACAACGGCCGGAGCTGAGCTGACCAAAGCCAGGAGCCAGGAGCTTCCTCCAGGTCTCCCTCATGGGTTCAGGGGCCCAAGGACTTGGGCCATCTTCTACTGCTTTCCCAGACCATAGTGGAGAGCTGGATCAGAAGTGAAGCAACCGGGACTTGAACTGGCACCCATATGGGATGCCAGCACTGCAGACGGTGGCTTTACCCTCTACGCCTCAGCTCTGGCCCCTGGAAAGATTTCTATATTATCTTGCTCAAGTTTAGTTTTGATATGTGATAAAGAGCAATTACAAAAAATGAATAGATGAGCACAAAGAATAGGGATTCATTGGAATTCTCGGTAGAAAGAGAGTCTCCTCTTTTGTAAAGGAGTAACTATAGAGATAAAGCCTTATATGTTGCTACTTCACAGCATTCAGAGTGAGCAGATTGAATTCTGCTTGCCTATTATTAGTATGAGTTTTTTTGAGAGGGAAATTCACTAAACATATATGTGAAATGCTTAGGTTCTCTAAGTTGCATTTTTTCATTTGACCATGTAAGTTAATGAACATTTAAGCATGCATTAATAGAATGTTATATGTATTAGTTTATAAATATTGATATTGATACAAAATGATAATTATTTTAAAATATAAGTGTGTTTCTGAGCATACTTAGATTTTAGGCCTAAATTTCTGCAATCCATGAACACATTTTAAACAATTTTAACTTAATAAATGCACAAATAAATTCACAAATAAATTTGTGAATTCATGAGCATTGACTTAAACAACATATTTTAATATACCTCAATTTAAATATATTTTCATATTCTGTGAAACTTGACTCATGATCCTCTATCCAATGAACAATCTTTACCAGTAATCAGATAATTTCTAAAATAATGACGTCATTGTTTAGTTTCAAGATTCAATTTCTAACCTGAACATATTTTAAACCCAAAACAAACCATCATTTTTGAAAGAAATGTTTATGAAATAAAAGAATATTTTAAATTATTTTGATTATATTAACTATCAGAAACAATTCTTCAAAATCTATGTAAATTTTTCTTCTATGTATCTATAAATGTAAAATTTACTGTAAAATTTGACTGTGCAGAGATGATTATTAGAGATTGAGATTGCCAGAGTTAGCAAATAAAAATACAGGGTAACCAGTTAAAATTGAATTGCCACTAAACAGTGATACTTGGGAAATATTTATATTGAAAATTATTTATCTGAAATTCAAATTTAGTTAATTTTATCTGGAAACGCTTTTACGATATACAAAAAATTCCTACTGGACACTAGCTGAGAATAGCTGATCCCTTCTAATGTCAAATGTTGAAAAGCAGAAGAGAAGTGAAAAACCATTGTCCTTTGAGTCATTGCTCTCAATGAGGAAATATACAAATTGCTTTAGGTTCCCTATGCACAATCAAGAAGTCCAGGAATTTGGGTTGGCATTGTGTATGCTTGCCATACTGCACTGGTTCTAGTTTCCCTGCTCCATGTCCAATCTGGCTTTGGGCTAGTTTTCCTGGGAGGTGTGGGGAGCAATTCGGACTATACTGTTACTGGAATTAAGATTTATTCTATGCATCTGCTCTCCCACAACATGGCGCTGGGAGAGAAGTAAACAGCTTCCGCACAGCTGCCTCCAGTTCAGCTAATAAACTGTAGGACCTGCTCCTGATTGGAGGAGAGCGGCGTGCTCGGCGTGTGGGCAGCCGAGTTGGGATTGGTGGAGAGGACTATATAGGAGGAGAGAGACGGCATGGTGGTGTGGGTTGGTTGGAGAGTGCGTTGGAGAGTTCGTGGGGGAAGTTCGTGGGGAAGTTCGTTACTTCGTTCTTTCTCATTCCTCTCTACTCATTCTTGCTTTGGGAGTTTGCTGTTTACTTATTCTTACTTTACTATAGAAAGGACTTGTAAAAAAAGGGAACAACAAGCGCCCGGTCCGGTGCGGCTCCTCCGCGTGCGGAGGAGCAGCAAGTGGTGCCGTGACTCGGATAGGAAACCTAGGAGGGAAAGACCGGGAAGAAGTGGGAAATTACTGGAGAGAGAGACTAGCAAAGAGCCTAGGGGAAGGCCGGACGGAAAGAGTGCCGGTGAAAAGCTAGTCAGAACCTAGGAAAAAAGCCGCGGGGGAAGAAAATTAGAAGCTAGGAAGGAGGTATTAACTGGGAACGTCTGGGAGACTCAGTCTTCCATTACGCTCACTGCTCCAACATGTCACAGACGGTACAGACAATGGAGTTCTTTGGCTACTCTTTGCCCACTGGCTACCTCTTCCTCCTCCTGGGCACCATCCTCTGTTTCTCCCTAAAGATCATCCATTATGGGCTGAATGTGGTTTCTCTCTCTCTCTCTTCCTACTCCCCACCTCCTCGCAGCTTTTCCTCTAAGCAAGGGAAACGAGGGGGGAGGAAAATTCATGCATTCGTAAGAGCAATCGTAGAGACGTCCCCCTGGTTTCTACAGCAGTGGAGGCAGGTGGGACGGAAAATGCGCGAGGCTGGGGAATCGATAGAAGTGCTGAAGCTGTGGCAACTCGTTGATCAGGTGCTTCAGAACCCCACGGAAGGGATCGAGTTGTTGCTTAATGAGAGGAGTGAATTGCAGGAAGAATTATGGCAGGGCAGCCAGGCGAGCAACTATTGTAACGAACAAGTGAGAAGAAAATCAAAGAAGGATTTAGAGAGCCAGGAAGCTTATGGGGGGGAGAAGGAAGCTGAGGAGGGAACCTCGCCCCCGAGAGAGATGCCTGGCCATACAAGGCTGGCAAATTCAACCATAAAGGATGAATCACCACCCCGGTATCGCCCATTGGTACTACCAAAGTTTCCTCCTGTAAAGAAAAGCCCCTTTTTTCCACATGAGATTGAAGAAGAGTGGGAGGAAGAAGGAGTGATGGAGGAAGTAGGTATGCAGGAGGAGCTAGAAAGGCCAAGAACCGAAAACAAGCAAAGGGGAGCTGTTTATAGAAAACCTGCTTGGGAGCAGTACCAGGAACCAGGCCAGGTGTTTCCTGTAATTCAGGATCCACAGGGAAACAGGGGATGGACGCCTCTTGACCATAAATTACTTAAAGAGTTGCAGCAATCAGTACAATTGTATGGGCCCCATGCAAGTTACACTCAGGCAATCCTTGATAACATTGGGCAGCAAGGCCTAATACCTGAGGATTGGAGAAACTTAGTAAAGGCGGTGTTAGGCGGGGGTGACTTCCTCTTGTGGTTAGCTGCTTATAAAGAATTTGCGCGAGAATATTCAAAGCAGAACTATCAAACAGGGAATCAAGCATGGGATGAGGAAATGTTAAATGGAGAAGGGCGATTTGCCAGTCCCGATGAGCAGGCCCGATTACCAACAGCTGTCCTCTTACAAGTGAGAGAGATAGCAAGAAGAGCCTGGAAGGTGATACCCAGAAAAGGAGAAGTAAGACACAGCCTAACTAAGATAGTACAGGGCCCTACCGAACCTTACGCTGATTTCGTGAACAGATTAATGGAAGCAGCAGGAAACATTTTCGAAACCGTGGAAGAAGCAATGCCCTTAGTCAAAAGATTGGCGTATGAACAGGCCAATAAAACATGTCGGGAAGCTCTTAGACCATGGCAGCATAAAGACATCCCTACCTTTTTGAAAATCTGTAGGGATGTCATGGATGATGTAGTTTCTGGATCACATGCTGCAGTAGCAGTGACCCGACAATTTAGACAGAACATGAGGGGACGAATATGCTTTAGATGTGGTCGAGAAGGGCATCTAATGAGGGAATGTAGGGCCAGATTTCCAGCCCGAGATCGGCAGGGCATAGAGAACTCGAGAAGACCAGGCCTTTGCCCACGCTGTAGAAGAGGGAATCATTGGGTCAGTGAATGTTACTCTAAAATGTATAGCACAGGCAATCCCCTGAGGATGCCAAATGAGCCGGGCCCCATAAGAAGATCAGGTGTATATGGTCAACAGCAAAAAAACGGAATGTGGGCCCCTGCACCCCGGGGCCAAAACAATCGGTGGGTGCCACGGTCCCAAAACCAAATATTTACCGCGCAGAGTTACGAGCCACCGAATATTCGGTACTAACACCTCAAATGGGGCCACAAGCAATAGAGGTGAGGGCAGAAACAATTTCAGCGGAGCATAAGGGACTTGGAATAATCGTAGGAAAAGAAACAAATGCTTTGAGAGGCCTAATGGTCATCACCGGAGTCATTCAATTACCTTTTGATAAGTTAAAAGTGCTAATACAATCTACAAAGGGTATTATTCAAATCAAACCAGAAGAACCTGTGGCTCAAATACTGATCATGATTGGAGCACAGGATGTTCATGGACCCCAAGGGGAGAAATTTGCAGCCTTGTCCCTATCTCTAGCAGATCGACCTCTGTGGACCTTAACCATTAGAGGAAAGTCGATTCAGGGCCTGCTAGACACAGGTGCGGATGTAAGTATAATTTCGGAAAATGATTGGCCGAAGTCATGGCCCCTTCAGCCAGGAGATAATACTTTAGTAGGCCTAGGTGCGGCCATGACACCATCAAGGAGTGCTCAGGTGCTTCATTGGCAGGATCAAGAAGGGAACAAGGGAAATGTGCAACCTTATGTTAGTGCACTCCCCATCACATTATGGGGAAGAGACATTTTAGAACAATTGGGACTGACGTTAACAAATGAGGATCAATTGGAGAGTTCTACAGAACAGCGTATTATGTATAAAAAGGGATATCAGGAGAGAGGATTAGGCTCCAGAGAAGGCAGAAGGGACCTAGCCCAGCCCAAAGGCGATTTTAAAAGACAGGACACGGGTTTTTTGTGGGGGCCACTGAGATGCAGCCGCTGCCATTGTCATGGCTGGACAACAAGCCAAAGTGGATACCACAGTGGCCCCTTACCCAGGAAAAGCTGGCTGCGGTAAATGATATAGTGTCACAACAATTAGAGGCAGGCCATTTGCAACCATCAACCTCCCCATGGAATACGCCAATATTCGTGATAAAGAAAAAATCAGGGAAATACCGGTTGTTGCATGATTTACGGGCTGTTAATCAGCAGATGCAACCCATGGGGGCATTGCAACCCGGACTCCCGGTTCCTACTATGATCCCAAAGCATTGGCCACTAATAGTACTCGATCTGAAGGACTGCTTTTTTAGCATACCTCTACATGAACAAGACACTCAGAGGTTTGCTTTCACCGTACCTTCCATTAATCATCAAGGTCCCGACAAAAGATATGAATGGAAGGTGCTTCCCCAAGGAATGACCAACAGTCCTGCCATATGCCAGCTATATGTTGACCAGGCAGTAGAGCCGGTTCGACAACAGTGCCCAAAAGTACAAATTTTACACTACATGGATGACTTGTTAATAACGGCTGAAAGTGAAAGTCACCTAATGGAAGCATATAAGCAGCTGCTATTATATTTGGAAAAAGTTGGGTTACAAGTAGCGCCAGAGAAGATACAAAAAGGGGAAGTAGTACAGTACTTAGGACTTAAAGTAACTTCTGAAAAGGTAACCCCATTAGAATTTGAAATTGCAATAGATGGGTTACAGACCCTTAATGACTTCCAAAAATTATGTGGCAATTTAAATTGGTTGAGGCCCTATTGTAAATTGACTACCGAAGATATGATGCCATTATTCAATATTTTAGAAGGAGATGCCCAGCTTGATTCCCCTCGTAGATTGACAATAGAAGCCCGCTTGGCGTTACAGAAAATTGAAAAACAAATTAAAGCAATGCAGATGGAAAGATGTGATCCACAACAAGCCCTAGAAATATTAATTTTTATGGAACAGCTGTATCCCTTCGCAGTCATTTGGCAAGGAGGACCCTTGTTGTTTGTATACCCACATTCACATGCACCACGTGTACTATACACCCAAGGCATTGCGGTGGCTGATTTAATATTAACAGCAATAAAAAAGGCGACAGAAATGGCGGGGAAGACTCCAAAGCGATGTGTAGTTCCCTTTGCTCAAGAGGCAGTAGAAGCCTTTACAAGGGAATGCTGGCAATGGGCATACATAGTTCTCATTCTACAAATAGAGATTGACAATCACTACCCTCGCCATCCATTTGTTAACTTCTGCACACAGGTTTCAATAAAACGGGTGCAGAAGGTGCGAAGGGATCCAATTCAAGGGGCAGTTACCGTATTTACGGATGGAGCTAAAGGCGGAACAGGAGCAGCTATATTTAACAATCAACGATATTTTGTTTTAACAGCATCCCCTTCTCCACAACATGCAGAATTAGCTATTATCGCAACAGTATTACGCAGAGAGAGTGCACCCATGAATATTTTGTCTGATAGTGCATATGTGGTGAATGCAGTTCAGATGCTCGCTACACAGTGCCTTATTCTTAAATCCTCCTCAGTCTATTCTTATCTAAGTGAAATTCAGGGGTTATTAAATCAAAGAGAGCATGCTATTTACATAGGCCACATAAGAGCTCATTCTAATTTACCTGGCCCACTTACTCGAGGAAACATGATGGCAGATCACTATTCAAGATTCTTGCTTGCATGCACCGCTTTGGAACAAGCTAAAGAGTATCACTCTAAATGGCATGTTAACACCCACACTTTAAGTTTTAAATTTAATATTCCCCGCAAGCAAGCGGAAGATATTATTAGATCCTGTGAAAAGTGCGTTGTTACCATAGTTCCAAAGATTCCTGCGGGAGCCAATCCCCGTGGCCTTAAACCAGGACATATCTGGCAGATGGACGTTACACATATCCCCTCTTTTGGGCGACAAAGCTGTGTTCACGTCACTGTAGATACATACTCAGGTGTAATTATGGCCACAGCCATGAATAAAGAAGGAGTACAACAAGTAATCCAACACTGCTTGCAGGCTTTTGCAGCCTGGGGAGTTCCTCATGTGATCAAAACGGATAACGGCCCAGCGTATACATCAAAGCGTTTTGCTGCATTTTTGAAAGAATTCGGAATCTCCCATATTACCGGTATTCCATACAATCCACAGGGGCAAGCTGTGGTAGAACGCGCTCACTTATATTTAAAAAATTTAATAATTAAACAAAAAGGGGGAATAGGGGAAATGGCCACATCCAACAAGGATGTCTTGGCCCTAGCTCTTTATACAATTAATTTTTTGAACAAGAAAAAGAACGGTAAAACACCTGCAGAAATGCATACTCAATCAGCTGATAAGGAATCAATACAGTGGGTAATGTGGAAGGATTTACAGGACAACCAATGGAAAGGCCCGTTCCCCTTACTCAGAAGAGTACGAGGCGCCGTTTGTTTTTTTCCACAGGGTGCGGCACAACCAATATGGACCCCTGAGAGAAGAATTCGGTTGATAAACCTGCCAGCAGAAGATCTAGAAGAAGAAAACTCCATTTGAGGAAGAAAACAATGAATAACCAATCCCTGGGATCTTTGGAATACGGGACATTTTTCAACAAACTCTGAAGTAGCACGACAAACAAGAGTCAATAGCATGAAGATCACACTGAACTTTACACAGGCGCGTATCAATGCCAAAAAATAAAAAGAAAGGGGGATCTGTGGGGAGCAATTCGGACTATACTGTTACTGGAATTAAGATTTATTCTATGCATCTGCTCTCCCACAACATGGCGCTGGGAGAGAAGTAAACAGCTTCCGCACAGCTGCCTCCAGTTCAGCTAATAAACTGTAGGACTTGCTCCTGATTGGAGGAGAGCGGCGTGCTCGGCGTGTGGGCAGCCGAGTTGGGATTGGTGGAGAGGACTATATAGGAGGAGAGAGACGGCATGGTGGTGTGGGTTGGTTGGAGAGTGCGTTGGAGAGTTCGTGGGGGAAGTTCGTGGGGAAGTTCGTTACTTCGTTCTTTCTCATTCCTCTCTACTCATTCTTGCTTTGGGAGTTTGCTGTTTACTTATTCTTACTTTACTATAGAAAGGACTTGTAAAAAAAGGGAACAACAAGCGCCCGGTCCGGTGCGGCTCCTCCGCGTGCGGAGGAGCAGCAGGAGGCAGCAGATGATGGCTAAAGTACTTGGGCTTTGCCCTCCATATGGTGGACCCATATCAAGCTCCTGGCTCATGGCTTAGACCTGGCCCAGCCCTGGCAATTGCAACCATCTGGGAAGTGAACCATAAGATAGAAAATGGATATTCATTCTCTCTCTCTCTCTCTCTCTCTCTCTTCATCTCAAATAAATTAATTAAAAAAGAAATCCAGAAGTTCCTAAGTACATCTGCAGTTATTGAGAGTATTGAATAAACTGTCATATTAGTTGTATAGCAGAGGAAGGAACATCAATATCTGGAGGCAAAGTTCACAGGCTCCAGAATGTCCCCAAAACAAATAAGGGCCAGTTTATATACTAGCAGATTTGGTTGAGTCAGTGACCAATGGTCAAAGATAAGTAAGATAAGAAACTTCAAGCAAATGCAGAAAAAGAGAATAACATGGAAGTAGAGACATTTCAGAATCTAGATGATTCCTATTAAAGTTATGCATTCACACACACCGTCTTGGAAGACTGTTAATCTTGAGTACTTGGAATTTGATGTTACTATATAAATAAGGTCTTCAACAAAAGGGAATTTGGAAGATGGGATCAAGTGAGATTTTCACAATTTAAATTATCCCATCATCATGCTACTGAGAAGGGAAGGTGACTAGAAACAATAATGCGAATCTTTTAGAAAAGAAATCCCACTCTAGGGGACAGGACTGTGGTATAGCTGGTTAGTCCACCTTCTGCAACACCAGCATTCCATAATAGACACTGGTTCCCCGCTAGTGTACCTAGGAGGGCAGCGGAAAATGTCCGGGATGCTTGGGCCCCTGCCATCCACATGGGAGACCTGAATGGAGTTCAGAGTTAGAGAGAGAGAAGGAGAGTGAGAGAGATATTTTCTTTTGGGTGGTTCACTCTCCAAATGACGGCAATGGCCATGGTTAAGCCAAGCAGCCAGGAGCTTCATCCAGGGCTCCCTTGTGGGTACAGGGTCCCAAGTACTCAGGTCATCTTCTGCTGTTTTCCCAGGTGTATTAGTAGGGAGCTGAATCGGCAGTGGAGCAGCCAGGACACAAACCAGAGCCCATATGGGATACTGGCGTCGCAGGCGGCAGCTTCTTTGGATGCACCAGAATGTCCGCCACTACAGTAAAGTATTTAATAGATAAGTAAAATCTGTTAATATTTTATCAGTAATGCTAATTTTTCAGTGATATATGAGGGTGCTTCAAAAACTGTGGAAAATATAATAAAACACAAGTTTGTTTTATCGAAAACATTTTTGAGATCTATGCATAGTGTTTTCATAGTACATATTTCATGAATTTTTGAAGACCCCTCATTTGTGTGATTTTCAAAAATTTTTGCACCAAAATTAGCATATTATTAATTCTACCTTACATGAAATTTTGAAGTACCTTTGTGTGTTATGTTAGAATAATTACAAATCTCTTTAAATGATTTTAATAGCAACATGAAACAGTCTTCAATACACTTTTATCTACACAAATTGACTTTATTATTTTGGTGGAAAGCAGTATCTATACAATTTATGTATTTTATCTGAAGCTATTTCATATTATTCTCAACTTATTTTTTATTTTTTTATCTTCAACTATTATATTTTTGCAAATATATTGGAATATCTTACCTCTTGTCTTGTTCTTAGAAGTATAAACTTTCCAAATTTGTTAAATCCATATAGATGAGTAGCTTTAATACTCTCCAGTTAAAAATTGGACCATACACTTAATATGTGATGATTATCTTCCTCTTTAAAATTAGAAACTGTAGGCACACCTTTGGTGCAGCAGTTAAGACACTGCTTGGTATGCTCACATCCATATTGGAATGCCTGGGGTCCAGTGGCAGCTTTATTTCTGATTCGAGATTCCTGTTAATCAGCAGCCAAGGAGGCAGCAGTGATGGATCAAATGGTTAGGTCCCTGCCACCTATGCAGCAGACTCAGATTGACTTCCTAGCTCCTGGTCCAGTCCTGTCCTAGCTATTATGGGCTTTGGAGAGTAAACCAGCAGATGGCAGACCTCTGTCTGTCTGTTTCTGTCTCTGTTGCTCTTTGTCTGTCTTTTCAAATATATAAAATACTTAAATTTGAAAAGTGAGTAAAAAGAGTTCAGTGTTCTAGTACAGAGGATTAAGCTGCAGCCCATGAAGCTGGCATCCCATCAGGGTGCTGGTTTGAGTTCTGGCTGCTCTGCTTCTGATCCAACTCTCTAGGAAAGCAGCAAAATATGATCCAAGTGCTTGGACTCCTGCACCCACTTGGGAAGCCCAGACATAGTTCTAGTCTGCTGGCTTCTTCCTAGCCCCTCCCAGCCTTTGTGGCCTTTTGGAGCAGATGGAAAAGCACTCTTGCTCTCTCTGTCTCTCTCTCTCTCTCTTCTACTCTCTCTGTAACTTTGCCATTCTGCCTTTCAAATAGAAAATATTTTTAAAAAGTGAATGAAATTAGAAGCCACTTATTCCTAAGAGAAATCAATGTAACATAGTATTTAGCATTTGGATTAGATAATGTTGCTTAATGACTTTGGATAAAACACTCATTTATGTAGTTTTACATAGTGAGTCTACCATGTGAAATACAATATTGCAAGTACTTTTTTCCTCTTGTGTCTAATTTCCCTGAATTTTTTAGACTAAAACCAATTCATGTTTTATTCATTTTCACAAATTATTAGTGAATTTGACAGTATACTTTTTTTTTCAAATATCCATTATTTCCCCCCTTTAAATGAGTTATGTACTTCTCATCCTTTCACACCTCTCCATAGTAGAGATTTCTTTCATGTCCCATTGTAAGAACTGGAAATGTTATTAGTTTTAAAAAGTGTTATAGCAGTAGAAGTAACAATCAACCAGTTCTGAGAAAGGGTTTTAAACATCCTGCTTTGGCTTGATTTGGCCTCTTATATTTCCACCCTGTGTCTTAAGAACAGAATGTCATGAAAAAATATAGTCAAAAGGTAAGTTTACTTTTGTGGAAAAAAATTTTGAAGTTCATTAATAGTTTTTATGATAAAAGCCCTCTTGTGCCAGGAAAAGACTACTTCATCAAACTGACTTCCTTGATGAGATGACATAGAAATAAGGAGGACCCAGCAGAACGTCCACTGATCAGAAATAATGTAAGGTTTCTACACTGCACTCAAAATAGTAAACATCAATACTATAAGGCTGTCACAAGTTATGTATGCTTATTATTAACACAGAGAGCAATGACAATATATATAGAAATGCATTCCAACACACTATAAATATGCAATATTTTGTTTTTAGGTAATCTACCGAAAATGTTTTTAGGTAATCTACTGAAAGCAAGAGAAATATAAGATCCAGAGAACAGAACCAGAAAACAAAAAATAAAATTGAAGACTTAAATCCTAATATAATTATCTTAAATATCAATCATCTGAACACATGAATTAAAAAGACTAGATTGGTAGAATGGATTTTAAAAGGAAATACTACCAAATTTTATTTCATATACAAGAAACTCACTTGAAATATGGCAAACATAGGTTTAAAGTAAAAGAATGGAAAAAGCTATAACATAAACACATTTTCTTTAAAAAAAAAAGCAGAAGTATTTTTTGTTAATTTCAGGTAAGGTAGAATTCAGAACAAAAAAAAATTACTGAACACAAAGAAGGACGTTACATGATAAAAACATCCATCAATCCAACAGGGAGACATAATAATTCTTTTTTAAAATATTTTTTACTTATTTTATTTGAGAGGTAGAGTTACAGACAGTGAGAGGGAGAGACAGAAAGATCACCCCCAAACTGGCCACAGTGGCCGGTGCTGCGCCGATCCAAAACCAGGAGCCAGGAGCTTCCTCCGGGTCTCCCACACGGGTGCAGGGGCCTAAGGACTTGGGCCATCCTCCACTGCCTTCCCAGGCTTCAGCAGAGAGCTGGATCGGATGTGGAGCAGCAGAGACTTGAACCGGTGCCCATATGGGATGCCAGCACTGCAGGCGGCAGCTTTACCCACTGCACCACAGCACAGGCCCTGTCCTGATAATAAGTTTAGTTATATTTCTTTGAAAATTATTCTAAATCTTAAAAAGATTTCAGGGTGAAATGAAGTCAGACAACTGTCTCCTTTCTTTATTCAAGGGTTGCATTTAGAACTATAAAAAGCAATTGGTTAGGTGATACAAAGCAAGTAAAAACTAGTTTCTACCAATTACAAAGAATAAATGCATATCAGCTATATTAGTTTCATCACTAATACATTTTCTCCAGTTGTCAGTTCTCAAGCTCATTTTTCCATATATTTATATAATTCACTGATCAAAAAATACTTATAAAAACGGAAGCAAAACTGCAAAAATTCTGTTGTGCTATTTAATTTTCTTTTCAGGTTTTTTGCACTTAAAGAAATTTTTACTTTGTGTATGTGTGTGTGTGTGTGTGTGTGTGTCTGTGTTTATGGTCTTGTGATTTTCCTACTAACAGTTTTAACTAGAAAATTATTTACTGAGTCACAAATGAAAAAGTTAATGTACCAGTGTTGCCATCTCTCTCTCTCTTTCTCGCTGGATGGATTGTGCTTGTAATGAACCTTATCTGATTTATATTCATCTCTTTTTATTGCTGCAATTTGCAAGAGGAATAGCAGTTTAAAATTTTTGCATTATCCTTTCATTTTTTCCTGCTTCCTGTTACCTAAATCTGAGAACCATATATTTCTATTTTTCAAATTTGTCCGGATTTGATCATTCAGCTGCCAGAGCATTTTCAATATGCAATGAACAAAGAAAGAAATCACATGTTTCACACTATGTGTGTTTATAAAATTATAAAGACTTAGGATATAATAATGTTCTAAAAATTTATTATTCCTCATTTGTAACTGTGCCAATAATATCAAAAATTCACAAAATGTGATTAGGTATGTGCATTTTGGTAGATCTCAGATTTTTAAATTGCTCAGTGAATGAAATCCCCAAAATATCTGCCCCCACATATGATAGGAATATTTTTGATGAAACAACAAATCCAGTAAGAAGTAAGAATTAATTCTCAGCTAGCGCTGCAGCTCACTAGGCTAATCCTCCACCTTGAGGCGCCGGCACCCCGGGTTCTAGTCCCGGTCGGGGCGCCGGATTCTGTCCCGGTTGCCCCTCTTCCAGGCCAGCTCTCTGCTGTGGCCCAGGAGTGCAGTGGAGGATGGCCCAAGTGCTTGGGCCCTGCACCCCATGGGAGACCAGGAAAAGCACCTGGCTCCTGCCATTGGATCAGCGCGGTGCGGTGGCCATTGGAGGGTGAACCAATGGCAAAGGAAGGAAGACCTTTCTCTCTGTGTCTCTCTCTCACTGTCCACTCTGCCTGTCAAAAAAAAAAAAAAGAATTAATTCTTTTTTCTGATTTAGTAGCATAGCTTGAAGATCTTGACAATTAACATCGTTTCTTCTTCTAGAAGGTTAAAGGGAATATAGAAATTGTGATAAAGTCCATTTTGCATGTATCATCATACTCTCAAAATCACTGAACAAACATAGATTTTTTAAAAATATCCCTTAATATTTATAACATTCTTACATAGGGGCAAAAAAGATTGTTTTTTCTTTCTGTTCAAGTGAAATACGAGCAATGAACAATTATGTGATATGCCTGGAAAATGAGGACAAAGTAACATCGAACTATTTAGAGCGAAGACTTTTATTACCTTAACTCTGACTTAAAAATGCATGCAAATATTGGATAACACTATGTTTAATATTTAGCTTAGATTTCCAGGTAGATGTCAAATTTTTGTCACTTGTTTCTTAGCAGAATATGGACAAGATTGAATTATTCCTGTAATACGCAAGAATACTTCAAAAACTTTGTGGAAAGCTGAGATTAAAAGTTATTTTTGTTTTGGTGCAAAATTTTGAAATTTATGCTTAACTTTGTCACAATTTGAATTTTTCGTGAACTTTCTGAAGACCTCTCACTTCTTTATTAATGAGGTCTGTTACATAATTAAAGCAATTTCCAAGGCTTTGTTCTAAAATTTAACTAAGTAATGGATGATGGAGGTATCATTTTCAAAAATTATAGTGAATGTTCCAAAGGAGATGTATTCTACAGCCATATCTCTATTGGATATGTAAACAGAGGAAAAGAACAGCTAACATTAGATAGTCCTTATTTAATGCTGATTATAATGATTTGTTAAGTATAGTATCTAGCTGTTAGCAGAGTGATTAAGAGCTGGGATTTATTAAGCCTGAGACCTTAGGGAAATTACTAAAGTTATTTGTACTTCAGTAGTCTCATCTACAAAGTTGAAATAAAATAATAATGAGAAGATCACAGAGTTGCCATGAAAATTAAATGAGTTTTTGTATTAAAAGTTTTAACGTAGTGCCTCTCATATTAAGTATGCTTATAAATCTGGATTTTATAATTTATTTTTAAAATACCTAATTTTGACTTTTGTAGAATAAAGAAGTCTTGAATTCTTAAATAAAAATGTGTCGCACTGGAGCTATCAATGCTAAGATTTTTTTATTATAGTTAAATTTGTTTTACACTTAAAAACCAAGGGGTGGTTAACTTTATATGTCAACTTGACTGGGTCAGGAAATGCCCAGATATGTGACTAGGTGATTATTGGTACATGTATATCTGGGAGAGTGTTTCTGGATGAGATAAGCATTTTAAATGGAAGACTAGGTGAAGAAAATGGCACTTCTCAATACGAGTGGACAGCATCCAATTCTTTGAGGAATAAACAGAAGAAACATGCAAATGTAGATACTCCCTCCCTGTGCCAGATGCCTTGAGTTGGAACAACAGTCTTCTGCCCTTGGCACCACTGGTTTTGAGGCTTTCAGAATTGGATTATAATCTAAAACCTTCAACCTGCAGTCTCTAAACTATTTTCACTACTCCATAGGCTTTCGTGGGTCTCCAGTATGGAGATGGTGGATCATGAGACTTTTGACACTCAATAATCATCTTACTATCTTACAATAAGTCTATTATAGTCTCACCTATCTTTTGATGCTATTTGTTCTGTTTTTCTGGAAAACCTTTATACATCCAGGTTTTGGTACTAGAAGTAGTTTCAAAGAAACACTATCTTAAGGGTCGGTTTTCTGAATTGGATCCTGGGTTTTAAGAATTGACTTTCTAGGTGCCGGCGCTATGGCACAGGCATCCCATATGGGCAGTCGAGTCCTGGCTGCTCCACTTCTGATCCAGCTCTCTGCTATGTCCTGGGAAAGCAGTAGAAGATGGCCTAAGTCTTTAGGCCCCTGCACTCATGTGGGAGAGCTGGAAGAAGCTCCTGGCTCCTGACTCTGGATTAGCTCAGCTCTGGCCATTGCAATTATTTGGGGAGTGAACCAGCAGATGGAAGACCTCTCTCTCTCTCTCTCTGTCTATACCTCTCTGTAGCTCTGTCTTTCAAATAAGTAAAATAAATCTTTTTAAAAAATTGACTTTCTAATCTGAGTTAGATTTAATATTTTAATGACTCTAGTTCCAGCATGAAAGAGAGAAGTCACAGTTTATGGCATATGAAAAAATGTGTACATTGAATACTTCTAAGCAACCACTCATAAGAAAAAAGGAAAGAGGAGTAACTATATTGATATTTCTGAGAAAAATAATGAATGTTATTTAGTTGACTCAAAAAACTGTTTTCATGAAATCTGTTTTGTTTTTATTTTTTTGCTCTCCTCAAATTTTTGGTTCAATCCAGCAATATTTAACATTTTTATTTAAAAATGTTCCATTGATAACATTCTTACATGATAATTTGAATAATGCTGAACTTCTACCACTTTACAGAAAGAGAGAGAGAGAGAGAGAATCTTCCATCTGCCTTGTCACTCCCCAGATGATCACAATGGCTGGGACTGGGCCAGAATTATGCCAGGAACCAGGAGCTTCATCTTTTCACTGCTTTCCCAGGCACAGTAGCTGGGAGCTGGATTGGAAGTGGAGCATATGGGCCTCTAATTGGCACCCATATGAGAGGCTGGCATTCCAGGGGCTGGCTTAACCCGCCGCACCACAATACCGGACCTAAATGTATTTATTTTCTAAGAAACGTCCCTTTCTATCTGGCTTCTTTGATAGTACCAAGAATCTGGGGAGATCATTCATTTTGGGATTAGTAAGGCATGTTTCAATCAACTCACAGTTGAAAATTTTATTACTTTTATTAAAATGTCAGCTGGATTTAGCCATGTTTTGTAAACATGTGAGCAGTAATTCTCTCCATCAATATGTCAGTTTAGATAAACCTGTAATTTTTATATGGTAATAGAGTGATTTATTTAGAGTGTGTACTTTTGATTGAATTTAGTGTATTGAATAATCCATTCACTTTTTTTGTTTATATACTACTTGAAAACATCACCATGAATGATTACAATCGGAGTTTATGATATAGCATCAGCATTACCCATCATGGTTAAGATCTACTGATATTTTAAATGATCAAACCTAGTAGTTCCTCTTTACAGAGATCATAATATTCTATACAGCTAAATGTTTGTATAGCTTTTATTTTCACATAAAATCTAATTATTCTGTATATATTTCCCTTTCAGAGTATAATAGAATCTAAAAATTTATGTGCTTTTTTTAACAGGTATGTATGTGCATTTTCCAAAATGGGCTAATAATTCTCAAATATAGGCCTTCCTCTGCCTTCTAGAAACTGCAAGCAGTGATGCATTAAATATTATACACTTATACTTACATACATGTGTAAGGTCATCTGTAATAAAAATTCCACATATGAATTACAATATCAAGGGCAATACAATATACTTTTATTTACTCATTTGACAACATTATATATGTTTATGGAGTACTATGTGATATTTTGATATAGCTTTACATTTTTAATGAAAACATTTAAAATATTTCCTCTTAGCAATGCTTAAGCACATAATACATTATTACTAAAATGGTCATCATGCTGTACCATAGAAGCCCAGAAACTCTTTATCCTTTGTAACTGAAACTTTACCTTTAACCAATATTTCTACATTTCCTCTTCCATCTCCTTGCAACCACCTTCTATTCTTTCCTTCTTGAGTTCCCAAACAGTGTCTGTTTTTCTGTTCTTGGCTTACTTCCTTTTTAACATAATGTCCTCCAGGTTCCATTAGGTTTTTGCCAATGACAAGGTTTTCTTCTTTGTATATGTATATTTCCATTGTGTATGTATACCACATTTTTAAATTCCCATGTTTATTGAAGCATTATTCCCAACAGGTATGGCACAGAATCAAACCAGCTGTCTATCAATAGAGGAATGGATTTTACAAATGTGGTATGCATACACAATGGAAATATACATATATAGTATTTTCAACATACTGACTTTATTTTCTTTGGATAAATACTCTAAAGTATGTAGCTTTACATTTAATTGTTTTAAAATTGATTATTTTACATATTTGAAAGAGAGAAACAAAGACAGACCTTCCAACTGTTCCAACTCTCCAAACGACTGCAACAGCTAGAATTGGGCCAGGCTGAGACTAGAATCTGGGGAACTCCATTCGAGTCTCCCATGGCAGTGGCAGGGATTCAAGTCCATGAGCATTATCAGGAACCTAGAATTGGAAGCAGAGCCAAGAACCGAACTCAGCACTCCAATATGGCATCTGAAGTACTGTGCCAAACACCCACCAATACGTTTTAGTTTTTTGAGGAACTTCCACATTGTTTTGTAAAACAGCTGTACCATTTTACATTCCAACCAACAATGCACAAGGATTCTGTTTTCCTTACTTCCTTGCCAATATTTGGTAACTTTTGTGTTTCTGAAAATAGCCACTGTAAAAACTGGGAGATGATCTCTCATTGAAGTTTTAATTTGCATTTCCCTGAGATTACTGGTGTTCAGCACCTTTTCATATACCTACTCAACATTTGCAGTATTCTCAGGAGAACTACATATTCAAGTTCTTTACCCATATATAAGTCAGGTCATTTTTTTCTTTCTTGAGCCCAGTTCCTTATATATTTTCTGTACTAACCCCTTAGAGCAGAATGGATGGTTTGTAAATATTTTATCCCATTTTATAGGCTGTCTCTTCACTGAGTTGATTATTTCCTTTGCTGTGCAGAAGCTTTTAAGTTTGATGAAATCTCATTTGTCTATATTCTTGTTTGCTGCCTGCATTTTTGAAGTCATATTTTAAACACTGCCAAAACCAATCTTATTTCTTCTGTCTTAGAATTTTAGAGAATTGTGTCTTGTATATAAAACTTTAATATGTTGTGAGTTGATTTGGGGGTAAGATGAGAATACAACTCATTTTTCTGCATGAGTCTATCTATTTATCCTAATATCATTTTTCAGACTGTCCTTTTCACCATTTACTGTTGTTGCTATCTTTGTGGAAGATCAATTGAATATAAATGTATGGATTATTTCCAAGATCTCTGTTCTGTTATATTGATCTATGTGTCTTTTTATGCCAGTAACATGCCATTTGGTTATTATAGTTTTGTGGTAGCTTTTGAGATGAACAAGTGTGATGCCAGAATTTTTTTTCTTCCTTTCCTTTCCTCTCCCCTCCTCTCCCCTCCCTTCCCCTCCCCTCCCCTCCCCTCCCCTCCTCTCCCTTCTTATCTGCTCCCCTCCCTTCTCCTGCCCTCCTTTCCCTCTCCCTCCCCCTCTCCTTCTCACTCCCCCCCCAATGCTAAAGATAGCTTAGATTTTTTTGAGTCTTTTATGGTTCCATAAATTTGGAGAATTCTTAAATATTTCTATGAAAATGTAACTGGGATTCTTAAAGGAATTATACTGACTATAGATCACTTTGTGTACTGAAAAGTAGAGATTTTTAGCAATTATTGATTTTTCTAACCTGGGAATATGGGAATATTTCAATGTATTTATGTCCTCTTCAACTTTCATTAACTTATTATAGTTTTCAATGTATAGATCTTTTATTTCCTTCAACAAATTTATTCCTAAATATTTTGGGGGCACTATTATGAATAAGATTGCTGTCTCTATTTCTTTTATGGCTATTTCATTGTTGATATAGAAACTTCTGATTTTTATATGTTGCTTCTTTATCATGCAAATATGCTAAATTAGTAGTTCTAAAAGTTTTTGGTGGAATTTTTATGTTCTTTTTCTATATAATTTCATATTATCAAGCAGAGATAATTTCTCTTTTTCCTTTTCAAATTGGATGCCTTTTATTTTTCTTGCTGGTTTACTCTGTCTAGGCCTTGAAATAATATTTTGAATAAAAGTAGGAGAGAAGCCATTCTTTTATTGTTTCTGAACCTGGAGGAAAATCTTTCAGCTTTTTCCCATTGACTAAGCTGTTAGCTATTGGTTGGGATATATGGGTTTTATTTTGTTTACCTACATTCTGTCTATAGCAAATGATGTTGAGAGTTTGTTTTTTTTTTTCATGAAAGGATGTTGAATTTTGTTAAATCTTTTTTTGCATCTAATGAAATCATATATTTTATCTTTCATTCTGCAGAGGTTACAATAAATCACATTTATTGATTTGTGTATGTTGAATCATCCTTGTATCCCAGCAATAAATTACATACGATCATGATGAGTGATGTCTTTGATATGTTGCTGACTTTGGTTTTCCGTATTTTGTTGAAGAGTTTTGCATCTTGTTCATTGAGGATATTGGCACATAACCGTATACCATTTTTTTTTTTTTCATGTAGTGCTCTTGACTGACTTCAGTATAAGAGAAATAGTGAACTAATACATTAATATGTAAATATTGCTTCAATTTTTTAGAATACTTTTAGATGGATTGGGCTAGTCTTTTAAATGCTTTGTAGAATTCAACAGTAAAGCTATCAGGTCAGGTGGTTTCCTTTGATTACTTTTATTTGATTGTCTTTTACAGATTCAATCTCTTTATTACTGATCTGTTCAGATTTTCTATTCATGATTTAGTCTTATTAGATTGTAAATGTATTGGAATTTATTCATTTCTTCTAGATTTTCTAATTTATTGGTATATACTTGTTCACAGCAATTTCATTAATTTTTGTATTTCTTTGATATCAGTTGTAATGTCTCATTAATTTCTGATTTTATTTACTTGAGTCTTTTTCTTCTTAGTCTAGCTAAATTTTTTAAGTTTATTAGTTTTTTTTAAATACTGAGTATTGTTTATAGTTCTTGTCTATACTCTTGAGAAACAGTAGTTTATCTACTTACTACTTGTTGAATTCTTTATTTAGTGGAGGGTTAAGCTTGTGATTATAAAATAAACTGATAGTATTTCATTGTAAAAATTAAAAATAAGAAAGAAATGTGAAGGGATAGTGGGATTGGAGGTTGGAGGGAGGGTAGGGTGAAAGTATAATTAAGCTTTTGTTCCCTTTATATAAATTATAAAAACTTAGTTTCAATGATATTTTCATTAATTTCCATCTCTTTCATTTCTTTCTTTTCTAATGCTTGCTATTTCCTTCAACTATATTTTGGCTTAGCTTATTTTTCCTTTTGTATTTCTGTGTGATATAATATTTGTTCAGTTTAGATCTCATTTATTTTTATTGGAGATATTCATTGCTATGAATTTCCCAAAATATTTTTTTGCTGAATCTCATAAATACGCTATTTGTATTTCTGCTTTCATTTGTCTTAAGAAACTTCATTATTACCCCTTTGCTTTCTTGTTTTTCCATTGATTTCTCAGCAGCATGCTATGAAATTTCTATATATTTATGAATTTTCTGAAATTCATCTTCTTATTTATTTCTGTTTTCATACCTTTGTATTCAGAGAAGACATGTTATATGATTTTAATCCTCTTTAATTTGTTAAGACTTGAACTGTTGCTCAGCACATGATTTCTCCTGGAAAATATTCCATGTGTGCTTGAGTATGATGTGTATTCTATTTGCTATTGGATGGAATGATCTTTATAAGTGAGTTAAATCCATTTGGTATAAGTTTAATTAAAGTCTAATATTCTGTATTGATTTTTTACTAGGAATGATCTATTATTAAAAATAGGATACTCAAGTCTGCAATTGTTATTGTATAATTGTGTATCTGTCAACTTAATTTGTTAATTTTATTTTATTTATTCAGATACCTCAGTGTTTGGTGACACATACACACACACATACACACACATAATTGTTGTTTTCTCTTGATGGATTGACCCATTTATCACTCTATAGTGGCATTCTTTATTTTGGAAGCCTATAGGCTTGCAAGTATGGATTATACTTTATAAAAGAAATTTAGATGTGATTTTTAGCATTTTCTTCATAAGGATAACAAAATAATTTGAAGTAATGAAAGAAATACAGATTTGCAAGACAATATATAGTAAAAGGAGAGAAAAAAACTTAGGATTCAGCCTTTTCTTTTTTTTTTTTTTTCAAGAAATTCCATCATTTACTATTTTCAGGTTATAAAGGGGAGTATATTTTCAACATTAAATAGTGACACATTCCAAGTTTCACATATTTATTATTCAGTGTAATAAACTCCAATAAATCAACATGACTGCATGCATTTAGAGGAGAAATATTTCCTGGTTAAGTGGAAAATTGTGTGGATGGCTTCTGGAAGACCTTCATTCTAAGCAGCTTTAGAGTGAAACATTTCATTTAGAAGTCTGGACCTTCTTTCTTCAGTTTGCTGTAATCCACATTCACTGAGTAGAACTTGTATTGATCATTGGGACTCAGTTTGTTCCAGGGTTCTAGGTTATTCTTTCTGTCCCAACTGACATCTGGATTGAACAATGCCAGACGCATGACATACAATGCAGCTCCAGTACCTCCTGCTCCAATAAATATGAAGAGGGGGATCAAGCTTGGGTGCTTCTTAGCCTGACCGATGATCTGGCGAAGCATAACTGCAGCAAAACTCCCAAGTCCGCAACGACAGACAAACCCGGAACGTCAGGACTACACAGTCTCCACACCACGGCAGTGAGGACTTAGCCTTTTTTCTTCAGTAATATTGTGTGAGTAGGACCTTGTGATGGACATGGAGAAATAATTTAAAGGCTACCAGGAATCTGAGATGTCAAAGAAGCCCAGGAAAAGTAATAATCCTAGAAGGTATTCATGATCTGATTAATTTTGTTTTTCTTTTAAATAAGACAAAGCCATACTAAATCTCACTCAAAATAATTATGAGAATACAACTGTGATCTTATTGAGAATTGTTAATATGGATATTATTGGTGAACTTACTAAGTCTAACATGTGGAAGGAATTAAGAAATTGTAATTAAATGAATACTAATCATTCTGGTTAATTTTAAGGAGGAAGAAAGCTATGGTCAGAGACCATAGTTGAATTGTCTTATAGGAGTTTTCTGTTTCCATAATGAAGGGGAGTTAAAGGAGATGGACAGGAGTGTGATGGGAAGGTCACAAATAAAGGAGATTGCATTTCCAATTAATTATAAAATGCTCTAGAGATCAAGAAAGAAGGAGATATCATTAGGTTAAACCAAGTAGAGACATGATTTTTCAAGTTAAACAGAAGCTGAATCACTAATGGGTAAGAATGCAGGAATATTTATATACTACATGACAGTGACTTGAGGTATTTATTCAAATTACCTTATTCATGTGTATCAGTGGCTATTCATATATGTAGAATATGAGGGGGAAATGAGGATTTGTGGGATTCAAAAGGCTGAGGAAAATCTGAAATATCTATGAACCATGAAAGAATGAGTATACCTTGAATATAAAGGTAAAACAGAATGCCAGATAATTTTGAAATTCACTGGGGAATTTCAGACAGTATAATTAAATCTAGCCAAAATTGTATTTGTGTGCTGTGACAGATGCAGACATAATAAGGTGGTTGATATTTTTAGTCATCTTGTGTTGGGATCTTGATTCTATGATGTGAAAAGGTTTGAGGTATTTTTTTTTTTAAGATTTATTTATTTATTGGAAAGTCAGAGTTACACAGAGAGAGGAGAGGCAGAGAGAGAGAAAGAAGTCTTCCATCCACTGGTTCACTCCCCAGCTGGCTGCAACAACTGGAGCTCCACCGATCCAAAGTCAGGAGCCAGGATCTTCTTCCTGGTCTCCCATGAAGGTGCAGGGGCCCAAGGACTTGGGCCATCTTCCACTGCTTTCCCAGACCACAGCAGAGAGCTTGATCGGAAGTAGAGCAGCCGGGATTTGAACTGATGCCCATATGATATGCTGGGACTGCAGGCGGCTTCTCTACCCATCATGCCACAGTGCCAGCCCCAGGTTTGAGGTATTGAATGAATAGCTAATATACAAATGACAAAGCTAGTATGGAGATTAAGAAATGCGTATCAGTCATAGTCACAGTGCTTCAGAACCAATGCAATTATTTTGTCTTTTTGGAATCTTGGAGTAAGTTTTGTAATCCAACCCTGGCTTATGGAATATTATCTTTTTTATGTTTTACATTTGGTTATTAGCATTGTTTTATATAGAATTTTAGAGATGACGAATGCTTTTTATACATAAATTATGAAATGAATTAATGACCCTGCTGGTGATAACTACTAGAACTGAACTCCATATGTAATTCACTAAGATATCTGAAAGAGTCAACTAAATTTGTCCCAAATAAACTATCTCACTCCATATCTGATGAGTCTCTGTCATATGCAGGTTGTGAAACACAGAATAATCATCTGGTTTTTTGTTTTTTGGTTTTTGGTTTTTTTTGTTTGTTTTTGTTTTTTTTTTTTTTTTTTTTTTTTTGCTGTGCAAGGTTTTATTTCTTGATCTGTATGATCAGTCAAACTAAACGCTCCAGTAAGGAGTGGTTCGTAAACCATTATACCCACAATTAAAGAATTTTTTTTTATTTGACAGGTAGAGTTATAGATAGTGAGAGAGAGAGAGAGAGAGAGAGAGAGAGAAAGGTCTTCCTTCCATTGGTTCACTCCCCTAATGGCTGCTATGGCCGGCGCTGCGCCGATCCGAAGCCAGGAGCCAGGTGCTTCCTCCCAGTCTCCCATGTGGGTGCAGGGACCCAAGCACTTTTGCCATCCTCCACTGCCCTCCCAGGACACAGCGGAGAGCTGGACTGGAAGAGGAGCAACCGGGACTAGTACTTGGCGCCCCTACAGGGACTAGAACCCCGGGGTGTCGGCACCACAGGTGGAGGATTAGCCAAGTGAGCCACGGCGCCGGCCCAATTAAAGAAATTGTAAACTACTTTGATAATATGTCTAAGCCAAAGGGGCAGAGATAGTGGTCAATATATGGGTGCTTCCTAAATCTCACCTGTGTCGCCAGAATTACTGAAGTCAGGAAGAAGCAGGGGTTCAGTGTCAGAGTATATCACAGTGTGGACTCAAAAGGGCTGAGATGCCCTGGAGAATTCCTGACGGTAGAGCTAACCAAGAATGATTAAGTGAGAAGCCCAAGAATAGTGTCCTTGGTTATGGCATCAAGAATACTCGAAACAGTCATGCTTTTCTTTCCTTTTTTTTTTTTTTTTTTAGAGATTGTATGTATTTATTTTGAGAGGCAGAGTTTTAGAGAGAGGGAGAGATAGAGAGAAAGGTCTTCCATCTGCTGGTTCAATTACCAAATGGTCACAATGGCTGGAGCTGGGCATTCTGATATAAGATTTGAGTGTTCCAGTTGGCAACTTAACCACTTGGTTATTTTTATCCTAATATCTGGGGCCCCTGAAATCTAAGTTCTGCAAACAAATTTATTTTCATTTTTCATCCAGATGCAGTCTGTCAGCTATCCATTCCCATTTAACTGAATAATACACCTCCTCAAGTAGATTCTCCTGTAGGACACCTAATTCTTGTACTGACTCCCTTCTTCTCTCACATCCTAAGCATCAGCAAGTATCATCTTCTTTATTTATAGAGCAGGTCCTGGACCTGGTCCCATCTGTCTGTCGCCACTGCTTTCCCTAGTACAGCTTTCATCATCCTCAGTCTTAAGTCACGGTCATAATCTTATGTCTGGTCTCCTTTCCTAGCTTTCCATTTTCTCTCACGGAAGCCACTGTGCTTTCCAATTAAAAGCAAATATAATTAGGCCCTTTGGACCCAGAGTTTGAGATGTGGGTTGAGATGCTCATGTCCCTTATCAGAATATGTTGGTTGGGCCCCTGACTCCAGCTTCCTGTTAATGAGGATCCTGGAAGGCAGTGGTGATGGCTAAAGTGATGGAATCTCTGCTACTCACATGGGAGACCTGAGCTGAGTTCTCTGTTCCCAGTTCTGGCTACAGCCCAGGCTTGGTGGGCGTTTGGGGAATAACCCAGTGGAGGGTCTCTCTCTCTCTCTCTCTCTCTCTCTCTCTCTCTCTCAAATAAAAATTATAATTGGCTGAGATAGCCAATTGCTGGGCAGGTTCCACCAAGTAGCTTGAATGAATTCATTAGTGATCAGAGCCCTCTTTAGGTAGCAGAATCAACAATATCATTAAAAGTCTCAGTGGCAATCTATTCCCACATCATGGGCATGAGTTGTGTAGAATCCACATGCTGACCCATTTTCCCAAAATGGGCAGAAGCTCTTAAGCTAGACAAAGAAACCTGAAGAAAAGTGAGAATTTGATCTAAATCATTTTACTGAATCAAGCATAGGGGGGCAGTGCTACTCTTTTCAACTCTGGAAAGATAATGTGAACTGATGTTTTGCCTGAAGACCATCAGGTCTCCTGTGCCCCTCACCATCAAGTTATTTTGGGATGATTAAAACTTGCAAAATCCTCATCGTTATGAGGCCAGTTCTGAGCTTGGCCATCTGGTGAACCATTGAATCAGTTATCCCCCACTAGCCAAGGATGGGGTTCAGCATTCTTTAGCTAGAAATTCAGAGACCATGCGAACAGCAGGAATCTTCCAAGCTTGTCTGGAAATTAGTCAGAAACTACTTTACTAAGATGTGGAAAGAGATTCAAAACAGAATACATTAGTTGTATTCTCTCATTCAATCCTCATGATGCTCATACAGTATAGTAACTGCTTTGACCCCATATTAAAAATGCAGAAACTGAGATTTATATAAGCTAAATCATTTATTACAGGGTCACTGCTCTTGAGCACAAGAGTCAATACCCATGAGATCCGCTGATGAAAATACAGTGTGTGAATTTGAACCCATAGGTCCTATGGGAGCTAGTGGACTGGGGAATAGAAAGATTTTTCTCAGCTGTTTTGAAAGAGCAGTTGAGTCTAAAACCATTTGTGCTGGTGACGGAGTGGGGGCACCTCAACATGATATCTATAGTAGGAGTGTGTTCATGGTGCCCTTCTGAGGGAAAGGAAAGCAAGCTGTTTCTGATTCAATTAATTCTACCTCCTTATGTAGAGCTAATATGTGAGAATAATTATTGGTGAGCAAATCTTCAACACAATCCCACCTACTTCTATATTTATATCTATATCTAATCTGTATATTACACACACATGTGCAGCATATGCAAATATATACTCAAAATATTTGTATGTGTATATATCATATTTAATATACATACATATGGTATACCATATACATATTTATAATTCTTCATGGCTATCACATCTGAGTATTGAATGTATTGTGCATGTCATGCTTTCCAAAATTGCTTCATTTATTTTTTCTGTTCCTTTGGTCCCTCACTTCAGAACGTGTCTGGTGCTCTATCTTTCATATCAGCAGAAGTTCTCAAATATCAAGTGATCCTCACCTGTCCACTCATATTCATGTGCTGCACAGGAAGCGGCTGAATGGGAGCTCTATATGCCTGGGTGGGGCCAACGTCTTTCAGTACGTTGCTTTGGTAAGGACACAAATGAATTTGGAGGTCTTTGCTTGGGTAGCCCCTCTTCCCCATGAAAGCACCTGCAATCTCATGACTGGCAGTAATTAACATGGCTACCAAGGCTCTCAAAGCTAGAGCAGGGGAAGGAAGAGGGTTTCTTTTACTTAGCCGTTCTAGAAGGTCTTATTACTACTGTTATTCAGCATAAAATTCTGTATCTCATTACATGTGTTTTCCTAAAGAAAAATGTAAGATCTTCATTTTTCAAATGTGTATCAAGTATTTTATCCATTTTAATTTGGGTACATATTTATTTTATTTTTAAATTAATTAATTTGGAAGGCAGAGCAACAGAGGAGGGAGGACGGAGATCTTCCATCTGCTGGTTCATTTCCTAGATGGTCACAACATCCCATGCTGGGCCAGGCTGAAGCCAGGAGCTAAGAACTCCATCTGGGTCTCCCACATGAGTAGCATGGATCCAAGAATTTGGGCCATCTTCCATTAATTTCCCAAGCACATTAGCAGGAAGTTGGATCCAAAACAGATCAACTAGAACTCAAACAGGCACTCTGATATGAGATGCTAGCATCACAAGTGGCGGATTAACCCACTGTGCCACAATGCCAGCTCCCTTCTTTACAAGTTTCTATTTATGGGGCTGGCACTGTGGCATAGTAGGTAAAGCTGCCACCTACAGTGCCGGCATCCCATGTGGGCGCCGATTCGAGACCCGGCTGCTCCACTTCCAATCCAGCTCTCTGCTGTGGCCTGGGAAAGCAGTAGAGGCTGGCCCAAGTCCTTAGGACCCTGCACACATGTGGGAGACACAGAAGAAGCTCCTGGCTCCTGGCTCTGGATCAGCACAGCTTCGCTGTTGTGGCCGACTGGGAAGTGAACTAGCGGATGGAAGACCCCTCTCCTTCTCTCTGGGTAACTTTGACTTTCAAAGAAATAAATTTTTCTTAAAAAACGTTTCTATTTATTTATTTGAATGAGAGAGACAGAGAGTGACAGAGCTCTTATCCACTGGTTCACTCCCCAGATGTCCACAAAGGCTGGGGCAGTGCTAGGCCAATGCCAGGAACCAGTAACTCAATCAATCCAAGTGTCTACATGGATAGCACGAACCCAGTTAATTGAGCTAACACTGCTGTCATCCAGAGCCTGCATTAGCAAGAAGCTGGAATTGAGAGTGGAGCCAGTACTCAAAATCCAGGTGCTTTGATACGGGCTGTGAGCATCCCTGAACCGCCTGAATAAACATCTGTCCCTTTTGGTTACTGAATGGTAGGAAACTCAATATTCTTGATAAAAAATCTTGTCGTTTATAGTTGTGACTATCTCCTCCCATTCCCGGGATGATATAAACTATAATGTGCAAAGCGTGGGTTGTGTGAAGTAAAACATGCTGCTCCTGTTCACATTGCTGTGAGGGGAAGTGCACATGCACTCTTAACACTGTCTCGCTACAAAAGTGTCCCCCAAAAGACCTCCAGAGGGATCGTGAGACTTGACAGAGCCCTGAGCAAGCAGCAGGGGCAGGGCTGCCCAGCTGCTGCAGTGACTGGGCCCTAGGCTGTGGCTCAACTACTGAATATGTGATTTCATTTGTAAAAATTGGTTCTGTTTAATTTGTTATTTTTGTTTTACTTTTAGGACTTCTTCTGAGTTGAGGATACTTTGTTTACCTCAAGGGCAAGAAGATAGGCTGTAATGTTTCTTTCCAGAAACTACATATTTAACCTTTATTTTAAGATCTGTGGTATGTTCTATATCAATATTTACATGGTATGAGGTGGATATCATGGTTTTACTTTCTTATATGTGGATCTAGTTATGTTAACACCATTTTCCGATAAGAATTATTCTCTGTCATAATTCTTCTTGACAACACTTCCTCTTCATTCTTTCTTCCTCTTCCATTGGCTTTTTCTTAATTTCCTTTCATGTTCCTACGCATTGCTTCTGAATAATTGGTAACAAAACCATTAGGTGAAGCTGATGCTATCATTAACATTCACTTGTAATTGAATAACCTCAATCACAAACTCCACTGATCTTCCATCATGAACACTGTAAGAGCCCCAACTAGTGCCCTACCCTCAGCCTCTATGTGGAAACTAATCTTTTACACAGAAACCGTAATAACTGCCCATCCCAGAGACTACAATCACTGATGTCAACTGGTTTTATTTATAACATACGGTAGACTAGGAAACTCTAATCACTCATTTCCTCACAGAGACATTAAAAAATATGAAACCAGCTGAATTAGCAATAGAGTGGCTCTGGAAAATGAAGTTTTATAATAACCAAATACACAATCAAGAAAAAAAGCCACATTAAAATAGCAGGAAAATCAGTGGCCTTTTTAGTTATCTTTCTTGCCCAGCATGATGTGATGTTGGTCTGTAATGGGCAACAGCATGATTCCCTAATCCTTCCCTTTAAGCAAAAGGAGACACAGGAGACCTTACTGTAATGCTGTCACCTCTGCGGTCACTATTTTTACAGTGATGGATTCTATTATAATGTTGTATTTGGATGTTCTATTCTATTCATCTACTGCTATGTTGAGTAATATGGGCTCAAAAAAGAAAGGCCTTGGGGCCGGTGCTGTGGCATAGTAGGCTAAGCCTCCACCTGCGGTGCCCGCATACCATGTGAGCACTGGTTCTAGTCCCAGCTGCTCATCTTCCGATCCAGCTCTGCTATGGCCTGGGAAAGCAGTGAAAGATGGCCCAAGTGCTTGGACCCCTGCACTCAAGTGGGAGACCCAGAAGAAGCTCTTGGCTCCTGGCTTCGGATCGGCTCAGCTCCAGTTGTTGCAGCCATTTGGGGAGTGAACCACCGAATGGAAGACCTTTCTCTGTGTCTCTCCCTCTCTTTGTTTTTAGCTCTACCTCTCAAATAAATAAATATAATCTTTAAAAACAAACAGAAAGCAAGGGCCTAAGCTACAAAAGCTAGTGCAGCATAGTGTTTTAGAACCCATGCTTTGTAAGTAGCAAAATATTATTTTAAGCCATGTCTCAGTGTCCTATCTGCAAAAAGTGGTTAATAAAATGACTTATCTAAGAATATTTTTATAAGAACAAAATGACAAACTATACACAAAATATTAAGCATATTCTACTATATTTGATACATACTGAAAAATTTTAGATAATTATTAATTTTGTTATATTTTTAGACTTTTGTGACAAGCATAAATTCTATTATATAAAATAATGATTTTATTCTTAAAATCCTATTTTACTTTATTATCAGAAAAATATTCATATACTTATTTGCATCTCTGAGTAAATAAATATTCAAAAATATTTTCAGTAATGCACTCTCACTGTAATCATTTTATGCATAGGAATATTTTATATTGTATTTCCAG
The DNA here is from genome assembly GCF_964237555.1 of Oryctolagus cuniculus. Classification (NCBI taxonomy): domain Eukaryota; kingdom Metazoa; phylum Chordata; class Mammalia; order Lagomorpha; family Leporidae; genus Oryctolagus; species Oryctolagus cuniculus. The sequence continues at coordinate 60,103,058 of NC_091453.1, forward strand.
TAAATATGCCTATGTTACATTGTGCCTCCAGTAAAATATTTAACACACACTATGCATACTCAAGAAGTATTCTTCGCAAAGTTAAGGGTAAAGATGTCATGTTGCTTTTGTAATAATGTAATTTGTGAATATTATTACTTGTAGTCTTGGAGAATTTAAAGTAAGAAAAGTCAAGGATCAATTATCATTAGCTCATTTCCTTCTTTTGGTCCCGTTGATGTATGCAAATGGTTCCATTACTTTCTTCTAGATTGTCTTCAATGAGAATAATGCTTGCATATCTACTAACAAGAACATTCGCTTGCTGACTTTCTCAGCTTTTAGATTTCACATAGTACTAAAGTACCCTTTCCCTTCAGTTATTTTCACTTTGCTTTCATTTGATATGAGTATTCATTTTCTAAAAAGCTGATATAGATTTTGTCATCCTAAAGTCAGAATATAACTCATGATTCTTTTAAAATTCCATGCTTTATCTTATTAAAGGCAGTATCTTCTTAAGTCTTCTAAAAATGAATTTTGATTACCTTTTCACATAGAAAAATAAATTTGAGACTAATATGTTTTAGTGTTCATAAAATTTATAATTTAAAGGAGTTAAAAACAACTCATTTACAAATTGTACATATATATATTGTTTCACTTGATTTTTTTTCATCTAGTTTTTTAGGAATACAATGATTGCATTTTAAAATCTGAAAACATTGTAGTAACTATTATATTTGATATATTATCAACAGGTTTTAGGAATGCAAAGAATAATTGAATAATATGATTTCAAAAATATGTATTAGGAGCAGGTGTTTGGCACAGTGGTTAAGCCATCACGTTGATGCCCCCATCCCATCCATCCAATACCCGATTGCTAGGTTTTGAGTCTTGGCTCTGCTCTTCAATCCATTTCCTGCTAATGTGCACCCCTTGAGGCAGGGGATGATGGCTTAAATAACTGGATCCTTGCCACTCACTCCAGGGAGGTCTGGATTGAGTTTATAGCTCCTGAATTTGACTTGACCCAGCCTTACCTGTTGAGAGCATTTGGAGTGTGAATCAGCAGATGGGAAATGTCTATCTCACTCTGTCTCCATCTCTGCCTTTCAAATAAATTAAAGTTTAAAAAACTCAAATCTAAAATTAAGTATTAATTTTTGTATGCATCAATATATTATTGCTACTACTTCATTTTATACTTAATTCACACTTTGCTATAACATTTCATTTTAACCTCTTGAAGTCAAACATTAGCTATTTAAAGAAGTTACTTGAAATGCCTGTGTGTATTAGTTTTCCTGCAAATGTAGTTTTGTCAAGCCTTGTTTTATACCATTGTCAAATCAGTGGTTAGGAATGTTATACTACTGTAGTATTAATGATCTGTAATTACCTTAATATTTATTGTATATGGGTGAAAGGGTCATCTTTCCATTTGAATATTGTTTATAGTCCTTTCCTATATTCCCACTACAGAAAGGTCTTTTTACTTTGTATTTGTTGAATTATTTAATTCATGGGGCATTAAGCCCTGGACTGTAATGTTAATTAAAAATATGTTATCTAACAAATTAAAAAAAAAAAAAAACAAAGCAAAGCAAAGGAGAAAAGAAGAAGAGAGGAGAGGAGTTTGAGGGAGGTAGGGAGGAAGGGATTATTGTATCATTAATTATATCTATGAAATATATTGAATATGCTAGAATCTAAAAAAATTACTTGAGGACTTACATATACAGTCAAAATGTTCAATAATTCATTGTATATGAAATCAATTTTTATGATGTAAAAGAAATGTAATTTTTTACATTGATGCTAGGCATCACATATCATTTATTTTGTGTAAAAACAATATTCATAATGCATAATGTTTGTCAAGTAAGCTACTTGGGAAATATTCCAATTTATATCTATAGCAATCTATAATACAACAGGTTCATATAAAATTGCAACAAAATAAATGGTATGACTTAATTGAAGTAAGATTTTACACGATAATATTCACTGTAATTCATTAGGTGTCAAAATCATATATTATTAATATTTTTGAAACTTTTCAAGAGACACATGGGACAAAATTTTTTGCAAATTGTATAACAAAGAATTGTATCTAGCATATATAAGGAATTCCTAAAACTCAACAACATAAAATGTAATCCAATAAAAATGACCAAAACTTTCTGAAATATACTGCATCAAAGAATATTTATGGATGGTGATTATATACATGAAGTTATTGGCAATATAATTTTTCTTAAAGGAAATTAAAAATTTTAAAAAATGAACTGATACAACAAATCTATTAAAGTAGCTAAAATCAAAAATCTGCTAATACTGCTGATAAGGGCGCAGAACAATGGGAACTCTATTTTTTTTAAAGATTTATTTATTTGAAAAGCAGAATTACAGAGAGGCAGAGGCTGTGAGAGAGAAAGAAAGGTCTTCCATCCACTGGTTTACTCCCTAGATGGCTGCAATGGCCAGAGCTGCATTGAGCCAAAGCCCAGAGCCAGGTTCTTCTCCTGGTCTCCCATAGGGTGCAGGGCCCAAGCACCTGGGCCATCCTCCACTGCACTCCCGGGCCATAGCAGAGAGCTGGCCTGGAAGAGGGGCAACCGGGACAGAATCTGGTGCCCCGACCAGGACTAGAACCCGGTGTGCTGGCTCCGCAAGGCGGAGGACTAGCCTATTGAGCCACGGCGCCGGCGACAGTGCCCTATTTAAAACCACAGCATATGGGGCCAGCACTGTGGCATAGTGGGTAAAGCTGCCACCTGCAGTGCTGGCAACCTATTTGGGTGCCAATTCAAGTTCTGGCTGCTTCACTTCCAACCCAGCTCTCTGCTGTGGCCTAAGAACGCAGTAGAAGATGGCTCAAGTCCGTGGGCTACGACAGGCATGTGGGAGACCTTGAAGAAATCTCCTGGCTCCTTGTTTTGGATCAGTGCAGCTCCGGCCATCTGGAGAGTGAACCATCAGATGGAAGACCTCTCTCTCTCTCTCTCCCTCTTTCTTTATCTCTCTCTCTGCCTCTGCCTCTCTGTAACTCTACCTTTCAAATAAATAAATCTTTAAAAAAAATAAAACCACAGCATAACTTTATAGCTTACTCTCATACATTAACACAGTCTTTTTCCATCTGTGGACACATGACTCAAGAATCCTGCCACATTTTACCTCTCTTTCATTACTTTGATGTCCCCTCTTCCCTCCTATGGTTTCCATCTTTAATGATTAGAATCCATTCATAGCAATGTATTATTAACTCATTCACTGTTCTTTCATAGTACTCAGAAAATCTACATTTCTGGTTAAATCTAACTTTCTGCAAATTCTGAACAACCAGTTATATAGTCTATGTTCATCAGGGAAATTGGTCTGTAATTCTCTTTCAATGCTGAATCTTTTTCAGGTTTAGGACTTAAGGTGATGCTGGCTTCATGGAAAGAATATGGGAGGATTCCCTCTTTTTCGATTGCTCTGAATAGTTTGAGAATAATTGGAGTTTTTGTTTAAATGTCTGGTAGAATTCAGCAGTGAATCCATCCAGTCCTGGGCTTTTCTTTGTTGGGAGGGCCTTTATTACTGATTCAATTTTTGACTCGGTTATGGGTCTGTTTAGGTTTTCTATGTCTTCCCGGTTCAATTTAGGTATGTTGTGTGTGTCCAGGAATCTATCCATTTCTGATAGGTTTCCCTGTTTGCTGGCATACAAGTCCTTGTAGTAATTTCTGATGATTCTTTTTATTTCTGTGGTGTCTGTTGTTACATTCCCTTTTTCATCTCTGATTTTATTGATTTGGGTCTTTTCTCTTTTTTTAGTTAGTTGGGCCAATGGGGTGTCAATTTTGTTTATTTTTTCAAAAAAAACAGCTCCTCGTTTTGCTGATCTTTTGTAATGATTTTTTTGATTCAATTATGTTGATTTCTTCTCTAATTCTAATTATTTCTCTTCTCCTACTAGTTTTGGGTCTGGTTTGCTGCAGTTTTTCTAGGTCCTTGAGATGCAGTGAAAGCTCATTTGCTTGGTGCCTTTCCACTTTCTTGATATAGGCACCTATTGATATAAACTTTCCTCTTTATACTGCTTTTGCTGTATCCCAAAAGTTTTGATATGTTGAGTTGTTATCCTCATTTACTTCCAGAAAGTTTTTGATTTCTCTTTTGATTTCTTCTATGACCCACTGTTATTCAGGAGCATGTTGTTCAGTCTCCATGTGTTTGTGTATGCTCTAGGGATTCCTGAGTTGCTAATTTCCAGCTTCATTCCACTGTGGTCTGAGAAGCTGCATGGTATGATTCTAATTCTTTTGAATTTGCTGAGACTTGCTTTATGGCCTAGTATGTGGTCAGTCCTAGAGTAGGTTCCATGTACTGCTGAGAAAAATGTAAATTCTTTAAGCGTAGGATGAAAAGTTCTGTAGATATCTGTTAGATCCATTTGGACTATAGTGTCGATTAAATCTGCTGTTTTCATGTTGATCTTCTGTCTGGTTGATCTGTCTATTGCTGAAAAGCTAGTTTTGAAAAAATTCTGTATGCAAAAAAAAAGTTGCAAAAATACTTAACAGCATTCCTCTGTATACATTGCCTTGCTTCCTCTAATATTAAAATATTTCATGATCATAGTATACTTATCAAAACTAAGAAATTATCATTGACAGAACACCTTATAAGCATTGTGTCAGTTATTCCCATTAGTATATTTTTTTCTGTTCTGGAATCCAGTTTACAATCCCACTTTGCATTTCATAATTGCTTTGCTCACTCTCCTCTATTCTGGTAATTTTTCAGTCTTGCACTGTTCTTCGTGACTTTGACATTTTTGGAGAGTACTGATTTTAGAATATCTCTCAACTTGATGATTTCTCACAATCAGGGTAATACTTTGTAATTTTGTCAAAATATTACATAAGTAATGTACCCAGGCATATCAAGGTTTACATTGTGTCTGTGTTTTATTATTGGTGGTATTAACCTTTAATATTTGTTTATGGTGGTGTCCTTCATGTTTCCTTATTGTTAAGCTATTTTTCTTGCATAATTAATTAACATCTAGAGGAGATTCTTTAATACTATGCAAGTATCTCCATAAGATTTTCCCAATAATTTTAGAAATCATTACTGGGCTTTTCTCCAATACATATTACTGTGGTGCTCTAATGCAGATTTTCTGTCTTCTTTATAATTGTACATGCACATGCTGGAATTGTTCTGTAAGGAAGAGCTGTTCATTTACCACCATTCATTTATTTATACAATTTTTTGTTCAGTAATTTATATCAGTAATTTATTGTTATAATTCAATACTATTTTTATTTTCTTGCTTGCATGTTTCTACTTTGATCATTATTTCGTCAAATGTTTCCCTTTTTTCCTTTAAGTTTTTATTATTTTCATTTTAAAATGACACATAACAGTTATACATATGTATTGATTACCACATGATGTTTCAGTACATGTAAAACATAAACAAATTTCACTTATTTAATATATACAGGTTTAGGAACATAATGATACTTCCCACCCTATCCTCCCTCCTGCCTAGGCACCAACCTTTCCTTCTCCTTCCTCTCTTATTCTCTCTCTTAATTTTTACAGTTTTTTTAAAGTATCAACTCTTGATTTCATTGATTCCTTTGTTGATTTTCTCTTTTCAATTTCATTAGCTACTGTTCTTATTATTTTCATCATTCCAGTTGCTTTGATTTTTATTTGCTTTTCTTACCTAACTTCAAAAGTTTAGAATGTAGATTACTGCTATAGGCCCTTTTCATTTTTCTAATGTAAGCACTTAATTCTATAAAATTTCCTGTAATCACTACTTTGCTGCATCCTAAAAATCAGTATGTTGAATTGTAATTTTCATTCAATAAAAGAATCTTTAGAGAAAATGCCCTTCAAAAGTTTCTCTTTGTCCCATGGGTTATTTAGAAGCATATTCTTTAATTTCCAAATAATTTGGAATTTTCCACCTATCTTTCTGTTATTTCTCATTGCATTTGAGGGATCTACCTTGTATGGTTTCTTTTTTTTTTTTTTTTTTTTAAACTTTTATTTAATGAATATAAATTTCCAAAGTACGACTTATGGATTACAATGGCTTTCCCCCCATACCGTCCCTCCCACCCACAACCCTCCCCTTTCCCACTCCCCCTCCCCTTCCATTCACATCAAGATTCATTTTTGATTATCTTAATATACAGAAGATCAGCTTAGTATACATTAAGTATGGATTTCAACAGTTTGCTCCCACACAGAAACATAAAGTGAAAAATAATACATGATTTTTTAAAATGATGATGAAATCAGAGCAGACCTATTGTCATGTTTAATCCCAGTGAGAGTCAAGTTGGGAATTGATAATTTCTTTTTTTTTTTTTTTTTTTTTACAGAGGATCAGTTTAGTATGCATTAAGTAAGGATTTCAACAGTTTGCACCCCCATAGAAACACAAAGTTAATCTATTGAATTCATTACAGATTTTCCTTTTCTGAGACTAGAATATGATCCACTTTGGTTAATGTTACATGTACACTTAGAGACGTTGTATTCTTTATGCGTGAAGTAGTCTATGAATATTCATTGTTCTAATTGCTTCATAGACTTTTTCAGGTTTTCTAAATTCTTTCTGATATATACTTCTTTGTTTTATTAATTTCAGAGAAGTTAATATTTACATCCCCAAATATAATTGTTGATTTGTTTATTTCCTTTCTGTTATATCAGTTTTTTTCTTCATGCATTGTTAAGCTTTGTGGTTGGCTATGTAAAATGTATTCTTATGCCTTATTCAAAACTGTGTCTCCCCAGTAATTATGTAATAGACCCCATTTTTCCTAATATTATTCCTTACTCTGAAGTCTACAGCCTGTTTTTAACTTGGCTTCTCCAGATTTATTTTAATTAGATGTTGTGTGATATACTTCTGTTCAACTTAATATTAAGCTATCTATCTATATATGTTAAAGGTTTTGGGTATGTATGTATGTAAACATTTTTAGGTTGGATATAGTATTTATCTAGCCTGAAGAGTTTATGTTTAATTGATATGTGTTGACTGTGAGTATTTTTATATTTTGATTAAATCAACCATATTCCTAATTACTTTCTGTTGTGTTATGTTTCTTATTTCCTAATGTGTTTTACTCTTGAGTTAAGGGAGCTTTTCTATGATACCATTTTATCTCCAGCATTGATTTACAGTTGCATTTTGTTTATATCTCTCTCTTTTTAAATTTTTCCCTGGGGTGTAAATTAGATGTCTTTAATTAACCAGAATCTGCTTTTCACCTAGCATTATATAGGTCATGTTTCTTTTAAGCCTATTCCCTAATCTGTCCACCATCCTTTGCTCCACCATCACTGTAGATTTTACTTTTACATATGCAATGAAAGTGTATGGAAAAGTAAAATACATGACTCAGTTTTTGCCTTAGACAGTAAGTTTACTTATCTTTAGAGAAATTGAATAAGAAAAGAATCACTTTTTACTTTCTTTTATTGTATTTCTAGTATTCTTCATTTATTTTGATATGAGTACTACATTTCCATCTGATATTATATTCTTTCTGCTTGAAAAATTTATTTAGCATTTCTTTAGTGTGGTCCACTTGAATGAATTCTCTCTGCTTCTATTTCAGAGTTGTATTTTCTTTTTCCTGTTTGAAATGTATTTCCCCTGAATATAAAAACTGCCTTCAAAAAAAAAAAAAGGAAATGTCTGTGTGTATCAGTATTGCTGCAAATACAGTTTTGTAAAACTGTTTTATACCTCTGTTAAACCAATGGTTAGGAATGTTATACCACTATAGTTTTAATGATCTGTGATTATTTTAAAATTTACTGTATATGTGTGAAATGGCTATTTTTCCATTCAATTGTTGTTTATAGCCATTGTCTATTTTTCCACCAAACTAGAGTCTTTTGTTTTTTACTTATTAAGCTTCTAATTCGGTGACATATTAAGCCTTTTTACTGTAATATAAATTTAAAATATTATCTCAAGAACTAAAAAAAGACTGAAGGAAAGAGGGTATGAGGAAGAGTGGGGAGAGAGGGAGGAGGAAGGGAATATCATGTTCTTAGAATTGTGTCTATAAATCATATTGAATCTGTTATAAACTAATTAAAATTAAAATTAAATATCTTGAAGTTTTTTGCCCTTTCACTTTGAACATTATTCTATTTTTTTTACATAAAAGGTTCCTGTCAAATAAAAATACAGTGTGGTCTTTTCAGATTGGCATCTTTCATTTATAATATGAATTTAAGTTTCCTCCATGTCTTTTCATGGCTTGATATATTCATTCCTTTTATTATTGATTAATACTTTTTTGTACAGATGCACCACTGTATATAATTGCTTTTTTAAAAATATTTATTTATTTATTTGTTTGTTTATTTGAAAGTTAGAGTTACACAGAGAGAGGAGAGGCAGAGAGAGCGAGAGAGCGAGAGAGATCTTCCAGCTGATGGTTTACTCCCCAATTGGCCGCAATGGCTGGAGCTGCGCCAATCTGAAGCCAGGAGCCAGGAGCTTCTTCCAGGTCTCCCACTTGGGTGCAGGGGCCCAAGGCCTTGAACCATCTTTCACTGCTATCACAGGCCATAGCAGAGAGCTATGGAAGTGGAGCAGCCAGGACTAGAACCAGCGCCCATGTGGGATGCCGGCGTTTCAGGCCAGGGCTATGCCACAGCACCGGCCCCTATAATTGATTTTTAACATCTTATTTAGATATAATTGTCATCCCATTAATTCACTCAATTAAAGTGTAAAGCTCAAAGGCTTTTATAGTCACAGTGTAATGCATCTATCATCACAAGCAATTTTAGCACATTTTTTTGTTAACACCAAAAGAAACTTCACTTCCCTAAGCCATTACTAACAATTCCTGCATCTCTTCGAATCTTAGGCAACCATTGATCTAGTCTGTGTTTCCATGGATTTACCCTCACTGGGCATTCCATATAAATTGTATAATATTATATTATGTACTTTAGGCAAGTTTCTCTTTCTTAGCGTAAGGATTTCAAGTTTTATCCATGTTGTAGCATTTATCAATACTTCATTTTTCTTTTGCTGAATTTTTATTTATTGATATGCTAAATTTTATCAATTCATCAGTTAATGCAAATTTGAATTATTTTATACATTTTTGCTGTTATGAATAATGCTGATATGAACATTCATGTACAAGTTTTTGCATGAAATGTATTTTCATTTCTGTTAGTAAGTAGCTAGGAATGGAATTACTGGATCATATGGTATCTGCATGTCAATTTATTTTCCAAAGCTGTTACATCATCATTCATGTGGTGTTAAGTTTCAGTATTTTTCACATCATCTCCAACACTTGAGCTTAACTATATATTTTTTGTTATACCCACAAGATACTACTTCATGCTTCATAGAAATGCTATAAGGAGGGGGAGAATGAAGAGGAGTCATGGACTATAGGGTTTCTTATAAGGTTCAAGAAAATGTTCTGGAAATCGTTATACAAGTCTGAAAATATAGTACAAGACATATCCAAGATAGTGGAAATGGCTACAAAACTTGCAAATATACTGAAACTCACCAAAGTATGTATGTGTGTGTGTGTGTGTGTGTATTTAAGATTTATTTATTTTATTTGAAAGTCAGAGTTACACACAGAGAGGAGAGGCAGAGAGAGAGAAAGAGAGAGGAAGTCTTCCATCCGCTGGTTCACTCCCCCAACTGGCCTCAATGGCAGGAGCTACGCCAATAAGCAGCTTGGAGCTAGGAGCATCTTCCACGTCTCCCACGTGGCTGCAGGGGCCCAAGGACTTAGGCCATCTTCTACCGCTTTCCCAGGCCATAGCAGAGAGTTGACAGGAAGTGGAGCAGCCAGGTCTTGAACCGGCGCCCATATGGGATGCCAACATTGCAGGTGGCGACCCCCAAACTATATATTTTAAAAGTGTGCATCATATGGCAAGTGAGTTACATCCTAGTGAAAATGAAAAGATTTAATTTGAAGTTTATTCTAGATAATATTTTGCTGTAAGTGTGGGAATAAGCAATTTGTAGCTCTCTACATTCCTCAGCAAAAGCCATGATTTTTTTTCTCTGTAACATATACCTCAAGTCACTTTACTCCTTACCACTTCATTGAAACCTCTTACATAAATTTAACTACTATCATAGTATTAAAAGTGATAGTGATTTTTAAAATTTTTATTCATTAGAGAGAGATCCTATTTTCTACTGGGTTACCCTTCATTTTTTTTTAACTTTTATTTAATGAATATAAATTTCCAAAGTACAGAATATGGATTACAATGGCTTCCCCCCATAATGTCCCTCCATCCTGCAACCCTCCCCTTTCCTGCTCCCTCTCCCCTTCCATTTACATCAAGATTCATTTTCGATTCTCTTTATATACAGAAGATCAGTTTAGCATACATTAAGTAAAGATTTCAACAGTTTGCTCCCACACAGAAACATAAAGTGAAAAATACTGTTTGAGTACTAGCTAGAGCATTAAATCTCAATGTACAGCACACTAAGGCCAAAGATCCTACATGAGGAGTAAGTGCACAGTGACTCCTGTTGTTGACTTAACAAATTGACACTCTTGTTTATGGCATCAGTAATCACCCTAGGCTCTTGTCATGAGCTGCCAAGGCTATGGAAGCCCCCTGAGTTCACTGACTCTGATCCTATTTAGACAAGGCCATGGTCAAAGTGGAAGTTCTCTCCTCCCTTCAGAGAAAGGTACCTCCTTCTTTGATGACCCCTTCTTTCCACTGGGATCTCACTCGTGGAGATTTTTCATTTAGGTGTTTTTTTTTCCCCCAGAGTGTCTTGGCTTTCCATACCTGAATACTCTCATGGGCATTTCAGCCGGATCCGCATGCCTTAAGGGCTGATTATGAGGCCAGAGTGCTGTTAGGGCATTTGCCATTCTATGGGTCTGCTGTGTATCTCACTTCCCATGTTGGATCATTCTCTCCCTTTTTGATTCTATCAGCTAGTATTTGCAGACACTATTCTTGTTTATGTGATCGCTTTGGTTCTTAGTCCTATCATTACGATCAATTGTGAACAGAAATTGATCACTTGGACTAGTGAGTTGGCATTGGTACATGCCACCTCAATGGGATTGAATTCGAATCCCCTGGTATGTTTCTAACTCTACCGTTTGAGGGAAGTCAGCTTGAGCATGTCCCGAATTGCACATCTCTTCCCTCTCTTATTCCCACTCTTACATTTAACAGCAATCACTTTTCAGTTAAGTTTCAGCACTTAAGAAGAATTGTGTATAGATTACAGTATTCAACCAAAAGTATTAAGTAGAACAAACAAAAAAAAATACTAAGAGGGATAATATATTAAGCTGCTCATCAACAGTCAGGGTGAGGGCTGATCAAGTCACCATTTCTGCCCTTCATGTAAATTATCTTAAAAAAAAAAAAAAAAGGAATGTCCCAACCCATGCTGTGCCCTGCACTGTACCAACTACAAAAGCCTCACTTGAGACAAGGAGTACACCTTAATTAACTACACTTCAAGCAAAAATAATTAAAATCATCTCTACGATGAAAATTACAAAACCTTAAAGAAAGAAATAGAAGAGGATACCAAGAAATGGGAAAATCTTCCATGCTCATGGATTGGAAGAATCAATATCATCAAAATGTCCATTCTCCCAAAAGCAATTTATAGATTCAATGCAATACCAATCAAGATACCCAAGACCTTCTTCTCAGATCTGGAAAAAATGGTGCTGAAATTTATATGGAGACACAGGAGACCTCAAATAGTTAAAGCAATCTTGTACAACAAAAACAAAGCTGGAGGCATCACAATACCAGATTTCAGGACATACTACAGGGCAGTTGTAATCAAAGCAACATGGTACTGGTACAGAAACAGATGGATAGAACAATGGAACAGAATTGAAACACCAGAAATCAATCCAAACCTCTACAGCCAACTCATATTTGATCAAGGATCCAATACAAATCCCTGGAGTAAGGACAGTCTATTCAATAAATGGTGCTGGGAAAATTGGATTTCCACGTGCAGAATCATGAAGCAAGACCCCTACCTTACACCTTACACAAAAATCCACTCAACATGAATTAAAGACTTAAATATACGACCTGACACCATCAAATTATTAGAGAGCATTGGAAAAACCCTGCAAGATATAGGTACCAGCAATGACTTCTTGGAAAACACCCCAGAAGCACAGGCAGTCAAAGCCAAAATTAACATTTGGGATTGAATCAAATTGAGAAATTTCTGTACTGCAAAAGAAACAGTCAGGAAAGTGAAGAGACAACCAACAGAATAGGAAAATATATTTGCAAACTATGCAACTGATAAAGGGTTGATAACCAGAATCTACAAAGAAATCAAGAAACTCCACAACATCAAAACAAACAACCCACTTAAGAGATGGGCCAAGGACCTCAATAGACAGTTTTCAAAAGAGGAAATCCAAATGGCCAACAGACACATGAAAAAATGTTCAAGATCACTAGCAATCAGGGAAATGCAAATCAAAACCACAATGAGGTTCCACCTCACCCCAGTTAGAATGGCTCACATTCAGAAATCTACCAACAACAGATGGTGGCGAGGATGTGGGGAAAAGGGACACTAACCCACTGTTGGTGGGAATGCAAACTGGTTAAGCCACTATGGAAGTCAGTCTGGAGATTCCTCAGAAACCTGAATATAACCCTACCATTCAACCCAGCCATCCCACTCCTTGGAATTTACCCAAAGGAAATTAAATTGGCAAACAAAAAAGCAGTCTGCACATTAATGTTTATTGCAGCTCAATTCACAATAGCTAAGACCTGGAACCAACCCAAATGCCCATCAACAGTAGACTGGATAAAGAAATTATGGGACATGTACTCTATAGAATACTATACAGCACTCAAAAACAACGAAATCCAGTCATTTGCAACAAGATGGAGGAATTTGCAAAACATCATGCTGAGTGAAATAATCCAGTCCCAAAGGGACAAATATCATATGTTCTCCCTGATTGGCGACAACTAACTGAGCACCAAAGGGGAAACTTGTTGAAGTGAAATGGACGCTATGGGTTACCCTTCAAACGCTCACAGTGGCTGAGGCTGGACTGGATTTGAGGCTGGAGGCCAGGAACAAATTTCAAGTTCCCCATATGGGTGTCAGGAACCCAAGTATTTGAGCCACCATTGCTACCTTCTAGGGTCTGCATTGGCAGAAAGCTGGAATCAGGAGGAACAGCTGGGAATTGACCCCAGGCACTCCAGTGTGGATTGAAGGTGTCTTAACCATTAGGCTGAACATCTGCTCTGTCATTTTATTTTTGACTCGAGTCAGAATGATGCTTCTAAAATAAGTAAGATTACTTCACTCTGTCCAAATCATCAAAATAGCACCACATTTTACTTAAAGTGAAAAATAATTCCTGATAATGCTCTATGTGGCCCTAGACATTCTAGCTCCCATTTACCTTTCTCTTTGCTGTTGGCCATTTTCCTCTAACTGAAAATTTCTTCTTTAGTGAGAACACACAAAGCAAATTCGCACCTCAGTCTATGGGGAATCCTCCACATCTTAATTCTTTCCCCCAGATATATATGTGGTTTGCTTCCAGAGTATCTTAAATATTTGCCCAAATGATAACTCATAATTAAAGCCTATCCTGAAAAATCTTTTAAAATTACAATTATTCTTTCTATACTCCCACCATTACTTTCCTTACTCTATTTTCCCAAAGCATATACTATTTTCAAACATATTGTATTATTTATTATCATTTTACATCTTATTTATTTTCTATCTCACGCTATTATAATAAGATTGTCAGTGAAAGTTGTTTTGTTTGCTTTTATCCATTTCATGAATGGATCTCTAATACCTAAATATAATCTCTGATATAGTAAAGAGCTAATAAATACTTCTTGAATGAATAATTCAGAAACTAAACATAAGTTGAATTCAAACAATGATTTAAATTGCCAATCCTAACACTTATTATATATCAGACACCATATCACTTTTCTAAATTTCATTTCCTTTTAAACCCACGAAAAACATCTAAATTCCTCATGGGTTTCAGAAATATGAAATCATACCATTGAAATTTAATAACAAAGGGGCTAGCCCTGTGGCGTAGTGGGCTAAGGCTCTGCCTGTGCCACCAACATCTGATATGGGCGTCAGTTCGAGTCTCAGCTGCTCCTCTTTTGATCCAGCTCTCTGCTATGGCCTAGGAAAGCAGAGAAAGTTGGCCCAAGTCCTTGGGCCCCTGCCCCACATGGGAGACCTGGAAGGAACTCCTGGGTCCTGGCTTTGGATCTGCGCAGCTCCAGCCTTTACAGCCATCTGGAGAGTGAACCAGAGGATTGAAGACTTTTCTCTCTGTGTCTCCCTCTCTGTAACTCTACCTCTCAAATAAATAAAATCTTTAAAAAATTAATAGCAAAATACTTAGAGTAGTAACTACTAGAGGCTGGGAAAGGTGGGGAAGAGGAGATAGAGGGTAACAGGTACCAAACATAAAAGGAAGAAGTTCTTGTGTTCCACAGCACGATGAGGTGACTATAGTTCACAGTAATGTGTAATATACTGTGTGAAGAACTGGAAGACAGAAACTGATTCTAAATATAAATAATAAATAAAGATGCCTGATTTGATCAGTTTATGTTGCATATATGTGTTGAAATATTATACTGTATCTCATAAAATATGTAATTATATGTTAATCAAAATTCTTAAAAAAGAACAATTAAAAATTTTTTATCCTCAAAATAATACTTCTTGAATTAATTAGAGATCATTGTAGGTCAACCCACTTTCTTTAAATCTTAAGAAAAATTGGACATTTCAATGAGAGGTGGCCCAGAAATATCTTTCCAATCAAATAATGGGAAGGGAACAGAGCTACTACACAAGCTGGTAATAATTCGACAGTTTCATATGGTGGTAATTATTGAAATCTACATGAGTGAAAGATGACATAGAGCTATATACACAAATAGTGTACTAATGTCTGTTTCCTGGTTTCAATACTGTAGTAATATAAGTTTCCATGAGTTTTAGAAACAGGATAATGTATACCTGAACCTCTGTGCATTGTGAATAACTAATTATTTAAAATATAAAACCATATATATTGTTGTACTGTATCATCTTGATTTGCCTATGTTGAACCAACCTTGTATCCAAAGAATAAATCAATTTTATTATGGTATTGAGGCCTCTGATTTTGGTGTCTGATTTTCTCTTATTTTGGTGCTTCTGCCTTTGGTATTAGGGTGATGCTGAGAACATAAATTACTTTTGAAGTGTTTTCTCTTCTTTGATATTTTGTAAGATATAACATTGATTGACAGTAATTATTCATTGGGCTTTTGACAGAATTCATCCATTTGCCAAAGCTACAAGATCATCTCAATATACTTAGAGAAAGTATTTGATAAAGTTCACCATCTATTCATGATAAAAATTCTAGAAGGAACTTAACTCAACCCAGTAAAGACTTTTCCTTGGGCCACAAAGAAACAACAAAGCAAAAGTATCATCATAATCACGGAAATAAAAACTTTTTTTCCTCTAGGATCCAGTATACTGCAACGATGCTCACCTTTTCCTTTTTTTTTTTTTCAAAATAGTACTAGAAGTCCAAGCCAGAGCAATTAGACAAGTAAAAGAAAATAAAACATATCCAAATAAAAAAGGAAAATTGTCTCTATTGATATTACCTGTATGTAGAAATTCCTAAAGACATTATAAAACACTGTTAGAACTCATTAAAGAAAATCACAGCAAAGTTGCAGTATGTCAAATCAAAATACAAAAATCAATGGTGGTTCTTTTGTTCCCCTCAAAGTTCAGGAACAGGTTTATTGAGTACTTCTAATCATTATGATGGATGCTTTACAGAAATAATGTATATTCCACAAAACAATTTTACAAGTTAATGATTCCAATTTTGTCTCACAAACTGCAAAATTAATATGTGAAGAAAGTAAATAACTGTTCCAAGTGCATATAAATTTTACGTGTACAGAGCAGAGTATACAAATCTGGAACAGATTGCACACTCTTTACACGATGCTGTGTTCATGGAAAAGGTACTGCATAACAAACTAAAATTAAACCAATTATATATCAGTAGGATTATGATCAGACAGTAATACATTCAGAGTTGGAACCCAAGATTATCAGTAATTTCAAGAACACTTCAGAAAGTTCATAGAACAATTGAATTAACACATAATGTTAATTTCCTATAAGATTTTTGAAGTCCTCCTATATATGCATATTAAAGTTCTCTCTTCTCTCTCTCAATATTTAAAAACTTGATCCACTTTTCTTCACATAAGGTAGCACTATGTGCCATTCCAAGTTTGTGAAAGCTTGGATAGAGTAAGAGGAGAAATTTTTTTTGAGTATTTCCAAAGGTTAAGTGTGTTTGGGCCAGTATATTTTAATTCCATGAGCAATTAAAGAAACAATTGTTTTTGTGAAACAAGACACGGTTTTCTGGTCTTGGTGTGTTGGTTGTTTTGTATGTTTAGAGTAAGAACTTGACTCTATAATAAATACCATTTGCTTTGATATGTTAATAATGTCATAAAGATTTGGAATTTTATTAACTACTTTAATGTTGAATGTTGTATATACTTCCTCTCTCTTCCTAAAATTGGGCTAGGAAAAGGTGGCCTGCAGGAGAAAACCATTTTTTAGAGGACACTGTTGCTTAGGATATTTAATTTGTATAAAATGTGTTCTGTCTGTGATACATATTGCTGAACTTAATCCAACTAATAAGCTCTTTGTAATATTTTACATTGTATTTCATAATACTACCTAATGAATAGAAGATAAATGAGTATATTACATATTTAGCATTTTGTATTTTGTTCCAATTTTCATAGAATATCAAAGGAATATAGTAATGCTTTTGATATTTTAATCAGTTATATCAGCAATTTCATACTACTGATATGCATTTAAAGTGACTTTCTCCTTTATATAGACCAATAATTGATTTCAGGAATTCTTTTCAATATTTTAGAGAACTATCTTATGAGAGACCAAAATAAATATATCCAAATAAATCACTGATGCTGAACACAAAATATATAGATATTTCACCTCTAAATAGACAAAGTTTCAATGTAGGTGTAGGGATCCTTGATTAGTTTAACTGCTGATTTCTCAGATGGAACCACAGAGGTCAGAAATCAGGGAGAATGATCTATCTGTTGAAAGAAAATTAGGTCAACCAAGAATTACATATGCTGAAAATGATTTTTCCAAGAATGAAATAGAAGTTAAGACATTCCCATATAAAAACTGAGGGAATTTATCACCACTACACTGACATTCCTAACAATGCTAAAGGGTATCATCCAGGCTGAAATAAAAAGACATGAGAGAATAATTTGAAGATGTAAATAAATGAGAAAAAATATAACAAAAAGGAAACAATAAGAAAAAACAAATGGAAAGGGAGGAAACAAAGGAACAAAATGTAAAGAAAAAGATAAAGAGGAAAAAAAGAAATGAGGAAACACAGTAAAGGTTAACTATATAGGCATATATCAAAACCAATGTGATAGTGCTATTAATTTCAAGGTCATTTTTTAGTTTCTTATGTAATGTAAAATGTATATACATTAAAACACTATAACTCAGATTATAAGTTAATTGTGACAAAATGGATAAAAATGTAATTGATTACAAAAACAATATAATGGGATATACTTAGCATCAGAGTTTTGTTGGATATAGAGAAAAAGTTACTGCCAATATAAATTAGGTTGTTATAAATTTAGAATACTTTTTTATATATATTTTCTTTTCTTTTCTTTTCTTTTCTTTTTTTTTTTTTTTTGACAGGCAGAGTGGACAGTGAGAGAGACAGGGAGAAAGGTCTTCCTTTTTGCCGTTGGTTCACCCTCCAATGGCCAGCGCAGCCGGCGCGCTGCAGCCGGTGCACCGTGCTGATCCGATGGCAGGAGCCAGGTACTTATCCTGGTCTCCCATGGGGTGAAGGGCCCAAGGACTTGGGCCATCCTCCACTGCACTCCCTGGCCA
This sequence comes from Oryctolagus cuniculus, assembly GCF_964237555.1. Taxonomy (NCBI): domain Eukaryota; kingdom Metazoa; phylum Chordata; class Mammalia; order Lagomorpha; family Leporidae; genus Oryctolagus; species Oryctolagus cuniculus. Next base: position 60,121,131 of record NC_091453.1, read on the forward strand.
CAGCAGAGAGCTGGCCTGGAAGAGGGGCACCCGGGACAGAATCCAGTGCCCCGACCAGGACTAGAACCTGGGGTGCCGGCGCCGCAAGGTGGAGGATTAGCCCAGTGAGCCGCGGCGCCGGCCTAGAACAATTTTAACACACATGTTAAGCACTACGAAAACAAAATTCTAAATTATAGAAAAGGAAAGAGAAAAGGCATTCTAGGAAAAATTTGGTCAAAAACAAAGGGAGAATTGGAGAACAAAGAATTATTACAAAAATAAATTGCAAAACAGTAAGACTAATTTATTATAGGAAATCAGTAACTATGTAGATGGATTAAACGAATAAATAAAGAGAGGTAGAAGAATGAATGAAAGATAATCTTCTACATGCTGCATACAATTCAGTGACACTGATAAATTCAAAGTGAATTCATAAAAAAGGTATTCCATGCAAATAATATTAAAAAAGTGTATTGGAATATTTATACTAATGTCAAAGTAATTGTGCTCTTTCATGGTTTGAGTATTTGTCCACCTGAACTGAAGAATTTGGTCCCTAAAGACTTAGGTTAGTGATACTGGGAGAGTGGAAACATAATCCAGTTATGGAGTTTTGAGGGAAAAGACTCTTGGGATTGATGAGTTTGGATTAAATTATTAGGGCAGTTTTATAAGGATAGAGACATATATAATGACATAAGTAGTTCCTATCTTGTTCCATGTGATGCACCACACCAACATAGGACTCTGCCAGCAAGAATACTATCATCAGAGGCTGAACCAGTGGGGCCCAGCCAATTAGGCCTTAAACATCCAGAAATTTAAGCTTAACAGACTCTTTCCTTGATAAAGTGAACTTGCCTCAGGTATTTTGTTATGGTAATGGAAATATGACTAATATAGAGAATCTGTACCAGGATTGGGGCTGTTATTGTATGTATATCTCAAGACATGGAGGAGTGTTTGTGGTTGGTTAATGGGAAGAAGTTAAAAGAATTTGAAGAACCTTGCTAGACAAAGCCCAGTTTTCTCTAATCACAGCATTATAAGTAATGTTGGTGAAGACTTGGAAGGCCAGAATTCTTACAGTAAAGAGGAAACTAAGATTCTTTTGGAGTTTGAACTAAAGGCCACAGCTAATCCACCATGGCAAAGAACCTGTCCATACCCTGAGACTTTATGAAAGATTAAACTTAAGATGATGGACTTGTTTATTTGGCTGAAGATATTTTCAAACAGGAAATATACAGGCTATAGTCTAGTTATTATCCATTGCTTGTAGTGAGGTTTATAGAGAGGATCAGAAGCATAAAAAAGCAGAGTAGAAAGATTTGAAAATTCAGACTCTGGTCAGAGAAGAAGCAAATGAAATGCATTTTCAGGACAGGAGAGTATGGTGGCTACCACTTGCTCCAATGAGTAGTACAGATAAAATGAAATCATGTACTAATTGACAAAATGATGGCAAACAGGCCTGGACATCTCTGAATTTGCCCCTTCCATCACAAGCCCAGAGGACTAGAAGGATAAAATTAAACCAAAGCACACTGTGGTCAGCTGGCATAGTACACTGTGATGGTAGCTATGGCTCATATGGGCCAAAGTACAGCTCATATTGGAATCAGACAGTGCCAGCACCCATGTGATGTTTATTTGGCAGGCATGTAGGATGCTAGAATTATGGCATCATGGTAGCTCATATAAAACATTCAAGGCAAAGCCTGGAAGGTCAGTAAGAGTTGTATCACACAGTTGGAGACCCCACATGGAGCCCCTGATGGGGCAATGCATAATGAAACCATGAGAGAGCAGCCAAAGAAGGGACCCAAGAAAGTAGAACAACCAGCAATAGGCAGTGCCCATCTGGAAAGCCATTGGCATCGATGTGCCTCCGGAGAGAGCAGACATATGGGCAGAGGACAACACAGCTTTAGAAGCATTGAGGCTTCCACTTAGATGTCAAAGGACATGTTGGACAACCTGAGGACTAGGCGGACCTATCACCAATGCAATGCCAAGTGAAAATGTATGATAAGAGCTACCAAAGAGAGCCCTGACCAGGGACATGCCTAATGGAGTTTCAGGGACAGGACCACAACCAAGATGGCAGCCTGTGAGAGAAGTGTGGGAAGTGACTAATAACACGACAGGGGGCCTGGCTGCCAAACCTCTTTGGAGTCCATCCTCTGTGACAGCGTTCCCTGAGTGTCAAACTTGGAGATTTAGGAATTTAAAGTTTGCTGATAGGATTCTGTCTTGCTTTGGACCAATTAGTCATGTTTCCTCACTTTGCAGTGGAAAATGTTGTTGACTTTGTGCCTGTGTCACCGTTTTATCTTGCAAGTATGTATATTTCTTTTTATTTTAAAGAGATTTGTGGCTGAAATAATTTGCCATGAGCCTCAGATGATACCAGGCACTTGGGAATTTTGAATTACTGCTGGTCTAAGAAGTTTGAAATGATTGGTGATGCAGTCATTGTATGCTACAGTGTAAAGGGCATGAATTTCAGGGGGCCAGGGGTAGAATACTATGATTTGAGTATTTCTTTCTCCGAACTCAGGAATTTTTTCTCCAAAGTCTTATGTTAATGATACTGAGTGGACGAAAACTAAATGCAATTATGATGTTTAGAGATGGGCCCTTTGGGGAGTGACTAATTGGATTGGGTCATTAGGGTGGAATCTTCATTTTGAAATCCTAGGGACTTTATAAGGATTGAAATACATGGATAGACATAGATACTCTTGTGTCTTTTACTATGTTTTGTCTTGTGTCACTTCTACAGTTTTCATCAAGAATGACATTAAATGGAGGTCAAAAAATAGAGCCCATGTGATCTTTCACTGTGAATCTCCCAAAATGTGAGATAAGTAAATCTCTTTCCTTTATAACAGTGGTCTGCTTTGGATATTTTATGATAGCAATGAAAAGCTAATGCAGACTTTACATTAAAAATGGTTACAAGACTAAAAAAAATGATAATATATTGTTACAAAGGTTAATTCATGAAGAAGACATACTTGTATACATGTATGCACAAAAAACCTCAGCACTAAAATGAAGAGACTTGAAGAATAAATAGGATGTTGGGAACTGAATGTTTGCATTCCCCTAAAATGTATTAAAATTCTCTAACATCCAAATGATCCAACATGGGATGCGGGATACACAGCAGACTCATAGAATGGCAGATGTCCCAAAGAGCACTGTGGCCTCAGAATCAGCCCTTAAGGCATGCTGATCTGGCTGAAAAGCCCATGAGAGTATTTTAGGCATGGAAAGCCAAGACACTCTGGCAAAAAATAAAAATGAAATGACCTAAATGAAAGATCTCTGCAAGTGAGATCCCAGTGGAAAGAACAGGCCATCAAAGAAGGAGGTACTTTTCTCTGAAGGAAGGAGAGAACTTCCACTTTGACTATGACCTTGTCTAAATATGATCAGAGTCGGTGAACTCAGAAGGCCTCCATAGCCTTGGCGACTCATGACAAGAGCCTAGGGTGATTACTGATGCCATAAACAAGAGTGTCAATTTGTTAAGTCAACAACAGGAGTCCATGTGCACTTACTCCCCATGTAGGATCTCTGTCCTTAATGTGTTGTACAATGTGATTTAATGCTATAACTAGTACTCAAACAGTATTTTACACTTTGTGTTTCTGTGTGTGTGCAAACTGTTGAAAGCTTTACTTAATATACGCTAAATTGATCTTCTGTATATAAAGAGAGTTGAAAATGAATCTTGATGTGAATGAAAGGGGAAAAGGGAGCGGGAAAGGGGAGGGTTGCAGGTGGGAGGGAAGTTATGGGGGGGAAGCCATTGTAATCCATAAGCTGTACTTTGGAAATTTATATTCATTAAATAAAAGTTAAAAAAATTCTCTAACATCTAATATGAAAGTATTAGGAGGTTGGAACTTTGGAGCATAATTAAGTCATAGCGTGAAGTTCTCATGAATGATACTAGTGATCTTATAAAACAGACTTCATAATCCTCTTTTGCTATAGTTCTATGTGAGGATACACAGAGAAATCAGAACTATTAAATCCAGAGAGGGTGTCTCACCAGAAACCAACCATGCTGGCAACCTGATCTTGGGCTGCCAGCCTCTAGAACTGGGAAAAACAAATTTCAATGATTCATAAGGAACCCAGCACATTGCATTTTGTAGTAAGAACTTGTTAACTTAGATGGCAAAAAAAAGTTCTAAAATATTAGCTGGAGACTTCAAAATCCAAATTTCATTAAAATACAGATTATCTAGATTGAAAATTAGTGAGGAAATGGAAGAATTTAATAACAATTTGCCATGTTCAGTTTCCCTAGGCCTGGAAAAGCACCATTATACTTTCTGGTTTTATGAATTTAACTATTCTAAGTACCTTTAAAAAAAGATTTTTATTTATTTCTTTGAAAGGCAGAGTTACAGAGAAAGAGAGAGCGAGAGATCAAGAGAGAGAGAGTGGTCCATCTGTTGGTTCACTCCCCAAATGGCTGCAACAGCCAGGGCTGTGCCAGGCCAAAGCCAGGAGCCAAGAGCTTCATCCAAGTCTCCCACATGGGTGGCAGGGTCCAAGCACTTGGGCCATCTTCTGATGCTTTCCCAGGTACACTAGCAGGGATCTGGATTGGAAGTGGAGCAGCCAGGACTCAAACCAATATGGGATGCTGGTGTTGCAGGAGGGAGCTTCTCCCACTGCACCACAATGCCAGCCCCTCTAAATATCATAAAAGCTGTAATCATACAGTATTTGTCTTTTGTCAAGTGGTTTATTTTACTTAACATGATGTTCTCAATGTTCACTAATATTATAATGTATTTCAGAATTTCCTTCCTTTTCAATGTTGATAACATTCCATTAAACATGCACACACACACAGTCTTCAAAAATTCTTGGGAAAGTGGAATTAAAACCAATGAGTTTGTTAAGGTATAAAACGATTTTAAAATGCATGCATAGCCATTTAGTTTTTTTAACACCTGTTTTCCAAGTATTATGAAAAAAACACCAAACTTTCTGCATCAAAAAAAATTAATACTTTTAATTCTACTTTCGATGAAGTTTCTAAAATCCCTCCATTTATATATGAATCTTTATATATAAATGGAATTGACCCTAGTGTCCATTGATGGATGAATAACAAATCTAAACACTGTGTAAAGCCTAAAAGCAATACTGATTTTATTTGTGGACACTAGGGTGGCTTCCACCTCTTGGCTATTGTGAATAGTGCTGTTATGAATGTGAATATTCAAGTATCTTATCAAGATCCTGATTTCAAGAAGTGAAATGACGGCTGGCGCCGCGGCTCACTAGGCTAATCCTCCGCCTAGCGGAGCCGGCACACCGGGTTCTAGTCCCGGTCGGGGCGCCGGATTCTGTCCCGGTTGCCCCTCTTCCAGGCCAGCTCTCTGCTGTGGCCAGGGAGTGCAGTGGAGGATGGCCCAGGTGCTTGGGCCCTGCACCCCACGGGAGACCAGGAAAAGCACCTGGCTCCTGGCTCCTGCCATCGGATCAGCGCAGTGCGCCGGCCGCGGCGGCCATTGGAGGGTGAACCAACGGCAAAGGAAGACCTTTCTCTCTGTCTCTCTCTCTCACTGTCCACTCTGCCTGTAAAAAAAAAAAAAAAAAAAAAAAAAAAAAAGTGAAATGACTAAGACATATGATAGTAATACTTTTTTAAAGTTTTTGAGGAATCTCCATGCTATAGTACGTAGCAGATGTATCATTTTATATTCCAATAGTATAGAAGCATTTCAATATCTGTGCTTCTTTGTCAACTATTATTAGTTTATGTTTTATTTTCTTTCTGTAGTAGTAATCTTCAACTGTGAGGTGGTATTTCATTGAGGTGTTATTTGTATTTCTCTAATGATTAGTGATATTGAGCATCTTTTCATATGCTTTTTGGCAATTTATAGGTTATCTTTCAAGAAATGTCTATTCAAGTGCTTTGTACATTTTTAATTGTTTATGTGTTTTTGGTTTAATTATAGACATTTGAAAAGCATATATTCTAAGTAACTTTATTTTGTAAATATTTCCTTCCATTTTGTAGTGTGCCCTTTCGTTCTCTTTTAAGATGCAATTGAAAAATACAAGTTTTTGCTTGGTAAATTTTGATGTTTCTCGATGTTTGTTGCCATATATAGAAAATCCTTGCCAACTCCAATATATCATGAAGCTGTTCCTCTGTGTTTTATTTTAATTCCATAATTTTATATTTTCAATTTAATTCTTTGATTCATTTTGAGTTAATTTTTATATATGATGCAAATAAGGGTCTACCTTCATTTATTGTAAAAGAGATTGTTCCTTCCCCGTTGATTGGTCTTGCCACATTTTTGAAATAATTTATCCATATCAATGAGGCTTTACTTCTGACCTGTGTATTCTACTCCATTGGTCTATATGTCTGCTTTAATATCAATACCATTTTGCTTAATTTCTTACATGATTATTTTTTCTGGATTTGAGATTCTTAGATGATGCTTTTGCTCTGTTCTGACTTAAATATAATATGCTCACCTGAGTACATACAGGCGGTTAAACCCCTAAGTTTGATATGAATGTTAGTAAGAGGGTAGAAGCCTAATGTAATCATAGTAGGGCCTTTGATGGATGATTGGTATAGATTGATTCATTAGGGTAGAGCTCCATGATTGAATCTGTCATAAGAAGACACGTAGACATGTGCCTACCTATCTCTTGCCATGAGATGTCCTGTGCCACCTTGGGATTTCCAGAAAGAATACCATCATCAAAGGCCAAATCAATGGAACATGCCCAATCTTGGACTGTGAACCTCCAGAACTGTGAGTCACAAAAAATCTCTTTTCTTTACAAAGTTAAATTGCCTAAGATATTTCATTATACAATGAAAATCTGATTTACTATAGTTTTACTTATTTTTTCAGCAGGATATATGTCATTCTACTACTTTCTGACTCATAGTAGGACCTTGATCTCGATCCAACCTGACACTGCATACCTTTACCCCAATGCAATTATACCTTTCCTATTTAACGTGATTATTAATTTATTTGGATTAAATTTACCATCTTTCTAGCTGGTTTTATCTAATTTGCCCTGTCCTTCTCCTCCTCTTATGTGTTGTACGAATTTAACTAAACATGTTTTTATTATTCTGTTTAACATCTCTCTTGGTTATCCCTCCATATTTTTTACTTTTTGACTAGTCACCTGTCGCTCCCCTTCTTCGTGGAGGAACGACACTAAACCCTGCCTAGGCTTCATATCCGAGTCACGGCACCATTATGTCGCTCCCCGTCTTCGTGGAGGAACGACACTAAACCCTGCCTAGGCTTCATATCCGAGTCACGGCACCATTATGTCGCTCCCCCTCTTCGTGGAGGAGCAACACAGGACCCTGCGCTGTTCTTTCGTCTGCTCGGCCCTCCCCGGGTTTGCTGCTGGTTCTTCCCGGGTTGGCTACTATCCCTTCCACCTCCGTGGAAGGGCAGTTCCCCCTGGCCACATTCCCCACTTCCGCAGGGGAGCGGCACACCGCCGGCCGGCTCTTCTCGGGGGCTGCACAGGTGTTCCTTCAGCTAGATGTTCCCCTTAGATGTTCCTCGTGCATGCCGTCTCTCTCCTCCTTTATAGTCCTCCTCCGCCAATCCTAACTCGGCTGCCCACACGCCGAGTACGCTGCTCTCCTCCAATCAGGAGCAAGTCCTACAGTTTATTAGCTGAACTGGAGGCAGCTGTGCGGAAGCTGTTTACTTCTCTCCCAGCGCCATATTGTGGGAGAGCAGATGCATAGAATAAGTCTTAATTCCAGTAACTCAGTCTAGTCCGGACTGCTCCCGACAGTCACCCTATTGATTTATAAGTTACATTAAACAAAAACTTGAGTATACCTTCAAAATAACATAATACTTTATGTAGATCTTAAGGATATTATAGCATATATTACCAATTACCTCTTCCAATTTCTTGTAGTATTATGTTGTTTATTCTTTTTCCCATACAGTAAACTTGTGATATATCATTAGTAATATTCTAAACAGATTTTTAAAATATTTATTTATTTATTTGAAAGGTAGAGTTATAGAGATAGAGGGAAAGACAGAGAGAGGTCTTCCATCTAGTGGTTCACTCCACAAATGGCTACAGTGGCCTGGGCAAACCAGGCTGAAGCCAGGAACAAGGAGCTTCATGAATATCTCCTATGTCAGTGGCATGGGCCCAAGCTCTCAGCCATCCTCAGCTACTTTCCCAGGCACATTAGCAGAGAGCTGGATCAGATGTGGGGCAACTGGGACACAAACCAGTGCCCATATAGGATTTTGGCATCGCAGATGGTGGCTTCACCTGCTATGCCACAATGCCAACCCCAACAGTTAGATTTTAATGCAATTAAAACAGTATTAAAGTTACTACATTTCCTTTTCATTTACTTAACTTCAAGTACCAGTCATTTCTGTATGTTGGTCCAAGCTTCTGACATCTACCGTATTTCTTCTATCTGAAAAATGTAATTTAATGTTTAATCTGGCAACATTTAATCTTTAATATTGTCAAGGAAATCCGCCAGATTTGGTCTACGTTAGATCTTTATTTTTCCTTCACTTTTGAAGGTTATTTTCATGGATTATAAAATACAGGTGTATTGGTTTCTAATCACTACTGTAATAAATTAACATAAACTTAATGGGTTAAAATAAGACAAATTGGACCTGTCATTGTGCCACAGCAGGCTAAGCCACTGCTTGTGACATTGGCATCCCATTTCAGAGTGATAGTTTGAGTCCTAGCTGCTTTTGTTCTGATTCTTATCCCTGCTTATGTGCCTGGGACAGCAGGGGAAGATGGACCAAGCACTTGGACCCCTGCCAGCCACATGTGAGACCTGAATGGAGGTTCAGGCTCCTGGCTTTGTTATGCCCTTGCCCTGGTCATTGCAGCCATTTGGGGAGTGAACCAGCAGATGGAAGACCTCTCTCTGTCTCTCTGTCACTCTGCCTTTCAAATAGATAATAGATAAATCTTTTTACAAAAGACAAATTTATTATCATATATATCCTAATATCAGAAGTCTTAAATCAGTTTCACTGGGCTAGAAATCAAGATGTCACGAGAATTGTGTCCCTCTCCTTTTCTATCTTCCATAGTATACTCACATTCCTTGGCTCATGGTATTGTACCTTTGCCTTTAAAGCCAACAACGTTGGAAATTTTCTTCTCACATTGTGTTATCTTTGTTAAGAGCCAGCAACATTTCCAACATTGTTATTTTTAAAACCTCCCTAATATACCCATCATTCATTTCATATTTGAATCTGAACCTGGTATTTGTTTTATCTTTTCTAATGCTGTTATTTCTGGCTTTTGGTAGGCTTCATATTATGGGTTGAAACCTGGGCCTTAAAAATATTTATTTTTATTTATACGAAAGACAGAGATAGAGACAGGCAGAGAGAGGTATTTCCATCCACTGCTGCACGCCTCAAATGCCTGCAACAACCAGGGATGGACCAGGATGTAGCCTGGAGCCCAGCATTCAATCAGGATCTCCTGTACGTGTGGCAGGGACCCAGCTAATTGAGCCTTCACTTATTGCTTCTAGGGTGTTCATTAGCAGGAGGCTGAAACTGGAAGCAGAGCCAGGCACTCCCATAAAGAATATGGGTGTTCCAAGGAGCACTTTAATCACTGTGCCAAGTATTTATTTTAAATTCAGTAGATGCCAAAATAAGTACTGTTTTGTTTATAGAAGACACAGTATTAATTGACCTTTTATGTACTAATTTAATGTAGTCTTATATTTGTACTTACAGCTTTTTCTTCCTGTGTTTTCCATACTTAAACTTTGTTTTTACTATGGGGACAGTGACATCAAATTCCTCTAATGATGCCTTATTTTGTATTCTTTCTTGGTTTTGGAGCTTCCCTGTGTGCAATTCCCAAGAGAGTCTCTCTTTTGCTATTCTTTTAGCTATATGCTAGGCATGTTTTTACTCAAATCTTATTAGCATTGTGCTGTTGTTCAGATAATGCTTCTAATAGTTGGAAGAGAGATGTTAAACCAAATATATATGTCATAAGCTAATATTTATGCTGTGATTTTAAAGACACAATATTAATGTGTTTATTATAGTATGTATCAACATAAATAGGTACATGGACTTTAGTACAGTACATGATGTAGCAAAATATTGTTGTATGTTGAGCTTATCTAATGTGAAATTGGATTTTACTAATATGAAGAATTCCTCCTTGAAGATTGCTTATCATTCAGCTTAAGGATGTTTTCTATGAGTGAATTATTCAATGAAGTACTGTATTTGAAAAATATGAAGATAATGGAAAAGTTGTAAAATGTGGTGATTTGATGTTTAAAAGGATTTATTTTGTCAAGATAATGGATAGTCTAATAGATGGGAGTCAAGATAGGATGCTAACAGAAAAGCAAGAATTAATACAGCTAAATGACACAAGTTCCCTATCTTGAAACATTGCTCACGAAATTAAAATCCATGCTCACTCTTTTTTCTAATTGTCAGAGAAAAGCAAAGAATAAAAAGGAACGTTCTTGCTTCATTTATATGATTTGTATGAAATATGCTATTGTCATTGTAGCTCTCCTAAGATTTTTCTAAATGGCATTATTCATCTCAAGGGATTTTTTTTACATAAAACAGTTTAAGCAGGCAAGACAAAAATTTGAAAGTATAAAATAAATTATGTCTATGTTCAACAATTTGTTCAAGCAGTTTTCAGAGTCCCCTGAGAACAGCAGCATTTTCATTTGGAAAGTATTATTTCATTTGCTGAATTGGAGGCAGTTCTTCTTCAAAGAAATAATTGACCAAAAGGGAATGTATAGCAAATAAAAAACTATTTTGAACTTTGCAAGACTTGACTCTAATTTAGAAGTTGAGGGGGATATGAGTGACATTTTGCAACCCATCCTTGTGACTTTTTTGAAAAATTTCATCTCAAGCCATATCGTATATCACATCTACCCTAAAGTGATATTTTGTTGCTGTTTCAAAGGATATTCTATTTAGCATGGGAAAATATGAAATTTGTTCCTCTCAATGTCCAAATATTATTTCAGGAAAAATATGTGAATCCTGACCAATTATATCTTATCTCTTTGCTAGTAATTAAAATCACCTTTCTTAGAAAACAAAAAGAAATGTGAATCCTGTGGTTTTATTCTGCTGTAAACTTTTTTAAAGATCTGATTTATTTATTTGAGAAGTAGAGTTACAGACAGAGAGAGAGAGAGAGAGAGAGAGAGAGAGAAAGGTCTTCCATCTGCTGGTTCACTCCCCAGATGGCCACAACAGCCAGAGCGGGGCCATTCCTAAGCCAGGAGCCAGGAGCTTCTTCTAGGTCTCCCACATGGCACTTGGGCCATCTTCTACTGCTTTCCCAGGCCATAGCAGGATAGGAAGAGGAACAGCTGGAACATGGACCAACGCCCATACGGAATGCCGGCACTGCAGGTGGAGGCTTAGCCCACTACACTAGCCCTGCATTGTTTAATTTACTTTCATTTTTTTATCATTTTTATTACAATTTTTAAATTAATATGCTGCGAAGAGATTCAGTGTAGTTCATAGACACAATTCCAAGAATACAATGATACCTACCTTCGTACCTCTCACTCTGCCTCCCTTCTTCCCTCCCTCCCTCTCCTTTCTTTCCTTCTTTTATATTAATTTTTGCCATAGCACATTTTTAATTTCCTTTTCTTTAAGATTGCCTCAAAGTTAAACCTTTTTATTTTTTAAATTTCTTTATTTTTTATTTGAAAGGAAGAGTTTCAGAGAGGCAAGGAGAGGTGGAGGGAGAGAGGTCTTCCATCTGCCAGGGGCTTCTTCCATGTCTCCCACCCAGGTGCAGGGCCATCCTCTACTGCCTTTCCAGGCTGTAACAAAGCACAGGATCAGAAGAGGAGTGCCCAGGACACGAACACGTGCCCATATCGGATGCTTGAGCCACAGGCAGAAACTTAGCCTACTATTCCACAGCACCTGCCCCTCTGCTGAAAAATTTTTAAGAAATATTCTACTTTTCCAAATTTCTAAGACTTTTTCATAGGTCACAAATGCAGCAGTACTCCAAACTAGTATAACCCACAAGTGATAATGACAAGGATTTAAGAGCTGCTAAAATAGTATAAAGGACTGTTGCCCTTTGCCTTGGATAGTAGCAGTCTGAATGTCAGCTGTGTACTGACAGCTCAGGTAGAAGGTACTATTTTTAATTAGTTATGCAAGACTAAATGTATGAGAAGGAGGAAGAGAAAGAGGTTGAGATTGTCATGGAGTTGTAGGTAATGTTAGTCTTGGTTATGAAAACTTTTGTTTTCTACACAAATCAAAAAGAAAATTATTAAACAATAAGAACTTCAGAACTATATTCTTTCATGCTGAGCAGAGGGATACATGAATCATTGAAACTAAGACCTTTAAAAATTCATAAGACTTCTGACAATAAAATTGTATAAGAGATAAAATACAAGTGAAAATAGGAAAAGTCTTTTTGGCAACTAATCAGTGTGCCTATTATAATGAGGAAGAAGACTGAAATGAATAAAATATGTTTAGTTCTTAATTATTGGTCATCTGGTAAAGCACAGATCTTTTACAGAATTAAGAAAATAGCATATTATTCATCAGAAAGAGCACTCGTTGAAAGCAGATCTAATAAATAGTATAATTATGGAGGATAGGCGAATTTAGTAAGGATGGAATTGAGAAACTGAAACCATGAGGGATTAATGATCTGTGCCAACTATATGTGAGTTGTGTCTTCTCCCTAGTTGTATAAAGTGTCTATAGACAAGTAACATGTAACACACAGATAGATAATTACAAAGAGACAAAATTATGCAGCATAATGGTGCTGCTTTCTCCCCCAAACAGCTTAGATGGAAACCTAGTACATTAGAAGCCTGACCTGGGGAATTGTAAGTCTTTAACGATGAGGAAATAAAATAATGATGATGATGCAGGATTTGACTTGACATTTGAGATGCTGGTTAGGACGCCCATGTCTTATAACTGAGTACCCTGGTCCAAATCCTAGGTCAAGTTTTAATTCCAGCTCCTTGCTAAAGCAAACCCTGGGAAGTAGCTGAGGCTCAAGTCATTTGATTCCTACCACTCATGTGAGAAATCTGCATAGGGCCCCTGGCTTCAGACCCAGCTGAGGACCATTGCAGGCACTTTGCATGCAGATGGCAATGTGTTCCCTCTCCTTCATCCTCTCTCTCTCTGCCTCTCAAATAAATTATTTAAAATTAACAAGTTTTAAATGATGATGATGCATTTGTGACGTTACCTTTGTGATAAGCATGGGAAATGCCTGCCTGCATAATGAATTTAGTCACACATGTACCCAGGTAATTGTCTAGTATACCTTTATATACTGATTCTCAGAGATAATATATGTAATTATTACCTAAAGGAGTTAATTAAAATTCATGAATCTGGTGTTCAAATCAAACATCTATTGCTACATCATGCTAACCATCATACCAGGTAATACAATATAAATGATTCACAAGTCATATATTTAGAAACATCATTGTGTACATTAATGATAGTGTAGGGGTTCATCTTTTAAACTAATTCCCCCTATTCTCCAGTCATCCTCAGCTAAGGAAAAAAAAGAAATTTTTATGTTGGCTTTGCTTTGATTTTTTAAAAGAAATATATTTTTCGTGTGTGACTAGACATCATTCTGTATTTTTGTTCCTTGTGCAAAGTACGCTTGATAGATATTGTTAATCTATGAAATAGATTTACAATAACAGATCTGTTATGGTTTAAAATTAGTCACAAAAATAAAGGTCGGGGCCGCCATTGTGATGCAGTGGCTTAAGCTGCCACCTGTAATGCTGGCAGCTCACATGTACACTGGTTTGTGTCCTGGTTGCTCCACTTATGATCCAGTTCCATACTAATGCACCTGGGAAAGTAGCAGAAGATGGCTCAAGTGTTTGGGCCACTGCAACCTACATGGGAGACCCAGATGGAGTTCTGGGCTCCTGGCTTTCATCTGGTCTGACTCCAGCCATTGCAGTCATTTGGAGAATGGGCTTGCAGATAGAAAATCAATCTCTATCTATCTATCTATCTATCTATCTATCTATCTATCTATTCTTCTCTTTCTGTAACTCTACATTTCAAATAAGCAAAATAAATTTTAAAAACAGTTGAAAATATCAGGTTATTTCTGCCTTTTGATGTCCACACTACTAGCATATCCATCTAATGCAGTGAAATATGGACATGTATGACAAATTCCTGAAATATGCGGCCATTTTAGTCATTTTGATTGACACTAAGCTCTTGATAACTATCCCTGGAATATGATGATATATCCATTTATTTTCCATCAAAATTTTCCAATTTGGAAATAAAAATCCTAGTGAAATAAAGAGCAATTAATGACATGATATGTATTTGTCATTCATTACTTGTCAGTATGGGTTTTTCACTCTATTATGGAATAAATTTAAATTAATCTGAGATGATGTGCTTATTTCATTTTAAAATCAAGCAATACTTGTTTCAATTATCTCTACAAGCACAATGAAATGCAATCACGTCATTCATTTTCTGTTCTCAAGTAAAATAGCTTTCTTATAACATTGAAGCTACTGACTGACTTCTGGATTAGTCCCAAATTTCCTATATTTCATGCTTTTTATTATTATTTTATTTTGTATCCTATATTCTCTAATTATAGTGCTATGTATTCTAGGGGTAAAAAGTGATGCTATAATTTGTGAATTTAATGTGCAATGATTAAAGCAAGGAATATATATATATAAAACCTCAAATTTTAACATGTTTTGTGATCAAAGCATATGAAATCTACTGTTTTAATATACTGAAGTGTACACTAGTCAATTTTTAGCTACATTCACTACACTCAACAACAGATCTTAAAAAAGCCAAACTTATTTTTCCTAGCTAACTGAAACTTTGTACCCTTTTATCATTCCCAGTCTCTGGTAACCGTCATTCTACCCTGTGCTAATGAGTTCCATAGTTTTATATTCCATGTGTAAGTGAGAACATTCAGAATTTATTTAGCTCATTTTACTTAGTATAATGGTCTACAAATGAAAAAGCTTTTTTAAAAGCTAAATAATCCATTGTGTGCACATACTGCATTGTTTTACACATCACCAATTGATAAACACAGAGATTGACTCCGTAACAAGTTTATTGTGAATAGTGTGGCAGTGAACATGGTATGACAGACATGTTTTCGACATACTGATTTAATACCCTGTGGCCTGAGTGGGTTCTCTGAGAACGGACCTTCGCTCCCCAGTGGGGGCCTCGTCATGATCCTGTACATAACTCATGGAGAAGGGTAAAAGAGGACCTACTTACCATGTGTAGGCATGGGTTGTTGAAAAGTAAAATATTGGATATTTAAGCCTTGTCAAGTTTGGTAAAGTGGAAGGGAAAATCATATGTTCTCCCTGATCAATGACGACTAACTGAGCACCAAAAAGGAAACCTGTTGAAGTGAAATGGACACTATGAGAAACAGTGACTGGATCAGCCCTTGTCCTGACTGTTGATGACCAACTTAATACTTTATCCCTTTTAGCTTTTTTTTTTTTTTGTTCTACTTAATACTGTTGGTTGAACTCTTTAATTAACACACAATTATTCTTAGGTCTTTAAATTTAACTTAAAAGTGGCCCTGTTAAATATAAGAGTGGGAATAAGAGAGGGAGGAGATGTACAGTTTGGCACATGCTCAATCGGACTTGCCAGTCGGTAGAGTTAGAAACATGCCAGGGGATTCCAATTCAATCCCATCAAGGTGGCATGTACCAATGCCATCTCTCTAGTCCAAGTGATCAATTTCAGTTCACAATTGATCATAATGATAGGACTAAGAGTCAAAGGGATCACATAAACAAGACTAGTGTCTGCTAATGCTAACTGAAAGAAATAAAAAGGAGAGAATGATACAATAGCCATAGCCTTGGAAGCTCATGACAAAAGCCTTGGGTGATTTCCAAACTTTTGGATTATAGCGGCTTTTCCCCCCATAACCTCCCTCCCACCTGCAACCATCCCATCTCCCACTCCCTCTCCCATCCCATTCTTCATCAAGATTCATTTTCAATTATCTTTATATACAGAAGATCAACTTAGTATATACTAAGTAAAGATTTCAACAGACTGCACCCATAAAGACACACAAAGTATAGAGCACTGTTTGGGTAGTAGTTTTACCGTTAATTCACATAGTACAACTTATTAAGGACAGAGGTCCTACATGGGGAGTAAGTGCACAGTGACTCCTGTTGTTGATTTAACAATTGACACTCTTATTTATGGCGTCAGTAATCACTCGAGGCTCCGCTTATTTATGGCGTCAGTAATCACTCAAGGCTCTTGTCATGAGCTGCCAAGACTATGGGAGCCTCTTGAGTTCACCAACTCCGATCTTATTTAGACAAGGCCATAGTCAAAGTGGAAGTTCTCTCCTCCTTTCAGAGAAATATACTGCCTTCTTTGATGGCCCATTCTTTCCACTGGGATCTCACTCACAGAGATCTTTCATTTAGGTCATGACAACTAACTGTGCACCTAAAAGGAAACCTGTTGAAGTGAAATTGACACTATGAGAAACAATGTCTTGATCAGCCCTTGTCCTGACTGTCAAGGAACAACTTACTATTTTACTCCTTTCAGTATTTTTTGTTCTACTTAATACTACTGGTTGAACTCTTTAATTAAATGTGTATGATTTTTATATGTAAAAAATTTTAAAAGCAAAAAGTGACGTAATTTCTTGAATATTTTCAAGTTATTAAATTAGCTGGAAGAGTGTCTGTGTGGGGAGCAACTGAGACTAGACTAAGTTACTGGAATTAAGACTTATTCTATGCATCTGCTCTCCCACAATATGGTGCTGAGAGACACCAAACAACCTCTACGCAGCTGCCTCTCGCCAATTTGACTGATAAGCTGCAGGAGCTAATCCTGCTCCTGATTGGAGGAGAGCAGCGTGCTCGGCGCGTGGGTAGCAGAGTTGGGATTGGCGAAAGAGGACTATAAAGGAGGAGAGAAACAACATGCACCGGGAACATCTGAAGGAACACCTGAGGAACATCTGAGCAGCCCCCGAGAGAGCCGGCTGGCGGTGTGCCGCTCCTCCGTGGAAGGCCGCGGAGGTGGAGGGGCCGGCAGCCAACCTGGGAAGGACCAGCAGCAAACCTGGGAAGGGCCGAGCAGACAAAAGAAAAGCGCAGGGTCTAGTGTTGTTCCTCTGCGAATGGGGGAGCGACAGTCTGGGAATCACTTGTCTAAAATTGTCTAAATGAGAAAGATCGAAATTATTGGGAATGTGGAGATTTAGTCTGACGTCATATTAGTCATCACTTCTAATAGTCTTAACTTTCATGCCTTCAGGGACATGGCTCTTTTCACCTCACAAAACTTGAACTTTCTTTCAAGGTCCACATCAAGACTTTTTTAAAGTGTCATTTTTAATTAATCATTCAGTCCTGTGATCGTATTATAAAAATTTAAAGGTGTCTTTTTCTCTCCAGCTGCCTTTCCTTGAGGTTATATAAGCATATAATTAAATAAAATCATGAGGCCGGTGCCGTGGCTCACTAGGCTAATCCGCCGACTTGCGGCGCCGGCACACCAGGTTCTAGTCCCGGTCGGGGCACTGGATTCTGTCCCGGTTGCCCCTCTTCCAGGCCAGCTCTCTGCTGTGGCCAGGGAGTGCAGTGGAGGATGGCCCAAGTCCTTGGGCCCTGCACCCGCATGGGAGACCAGGATAAGTACCTGGCTCCTGCCATCGGATCAGCACGGTGCGCCGGCCGCAGCGCGCTGGCCACGGTGGCCATTGGAGGGTGAACCAACGGCAAAAGGAAGACCTTTCTCTCTGTCTCTCTCTCTCACTGTCCACTCTGCCTGTCAAAAAAATAAAATAAAATAAATAAAAACATGAATTAGATAGATAATATTCACGATGATCTGCCACACAGCACATTGTATGGCAGACACTGACTGTAGGCTTATGTTGCTTTTCATGCCTTAATCCGTATAGACTTTTTCTCCTTCGAGTTCATTGGACAGTTCAGTACACTGAATTAATATTGGATAAAATATGTTTATTTATTTGTTTATTAACTTGCAAGTGTTGTAAACAGTGTTTATTTGATTTAGGTAAATGTTTCTTATCCTTACAAAATGTAAACCCAGTTTTTTGTATTTATGAAAACTAAGCATTTTCCCCTCACTTCATTTCACTCTCCATTCCAAGTAATTACAATACTTTGACTTCATACAATTTTCCTTAATACTCTTTACCAGACTAAGCAATAATTGAAAGAATCAAAAAATAAACATCATTTTTTGTAATTATGCTTCAATTGTCATTGTATTGCTTATGGCTAAGCTAGTGCCTATCAAAGAGTAGGTTCTTGGTGTTTTTGGGTTGATATCCAGGATTAATACAGTAATAAAATATTAATAACATAATTTTATCTTTATTTGATTAAAAATAAATGTACTCATATAAGTGCTAGTATGCTAGAATTTATATTACCTATTCATAAAATATACACACTCTGTCATAATAAAAATGATGCATTTTAGCTGGTTTCATTATCTTCTAAGCATATCAATTTTCTGAAAGTCCCATGAATTAGAAAGGCAAAGTGTATTTCCTAAAGCCATTTTTGTAAATATTTAACTGTCACCATTATAATCTGTTTACTAAAGATACATCTATTTTATTCCATTATACCCTAAAACATTTATATTTTTTCTTGAATGTTAAGAACAACTAATAGTATTGCTGTCTCCCACCACTACTACCACCATAAAAATTCTTATTTTCTCCATAACTCTATTCCCTTCCCCCATCAATGAAACTATTAACAATTTTTATAATATGATCACAGGCAGAATTTTGCGAGAAGAATCATATAAATTATTATTCATAAAAGCCATGACATCACCAACTAAATTGGGTATGTGATACTCAAAGGACCATTTTTCTCAGTAACAAATAGTGATACTAAGTTAGAGAAGAGAAGTTCAATGACATTCAGGATTTTTATTCATTTTCCAAATATTTGTTGATCATTCATAGCTACAATGGTGTTGGATATTTAAATAAATATATACTTAATATTTTCCTTAAAGAAACTCACAGTCTTGTAGAAATCAATTAAGTTAGCAATGCCTTAATGAGAGTGAAGACACATTTCAATCAGTTGTTTATATTTGCAGATAAGTACAGTCTTCACACTGCATAAATGAACATTTATGCTAATATTGTATAAAATTCTTATCAAACTGAATTGAAAGTAGTCTAATGGAATATCCTAATTTTGAGTGATTCTTAGATACTTTGGAAAATAGAGTGTACCAATGAATTGAGGTGAATACCAAATTGAGTTGTTAAAGCTTGAAATTATTGCCTTTATTACTGAAACAAAGTAATGGCAATGGTACACATGCTTAAAAATGCTAGCAATATAACAGAGAAAGCCATGGTCTATTGGTATTAAGACAGAGTTATATTCCCAGGCAGATGGCAGGCGAGAAGTTGGAGAGGTCCCCTGCTGAGAGGCCTGGTCCAGCTTTGTGGTCGGGTCTGGCAGCAGGCTGATAAGGACTCCAGGCCAGGCGGTGAGACAGCATCTTGGCTGGGCAGGCACGGCGGCAGGACAGCAACACAGCAGCTCCATTGGCCTCTTGATCCCGTCGTCGACTTGTGCCGCATAGCAAAAGCTAGCAGGCTGGCTCTTCGACTCCAAATGAGGAGATCCAGAGGTTCGCTCGCACTGGGCCACACACACACACACACACACTCACACAGACGGGGGGTATTACAGCTCAGGGACAGCTCTGCAGGTCAGCTTGTGCTGCTACCTGCTCCGTGCAGAGTACCAGGCTGCCCCTTCAGCTCCGGATGTGTGGAGATCCAGAGGTTCACGCACACCAGGCCATGATCCCCAAGAGGATCCTACTGCCCAGAGGGACAGCCTTCCCAGGACTTCCTGCCTGTAAGTGACTGATCCGAGATCCGTCTCTGCTGAGACGTGGAGCTCTGGACCTTGAACACTGACACTCTTTTTTGTGACCGTGATAGGAGCCTTGAAAACGCAGCTTTTACAAATAGTGTTAGTCATGTGTAATATAATATAACTATGTTTTGACCCTATGCATGGTATCTGTAAATAATGCTGGAGACCTTGATGTACATATACTATGATAATTAGATAGCCCTTAAAATTACTTTAACACTGTATACTGTCATCTATGGATTAATGAATAAGTTCAAGTAGTATTATTGATATTGAGTCCTCTAGTCATTAAGGAAATAATGTTACTCTGACAGTTAAGTATTATAGTAAGTAAGTTAAGTAGATGATAAGTAGTTACATTAAGCTAAGTGATTCAGTGTGTTAAGTTAGCTATAAGTTATAAGTGATATTATTGACATTATTGATAGTGATATTGATAAGTGTGTTAAGTAATTATGTTAAGTTACGTGATTAAGCTAAGTAGTTACGTTAAGCTAAGTAGCTAAGTAGTTAAGTCATGATTAAGTAGTGATGTTAAGTTTATTGATAAGTGTATTAAATAGTATAGATTGATAAGTATATTGGTACTGATAAGTGTATCGACCTCAATGAGCATGCTGATGAGGAGTATGATAAAAAACCTCTGGTTGTAAGCAATAAAATCTATCATTGGAAAGACAAAAAAAGAGTTATATTAAATAAAAAAGTTATTTTTCAGATTATTATTGTTCATTCCTGTAGACATAGCTAAGGAGAAAACTCATTCATTTTAATATATAGTTGTAAAGAATAGAAGTTATTTCATAATTATGTTCTCTGTCAAAATATATCTCTATCAGTATATCTGTGTATCATATATACATTACGGATGGATATACAGATATATAGAAACATAAATAGAAGCGATTTGGGGAATGAACCAGTGGATATAAGATCTCTCTCTCTCTCTCTCTCTCTCTCTCCCCCTCCCCTCTCCCCCTCTCTCCCTCCCTTCCCCTCTCTTCCCCCCTCTCCCCCTTTTCCCCTCTCGCCCTCTCCCTCTCCCTCTTTCCCTCCCCTCCCTCCATTCCCTCTTCTTCTCTCCCTCTCCCTCTCAAATAAATCTTTACAAAAAGATAAAACCAAACTTAATCTCCAAATAAAGGTAGTAACAAGGAATTCTGCCTAACATAATACAACCATCCTGTGTACAAACAAAAACACACTAATCCATTCCTAGGAAGAAGAGGTAAAGTCCTTGAGTGATGCTTACTTTTTCTTTGATATTCTATGACTTAAACACTGTGATGCAAGACACAAAATGAATAATACTTAGATAGCATCATGTAAAGTCAACACATCATATTACATAATTAAAGGAATAAGAGAGGAAATAAAACAGATTTTTACATGTTAGTATATTTGAAATAAAACAAGGAAGAAACACTCATGACAATGGTAGTCCTCATTTTCTAAGACTGTTTATACTCCTGGTATTCATAACTATTATCTTCCATTATCAACTCAGTATTTTCTTGGCCTTCAGCAAGCATTTTAGCTGATCGTAGTCCTTTACCTGATACAGTGACAGAATTATTTTGCTTGAAGAGTTTGTGCTATTAGTAGTTCTTTTGGGGTTGATTTATTTTAGTTTTTCATTGACCTGAATCATAGGGCATGATAATATTAAGAGACACTTCAAAGAATCTCCATTATGGAGTAACAGTATAATTTCTTGTTGGTAAACAGGATCAATAAATCCAACCAGCAGAGTAACTGCCTTCTTAACTTGATGATTCAGAGACCAGAGGAGTCCAGAAGGCCATATTTAACTCTTAACTTCCAATTCAATGAATCAATAGTGTGTCTCCTGGTAGAAATATTCCTCCATTTGAACATCAGACCTGTGGGTAAGCAGAGCATAGGACTATGGGAACAGAAAATAATTTGCTAGGGGCCACTAGGGGTAATAACTGGTGCTACCACTCTAATTTCTACTCTCTGATTTCTGGACTTATGCATTCTGGCTGTTGGAGAAATACCACTACATATTAGATGCTAATTCAGTGCATATACAACACTCCTGGGAACCAACCCTGCTTGGGATTGTTACCTAGATGGTACTCTAACTGAATCTGCAAAAGGTCATCTCACTGTTCTATTAAAGCAGCTGCTTCGAGAGGTGGGAGGAGGGGAACATGATATGACCTGTGAACTCCATGGGCATAGATGTGTAGCAATGCTTCTTTTGTTATGAAATGAGTTCCTTGATCAGAAACAAGGCTGTAATGAAACACCATGGCAGTAGAAATTGTATTCTGTAAGTCAAAGAAAGGTAGTTTAAACAGAATCATTATGTGCCAAGGATGGGAAATATATATGCAGAATAAATATCTATTCTGGTAAGAACCAAACACTGTCACTTAGATGATGGGTGCGACCCATTGTAAACAGGATGCCAAGCAGGAAGACAACTAATCATTCCTGAGGAAAGAGTCCATATCAAGGACTTAGTACTGTTTTCCGCTACAGAAGGGTGAGCATTCAAATTAGTGTCTTTCCTGGAAGGAATCTTTTATTCCCATTCAAGGGGTTCTGGCTCTATATGTTGGATCAAATATAAGAATTGAGGACTGAAATTGCTTTTATGAGTCAAGTTAGATGTTTTGTTCTCTTGACTAGAATTTTCTGCTTAGGCAGATCAAGTAAAAAATTAAGTAGGTTTAGTTAAAAGGAACATCCACTGCACCCTACAATAATGTTAAGTAGTTCTTAATTGACCAATCCACTGTTATATTGAAATATCCTTAAGCCTTTCAATTCCTTCCTATACATTTATCGGGGTAGGTTGGCCTTTTCTAATTCACTCACTGGAGGATATCTTTTGGTGAATATTTTATCAGATAACCTTAAAAACTGCAGAAGCACTTTTTAATTCCCTGTTCCAAAAACAATAAATACAGAATATCTACTTATTGAGCTTATGTCAATAAATTTGGTTTCATAAAACTTTGTAGCCCTTCCTCTATTATCTCATACTTCAATATCCATTCCCACTCTGGTCTAGGTAATTATGTCTTGGTTGCCTACTCTGTGCCTACTGGCAGATTTTAGGATGATAGTCACACTAGGATATCAGTTCTTTGATGAATTCAAGAAAATTTGTTGCTTTTCAGTCTCTCACTTTTGTTGGTTGCAAGGACTAGAATGTTCCCTCTAAGTTACTATATGGTACAGATAAAATTCAAAGTCCAATCACTGGTTTTTGCTTGTTTTATTGTTTTTAATGTAAAGTTGTTGAGAATAAGAAGGCATCTAGGCCTGATTTATAAAAAAATATCACAGATCATAAACCTAATATCGATTAGATAATACCTGCAAGAAACTTTGCAAGTATGTGCATGAATGTATGTGATAAATGGCTGTAATTTTGTACAAAAGAGCAATTATATATTATCATTATTCCAAAACCTTCAACCCACCTATATCTAATTCTGTTTGCTTGGAACTGTGGTTGTAGCTTCCCATGATAGGTGATACTTGTGACCCTATAATTTGGCTCTGTATTTATTTGTCATATTACTTGTTTTAGCCAGTGTTACATTATGATGTATATGGAGGCGTGAAACTCTCTTGTAGGATGGATTTGAAATCCATCTTGCATCTCTCTCATCTCCAAAAAAAAAACAAGCTCAGACTTTCCTTGTAAAACATAGAAGAAGAGAGTCCAATACATTAGTCATTCAGTAAAGGCCAGGCTAGATCAAACAATAGCCCATTGACTTTTGGGTATGTGAGAAAGCTCAGCTGAGATAGCAAAGCCCCATAGTTTATTCCCAGCTGAAATTAAACATGTGAGAAATAAATAGTTTTTTTGTTTGTTTGTTTTTGGCTGGTTTTATGGCTGATTACTGTGAAATGCTACTGTAGAAAATGGGCAATAGTATTATACTATACCCTTCCTGAATTTTCCATCCTTAGCAATGCCTTATGCTCCAGAGCTTTTTTTCCATACTTGATTTTATTAAACATTTTATGTGTTGATTTGAGAGGTGGAGTTATAGGCAGAGAGAGGGAGATACAGAGAGCAAGAGGTCTTCCATCTGTTGGTTCACTCCCCGGATGACCATGAATGCTGGAGCTGGGCCAGTCTGAAGCCAGGAGCCAGAAACTTCTTCTGAGTCTCCCACGTGGGTGCGGGGGCCCAAACACTTGGAGCATCTTCCACTGCTTTCTCAGGCCATAGCAGAGAGCTGGATTGGAAGAGGAGCAGCCAGTACTCAAACGGCATCCATAGGGGCCTGCTATGCCATAATGCTGCCCCCGTGTGCTTGATTTGATAAACATTAACCAACCCTTCCCCTATTCATTTTAGACCTTATTAAATGACCACATTTAATCTGATTTGATATACTACAGTGATCATGGATATTGTTACTCTTTCTGTGTAGCTTCCCTAGGTGACATTTCATTTTTAGTAAGATTTTACTCTTAAGTAACCCAAGAGTTCACTATGTAGATATCTGAGGCATAGGAATAGGGAAATACAGAAGAAGGTCTTTGAAAATGGAGAAACTTGATCACCACTCAAATCACATTTTTTTGTCAAAGATGGTGCTTGTCATGGTGGAAAAACTTGCTCAAGAATAATGGTAGCTATGTGCAGAAATAAGATTCTTTGGATTCAGATTAAGCAGGGCTCAGCTCCAATCTTTACAGTTGCTTCTCTGCAATTCTGGAAACATTTTGCATTTTCCCTAATTCTCAGTTCCTTCAAGATAATATCAACATTCAAATCTCAAAATTGCTATGAAGACAAATGAGATAATGTAATTAAAAGGACTAATTATAAAATACTATCCATTTAGGAGTATGGTATTAATACACTATATCTTAAATAGGGAAGTGAGACAGATTTTGGTCAAAATAAGAATTATTCCCTTTGGCCGGCGCTGCAGCTCACTAGGCTAATCCTCCACCTGCGGCGCCGGCACACCGGGTTCTAGTCCCGGTTGGGGTGCCAGATTCTGTCCCGGTTGCTCCTCTTCCAGGCCAGCTCTCTGCTGTGGCCCGGGAAGGCAGTGGAGGATGGCCCAAGTGCTTGGGCCCTGCATCCACATGGGAGACCAGGAGGAAGCACCTGGCTCCTGGCTTTGGATCGGCGCAGCGCCAGCCGTGGCGGCCATTTGGGGGGTGAACCAACAGAAAAAGGAAGACCTTTCTCTCTGTCTCTCTCTCTCACTGTTTAACTCTGCCTGTCAAAATAAAAAAAGAATTATTCCCTTTACTTACATAGATTCAAGAATGTAATTCAGTCATTGTCAGTATCTAATATACATTACAATCTCCTGAAAAGTTTGTTTAAATGCATATTTCTGACCCTAGAAATAACAGATATGGTAAGCTTAGCACAAAACCCAAGAATGTTCATATTTAAAAAATTCCTAGTACCATTCAAATTCATGTGGTTTCCAATCATTGTGAAATACAATCTTAATGAACCATTAATCTCTTTGTTTTAGATTAAGTTTTGAACATCCATCTGACAACTTCAAATTCTGAGCAATTTTGAGGCTATAACCTGGTATTCATTCTAATGCAAGGTTAATGTGAGATGTTAACAGCAGACAAAAAATTAGTAGAGAAAATAATAGAGATAGTCATTTAAGCCTGGCAGTAAAAGCATTGGTTAAGATGTCCATGTCCTGTATTGGAGAGCCTGGGTTCTAGTCCTGACTCTGCTCTCAATTCCATCTTCCTGTTAATATGGATCCTGGAGGTAATGGTGATGGCTCCAGCAATTGATGCCCTGCTACCACCCTCCACCCACACATGGAAGACTTGGATTGAGTTCCCAACTCCCAGCATGGACTGGCCCAATTCTGGCCATTGTGAGAATTTAGGGAACAAAAATGTATGTATGAGCACTGTGTTTTTCTATCTCTGTCTCTCTCTGACTTTGTTTCTCAAATAACAGAAAAAAAATAAATGAATAACAAATTTTTAAGGTTTCTTTTATTTATTTGAAATTATGAGTTACAGAGCAAGAGAGAGAGAGAGAGAGAGAGAGAGAGAGAGAGGTCTTCCATCCACTTGCTCATTCCCCAAATGGTCACATCAGCTAGACTGGGCCAGACTCAAGCCAGGAGCCAGAAGTTTCCTCTGGGTCTCCCTTGGGGGCCCCAAGCACTTGGGCCATCTTCCAGCTGGTTTTCCCAAGAAACCAGCAGGGAGGTGGATCGCAAATAGAATAGCCAGGAACTGAACTGACACCCATATGGAACACCGACATTGCAGGTGGTGGCTTAACCCACTATGCCACAATGCTGGCACCTAAAAAATTTCAAAAAGCTAAAATCAGATGGAGAAGATGAAGACTGGAAAGTTCATGAGCACTCACAACAGCACACTAGGATCGCCTTTGCAAAAAATTAGGTATTATGCATATGTTTTACCATTAATGGATATCTACTGGAAAAACAAACGACAATATAAATGAAAGATCATTCACCCAGACCAAGTGGGATTTATCCCTGTTACACAGGGATGTTTCAACATATGCAAATCAATAAATGTGAACATCACATTAACAAATTGAAGAATAAAAACCATATGATTATTTCAATAGATGCAGAGAAGCGTTTGATAAAATAAAAAATACTTTCATGATAAAAACCTTAAGCAGGCCGGCGCCGTGGCTCACTAGGCTAATCCTCCACCCGTGGCCCCGGCACACCGGGTTCTAGTCCCGGTCGGGGCGCCAGATTCTGTCACGGTCGCTCCTCTTCCAGGCCAGCTCTCTGCTGTGGCCCGGTAGTGCAGTGGAGGATGGCCCAGGTGCTTGGGCCCTGCACCCCATGGGAGACCAGGAGAAGCACCTGGCTCCTGCCTTTGGATCAGCGTGGTGTGCCGGCTGCAGCGTGCAGGCCTCGTCGGCCATTGGAGGGTGAACCAACGGCAAAGGAAGACCTTTCTCTCTGTCTCTCTCTCTCACTGTCCACTCTGCCTGTCAAAAACAAAAAACAAACAAACAAAAAAAAAACCTTAAGCAAATTGGGTATAGAAGGAACATTCCTCTACACAATAAAGCAGTATATGACAAACATGCAGGCAGCCTCTTTTCTCCATGAACTGGAACCAGACAAGGATTTCCACTCTCACCATTGCTATTTGATACAGTTAGAGAAGTCTTAGCAAGAACCATTAGGTAAGAAAAAGAAATCAAAGTGATGCAAATTGGAAAGGAAGAAGTTAAATTATACCTGTTTGCAGATTACAGGATCCTATATATAGGGAAACCCAAAGACTCCAGTAAGTAACTAATGGAATTCATAAGAGAATCTGGCAAAGTTGTAGGCTATAAATCAAGACACAAAAATCAGTAGCCATTGTATGCACAGAAAATACCATGTCTGAGAAAAAAAACTTGTAAGATCAGTAATATTCACAAGAGCTACAAAAGAAAATCAAAATACTTTGGAGTAAATTTAATCAAGGTTATGAAAGATGTCAACAATGAAAAGTAAATAATATTAAAGAAGGAAATAGAAGACACAAATAATGGAAAAATCTTCCATGTTCATGGACTGAAAGACTTAATATCATCAAAATGTCCATAATACCCAAAGCAATTTACAGATTCAATGAAATCCTAATAAAATACCAATGGAATTCTTCTCAAATCTAGAAAAAGCTGTGCTAAAATTCATATGGAAACACAAGAGACCACGAATAGAGAAATCTTAACAAAAAACAAAGCCAGAGGCATCACAATACCAGATATACCAGATTTCAAGACATACTAGGCCGGCGCCACGGCTCAATAGGCTAATCCTCCACCTGCAGCACCGGCACCCCAGGTTCTAGTCCCAGTTGGGGCACCGGATTCTGTCATGGTCGCTCCTCTTCCTGTCCAGTCCTCTGATGTGGCCCGTTAGTGCAGTGGAGGATGGCCCAAGTGCTTGGGCCCTGCACCCCATGGGAGACCAGGATAAGTACCTGGCTCCTGCCATCGGATCAGCGCGGTGCGCAGGCCGCAGCACGCTGGCCACGGCGGCCATTGGAGGGTGAACCAACGGCAAAGGAAGACCTTTCTCTCTGTCTCTCTCTCTCTCACTGTTCACTCTGCCTCTAAAAAAAAAAAAAAAAAGGACATACTACAGGGCAGTTATAATCAAAACAGCCAACAGCCTGG